>NC_135233.1:594928576-595549576 GCF_051348905.1 Ranitomeya variabilis | reverse complement strand
CAGTAAAGAGGTAAAGAGACTGCAACCTGGTGTCCTCGTTATTTACCGCGACCTGCACCCCACAACTGCACCGTTACAACACGACTTATTGCACCGGACGTCCCCCACTGACAGACAGGGCCACGGACCGGGTCTAGCCACCGTGACAACCCCAGGACTGAGACCTAGAGGCCCGGCTCCGGGTACCCCTCGGCCCTGCGGCGGTGTGGGGGCGCTCCAAACTTGGCGTCACGAACAGGATCTACTTAAGCCTGAAGAATCGGGTCATGTGTGCCTTGGAACTGTGATTTACCGTGCTTTGACTGTACTTTATTACAAAGACTGTGTGCCGTGTCATTTGCCGCCAAAATCCGCCGCCATTACAGCACTGAGGGGAGCGCAGGAAGAGAAGAGGGGCGTGAGGTGGGCGTAGACAATCTGGAGAGCGCGAACAACAATGGCCGCCCAGTCCAAATATTTCTGTGTCCTGAGGACGTGTCCGTCAACAGCTGAGGTCCGCCTCCTGATTCTGGTCGGAGGGTGGAGACCATGGGGACGGGGCCGCCCACGGAAGAGACCGCGGAAAGAAGACGCGGGAGAAGAGACCAAGATGGCCACGCCAGAAGCCCCGCATGAGAAGGATCGGGTGCGGAGAGAGGTCGGACAGTCCAATGTAGCTCCGGGTACGCCGTCGCTGAGGGGACTGACCCTAGCAGGACCAACGATGGGCCGACCTCTCCGGCCGCCGTCGGAAGAAAGCATGACCGCGGCAGAGGCCCGGCAAATTGCTGCCCGCCTGGAGGCCGATGCCCGCGTGATTGCTAGGCTGGGCCAGCCCACAGAGATCTGCCTGGTTCCAGTGCCCCCTGCTTCTCCCAACCTGGCCGCGGCTGAAGGTATGCCGCAGGCATCGGGCCTAAAGATCACGCCAGAGGCCGAACACCTGCGGCGCTTGATGGCTGCATGGCGAACCCGACCTCGGCCGGCCGTGCAGGTGGACCTGACCCCCACTGCAGAGGTTCCCTCATCCCACTGGGGGGTCGTGATTTCTTTTAACACCCCAATACGGACGCGGGGTTATCCAGGAAATCGGGGAGCCGCTACAGATCCACGTGGATCGGGAAGAGGTGGAGCCCTGCAGCGGAAGATTTCCCCGCGATCTGGAACCCGGTGATGCGGTGACTTACACCCGATGGAGGAGGGCTACGGGAGAGGCTGGCTGGATGGCGCGAGGCGTGCAGCGATGCACTGCCCTCCAGGCTGCTGCCGGAAAACCGGAAGAGGATGCTCCCGTGGGGAAAGCAGCAGAGCCCGGCCCCGCGGAACCTCGAGAAGCCCGGCCTCGCCGTGCCCCGGAGGGACGTGTGCGCCTGCCAGCAAGAAGGGCCTCCCGGCGACGGATCTTAGCGTTGCTGGGACCAGAACCGCGTCCTGGCTCACCAGTGCGAGCTGTTGGCCTGGTGAGACCGGATAGGAGATCACCTTCCGCTTCACCACAGTAAGATTTTACTGTACTTCTTTTATTTGTAAATAGTTACTATTTTATTGCCTTTATGACTGCTAACCCTGTTCAGGGTAAACTCTTAAGGGGATCCTTCTACGGACCTGGGATCCCTATTGTTTTGTTTGTTTTGTTTTTGTTACCAAAAGTTTTGCACAAGTTTTAAAAACTGAGAAATCATGAACAGTGCATGATCCGAACTCTTTTGTATATAGTTTGCACCTTTATTAAAGGTGCTCCCTACTGGTTTTACTTAAACAAGGACTCTTTGCGAAGATACCGTACTGGAACCTTTGATAAGTATGGACTGGTAGCTTGAGAAGATGTGCTACCTCACAGAGACTTGGTCTTCTCTTAAAGGGGATGTTCATTTGTTATGCTTCGATAGTAATATTGCTTAAGATGAGTAGCAATAATGTCTTGACCGAAGGAAATAATGATAATGTTTATATGAGAAAAGTAATATGTGTTTAACTGGTTAAATGTGAAGAAATATTGATAATGTTCTCTGAAAGAAAAAGTAGAAGGAAGAAATGAGAAAGTTTAATGTTGTGAAAAGAAGATAGTTGATAATGTTGATAAGAAAAGGGGGGGGGGGATAGAAGGTAAACCCTGCGTTCCCCATCGAAAGTTAGTAATGTGTTACTAAGGACAGAAAGTGAACCTGTAAGGGTTAGTGGGTGAGTCCTTATAGGAGCCAAGTAGAGCCGGCTCGGTGTTCTCAAACTGAAAGAAAAGTTATGTTCTATACTGTGTATAGTAGTTGAAAAGGCAGTAGGCCCTGGCTGAACGGGGCGGTCCTGTAACAGAAAGGAGAGGCAGTAGGTCTGGTGCCGATAGGACAGGCGGTCCTGCAGATTCAAAGTAGGAGAATGTAAAAGTTAAATTGCCTTATAATGTGATTATAGGAAGGTCTTTGGTGGATACAGAGTGTATGTCCTTAAAGGCAAAGTTAAATTATTGTTCAACAATTTTTGTACTTAGTAGAATACCCGGTTGGGTAACAGAAGTTAATTATAGCATGTTGCTATGATATTTTTGCCATGTTTGTAACGTTCAAGTGTCCTTACCTCCCATAAAGGGAAGCCTGTTCAAGTATACTTATTGTTATTGCACTCAACAAAATTGTATGTCTTTTTGCTAACTTGTATTGTTGTTTTCTTCCCAGTCCCGGAGTACTGTGTTTAACCAGGGGGGAGTGCAGCGCCCCAGAGTCCTGGTCGTTGCAGTACTGTGGCTCCGCCACTATGGGGAGCTACGGTGCGTCCGATGGCACTGAAGGAGTTCATCTGATCAGGTATCACAGACACCAATACATTTCACAGCAGGGCCTCCGGGGGGAGCTAAGGGTGCTATTCATTAGGCCACTCCCCACCATAGTGGGTAAACCGGGGGTCAGGCAGGAAGTTAGATCAGAAAGCTGACTGGATTGGACGAAGCAACACCTAGTGGCAGAGGGTGTTGTGGAGGAAGAGACAGTAGGGTCTCTGTTAGGGGTGGGATCCTGACAGAGGCTTGGCATTGGAAAGAACGTAACGGGTCCGCGCCAGCTCCGGGAAGCGGCGGGACCCAAGAAAGGACTAGAAGCGAGATAGATTGTGCTGAGTGAGAAACGAGATCAAGCAATAGGAGAATTCCAGTAGGGGTCGTGCTGTAAGACCGGAGCAACACCCTACTGAGGCGCATTACCGGTGGCCGGAACGCCGAGGGAGTATTATAACATTCAGCTTCAAGCAATACTCTAAACAGCGGCAGGACAGTCAGTTTAAGGCGGGCTGTCTAACACATATCACCTATGAAGTCTTGGGAGGCAATTGCGGGAGAGGGGCGTCTCTAGGGTCCCGGAAGAACTCCAGGCCTATCCGACAAACGGGTGCCGTTCCAACTGTAACATCAGGAAGGGACGGAAGATTAGAAGAACATCATTTAATCGAGTTGTGAGGGAACTTAAGAAACAGACACAACGGTTGTGGGGTACTTTCCGTAAGCACAGCAGGGAAGGACTACAACACATAGCGCTAAGAAGGAAGGCACCGATTTCCACCTGTGAAGTGAACTCTGGAGGTGCCATTGGACCGGCCGGACTTGCGCAGCCTGGTGAACCGTATTCTGGACTGAGGACTCAGAGATCTCCAGTAAAGAGGTAAAGAGACTGTAACCTGGTGTCCTCGTTATTTACTGCGACCTGCACCCCACAACTGCACCGTTACAACACGACTTATTGCACCGGACGTCCCCCACTGACAGACAGGGCCACGGACCGGGTCTAGCCACCGTGACAACCCCAGGACTGAGACCTAGAGGCCCGGCTCCGGGTACCCCTCGGCCCTGCGGCGGTGTGGGGGCGCTCCATATGGGCAGGAACCTGCTTCAATACTAGGAGGTCACAAACAGAATTGTCAGGCAGAAGGATAGGCTAATGACGGGACAAGTTCAGAAACAGGAAACAAACAGGCTGAAGAGGAGCTAAGTAACCGAAGGGAACCACAGCAAGTATAAACTACTAGATGGTGGCCCGATTCTAACGTATCGGGTATTCTAGAATATGCATGTCCAAGTAGTATATAGCACAGCCCACGTAGTATATTGCTCAGCCCACGTAGTATATTGGCCAGTCACATAGTATATTGCCCAGCTACGTAGTATATTGCCCAACCACGTAGTATATTGCACAGCGACGTAGTATACAGCACAGAGCCACGTAGTATATTGCCCAGTTACGTAGTATATTGCCCAGTGACATAGTATATTGCCCAGCCACATAGTATATTGCCCAGTTACGTAGTATATTGCCCAGTGACGTAGTATATTGCCCAGTGACGTAGTATATTGCCCAACCACGTAGTATATTGCACAGCGACGTAGTGTACAGCACAGAGCCACGTAGTATATTGCCCAGCCACGTAGTATATTGCCCAGCTACGTAGTATATTGCCCAGTGACGTAGTATATTGCCCAGCCACGTAGTATATTGCCCAGCCACGTAGTATATTGCCCAGCTACGTAGTATATTGCCCAGTGACGTAGTATACAGCACAGAGCCACGTAGTATATTGCCCAGCTACGTAGTATATTGCCCAGTTACGTAGTATATTGCCCAGCCACATAGTATATTGCCCAGTGACGTAGTATATTGCCCAGTGACGTAGTATATTGCACAGCGACGTAGTATACAGCACAGAGCCACGTAGTATATTGCCCAGCCACGTAGTATATTGCCCAGTTACGTAGTATATTGCCCAGTGACGTAGTATATTGCCCAGCCACGTAGTATATTGCCCAGCCACGTAGTATATTGCCCAGCTACGTAGTATATTGCCCAGTGACGTAGTATACAGCACAGAGCCACGTAGTATATTGCCCAGCTACGTAGTATATTGCCCAGTTACGTAGTATATTGCCCAGCCACGTAGTATATTGCCCAGTTACGTAGTATATTGCCCAGTGATGTAGTATATTGCCCAGCCACGTAGTAAATTGCCCAGCTACGTAGTATATTGCCCAGCCACATATGTCACAGGTTAAAAAATAAAAAATAAACATATACTCACCTTCCGAGTGGCCCTTGTAGTTCTGTCGCCTCCTTCTCGCGCAGGCGCGCAGGACCTGTGATGACGTCGCGGTCACATGACCGTGTCACGGTCACATGACCGTGACGTCACGGCAGGTCCTTCTCGCGCAGGCGCGCAGGACTTATGACGTCGCGGTCACATGACCGTGACGTCATGGCAGGTCCTTCTCGCAGACCATCCTTGCCACCGGAACTTGCCACTTGCATGGACTGGTCACCGGAGTGTCGCGAGGAGCGGGAAAGGCGGTGGAAGGTGAGTATATAATGATTTTTATTTTTTTTTTAATTATTTTAACATTAGATGTTTTTACTATTGAGGCTGCATAGGCAGCTTCAATAGTAAAAACTTGGTCACACAGGGTTAATAGCGGCGGTAACGGAGTGAGTTACCCGCGGCATAATGCTGTCCGTTACCGCTGGCATTAACCCTGTGTGAGCCGTGACTGTGGGGAGTATGGAGCGGGCGCCGGGCACTGACTGCAGGGGAGTAGGGAGGGACTAATCGGACTGTGGCCGTCGCTGATTGGTCGCGGCAGCCATGACAGGCAGCTGGCGAGACCAATCAGTGACTTGGATTCCATGACAGACAGAGGCCGCGACCAATGAATATCCATGACAGAAAGACAGACAGAAAGACGGAAGTGACCCTTAGACAATTATATAGTAGATAACTGGCAAAGTTTAAGTAGTAGGTGGTGCTGTCCCATTGATCACAGCAAGTGTTATGCTACCGCCGGTCTCACCTTTCCTCTCTGCGGCGTCCCGGCGTGTCCCTCCTCACTCCCGGTCTTCTGCTCTTCCTGCGTGCTCGGCTCCTGCTCCTTCTCGGGCACGCGCGCGCTCTGGTTTCCAGACTTGCCTGACTTGCCTGACTTCTGCGCCGCTCTGTGACCCCGACCCGGAAGGTATGTCTTCGCTCCCTTTATCAGGCCGCCTCTTCCTCTTTTCGGTGCCTGATGGTCATTTGTGTTCTGCAAGTGAATCTGGCTCCACATCTCCTCTGCATACCTGTAAGGAGGTTGCTTTCCCTGCTCCTTGCCTGGAACCACATAGTCAGACAGCTGGGTTGTTGGGGGGAAGACGTTCTGCCCTGGACAGAGGGGACCAGGGGACTGCTGGGAAGAGAGAGGGGAGTGGTCAGAAAAGAGCGGGAGAGCAGAGAGAAGGCAGCGCGCCAGAGAGAAGGCAGCGCGCCAAAGAGAGGACAGGCTGCAGCGCCGTGCTCCCCTAAAAGTAGTGCTCCCCGTGAGGGCACTGAGGCTGAGGTACCCACCAGAGTGAAGGCTGGATGTGGGGGTGTAGATTTGGAAGCCTCCTGAATCAGAGACTGTGACCGTGCTGCCCTGATGACTGCAGTGACAAGCAAAGATCCCTGAGTGTGATAAGTAACTGCCCAGTGTGTGTGTGACAGCGTTATTACAGAGAGACTGTCAGCCTGGTACACAGAGGCTCCTGCAGCAGCAATGGAGGCTGTGCTATTTCCTGGTTCCAGTTTCACTTTGAGAAGAACAGGCTGCAGAGGCTTAACCCCGGACTTTCCAGGAGACACAGAAGAGACTTCAGGATCTCAAGCCCTGCTGGTGACTGTATCCATATTGGGGAAATAAGGACCCTCCAGTCAGGACCTCCCTGGGCTGATAAGTTACCAGAACACTCGTTAACCCTTTTGATTCCGCTTAATTGTGTACCGTTTACTGTTTGACTCCATTAACCCCCTGTTTACTCCCTGCGAGGAGAATTTTACCTCTGTTAATAAATCCCCTTCAACAGTTGGTCTGTCTGTTCCGTGGTGACATACGCAACCCTGCACTCTATTACACTTGGCGTAGTCGGCAGGATGTCACACGGTAGCGCGGAAGGGGCAGACCAAGCAGTTGATGGAGGTCCCAGGTCTAGCATCTCCCTGGGAGCCATGTTAGCTAACCTGCCAAGATTTTCAGGGAGTAATGTCATGTTGTGGGGTTGGACGGAGCGCATCCGAGGGATGTATCCTATGACACCGGCTCTGCAGGCGGAAATAGTTGTGATGGCCCTAGAGGGGGATGCACGGGACTCTGTTATGCTCAGACCCCCTCAGGCGAGAGATACCCTGGACAAAGTATTACGTATACTTGAGGAGACGCATGGGGACCCCACTGACGTAGGGGAGCTGCGCATGCGACTGTTCCGCCGGGTACAAAGAGAGGGGGAGACCGTGACGCAATATATGAACGCACTGCAGGAGATTCATACTGCCATTATACGGAAGGACGGCGTAGGTGTGGGGTCAGTTGACGTTGTGCTGCGAGACCAACTGGTGACAGGCTTGTGAGATGTGTTGATGAAACAGGCCCTGCGAGAGCGCATGCGCGTAAAGCTAGATATGACTTTCTCTGAGGTCGGGAGTGAGGCACGCACGCGCGAGCAAGAGCAAGGGGTGGTAGGGCCAGTGGGAAAGGTATGGAGCAGGGAGGTAACAGCCCCTCAATGGGTAGAAGACTTGAAGAAGGAGGTTAAGCGAGTCCGTGAGGAGGTGGCTGAATATAAGAGGATCCCTGCTGCAGAGTACAGCTCTCCAGTGCGAGAAAGAGAGACTGCCCCCCAAAGTGAGACTAGTGCCGCTCGGCGAAGAAGACTGCCTAGATGCTACAACTGCAGAGCACCCAGTCACAATGAAGAGGAGGCGATGTGGAATCCGAGATTCCCAGCTGAAGATAAGAAGAATCTGGGAGGAGATTGAGAGTCTGGGGAAAGCCCTTACTGCCGTTTTGGGGACCAGCGGCATACCCCGAGGTAACGTGCGGAAGCCGCCAGAAAGAGATAGAGGAGAGGTGCGCAGCATGAAGAAGGTTTCGGTGGTGGCCCCAGAGTGTAACTCCATATCCTGGGGTGAAGAGCAGCCGCAGATGAGAGATGTCCCCCGCCGAGGTCGACGATCCAGACTGAAGCGCCCTCCAGACCGTCACAGACGTGAGTGCTGGTTGTGCAGAAAGGTGGGACACATGTCCAGAAATTGCCCTACCCGAGAAGAGCGGTGGCAGAAATCCGCTCACCCCTCTGAGGGTCCTGCTAACTGGAGGGAACGTCGCCCCTGGAGGGAATGGTATGGCAGAAAGAGAAGAGTTCCACCTAGGACTAGACAGTATCACAATGTCGGATGGCAAGGAGAGGTGGAGAAGGTGTCAAGCATCTCTGGTGAAATGACTGCGCTGTCCCAATGCGTAAAGGCGAACCTGGTGGATCTACAGCCTGGATCTGAAGGTTTTGTTGGTGAGACTCAGTCCGGAGGAAAGAAAGTGACGTTCACTCAAGAAGACCACCGAAGTGCTTTACTACCTTGCCCAGCACGAGTTCCCGAAGAAGGAGAGAAAGTGCCAAGTGTTCCTGCGACACTCGTTTTCAAGGTCCGAGCCAATGAGAAGGAGAAACCACTGATGTCATCCCCTGAGGTGAAGAATGTGCTGGCTGTCGGCTCACCAGTTCCTGATCGGACAGGGGAAATGGAACAGCTGTGTGAGACAGGGCGTGTGGTTGAGAAGCCCTGGGAAGTGATGTCCGCAGAGCCCGGCGCAGATGACAAAGAGTCCGGCCTGCATGGTCTTAATTCATCTGACTCAAGCTTCGACGAGAATGCTCCTGTCAAAGAGAGGGGGAGCTATGGAGAAGAATTACCTGTACTAAGCCCCCAGACTGAGGAACCCGAGCAAGAAGCCCCTACGCAAACACCTGCTACCGGCAAGGCTAAGAAGAAGAAGAAAAAGAAGAAGAGGACAGCAGTTGTTGATGAAGCAGAGAAAGCATATCTCAACCTGACTGATGAACAGCTCCTAAACCATTTAGTTTGGGAGTATGTGCAAGAAGAAAGGGAGAAGGAGATGCAAGGATTGCCAGTATCTGACTCCCCTCAGAAGAACAAAGAGAAGCACGAAGAGACCTCACCCGTGGAATGGCAAGCTTTAAGAGAGGGGGAATGTAAGGAGGTTGCTTTCCCTGCTCCTTGCCTGGAACCACATAGTCAGACAGCTGGGTTGTTGGGGGGAAGACGTTCTGCCCTGGACAGAGGGGACCAGGGGACTGCTGGGAAGAGAGAGGGGAGTGGTCAGAAAAGAGCGGGAGAGCAGAGAGAAGGCAGCACGCCAAAGAGAGGGCAGGCTGCAGCGCCGTGCTCCCCTAAAAGTAGTGCTCCCCGTGAGGGCACTGAGGCTGAGGTACCCACCAGAGTGAAGGCTGGATGTGGGGGTGTAGATTTGGAAGCCTCCTGAATCAGAGACTGTGACCGTGCTGCCCTGATGACCGCAGTGACAAGCAAAGATCCCTGAGTGTGATAAGTAACTGCCCAGTGTGTGTGTGACAGCGTTATTACAGAGAGACTGTCAGCCTGGTACACAGAGGCTCCTGCAGCAGCAACGGAGGCTGTGCTATTTCCTGGTTCCAGTTTCACTTTGAGAAGAACAGGCTGCAGAGGCTTAACCCTGGACTTTCCAGGAGACACAGAAGAGACTTCAGGATCTCAAGCCCTGCTGGTGACTGTATCCATATTGGGGAAATAAGGACCCTCCAGTCAGGACCTCCCTGGGCTGATAAGTTACCAGAACACTCGTTAACCCTTTTGATTCCGCTTAATTGTTTACCGTTTACTGTTTGACTCCATTAACCCCCTGTTTACTCCCTGCGAGGAGAATTTTACCCCTGTTAATAAATCCCCTTCAACAGTTGGTCTGTCTGTTCCGTGGTGACATACGCAACCCTGCACTCTATTACATACCTTCCTATCTCCCTGCTCGCCGCTTACTTCCAGTTGCTGTATTCCGTAGCTTATTCTGGTCTTCTCCGTTGCTTCCCCTTAGGTTCCTCCCTCCGGTGTCCTCCATCTTGTCCGTTTTCCTGTGTCCTTGTCTGCCTGCCTTTTTCCGTTTCTCCCCCTTGTCTGTGTTCAGTCCTCAGCCTGTCTACTCGAGTCCTCCGTCTGGTTCCTGTTCCTGTGTTTAACCTTTCTGCTCATTCTTTCCGAGCAGTCCTTATTTACACGCCTTCCCTGTCTCAGTCTCCTCATTACTCCTTACAGATTCTTATCGGTTGCCTTTTGTCTGTCCCTCCGTAAAAGCTGCCCTGGCGATAGTCTCCCTTGGGCCTGCCCCTAAGGCTAGGTTCACATTGCGTTAGTGGGTGAACGGACAGCGTTGCACGGCGAAAATGTCGCAATTAACGCCGTGCAACGGGTCCGTTAGCGCACCCATTGACAGCAATGTAAATTTCGCCTGCAGCACATTGCTAGCGCGTGCCTTTTTCGGCTCGCGCTAGCAATGTGCCGTTCTTTTGTAGCGCGCCTCGGACGCTGCTTGCAGCATCCGCGGCGCGCCCGAGGTCCGTTCCCCGCTCTCGCAGATCAGGGATCTGCGAGAGCGGGGACGTTAGCGCGACCCCTAAACGCGGCCCCTACAAAAACATTGCGTTAGCGCAATCCGCTAGCGCTAGCGCTAAACGGATTGCCCTAACGCAATGTGAACCTAGCCTAACACTCCCTGTATAGGGGGTGGTCCACTTGGCCAGCTCGCCCGTGGGAGGTTCGTTGTCTCGGTCCAGTGGGTCCACTCTTTTGTCTCCACGGTTAACCCTCACAGCAAGGAGCTGATTACTCCTGATGAATAGCACTCAAATCCTTACTGCCAAACAGGGTGGCACAACAGGTCCAAGCCAAGCCCAAACTAGTATTTCTGGCTGGCTAGAGCTTCTGGTCATCACGTCTTCTCCACCCACCCACAAAATGGATACGGCGGCACCTGGTGACAGAATCAGATGTTGCAGGCGCAGCTTGTGACAGTAAGTTAGGAAAATAGCCAAATAAGCTTGGAATAGACCCAGTGCTTGCTTTTCCACTGTGGTCCCCTTCAATCAGTTGATTGGTGGTGGTGCTGAGAGCTTGACCTCCACTGATTTATAAAATTCTATCTGCCTGCTGTCACCACTAGGGGAGCCTACGAACTAACTTCATATTATTAGTATGTTGACCTCCATAATAAGCGATATGCAGTAAGCTCCCCCTAGTGGTAATTGCAGCTAGACAGAATGTTATATATCAGTTTTACATCCAAGCATGGATTTGAAGTTCTGTAGCAGAAAAACTAAGAAAAAATGCAACAAAAGCCAATTTTCACTATACACTCTCCTATTGTGTACATGCAGAGGGAGTATGCTCTTTGCAGGTAGGAGGGGGGTATCCCATAGAGATGAACCGCATTTGCCCTCGGTGTCGCGTTGCAAGCCATGCTTTTTACCCGCAGAATAAATTGGCCAGATTGGATGACAATAACTCTTCTGAACAGAATTATTAGACTAGGATTAGTTAAGAGCATAAATATATTATTTTTTTGTATCGGAGGATAACCTCTTTTTCAGACTGTCAAAGACTTTCTTGTAAAAGCATAAATCTATGTTTTTAAAAGTGGAGAAACAAGAGCAACGTGATATCAAAACATTCTCTGCTCCAAAAATGAAATGTTTGTTCTCTTCTGTGGATTTTTTCATTTGTGTCGTGTGTGTGCTGGAGCAGAATTGTGTGCCCTGCTATATCAAAGAATCTTTTATTTCTAACATAAGACCCTCATCGCAACGTGAAACACTTGTGAAGAAGCGACAGCTGCTCCTGTAACATCTCCTGTGCTAGATACCGAAATAAAAAGTGTTTGTAGTAAAGAGGGAGACTTAGAGTGGTCCTATATATAAACAGTGTGAGCCTGCACCAGGGAGTGTAGCTGTAGATGGTGTAGAGCCCAAGGTGGTTCTATATGAAAGTAATGAGAGCCTACACCAGGGACTCTAGCTATAGAAGGTGTAGGGTTCAGGGTGGTTCTATATATAAGTACTTAGAACCTGCACCTAGTACTGTAGCTATAGGCGGTGTAGAGCCCAAGGCGGTCCTATATGTAAGTAGTGAGAGCCTGCACCGGAGAGTGTAGCTATAGATGGTGTAGAGCCCAGGGTGGTCCTATATGTATTTACTGAGAGCTGCACCTAGTAGTGTAGCTATAGACGGTGTAAAGCTCAGGGTGGTCTTATATGTGAGTATTAAGAGCCTGCACCTGGGAGTGTAGCTATAGATGGTGTAAAGCCCAGGGTGGTCCTATATGTAAGTAGTGAGAGCCTGCACAAGGGAGTGTAGCTATAGATGGTGTAGAGTCCAGGGTGGTCTTGTATGTAAGTAGTGAGAGCCTGCACTGGGGAGTGTAGCTATAGATGGTGTAGAGCCCAGGGTAGTCCTATATGGCTTTACCTGGCTCAAACCTAAAAAATAATTAGTGTAAGAATAGGACAAAGACCATCTTCTGAAATCCTGGTTTCCACCCTTTCCCCAGCTGTCTACTTTTTTGATGAGTGTATTTTTGCGTACAAAGTGCCGCTGTCACTGAATCTCTGTCCTCCGTGCAATATTCCCAATGACACTAAGCTGAGGATCATCCGTTCCGTTTCTGGCCGGTCAAGGTTTGTGCACCACAGTAATAAGACGTTGGGGATTAATCAGCGGTCGCTGTTGGCGTCGCATTTGTATTGTCAATTTGTCACATTAATCAAAGAGACACCGGTTCACGCTTATTCTTCACTCGAGACAATTGTCATTTATGGGTATTGTCTAGGGGAGGTAGGAGCTGAGGCTTATGTTTCCATCTGTGCTTCAGATAACACTATCTAAGCTTGACTAGATGACGTCTCATCTCGGAAGTTGGATTTTGCTATATTTATTTAATGGAAAAGACATTAATATGGAGTCAGCCTCTCCACAGATAAAGCAGATCCCGCTCTCCTGGGAAGGCTTTCTATAAGATTTTAAAGGCGTCGGTGAGAATTTTTGCCAATTCATCCAGAAGAGCATTTGAGAGGTCAAACGGGGAGAGGCCGGTCTCACAATGTCCTCTCTAATTCATCCCAAAGGGGTTGGATGGGACCGAGGTCTGGGCTCTCTGCAGCCGGTCATGTTCTTCCACCAAACGGACCTTGTGCACTTGGAATTATAATAGGGAGTAGAAAACGGTCTTCACCAAACTGTTCCCTGAAGTTGGAAGCTACAATTGTCCAGAATGTCTTGTGCTGAAGCATTAAGTTTTCCTTAAACTGTAACCAAGAGGCCAAGACCAACCCCTGATAACAAACCCTTAGCATTATCCTGTTCCACCAAACTGTACAGCGGGCACAATGAAGTCAGGCGGGTAACGTTCTCCTGGCATTCACCAAATGCGGACTTCTCCATCAGACGCCAGATACAGAAGTGTGATCCGTCACTGCAGAAAACACGTTTCCTCCAGAAAAAAAAAAAAAACATGAACTGGGATATAAACTGGTGTGCATGTAGCATGTAAGTGCATGTTCACACAGGCCACTAAACAGAAAAAAAGCAAAGACAGAAACATAATAATAAAACACCCTACAGTAAATAAATAGCATAGTGCATGAAAATAATATACCGTATTTAGTTAACATGTTTTTTGATTTAAAAAAAATGCTAAAGCCATCCCGTCTCATCACGGTGACAATAATTGGGACGGTCCTAACTCTAATATTAAAAAGCTTACCATTTGTCAAGTGACGTACATGTAGGTATGGGCTGAGATGGACCGCAAACAACTGATAGATGTAATTACGATTGTCGTAACTAAATACGGTATATTATGCACTATTGCTATTTATTTAGCTGGGTCTGTTACAGTCAGAAGTGAACAGTAGACAGAGATGGAACAACCCAGCTCCATACATTGTAGTAGCCATTCTAGGGAGCGGAGGTGCAGTGTCCATTAAACCACCATTAATACTGATTTCTTAGATCAGGACATGTATATAGTCCCAGGAGCCACAAAAATGGTCCATATTGTCCTTGAGCCACAGTGTTGCCACCATAGAGAACCTGTCACCTGGTAAAAAGTGACCAGTTTGTTTTCTTTTTTTTATTCCTGCTGATTTCCTAAGTAGTAATTTTTTTTTTAATTATTATTATTCTGCCGTACAGTTCTTGAGACATTGGCCTTAATATTTTGTGCTAATTTTCATAGTCTTTAGGAAAAGGGTGTGGCTCACAGGGTAATAATGCAGAGCAGCCAGAGACACGCCCCCGAGGATCCTGTGTGCACCGACCCCTAGATATAGACCATAAAAATAAGCATTGGAACCACATGGGAGGATTAAAAAAAAAACAAAAAAAACAATACTCAGGGGAAGTAAAATAAAAACAAAAACTGGCCACTTTTTACTCGGTGACAGGTCCTCTATAAGTGATATTATTAAACTCTTATCATTCCAATAACTGCATCAGCTGTGCTACACCTGTAGCCATATTTAGTGAATATACTGTACATCTCTCTCCACCATTGTACACATTGTATGATCTCATTTTCTTAGGATATTGATCGTCTTCTGCTTATTTGCAGGTCTCTGGGCTGTATTCTTTATGAGATGTGCTCCCTGACTCAAGCCTTCTGCTGTCCGAGATGGATCAAACTTGTATCGCTGATTGTGAATGGTCCCAGTCCTGCCCTTCCCTCGAAATACTCAGTAGAGCTTAACGACATCCTGCAAAGGTGAGAAGAAAACCCATGTGAGACAGGATTATAGTGAGAAACATCTATTGTATTGCCATGGTCTATAGGAAACATGCACAAATGCAGGGTCCATCTGCCATATCTACAAGGACCCCATACGCATGGCCATCTGATGGGGGCTTCCACACTGACCCCGGATAGATAATACCGGGGAGAGATGGATCAGGCAGTTGGAATTTCAATGGTTGATTCCTTTAATTTCAGGGAAGATTAAGTCTCTGCCAGAAGAGTCTGGCAGCGACTTTCTCCTGTCTCCCCATTGAAAACAGGTGAATACTTGGCCGAGCGCTTATGTGTATGGTGGAGTGTTGAGAAATGACTGTTTGTTCAAGAAGTTGTCCACTACTTTATCTGAGGATAAGTCATCAATGTCTGATCGGTTGGGGTCCGACACCAGCTGTCCTCAGTGACGGTAGCGTCAGCTGCCGGTCAGAAATGCTCAGTTGCTTAGCTGCACCGTCTTCTGATAGAGGCCGCAGCTGGGTTCTGCACATCCACCTCCAAAATGTGCATGTATCACCGTATGCAATTATAATGTGCAATCTACGAAGGGTAAATGTTCCCTGTGTGCACGAAGCCATGACGTGATGTGTCACTGCATAATTAGGCATAGGTAAGAGTAAGCCCCTTTTGGAGATGTAATGGTGGCAGTGCTTTCTTGCACCCCTGTAGTCTTATGTGAAGCACTCCTCCTCCTTTCCTCCGCTGGTAACTACCGTACTTGTGTAGGTGCTCAGTGATGTTTGATTGTCACCTCGCAGCCGACGTGTGACAGCCGCACAGGGAGATGTGACGCATCTCATGCTGCACCTTTGATTTCTGACTTTTTCATGTTTTTTTTAAGCTTGTGGTAATGGAGTGTGCAATTACATGAATAAGAGAAGCGCTGTCCCACAGGGAGGATCTGTGCACATCCACCAAAAGCAACTGACAAATCTCATATTCTTTTGGATGTGGTTACTGGACTCGTGCCTCTGAGCCCATGAGGAGGATATATCAGAGTTACCTCTCCTGTCTTGTGTGGTATATACAGTGCCTTGCGAAAGTATTCGGCTCCCTGGAACTTTTCAACCTTTTCCCACATATCATGCTGCTTCAAACATAAAGATACCAAATGTAAATTTTTGGTGAAGAATCAACAACAAGTGGAACACAATTGTGAAGTTGAACGAAATTTATTGGTTATTTAAAATTTTTTGGGAAATTCAAAAACTGAAAAGTGGGGCGTGCAATATTATTCGGCCCCTTTACTTTCAGTGCAGCAAACTCACTCCAGAAGTTCATTGTGGATCTCTGAATGATCCAATGTTGTCCTAAATGCCTAATGATGATAAATAGAATCCACCTGTGTGTAATCAAGTCTCCGTATAAATGCACATGCTCTGTGATAGTCTCAGGGTTTTGTTGAAGCACAGAGAGCATCATGAAGACCAAGGAACCCAACAGGCAGGTCCGTGATACTGTTGTGGAGAAGTTTAAAGCCTGATTTGGATACAAAATGATTTCCAAAACTTTAAACATCCCAAGGAGCACTGTGCAAGCGATCATATTGAAATGGAAGGAGTATCATACCACTGCAAATCTACCAAGACCTGGCCGTCCCTCTAAACTTTCATCTCAAACAAGGAGAAGACTGATCAGACATGCAGCCAAGAGACCCATGATCACTCTAGATGAACTGTAGAGAACTACAGCTGAGGTGGGACAGTCTGTCCATAGGACAACAATCAGTCGTACACTGCACAAATCTGGCCTTTATGGAAGAGTGGCAAGAAGAAAGCCATTTCTCAAAGATATCCATAAAAAGTGTTGTTTAAGGTTTGCAACAAGCCTCCTGGGAGACACACCAAACGTGGAAGAAGGTGCTCTGGTCAGACGAAACCAAAATCGAACGTTTTGGCAACAATGCCAAATGATATGTTTGGCATAAAGGCAACACAGCTCATCACCCTGAACACACCATCCCCACTGTCAAACATGGTGGTGGCAGCATCATGGTTTGGGCCTGCTTTTCTTCAGCAGGGACAGGGAAGATGGTTAAAATTGATGGGAAGATGGGTGGAGCCAAATACAGGACCATTGATGAAGAAAACCTGTTGGAGTCTGCAAAAGACCTGAGACTGGGACGGAGATTTGTCTTCCAACAAGACAATGATCCCAAACATAAAGCAAAATCTTCAATGGAATGGTTCACAAATAAACGTATCCAGGTGTTAGAATGGCCAAGTCAAAGTCCAGACCTCAATCCAATCGAGGATCTGTGGAAAGAGCTGAAAACTGCTGTTCACAAACGATCTCCATCAAACCTCACTGAGCTCGAGCTGTTTGCCAAGGAAGAATGGGCAAGAATTTCAGTCTCTCGATGTACAAAACTGATAGAGACATACCCCAAGCGACTTGCAGCTGTAATCGCAGCAAAAGGTGGCGCAACAAAGTATTAAGTTAAAGGGGCCGAATAATATTGCACGCCCCACTTTTCAGTTTTTGAATTTCCACAAAAATTTTAAATAACCAATAAATTTCGTTCAACTTCACAACTGTGTTCCACTTTTTGTTGATTCTTCACCAAAAAATTACATTTGGTATCTTTATGTTTGAAGCATGATATGTGGGAAAAGGTTGAAAAGTTCCAGGGAGCCGAATACTTTCGCAAGGCACTGTATACTATACAGTAGAGCTCCATCAACAGAATAGTGAGTGCAGCTCTGGAGTATAATATGGGATGTAACTCAGCATCAGTAATGTAATGTATGTACACAGTGACTGCAACAGCAGAACAGTGAGTGCAGCTCTGGGGTATACTACAGGATGTAACTCAGGATCAGTAATGTAATGTATGTACACAATGACTGTACCAGCAGAATAGTGAGGGCAGCTCTGGGGTATAATACAGGATACAGGCAACTATACCTTTTGGGGTTAATTCCTCTGGAGGCAAGTGAGGTCTTATTTTCTCTGCAGTACTAGTTAGCTCTTAGGCTGGTGCGTGGCGTCTAGAACCAACGTAGGCACGCTCCCTGGCTATCTCTAGTTGCGTTTGTCAGGCGTAGGGCAGCGGTCAGCCCAGGTTCCATCACCCTAGAGCTCGTCCGTTATATATTTGTACTTTGCTTGTCCTGTGCTATCCCTAGCCATTGGGGATTCATGACATATAATACAGGATGTAAATCAGGATCAGTAATGTAATGTATGTACACAGTAACTGCACCAGCAGAATAGTGAGTGCAGCTCTGGGTTATAATATAGGATGTAACTCAGGATCAGTAATGTAATGTATGTACACAGTGACTGCACCAGCAGAATAGTGAGTGCAGCTCTGGAGTATAATACAGGATGTAACTCAGGATCAGTAATGTAATGTATGTACACAGTGACTGCAACAGCAGAACAGTGAGTGCAGCTCTGGGGTATACTACAGGATGTAACTCAGGATCAGTAATGTAATGTATGTACACAGTGACTGCACCAGCAGAATAGTGAGTGCAGCTCTGGGGTATAATTGTTGTGGATTCTGTTTGTGGGCTCCCTCTGGTGGTTACTGCTGGTACTGGGTGACTTTGGTGGGTTGCGGCCTTTGGTTTCCACCTGTCCATCAGAGGCTGGGTGTTTCCTATTTTACCTGGCCTTTCTGTCATTCCCTTGCCGGCTATTAATGTATTCAGATGTGCTCTGTTTGGTTCCTGCCTACCTGCTCCCAGATCTTTCAGGATAAGCTAAGTGCTGATTTTCAGTTGTTTGGTTTTTTGTCCAGCTTGCTTATTATGTTTCTATGCTAGCTGGTAGCTCTAGTGGACTGAGGTTCTCCCCATGTGTCATGAGTTGGCACATGGGTTCTTGTAATCTCAGGATGGTTTTTTTTGATTAGGGTTTTTTGCTGACCGCTCAGTCCCCTTTTGTATCGTTCTGCTTTCTAGTTTACAGCGGGCCTCTATTGGCTAAACCTATATATATCATCTCTATGTGTGTGCCTTCCTCTCATTTCACCGTCAATACATGTGGGGGGCAACTATACCTTTTGGGGTTAATTCCTCTGGAGGCAAGTGAGGTCTTATTTTCTCTGCAGTACTAGTTAGCTCTTAGGCTGGTGCGTGGCGTCTAGAACCAACGTAGGCACGCTCCCTGGCTATCTCTAGTTGCGTTTGTCAGGCGTAGGGCAGCGGTCAGCCCAGGTTCCATCACCCTAGAGCTCGTCCGTTATATATTTGTACTTTGCTTGTCCTGTGCTATCCCTAGCCATTGGGGATTCATGACAGTATAGCCGGCCCACAAAGTGTTAATTGTTTGGGCTGAAGCAGGAGAAAAAGAAGTGTTTAAGGGAAATTTTTTTTTTTTTTCTTTTCCCCTTCAGAGTTTTGCTGCCTAGCCCTTAATTGCTGTCTAGCTGCTTCTTACCTCCTCTTAACCCTTGAATGGCTTTGATCTTAGCTGTTTAACATGGATGTCCAGAGTTTGGCTTCCAGCCTGAGTAACCTCGCGGCAAAAGTTCAAAACATACAGGATTTTGTTGTTCATACTCCCATGTCTGAACCTAGAATTCCTATTCCAGAGTTTTTTTCTGGAGATAGATCTACCTTCCTGAATTTCAGGAACAATTGTAAATTGTTTCTTTCTTTAAAATCTCGCTCCTCTGGAGACCCTGCTCAACAGGTCAAGATTGTCATATCTTTCCTGCGGGGCGACCCTCAGAATTGGGCATTTGCATTGGCACCAGGGGATCCTGCATTGCTCAGTGTGGATGCGTTTTTTCTGGCATTGGGATTGCTCTATGAGGAACCTAACCTGGAGATTCAGGCTGAAAAGGCTTTATTAGCCCTCTCTCAGGGGCATGATGAAGCGGAAATATATTGTCAAAAATTTCGGAAATGGTCGGTGCTTACTCAGTGGAATGAGTGCGCCCTGGCTGCAAACTTCAGAAATGGTCTTTCTGAGGCCATTAAGGATATTATGGTGGGGTTCCCTACGCCTACTGGTCTGAATGAGTCTATGGCTATGGCCATTCAGATTGATCGGCGTTTACGGGAGCGCAAACCCGTGCACCAGTTGGCGGTGTCTTCTGAACAGGCACCTGAGACTATGCAATGTGATAGAATTCAGTCCAGAAGTGAACGGCAAAATTATAGGCGGAAAAATGGATTGTGTTTTTATTGTGGTGATTCAGCTCATGTTATATCAGCATGCTCTAAACGCACAAAAAGGGTTGATAAATCTTTTGCCATTGATACTCTGCAGCCTAAGTTCATTTTGTCTGTGACTCTGATTTTTTCACTGTCTTCCATTTCCGTCGATGCCTATGTGGATTCGGGCGCTGCCCTGAGTCTTATGGATTGGTCATTTGCTAAACGCTGCGGTTTTAGTTTGGAGCCTCTGGAAGTTCCTATTCCTCTGAAGGGAATTGACTCTACACCATTGGCTATGAATAAACCGCAGTACTGGACACAAGTGACCATGCGCATGACTCCCGTTCATCAGGAGGTGATTCGCTTCCTTGTACTGTATAATTTACATGATGTACTAGTGCTTGGTCTGCCATGGTTACAAACTCATAATCCTGTCCTGGACTGGAAAACAATGTCTGTGCTAAGCTGGGGATGTCAGGGGGTTCATGATGATGCACCTCCGATTTCAATCGCTTCATCTACTCCTTCTGAGATCCCTGCGTTTTTGTCTGACTATAGGGATGTTTTTGAGGAGCCTAAGCTCAATTCGCTCCCTCCTCATAGAGAGTGTGACTGTGCTATAGAATTGATTCCTGGCAGTAAGTTCCCTAAGGGTCGTTTATTTAATCTGTCACTGCCAGAGCATACTGCTATGCGGAATTATATTAAGGAGTCCTTGGAAAAGGGACATATTCGTCCATCTTCGTCCCCTCTGGGAGCAGGTTTTTTTTTCGTGGCAAAAAAAGATGGTTCCCTGAGGCCTTGTATAGATTATCGCCTTCTGAATAAGATTACAGTCAAATATCAGTATCCATTGCCATTATTAACTGATTTGTTTGCTCGCATTAAGGGGGCTAGGTGGTTCACTAAGATAGATCTTCGCGGTGCGTATAATCTGGTGCGGATAAAACAGGGTGATGAGTGGAAAACCGCATTTAATACGCCTGAGGGCCATTTTGAGTATTTGGTAATGCCTTTTGGACTCTCCAATGCTCCGTCAGTCTTTCAGTCCTTTATGCACAATATTTTCCGTGAATATCTGGATAAGTTTATGATTGTGTATTTGGATGATATCTTGGTGTTTTCTGATGACTGGGAGTCTCATGTTCTACAGGTCTGGAAGGTGTTTCAGGTTCTGCGGGCCAATTCTCTGTTTGTGAAGGGCTCAAAGTGTCTCTTCGGAGTCCAGAAGATTTCTTTTTTGGGGTACATTTTTTTCTCCTTCTACTATTGAGATGGATCCCGTCAAGGTTCAGGCTATTTGTGACTGGACACAACCTACATCTGTTAAGAGCCTTCAGAAGTTCTTGGGGTTTGCTAATTTTTATCGTCGGTTCATTGCAAATTTTTCCAGTATTGTTAAACCTTTGACTGATTTGACTAAAAAGGGTGCTGATGTTGCTGATTGGTCTCCTGCGGCCGTGGAGGCCTTTCGGGAACTTAAGCGCCGGTTTTCTTCTGCTCCTGTGTTGTGTCAACCAGATGTTTCACTTCCTTTTCAGGTTGAGGTTGATGCTTCCGAGATTGGAGCGGGGGCGGTTTTGTCACAGAGAAGTTCTAATGGCTCGGTGATGAAGCCATGTGCATTCTTCTCTAGAAAATTCTCGCCCGCCGAGCGCAATTATGATGTGGGTAATCGGGAGCTTTTGGCCATGAAGTGGGCATTTGAGGAGTGGCGTCATTGGCTTGAGGGTGCTAAACATCGTGTGGTGGTCTTGACTGATCACAAGAATCTCATTTACCTTGAGTCTGCCAGGCGTTTGAATCCTAGACAGGCTCGTTGGTCGTTGTTTTTTTCTCGTTTCAATTTCGTGGTTTCATACCTGCCAGGTTCAAAGAATGTGAAGGCAGATGCTCTTTCCAGGAGTTTTGTGCCTGACTCTCCTGGAGACTCTGGGCCTACTGGTATCCTTAGGGATGGGGTAATATTGTCCGCCGTATCCCCAGACTTGCGACGCGCATTGCAGGAGTTTCAGGTGGATAAACCGGATCGATGTCCACCAGAAAGACTGTTTGTTCCGGATGATTGGACCAGTAGAGTCATCTCCGAGGTCCATTCTTCTGTGTTGGCTGGTCATCCTGGAATATTTGGTACGAGAGACTTGGTGGCCAGGTCTTTTTGGTGGCCTTCCTTGTCTAGGGATGTGCGTACCTTTGTGCAGTCTTGTGAAGTGTGTGCTCGAGCTAAGCCTTGCTGTTCACGGGCCAGTGGGTTGTTGTTATCCTTGCCCATCCCGAAGAGGCCTTGGACGCACATTTCCATGGATTTTATTTCTGATCTCCCGGTTTCACAGAAAATGTCCGTTATCTGGGTTGTGTGTGACCGCTTTTCTAAGATGGTTCATTTGGTGCCTTTGCCTAAGTTGCCCTCCTCCTCTGAGTTGGTCCCTTTATTTTTTCAGAACGTGGTTCGTTTGCATGGGATTCCGGAGAATATCGTTTCTGACAGGGGATCCCAGTTTGTGTCTAGATTTTGGCGGACGTTTTGTGCCAAGATGGGCATTGATTTGTCTTTCTCGTCTGCATTCCATCCTCAGACGAATGGCCAGACGGAGCGAACTAATCAGACCTTGGAAACTTATTTGAGGTGTTTTGTTTCTGCTGATCAAGATGACTGGGTTGCTTTTTTGCCACTGGCCGAATTTGCTCTTAATAATCGGGCTAGTTCTGCCACGTTGGTCTCTCCTTTTTTTTGTAATTCGGGGTTTCATCCTCGTTTTTCCTCTGGTCAGGTGGAGTCTTCGGATTGTCCTGGAGTGGACGTGGTGGTGGACAGGCTACATCAGATTTGGAGTCAGGTGGTGGACAATTTGAAGTTATCTCAGGAGAAGACTCAGCAGTTTGCTAATCGCTGTCGCCGCGTGGGTCCCCGACTTCTTGTTGGGGATTTGGTGTGGTTGTCTTCTCGTTTTGTCCCTATGAAGGTCTCTTCTCCTAAGTTCAAGCCTCGGTTCATCGGTCCTTATAGGATCTCGGAGATTCTTAACCCTGTATCTTTTCGTTTGGATCTCCCAGCATCGTTTGCTATTCATAATGTGTTCCATCGGTCGTTGTTGCGGAGGTATGAGGTGCCCGTTGTTCCTTCGGTTGAGCCTCCTGCTCCGGTGCTGGTGGAGGGAGAATTGGAGTATGTTGTTGAAAAGATCTTGGACTCTCGTGTTTCCAGACGCAAACTCCAGTATTTGGTTAAGTGGAAGGGTTATGGTCAGGAGGATAATTCCTGGGTGGTCGCCTCCGATGTTCATGCGACTGATTTGGTCCGCGCCTTCCATAGAGCTCACCCTGATCGCCCTGGGGGTTCTCGTGAGGGTTCGGTGACCCCTCCTCAAGGGGGGGGTACTGTTGTGGATTCTGTTTGTGGGCTCCCTCTGGTGGTTACTGCTGGTACTGGGTGACTTTGGTGGGTTGCGGCCTTTGGTTTCCACCTGTCCATCAGAGGCTGGGTGTTTCCTATTTTACCTGGCCTTTCTGTCATTCCCTTGCCGGCTATCAATGTATTCAGATGTGCTCTGTTTGGTTCCTGCCTACCTGCTCCCAGATCTTTCAGGATAAGCTAAGTGCTGATTTTCAGTTGTTTGGTTTTTTGTCCAGCTTGCTTATTATGTTTCTATGCTAGCTGGTAGCTCTAGTGGACTGAGGTTCTCCCCATGTGCCATGAGTTGGCACATGGGTTCTTGTAATCTCAGGATGGTTTTTTTTGATTAGGGTTTTTTGCTGACCGCTCAGTCCCCTTTTGTATCGTTCTGCTTTCTAGTTTACAGCGGGCCTCTATTTGCTAAACCTATATATATCATCTCTATGTGTGTGCCTTCCTCTCATTTCACCGTCAATACATGTGGGGGGCAACTATACCTTTTGGGGTTAATTCCTCTGGAGGCAAGTGAGGTCTTATTTTCTCTGCAGTACTAGTTAGCTCTTAGGCTGGTGCGTGGCGTCTAGAACCAACGTAGGCACGCTCCCTGGCTATCTCTAGTTGTGTTTGTCAGGCGTAGGGCAGCGGTCAGCCCAGGTTCCATCACCCTAGAGCTCGTCCGTTATATATTTGTACTTTGCTTGTCCTGTGCTATCCCTAGCCATTGGGGATTCATGACATATAATACAGGATGTAAATCAGGATCAGTAATGTAATGTATGTACACAATGACTGTACCAGCAGAATAGTGAGTGCAGCTCTGTGGTATAATACAGGATGTAACTCAGGATCAGTAATGTAATGTATGTACACAGTGACTGCACCAGCAGAATAGTGATGCAGCTCTGGAGTATAATACAGGATGTAACTCAGGATCAGTAATGTAATGTATGTACACAGTAACTGCACCAGCAGAATAGTGACTGCAGCTCTGGGTTATAATATAGGATGTAACTCAGGATCAGTAATGTAATGTATGTACACAGTGACTGCACCAGCAGAATAGTGAGTGCAGCTCTGGAGTATAATACAGGATGTAACTCAGGATCAGTAATGTAATGTATGTACACAGTGACTGCACCAGCAGAATAGTGAGTGCAGCTCTGGAGTATAATACAGGATGTAAATCAGGATCAGTAATGTAATGTATGTACACAATGACTGTACCAGCAGAATAGTGAGGGCAGCTCTGGGGTATAATACAGGATGTAACTCAGGATCAGTAATGTAATGTATGTACACAGTGACTGCACCAGCAGAATAGTGAGTGCAGCTCTGGAGTATAATACAGGATGTAACTCAGGATCAGTAATGTAATGTATGTACACAGTAACTGCACCAGCAGAATAGTGACTGCAGCTCTGGGTTATAATATAGGATGTAACTCAGGATCAGTAATGTAATGTATGTACACAGTGACTGCACCAGCAGAATAGTGAGTGCAGCTCTTGAGTATGATACAGGATGTAACTCAGGATCAGTAATGTAATGTATGTACACAGTGACTGCAACAGCAGAACAGTGAGTGCAGCTCTGGGGTATACTACAGGATGTAACGCAGGATCAGTAATGTAATGTATGTACACAGTGACTGCAACAGCAGAATAGTGAGTGCAGCTCTGGGGTATAATACAGAATGTAACTCAGGATCAGTAATGTAATGTATGTACACAGTGACTGCACCAGCAGAATAGTGAGTGCAGCTCTGGGGTATAATACAGGATGTAACTCAGGATCAGTAATGTAATGTATGTACACAGTGACTGCACCAGCAGAAAAGTGACTGCAGCTCTGGGTTATAATACAGGATGTAGCTTAGTTATTTGAAAAGAGTGAAGTGGATTTTGAAAGATGCCTTAATTTATATGTAGAATTTTTTCAGCGTATAATACTCATTGTATAACAGTAATTATAAGTATTAACTTTGTTCCTTCTTTCAGCATGATTAAGCATTATTTCCTGCACACGATTTGTTCAGCATGTTTTAATGCAAATTATTTTTTTTTCAGGGAACTTTGCTGGTATTTTTTTTTTCTTAAATTCATATCAAATGTTATTTTTTTACAGAATAGTTCAAGCCCTATAGAAAAGCCTTTGAGGAAAAAAAATACCATACGTTTCGGGGGAAAAACAAATTGCACCCAACTTAAAGACTCTCCACAAACCCCAAAATTGACCAATGAAAAGAATTTACACATTTCAATCATTTGCTATAGACTGTACAGTTTTTGTAAAAGAAAATAAAATGATAAACACCTATAAAAACTCTACAACAAAAAAAATTGTGGTATGAAAAAAAAAAATTGCCAAAAATTGTTAAAAAATGAATCTCACAAAAACCTGATTTTAGCAATAGGTCATTTACGTATTCTCTTTAAATGTGAGGATAAGGATGAGATTTACGGAATGGCGATAAAAATTACCGAGATTCATATTTACTGATAGATTTTTTTTTTTTAGGAAGGGGAACTTTTTTAGCTCTTTCATTATTTCTTCTTTCTTCCTGCCATTTGACCCCTTCCTCCACTATGAGGTCGGCGGAAACATTGAGTGCAGAGAGACTGATCGCTGAGAGCTGTGCCTCGGGGACCTTCCCGCAGCGGGTTAGCGCTGTGTCTACAGTAGTTCTCCAAGGTTCCCCAGAGCCTTGCATCTCTCTTAGAACATCCGAGGATCAAACCAGCAGGCATTCCGCTCATGAATGGCAAGAAGAGACGGGTAGTGCCAGCCTCATTACCAAGCCCAAAGCACTGACTGCCGGCAGTATAGTCTTCTTAAGAGCAAGCCAAGAAACATAAAACAAGGGGGGAGGGTCACTGCATTGCTAATTTAAGGACTTGGCAAAAGGGACACAATTCTCACTTTCTCAGTAGGAAACTAGGTCGGTTGTGAAGTCTAGGAAATCTCCAAGAAAATGATAAGAGGCTTCAGGTGATGTGCGGAGGTGGAGTGACAGAGGAATTGGCTAAAAACCCGTCATATGCTGGGGAGGTGGGAAAGAAGAGCACTTAGACAAAAAAAAGGAACTTTGGAAAACAAGATAATAACACATAGAATCAAAAATTATATCTGGGCTTGATTATTAATTTTTTATTATAAAATACAAAAAAGATGGTCCCGTTGGTATAATGGCAGTTCTTTACACTTAACCCCTCCATGACCTTGGGATTTTCCGCTTTTCCGTGTTCGTTTTTCTCTCCCCTCCTTCCCAGGGCCATAACTTTTTTATTTTTCTGTCAATTTGGCCATGTGGGGGCTTATTTTTTGCGGGACGAGTTGTACTTTTGAACGACATCATTGGTTTTACCATGTCGTGTACTAGAAAACGGGAACAAAATTCCAACTGCGGTGAAATTGCAAAAAAAGTGCAGTCCCGCACTTGTTTTTTGTTTGGCTTTTTTGCTAGGTTCACTAAATGCTAAAACTGACCTGCCATTATGATTCTCCAGGTCAGTAAGAGTTCATTGACACCTAACATGACTAGGTTCTTTTTTATCTAAGTGGTGAAAAAAAATTCCAAACTTTGCTACAAAAAAAATAAATTGCGCCATTTTCCGATACTCGTAGCGTCTCCATTTTTCATGATCTGGGGTCGGTTGAGGGCTTATTTTTTGCGTGCCGAGCTGGCGTTTTTAATGATACCATTTCGGTGCAGATACGTTCTTTTGATCGCCCGTTATTGCATTTTAATGCAATGTCACAGCGACCAAAAAAACGTAATTCTGGCGTTTCTAATTTTTTTCTCGTTACGCCGTTTAGCGATCAGGTTAATGTTTTTTTTATTGATAGATCGGGCGATTCTGAACGCGGCGATACCAAATATGTGTAGGTTTGATTATTTTTTTAATGATTTATTTTGAATGGGGCGAAATGGGGGTGATTTAAACTTTTATATTTTTTTTATTTTTTTCACATTTTTTTTAACTTTTTTTTTAACTTTTGCCATGCTTCAATAGCCTCCATGGGAGGCTAGAAGCAGGTACAACGCGATCGCCTCTGCTACATAGCAGCGATCTGATGTTCGCTGCTATGTAGCAGAAATGCAGGTGTGCTATGAGCACCGACCACAGGGTGGCGCTCACAGCTGCCGGGGATCAGTAACCATAGAGGTCTTAAGGACCTCTATGGTTACCATTCAGAAGCAGCGCCGACCTCCGATCATGTGACGGGGGTCGGCGATGCGCTCATTTCCGGCCCCCCAGCCGGAAGCGCCGGTTAAATGCAGCTGTCTGCGTTTGACAGCGGCATTTAACTAGTTAATAGCGGCGGGTGAATCGCGATTTCACCCGCCGCTAATGCGGGCACATGTCAGCTGTTCAAAACAGCTGACATGTCCCTGCTTTGATGCGGGCTCACCGCGGAGCCCTGCATCAAAGCAGGGGATCTGACCTCGGACGTACTATCCCGTCCGAGGTCAGAAAGGGGTTAATGTTCACGACACCAAAACCCAGCCTAGTAGACCATAGTAGACAGCCTAGTAGACCAAAACCAAGCCCAGTGCTTGTTTTCTGTGTTCCCATTTCTTATAAAAGTGATTGCTGATGAACACAAGGTCTCAGGTTTTGCAATTTTGGGGTCAGCAGAGAGGGTGAACCCATATGCTGAAAGTGTCTGTCACGGCCACTCCCCCCGCTCATACTTACCCGCTGCGGCGCGCTCCTCCTGCAGGCGCGCATCCTCTCCTTCATTCTTCTCCGCTCCCTGGTTCTCGTCAGGTGCGCGTGCGCACCGCCCACTCCAGCACTTCCTCTTTCTGATTTACAGGCGCTCTGTATCTCCTCTCTGTGATCCTGGAGGACCATGACCCAGAAGTCCTCCAGCACTCCATGTATATAACGCGATTCCTTCCTCTGCTCCTTGCCTGTCTGTCATTTGTGCTACTGTGACTCAGGTCCACCTTTGTCTTTGCACTGCCTGTTTTGAGTCTCCACTCTGTCCAGCCAGTTCAGCTTCTCTGCCTTTCCCAGGCTTCCTTGTCTCCTCGTCCAGTCCAGCCCTCCTAGTGTCCTCTCCGTACTCTGTTAGTCTGGTGTCTCTGTCCTGTCCTGCTTCCTTTGTGTCTTCCCCTTCTCAGTGCTCCTTTGGTCTCGCCTGTACCCAGCTCTTACCTAACTGTACTTCATCTTACCTCGCTCTGTCCGTCCTACGCCTATCTTCTCTATTTTGTACCTCCTACTACCTGTCTCCGGGTTCCAGCTTCTGCGGCAATAGTCTCCCTTGGGTCTGCCCCTAACGCTCCCTGTATAGGGGGTGGTCTACCTGGTCAGCTCACCCTTGGGAGGTTCGTTGTCATGGAT
The DNA here is from genome assembly GCF_051348905.1 of Ranitomeya variabilis. Lineage (NCBI taxonomy): Eukaryota > Metazoa > Chordata > Amphibia > Anura > Dendrobatidae > Ranitomeya > Ranitomeya variabilis. The sequence continues at coordinate 595,521,097 of NC_135233.1, read as the reverse complement.
CTGCGGGTCCACCCCAGGTATTCCAAAAGATCTCACAATAGGACTGCACTCGGATGACATCTGAGTGCAGTCTGATTTTTACAGTGTCAATCCCACATGGAGCAGGAGGACCTGGGATACGTGTAACTGTAAGCCATGCGGAAGTTGTAGTAGCACCAGGGCCTGATTCCTCTTGAGACCCAATGGTCTCTCCACCCTGTACATGTCATGAATCATAGCTTCCAATAGGTGGCACTAGAGTCCCTACTGCCATCCATGAAGACGTTACTTTCGTTTCCAGGGGCTCATCACATGGCAAGTCTCCGTATGCCTGCTTGGCACTCTCCATGAGGAGAAATGTTAACCCTTAGATGTCATAGCTTTAAGTTATGTCTCAATCAAAAGTCCTCACTCTAGATCTACAGGTCCATGACAGCTTCTATGTATGGGTAGGTTGCACAGAAAAATATACTTTCAGCAAACTAAAGAGTCTCATAATGTAATCCCTAAAATGCCAAGCAAAGTGCCCTTAAAAATGTTAACTGGCTCTGTCCATGGTAGCCTGACAGATCTGAAAAGGGCTTCCACAAGCAGGCTTTGTACTAGCTACTCTGACTATCGGGCAACATAGGAGCTCTGGCCTTTACTCCTAAACCCCTGTACAAGGATGTGAACAGTGGCCCTGAGGTTGAGTTCTTGGAGAAGCTGCTGGCTGGTGGAGCGGTCTGGCAGGAATTGTCAGATTGCCAGGTCAGGACCAGGAGGAATGTCAAGGACCAAAATTGTCAGAAGTCAACAAAATTGTCAGTAAATGGGCCATGGTCTAAAAAAAACCAACAGGCAGGATAAGAGCTAATAATAACAGGAGCCAAAGGTAGTATAGACCATAACTGGCAACTCCCAGCAATAAGCTGGGAGGTTTAATAAGGTGTGGTACTGTTCCATATGGATGGCGCTAACAACCATACTGCAAAACTTGATGATAATACAGGGCCTAGCCACACTAGCCTCTGTTGCTGGACCGAGCCATTGCTGCCCAGAGCCTCTGGTACTGACTTTTCTTCCATCACCAACACTATCCAAAGAACTAACATAGTGTCACCTAGAAGCAGACAGAAGCAGATGTCTGAGGAGCAGGTCCAGGAGACAATAAAATGATCTTGTAGCAGTTTGATGTCTTACCCATCACTTACTTGGTTCCTAAAGTCTGTGGACGTCTGTTACTCCAGTCCTTTTTAGCACTGACACTGCATATGTATTTTATCACACCTATTTGTCTGCTATCCACCCTGACCTCTGCCAAACTATCAATTCTGACCATATTCTGCCTTTACCCATGACTTATCCAGCTATTATTAATGTCTTGGTGCTGCATATCTATTGTCTATCATTCCTTGCTCATAGGTAGCAACCTAGAGATTTGCTTAGGAAAAGTCCAAACCCTATTGTGTGAGTTAAAGGGAATCTGTCAGGAGGTTTATGCTTTTTAATCTAAAAACAGCATAATATACAGCAAGAGAGCCTGATTTAAACAATGTGTTACTTATTAGGCTGTTTGTTGTAATTTAAATGTGATCAGTGTTTTATCAGCAGGAGATTATTTATCACTACAGGACTAGGTGTCTCCTGCCAGTCAGGCTAATCTATGTAACTCCGCCTCTACTACTTATTGGCAGCTTGCTGAAACGAAGCTGCCAATCAGTGATGTGGGCGGGGTTATACACAGCTCAGCATTCTGAACACTTCAACATCTATGGCAGAAAAATACAGGGATTGAATTAAAACTACACCAAGCAGCTCAGTAAGTGATAAGTCGCTGGAATCAGGCTCTCTGCCCCTACATGATGCTAATCTCAGATTACATGTTGACAGATTCCCTTTAAGGGTGAAGAGCCATCCCCAAGACTCTACAAGCTGGATTAACCCTAAGTCAATGCAATATATGATGTCACCCGTTCAGAACATTCTGCACTAATAATGGTCCCTGATGCTCATTGACCCCATTGTTCCAGGGGTACAAGATGGCGTTGCTGACTGCCACTTCTGTAATGTGAAGCTCACCTTCTACTTTCCTCTCTATGGTTAATGGGATCTTATTTGCAGTAAAAGTAAATGGTAACTCAGACGCCGATTCCATAATCCTCGCCATTGTGTAATATTTATAGCTGATTTGTCCTCTCTGGGTTTTCTCATTTCTAAAATCAGCACCTGGAGGATCTGTACTTTTTATAATTGTGACATTTGCAAAATCCCTTTCATGTCAGCACCTGAGAGCCGACTGCTGATCAGTATATATATATATATATATATATATATATATATATATATATATATATCATGGCCCACTTTTATATTGTGCTGCTTGTTCAGAATGATACGGCTCTCCATTTAAGTCATCAAATACAATGCCCGTTCTTTGTGGAAGCTGCGATGTGACACGGTATAAAGAAGAGAAGAGATATTTCATTACTGGCCTATTGTAGGAGCCGTGTTTTCTGCATATTTTTATATACATGCAAGAGGAAAGGCACAATGATCATGTGAAGAACAGCGGCAAAGCGGAATCTACGATAAAGAACATAATAGTCTCACCTGTTCCAAAATGAATTATGAAACATGAAAAACTCCAACAAAAGTTTATAGGGTTTTTTTAAATAGGAGATTTAAATTGCACATGACATGAGGTAGATATACTTTTAAGGCAATAGTCTTCGTGATCATTGATTTCATAATATACATGATATTATTGGCCACATACCAACTGGTATATGGCCAACCTTGATATCAGGAATGTGCCCCAATCCTTTTTTTTTTTTTTTTTTTAAAAAGGACATATCCCACATTAATGTTGGCTATATACCAATTAGTGTAGGATTGCATACACAGCCCACGTCCTGACATTACTGGGGGATGTGTAGAATCCTATATAAATGTGTCAGCCACCAACCTGCATCTTCAGCTACATCTAAATTTGGGCTGAAATCTGTTGCCCGATTTTGCATTCTGTTCCCTGTTTCATATGCCAAGATTTGACCTACATCCCAAAACCTAAAGAGTATGAATTCTGATACCTGTATCCTGTTTTTCATATTTAAATGCGTATATAACTTTTTTTAGAATTTTGTTATTGTTCTCTTGCTTCCTAAATGCAAAGTTAAGCAAAGTTTCGAAACATTGTCCCTCATTTTGCTTCATCAATTACAAATCCATCAGAGCTCCTAATTCCAGTTACTCTCTCTGACCCCTATCTGAATTCCTTTGTTTTAGAGATTGCAGCATCTTATTTTTTTTCTCCCCACCCTGAGACCGTACATGCTTTCTCCACCTTTCACACTGTGGAGATATGTGCAGCATCTAGAGCCTCAGGGTGGGGAGAGAAAAAAGCTATGAACAAGAATATGAAGATGAGGTGAGTGCAGGATAGAAGCTGTGCTGATATATAGGTAGCACCCTAGATACACACAGACTACACATCCAGCCTATATTGCTGTAAAAGATAATCCCACAACAGAAAAATCAGAAACTTGGATCAGGCTGAAAACTGTATAGCAAGGGGGCTGAAAACTGAAACTTAGCGTCATTTCATTAATTAAAGATAGCCACTTACATGTTGTTTCTTGCATGAAACATTAGTGGGCAGAGATCCTTGATAATTGGAATATATCATTACAAAAAAAAGTTTTAGAGAGAGGTGATATCAGGCACAGACTCGCCCAGTGTTGCTCAGTAATGAAGCATTAAACATTGGCTGACTGGCACTTCCAAAACTTTTGATGCCACGGGCAATTTGTTACGGACTCAGTGCTTGGCCAAATGTTTGCACCAGTCTTGCCCCTACCTATAAATTTGACAGCTAATTTTATCTGGGTCACTTAAAATAATTTACCCCCTAGTCAAAAAACTGCCAGCCAGACTCCAATAATGAGGACTTAGATTTGCGCCACTGACTGTGCATAATTGTTACATCTCCCACAATCACTCTACTCAGCGGAACAAAATTATGTTTTGCGTTTAATTGCATTACCGGACGCCCTAAAAAACACATCTCTTATAGGGCACATATCTCATTTGCAGCAACTGACATCGAGCAATGCAAGGTCTACTGAACCATGAGAGAGCCAGACAGTAGAGGAACAGGGGCGCATATAAAGTTCCAGATTAGGGATGTGATGTCTGTGCAAATTTCATTGGTGATCAAGCACAGCAGCTAAAGAGATAATATCCCGTTATTCAAGGGATTCTGGAAAAATGACTATAAAATGTACACCCAGATCAGAATCCTAGCTTAGATAAATCATGGCTTGTATACAGTGGGCCAGAATGGATCAATCATGTTTAGCCTCTTAGATGCTCAAAACTGAACAGAAGTAGATGTTCAATATGTTTACTTTATCATTTGATCAAAAAACGGCCCTGGAGTAGGTTTACAGCATGGAAACTAAGACAAAAGTAGGTGTACAGTACTGATACGGTCAAGTTTAGTCTCTTAGGTGCCCAAAATTTGCCAAAAATGTTCCAAAAAGTAGATAAAGAGGGCTAAGTTGGTCATGTTTATTTTCGTAGGTGCTAAAAATTGGGCCAAAAGTGCAAAGTAGGTATTTTATACTTTGATTCTAGTTTAGTCTTTTAGATTTAGTCTCAGGTGCCAAAATTTGCCAAAAAGTAGGTAAACAGGGCTAAGAAGGCCATGTTTATTTTTGCAGGTGATAAAAATTGTCAAAAGTACAAAGTAGATATGTTATACTTTGAGTCTTGTTTAGTCTTGTAGATGTTCAAAATTGGGTCAGTAGTAGGTATAGATTATGATTAGTCCTCTCTCCTCCTGTACCAGTTATGACTTGTATTGTTTAAGATTATTGTACTTGTTTTTATTATGTATACCCCTCCTTACATGTAAATCGCCATGGAATAAATGGCGCTATAACAATAAATAATAATAATAATAATAATAATAATAATTAGTCTCCTAGGTGCTCAAAATTGGAGCAAAAGTAAAGTATACAGTACTGATTGTGTCATGTTTAGGTGCTCGAAACTGGAACAAAATCAGGTATAGATTGTCTTCAGCTCTTAAGTGCCCAAAAACTAAACCAAAAGTATGTAAACAGTACTGATTGTGTCATGTATGATTAGCATCTTAAATGCTCAAAATTGGGTAAAAGTTGGTATAGAGTATACTGTAGGTTCAGCAGTGTTAAGTCTCGTACATACTTTATAAATTACCATATTAAGTCTCTTTGGTGCTCAAACTTGGGCCAAAAGTTGCTGTAACACGGTTGGTTCTCAAAACAGCCATCATCAATGATTCAACGTTCATTAAACCTGTTTCTGTAGGCACCAATTATGATAAATGCTTGTGAGATAAACTTTTTCAGTTTACCTGGGCTTCCTCTAAAAAATCCTCCACTACACCCCAAAAAATGGTTATAAGTATAAAGTCTGGAGAACGTGATGACCAGTCCATGCTGCCATGTCTCTTTATCTAACACTGTGGAAGAGTGCTATCATGGTAGGAAAAATGAGGATGGTAGCTCTTGGCAAGCCTGATGTGTGGACTTTCCTGAATGGCAAAACAACTCTTGTCTCAATGTCCCCTGTTTACCATGACCCCATCAGTCAAATGAACCCACATTTGGGACAATCTCTCTTTACTGACCACATTTGGGCACTTTATCATGTAAAGGGTTCCATACTGTACTATCTCCAACATGTGTTCCATGTCTTTAGGACTGCAAACATGTCAGCTGTTGTGCTGTCCTCATTATGGTATTTTGGCAACCCAAGTATTTTTGCACCCACAAAGTTGGACTATTGGCACATTGCTGTGGAGGAGGGACTCTTAAAGTCACAAAGCCAATTTTTAGAGGGGCATCAGGCGGCATTAATTTTCTTAAACGGCCATTATTAAACAGTGGGTCTCCTATGCTGCTATTGCCTATGCAGTGAGTGGCTTGGCTGCCAAGAATTATGACGCACCCCAATACCCCTTTCATGAGAGGTACAGGAGGGCTTACTGAAAAAATGTTGCATTGAATGCAAGGCCTGCCCTGCTACCAAGTCATATGCCCCCCAAGAAGCCTTTGAACGCAGGTACTGGATGGCCACAGGAAAACCCACTTCACATTCTTCAGTTGGTCCTGCCATACTGTTTCCTTATAGATTGAATGCAAGGGCGCTTTGACCCAAATTTGCACGCACCCCAATCCCCCTTTGGAAAAAGCATGGAGGAGGGCCTCCTAAAAAACCTGTCCCATTACAAAGGAGCGGGTTCCCTAGACTCATGCCCATACACTAAGGCATGGGGGGTAGATTTTATAAAACATTTTTATGGGGATCATAGACAAACTTGCCAAAAAATTGACTGGCTGTAGCAGCATAGAACACATTGATCCTGGTGTTCTAGTGGCGGAGAATGATGAGATGTTAAGGAAGACCGCATTAAAAACTAGGCCCAATTTAACCCCTTAATCCCATTGGACGTACTATCCCGTCAAGGTGATCTGGGACTTAATTCCCAGTGACGGGATAGTACGTCCAGCGCGATCGGCAGCGCTCACGGGGGGAGCGCGGCCGATCGCGGCCGGGTGTCAGCTGATTATCACAGCTGACATCCGGCACTATGTGCCAGGAGTGGTCACGGACCGCCCCCGGCACATTAACCCCCGGCACACTGCGATCAAACATGATCACAGTGTTCCGGCGGTATAAGGAAGCATCGCGCAGGGAGGGGGCTCCCTGCGTGCTTCCCTGAGGCCCCCGGAGCAACGCGATGTGATCGCGTTGCTGCGAGGGTCTCTTACCTCCTATCCCTGCAGGCCCCGGATCCTAAATGGGCGCGGGGCTGCATACGGGTCCTGCAGGGATTACTTCCGGGTGCAGACCAGGCTCCGGTAAGCCTGCAGCGGTCTAAGACAGATCGCCGATCTGACAGAGTGCTGTGCAAACTGTCAGATCAGCGATCTGTGATGTCCCCCCCTGGGACAAAGTAAAAAAGTAAAAAAAAAAAAATCCACATGTGTAAAAAAAAAATAAAATTCCTAAATAAAGAAAAAAATATATATATTATTCCTATAAATACATTTCTTTATCTAAATTTTTTAAAAAAACAATAAAAGTACACATATTTAGTATTGCCGCGTCCGTAACGACCCAACCTATAAAACTGTCCCACTAGTTAACCCCTTCAGTGAACACCGTAAGATGAAAAAAAAAAAAAAAAACAAGCCAAAAAACAACGCTTTATTATCATACTGCCGAACAAAAAGTGGAATAACACGTGATCAAAGAGACGGATATAAATAATTATGGTACCGCTGAAAACGTCATCTTGTCCCGCAAAAAAAGGAGCTGCCATACAGCATCATAAGCAAAAAAATAAAAAAGTTATAGTCCTCAGAATAAAGCGATGCCAAAATAATTATTTATTTTTTCTATAAAATAGCTTTTATCGTATAAAAGCGCAAAAACATAAAAAAATGATATAAATGAGATATCACTGTAATCGTACTGACCCGACGAATAAAACTGCTTTATCCATTTTACCAAACGTGGAACGGTATAAACGCCTCCCCCAAAAGAAATTCATGAATAGCTGGTTTTTGGTCATTCTGCCTCACAAAAATCGGAATAAAAAGTGATCAAAAACTGTCACGTGTCCGAAAATGTTACCAATAAAAACATCAACTCATCCCGCAAAAAACAAGACCTCACATGACTCTGTGGACTAAAATATGGAAAAATTATAGCTCTCAAAATGTGGAGACGCAAAAACTTTTTTGCTATAAAAAAGCGTCTTTTAGTGTCTGACAGCTGCCAATCATAAAAATCCGATATAAAAAACGCTATAAAAGTAAATCAAACCCCCCTTCATCACCCCCTTAGTTAGGGAAAAATAATAAAATTAAAAAAATGTATTTATTTCCATTTTCCCATTAGGATTAGGGCTAGAATTAGGGTTAGGGCTAGGGTTAGGGCTAGGGTTAGGGCTAGGGTTAGGGCTAGGGGTAGGGTTAGGGTTAGGGCTAGGGTTAGGGCTATGGTTATGGCTAGGGTTAGGGTTAGGGTTAGGGCTGGGGTTAGGGCTAGGGTTAGGGCTAGGGTTAAGGCTAGGGTTAGGGTTGGGGCTAGGGTTGGAGCTAAAGTTAGGGTTAGGGTTGGGGCTAAAGTTAGGGTTAGGGTTGGGGCTAAAGTTAGGATTAGGGTTGGGGCTAAAGTTAGGGTTAGGATTACATTTACAGTTGGGATTAGGGTAAGGATTAGACTTAAGGGTGTGTCAGGGTTAAGGGTGTGGTTAGGGTTACCGTTGGGATTAGGGTTAGGGGTGTGTTTGGATTAGGGTTTCAGGTAGAATTGGGGAGTTTCCACTGTTCAGGCACATCAGGGGCTCTCCGAACGCGACATGGCGTCCGATCTCAATTCCAGCCAATTCTGCATTGAAAAAGTAAAACAGTGCTCCTTCCCTTCCAAGCTCTCCCGTGCACCCAAACAGGGGTTTACCCAAAAATAAGGGGTATCAGCGTACTCGGGACAAATTGGACAACAACTTTTGGGGTCCAAATTCTCTTGTTATCCTTGAGAAAATAAAAATTTGGGGGGCTAAAAATCATCTTTGTGGGAAAAAAAGATTTTTTATTTTCACGGCTCTGCGCTGTAAACTGTAGTGAAACACTTGGGGGTTCAAAGTTCTCACAACACATCTAGATAAGTTCCTTGGGAGGTCTAGTTTCCAATATGGAGTCACTTGTGGGGGATTTGTACTGTTTGTGTACATCAGGGGCTCTGCAAATGCAACGTGACGCCTGCAGACCAATCCATCTAAGTCTGCATTCCAAATGGCGCTCCTTCCCTTCCGAGCTCTGCCATGCGCCCAAACAGTGGTTCCCCCCACATACGGGGTATCAGCGTACTCAGGACAAATTGGACAACAACGTTTGGGGTCCATTTTCTCCTGTTACCCTTGGGAAAATACAAAACTGGGGGCTAATAAATAATTTTTGTGAAAAAAAAAGAATTTTTATTTTCACGGCTCCGCGTTATAAACTGTAGTGAAACACTTGGAGGTTCAAAGCTCTCAAAACACATCTAGATAAGTTCCTTAGGGGGTCTACTTTCCAAAATGGTGTCACTTGTGGGGGGTTTTAATGTTTAGGCACATCAGGGGCTCTCCAAACGCGACATGGTGTCCCATCTCAATTCCAGTCAATTTTGCATTGAAAAGTCAAACGGCGCTCCTTCCCTTCCGAGCTCTGCCATGCGCCCAAACAGTCGTTTACTCCCACATATGGGGTATCAGCGTACTCAGGACAAATTGCTCAACAACTTTTGGGGTCCAATTTCTTCTCTTACCCTTGGGAAAATAAAAAATTGGGGGCGAAAAGATCATTTTTGTGAATAAATATGATTTTTTATTTTTACGGCTCTGCATTATAAACATCTGTGAAGCACTTGTTTGATCAAAGTGCTCACCACACATCTAGATAAGTTCCTTAAGGGGTCTACTTTCCAAAATGGTGTCACTTGTGGGGGGTTTCAATGTTTAGGCACATCAGGGGCTCTCCAAACGCAACATGGCGTCCCATCTTAATTCCAGTCAATTTTGCATTGAAAAGTAAAATGGCGCTCCTTCCCTTCCAAGCTCTGCGGTGCGCCCAAACAGTGGTTTACCCCCACATATGGGGTATCGTCGTACTCAGGACAAATTGCATAACAACTTTTGTTGTCTAACTTCTTCTCTTACCCTTGGGAAAATAAAAAATTGGGGGCGAAAAGATCATTTTTGTGAAAAAATATGATTTTTTATTTTTACGGCTTTGCATTATAAACTTCTGTGAAGTACTTGTTGGGTCAAAGTGCTCACCACACATCTAGATAAGTTCCTTAGGGGGTCTACTTTCCAAAATAGTGTCACTTGTGGGGGGTTTCAATGTTTAGGCACATCAGGGGCTCTCGAATCGCAACATGGCGTCCCATCTCAATTCCAGTCAATTTTGCATTGAAAAGTAAAATGGCGCTCCTTTCCTTCCGAGCTCTGCCATGCGCCCAAACAGTGGTTTACCCCCACATATGGGGTATCAGCGTACTCAGGACAAATTGTACAACAACTTTTGCCATTCATTTTCTCCTGTTACCCTTGGTAAAATAAAACAAATTGGAGCTGAAATAAATTTTGTGTGAAAAAAAGTTAAATGTTCATTTTTATTTAAACATTCCAAAAATTCCTGTGAAACACCTGAAGGGTTAATAAACTTCTTGAATGTGGTTTTGAGCACCTTGAGGGGTGCAGTTTTTAGAATGGTGTCACACTTGGGTATTTTCTATCATATAGACCCCTCAAAATGACTTCAAATGAGATGTGCTCCCTAAAAAAAAATGGTGTTGTAAAAATGAGAAATTGCTGGTCAACTTTTAACCCTTATAACTCCCTAACAAAAAAAATTTTGGTTATAAAATTGTGCTGATGTAAAGTAGACATGTGGGAAATGTTATTTATTAAGTATTTTGCGTGACATATCTCTGTGATTTAAGGGCATAAAAATTCAAAGTTGGAAAATTGCGAAATTTTCAAAATTTTCGCCAAATTTCCGTTTTTTTCACAAATAAACGCAAGTTATATTGAATAAATTTTACCACTATCATGAAGTACAATATATCATGAGAAAACAGTGTCAGAATCGCCAAGATCCGTTGAAGCTTTCCAGAGTTATAACCTCATAAAGGGACAGTGGTCAGAATTGTAAAAATTGGCCCGGTCATTAACGTGCAAACCACCCTCGGGGCTTAAGGGGTTAAAGAAGTGGGTCTCCTAGACTTGTAATGCCCATACACTAAGTGCATAGGCCAACAAACATTTCTCCATGGGGGGTGCATTTTCAAAAAAAAATGTATGGGGATCATAGACAAACTTGCCAAACTATTGACTGGCTGTAGCAGCATAGAACACATTCACCCTGGTGTTCTAGTGGCGGAGAATGATGAGATGTGGAGGAAAGCCTCATTAACCCCTTTACCCCCAAGGGTGGTTTGCACGTTAATGACCGGGCCAATTTTCACAATTCTGACCACTGTCCCTTTATGAGGTTATAATTCTGGAACGCTTCCATGGATCCCACTGATTCTGACACTGTTTTCTCGTGACATATTGTACTTCATGACAGTGGTAAAAAAATTTTGATATTACTTGAGTTTATTTGAAAAAAAATGGAAATTTAGCGAAAATTTTTAAAATTTGGCTTTTTTTCAACTTTGAATTTTCATGCCCTTAAATAACAGAGATATGTTACACAAAATACTTAATAAGTAACATTTCCCACATGTCTACTTTACATCAGCACAATTTTGGAACCAAATTTTTTTGTTGTTAGGGAGTTGTAGCGGAATAGGAGGAAAGACCTACGATGTCATCAAAAGCTCCTACACCGAGAACCGCTCCAGCGTGAGCGTGAACGGCAGAAGAACGGCTGATTTCCAACAGAGCCGCAGAGTCAGACAGGGCTGCACCCTAAGCCCAACGCTCTTCAATATCTTCCACGGCACCACGTCTCACACTCCATGACGCCCAGGTGAAATTCCTGGTGTATGCAGATGACCTACTGCTGCTGTCACCAACTGAGAAAGGTCTCCAAGAAAACCTGAAAATCTTGGAGAAATTCAGCTCCACATGGGCACTACCGATCAATACAAAGAAAACGAACATCATGGTGTTCCAGAAGAGAAAGCCAAGACTGAACCAGCACCTTCCATTCGTGCTAAACAAGTGCGCTCTTACAGAAATGGACAAATATACCTACCTGGGCCTGGAAATTCACCAGTCAGGGAGATTCAAACAAGCCATAGAGACCCTGAAGGACAAGGCCTGCAAAACCTTCTATGCCATCCGAAGGACCATCTGAAGCCACCAGTGAGGGTCTGGCCAAAAATCTTCGATGCCATAATCACCCCAATCTTCCTGTACGGCAGTGAAGTATGGGGCCCTCACACATACCCAGACTGGTCAAAGTGGGATTCCAGTCCAACAGAAATATTCCACCTGGAATTCTGTAAACACCTTCTCCAGGTCCATCGGAGCACCACCAACAATGCCTGCCGGACTGAGCTGCGCAGATTTCCACTGCACCTAGCAGTCCTGAAGAGGGCGCTGTCCTTCCAGGCTCACCTTCAGAGTAGCAACCCAAGCTCCCATCACCATAAAGCCATACTACATATAGGTGGTCCCCACAAACCAGGACCCCCGGAACATCCCACCCAAACCCAACCTCACTAAACCGTTAACCAAAACAACCTGACAAAAGCCACAATCAGGAAGATGGTAGACGAGGGGCAGGAGAGGTACGTCAGTGACTGGAGGAAAGATATCAGCAGCTCTCAGAAGCTGACCGTGTACCAGAGTCTACAGAGAGACTACAGACTGGCTCCATATCTGAAGAAACTCTTGGACCCCAGAGACCACCAGATCCTGAGCCAGTATAGACTCAGTGCCCACAATCTGGCCATCGAGGTCGGCTGGCACAGACCTACAAGCCCAGGGAAGACAGACTGTGCCTACACTGTGACCTGGAGGATGAGACCCACTTCCTGCTACACTGCACCAAATACTCAGCAGTGAGGGACACTCACTTCAGGAGACTCTCTGATCTCTTCCCGGATTTCAGCTCCATGAAGGAGGAAGAGAAAACATATATCCTGCTGGGGGAAGAATAGAGCGCGGTGGAGATAGCAGCGCAGTATGTGAGCGCGTGCCATAGGCTGCGAGAAAGACAACCATGATATGCCATGGACTTCCTTACCCCCACCCTGCACCCCATCCATCGTTCCCACAGTCCCCACCCATTATCCCCAAAGTCCCTACTCCATATTCCCTATTATACAAGTGCTTTGGCAAAACTAATGTTTATTTAGTCCTGCCAATAAAGCTTCTTTGAATTGAATTGTTATAAAGGTTAAAAGTTGACGAGCAATTTCTCATTTTTACAACACCATTTTCTTTTAGAGACCACATCACATTTGAAGTCACTTTGAGGGGTCTATATGATAGAAAATACCAAAAAGTTATACCATTCTAAAAACTACACCCCTCAAGGTGCTCAAAACCACATTTAAGAAGTTTATTAACCCTTCATGTGCTTTGCAGGAATTTTTGGAATGTTTAAAAAAAATTAACATTTAATTTTTTTCACAAAAAAATTAATTCTGATCCAATTAGTTTTATTTTACCAAGGGTAACAGGAGAAATTGGACCCCAAAAGTTGTTGTACAATTTGTCCTGAGTACGCCAATACCCCATATGTGGGGGTAAACCACTGTTTGGGCGCACCGCAGAGCTCGGAAGGGAAGGAGCGCCGTTTGACTTTTCAATGCAAAATTAGCTGGAATTGAGATAGGACGCCATGTCGCGTTTGGAGAGCCCCTGATGTGCCTAAACATTGAGACCCCCCACAAGTGACACCATTTTGGAAACTAGACCCCCTAAGGAACTTATCTAGATGTGTGGTGAGCACTTTGAACCCCCGAGTGCCTCACAGAAGTGTTTAATGTAGAGCCGTAAAAATAAAAAAATCATATTTTTTTCACAAAAATGATTTTTCGACCCCAATTTTTTTTCCCCATTTCCTATTTATAGCGGGTTTTTGTTTGGCAGCTGTCACACACTAAAAGACGCTTTTAATTGCAATAAATAGTTTTTGTGTCACCACATTTTGAGAGCTATAATTTTTCCATATTTTGGTCCACAGAGTCATGTGACGTCTTGTTTTTTGCGGGACGAGTTGATGTTTTTATTGGTAACATTTTTGGGCACATGTCATTTTTTTATCACTTTTTATTCCGATTTTTGTTAGGCAGAATGAACAAAAACAAGCAATTCATGAATTTCTTTGGGGGGGGGGGCATTTATACCATTCCACGTTTAGTAAAATTGATAAAGCAGTTTTATTCTTCGGGTCAGTGCGATTACAGCGATATCTCATTTATATCATTTTTTATGTTTTGGCTCTTTTATACAATAAAAACTATTTTATATAAAAAATAATTATTTTTGCATTGCTTTATTCTGAGGACTATAACTTTTTTATTTTTTTTCTGATGATGCTGTGTGGCTGCTCGTTTTTTTGTGTGACAAGATGACGTTTTCAGTGGTACCATGTTTATTTACATCCGTCTTTTAGATCGCGTGTTATTCCACTTTTTGTTCGGTGGTATGATGATAAAGCATTGTTTTTTGCCTCTCTTTTTTTTACGGTGTTCACTGAAGGGGTTAACTAGTGGAACAGTTTTATAGGTCGGGTCGTTACGGATGCGGCAATACTAAATATGTGTACTTATTGTTTTTTTATTTACATAGAGAAATGTATTTATTGGAACAATATATTTTTTTTTCTTTATTTAGGATTTTTTAAAAAAAATATTTTTACATAGTGTAATTTTTTTTTTTTTTACTTTGTCCCAGGGGGGGACATCACTTTGCAGAGCACTGTGTCAGATCAGCGATCTGACAGGCAGTGCTGGAGGCTTTCCGGCACCTGCTCTCAGCAGGCACTGACAAGCCACCTCCCTGCAGGACCCGGAAGGACCCCGTGGCCATCTTGGATCCGGGGGCCTGCAGGAAGGAGGCAGGAGGAGACCCTCGGAACAACGCAATCACATCGCGTTGTTCTGAGGGCCTCAGGGAAGCACGCAGGGAGCCCCCTCCATGCGCGATGCTTCCCTGTGCCACCGGAACGCTGCGATCTTGTTTGATCGCAGTGTTCCGGGGGTTAAAGTAATGACTCCTGGCACATAGTGTCGGATGTCAGCTGTGATAATCAGCTGACACCCGGTCGCGATCGGCCGCGCTCCCCCCGTGAGCGCAGCTGATCGCATATGACGTACTATCCCGTCGATGGTCATACGTGCCCAAGTCACCTCGACGGGATAGTACGTCTGATGTTACAAATGGGTTAAAAGAGAAAAAAAACCATGCTAAAATTGTCAAGTTCTTCTTTACTAACATTTCTTCTGGTCACCTTTCCATTTCTATCTCTCTTTTATGCTTACAGAATGCTGAAGAAGGATCCGGCGCTTCGTCCAAGTGCCAAAGAAATCTTGCAGTTTCCTTATGTAACTTATAGAGGGCAGGTATGTATGGAACTTTTTATATGCTTTTATATGCATATTTGGCTCAAAATCATAGAATCATAGCATGTTAGAGTTGGAAGGGACCTCCAAGGTCATCGTGTCCAACCCCCTGCTTAATGCAGGATTCACTAAACCATCTCAGACAGATGTCTGTCCAGCCTCTGTTTGAAGACTTCCATTGAAGGAGAACTCACCACCTCTCGCGGCAGCCTGTTCCACTCATTGATCACCCTCACTGTCATAAAGTGTTTTTTTCTAATATCTAATCTACCATCCAACATCATTCCAACCAACTGTTTATATACCCAATTAACACATTCGTATGTTTCATCCAGCGACAATTATACATAGGGTTAAAGACGTAATTTCTCTCCGTGTGAACCACAAGTCGTTTGCAATTAGGAAAAGATTCCATCTCGTTGAGAGCATGTGTTGGGTTCTTGCTTCAGGATTTAATTGCTGCTGGCATTCTTCTCTGTTCCGTCAAGTTTTTGATGTGATGGGTAGAGAATGAAACAGAGGAAGACAAAGGAATCCAGGAAAGTTTCAGTGCAAGCACCGACTCAGCGGGGGGCAGAGAGCTGCAAACTTGTAGAAAGCTGATGTCTATTATTCAAAACTTCAGATACCACCATCTGTGGAGATTATTCTAAGTGAAAGGGGGTTTGTTGGATTCTAGCAGAGAAATGATAGAGGAAATCCTGATATTTGGTGTGAAATATACAATTGGGCTGATATTCCTCCATCACATTCGGCAGTAAATACGCCATACACATCCAGCATGTACACCGCTCATATAGCCATACGCAATGTGCTTTATTATAGTTTTACACTACATGACATTTGACTAAGTTTCCATGGAGGTTTGTTCATCTGTGTTCACACACACTGGAAATGTTGTGGATCTTCTTTTTGGATTTTTGGCCGAAATATCCTGGAATGACAATAAAGTGGATAAGACTTTTTTTTATCTGCAGTATGTTGTAGAAAAACTGCAATTTTATGGTGAAACTTCCCCATTTAGTTTGAGTCTGAAGTCATTTTTACTGATTTCACTATGTCTGCAATTCCACAATAAGAAAAAAATAAACTTGAGAAAAGTAAGAAATAATAAAAAAAAACTACCTTAATCACTTCTTTTGCCTGCTTATCCATTTTTTTGGCTATGTGTATGAAGAGTTTTTCATGGAATTTTTGGAGCAGAAACTGGATGGAAACTGAGCAAGAAACTCTTCAAATTCTTCTCCGAATCACAAAACCTTTCAAAAACTTTGAGATTCCCCTCTTTTTATTGTCAGAAAACGCTGCAAAAGACTTCATGTGCACATATTCTTAGCAAAATTTCCATGGCGGTGCCGGTACAGACTGGAGACTGACGTGAAAACACTGCTTGGATTAGCGGAAGATTTGGTGCAGATCTGAGGATGGAAGATAGAAGAATGCCAGCATTTTTTCAAAAATACACAATGTAAAAAAAATCACCAAAAACTCATTGTGGAAACATCACCTAAGGGTATGTACATGTGATATTTTGCTAAAAAAAAAAGGAAAAATAATCAACATATGCACTGTAATGTCAAAACGACTTTCTGTGCACGTGATTCGTCTTTTTTTAATGTCTTTTAACTGCTTTAATATCCATCAAGCAGCTAAAAGAAGGAAATTGTTAATTTTTCAGGTGGCTTCTGCTTGGAAGTCGCCACTATTCAATATGTAAAATTGAAAAAGCTGCAAAAAGTGGCTAAAAAAAATTATGAATAAGATGCTTCTGAAAAAACATTGTCAACTTTTTCCGAAATCGTTTCCTGCTTCAAAAACTCTGGCGGCATCTATAAGAAGCCGTGTGCACATATCCCAATATGGCATTAATTTAAAGACACATTTTTAGGATGTCCATTTATCCAAATTAGATAAATAGACACAAGTTCATATATACAGTATTTGATACCCTTAAAAATAACCATGCAGTCTTATTATGGCTCTGGGGGTTGATTCAGACACTCCAGATGCCTTTCCCATACACATAAATACTCCATGCCACCGCCGGACAGCCTCATCCGTATACATTACGCCTTATATAAGGATCAAATTCCTAAACATTTTGCAGTTCTCTTATTTAACTTTCGGCTAAGTTTGCGGAAAAATACTCTGCAAATCCAACTACAAATTTTACCAAAAATCTGAAAAAAATTAGTGATTGACATCATCGCTCTATGTAGAATTTGGACTTGTTGGAAGTATGGCTGCAGTTCTGTGATTTTTTTGTGGATGTCAGCCTGTCCCCATAGTCTTAGCTCTTGTCAATTACAGGTTCTCTCACAATGGCTGCAGGAGGAGATTCGTCAAGACAGAAAAGATTCTATAGATGAAGATGTCGCCAGGATCACGGCTGCCATGTACGTACAGCACTTGCACTTGTGTTAATCAATATCATCAAATGTTATAGTCAAGAATCCAGCTAATTAGACGCGCGTCGGAACTGTACCTGACATGTAGGTCAAGCATTAAACCATCTGCATCACTCAGCTCCATATATAGTTATTTCAGACCACTTTCACCTATTTGCTAGGAAGTAAAAAGTGTGGAAATATTATATATACCTTTTATCATCTACAATCAGACGTTTTTCTACCTGTGTATGAGTTAATGCATTGAGGTTTGATTAGAACCTTAGGTTATGATGTGTATATACCATCAATTTTATTATAGCTTTTTGGACCTATTGCTTTAAAGGAAGTCTATCAGTAGGATCAACCCTCCTACGCCATCTACATGGGCATGTGGGTCATACGATGCTGAATAAAAATGATACCTTGATATCTGCAATCTGATGTTTTATTCCAGTGAAATCCAATTTTTTTAAATATGTAAATTAGCAGTTAAGATCTATGGGCGGGGAATAGATCTTCCTGAGAATCTGCCTCCAGAGCTTATTATAAATGAAAGGGGGCATTACCAGTGTGAGACATGTAGATCAGGAAAGCAGCCTGAGTTATTACATGTCTCACACTGGCAATGCCTCATCATTTATAGTAAGCTCTGGAGGCAGATTCTCGTGATCAGATCAGAATGTACACAGCCCACACTAGGAAGAAAAACACAGCTGATCTACGCATTTTGCCGCTCAGCCTTAGTCATGGTACAGACTGTTGCACGCCCTGCTTTTAAGAGACAAAGGCTAGTCACATAATGACTAGTAAGCGGCTTACAGTTGTGTGAAAAAGTGTGTGCCCCTTTCTGATTTGCTATTCTTTGCCTGTTTGTCACACTTAAATGTTTCAGATTACCCAAACAATTTAAATATCAGACAAAGATAACACAAGTAAACACAAAATGCAGTTTTTAAAGGTCTTTATTATTAAGGGAAAAAGAAATTAAAACTTACAGGGCCATGTGTAAAAAAGTGATTGCCCCCCATTTAAAACATAAATTAACGGTGGTTTATCACATATTTGGGAAGCTGAGTTCTAGCCACACCCAGGCCTAATTACTGCGCAACCTGTTCTCATTCAAGAATTCACTTAAATAGGACCTGCCTGACAAAGTGAAGTAGACCAAATGTTCCTCAAAATAGACAACATGCCACTATCCAAAGAAATTCTGGAACAAATGAGAAACAAAGTAATTGAGATCTATCAGTTTTGAAGAGGTTATAAAGCCATTTCTAAAGCTTTGTGACTCCAGTGAATCACAGTGAGAGCCATTATCCACAAATGGCGAAAACGTGGAACATTGCTGAACCTTCCCAGGAGTGGCCTGCAGACCAAAATTACCCCAAGAGCTCAGCAATGACTCATCCAAGAAGTCACAAAAGACCTTGCAACAGCATCCAAAGAACTGCAGGCCTCACTTGCCTCAGTTAAGCTGGACTCCACCATAAGAAAGAGACTGGGCAAAAATGGCCTGCATGGCAGAGTTCCAAGACGAAAACCACGGCTTTTCTTGAAATATACTTTTGGGAGACTTTGTGGACTGATGAGACAAAAGTTTAACTTGTTAGAAGGTGTATGTCCCCTTACATCTGGGGTAGAAGTAACACAGCATTTCAGAAAAGGAGCACCATTCCAACAGTACAATATGGTGGTGGTAGTGTGATGGTTTGAGGCTATTTTGCTGCTTTAGGACCTGGAATAATTACTGTTGGAAATGGAACCATGATTCTGCTGCCTACCAAAAAATCCTGACAGAGAATGTTCGGACACCTGTGCATGACCTCAACCTGAAGCAGTATTGGATTATGCACCAGGACAATGATCCAAAACACACCAGCAAGTCCACCTCTGAAAGGCTTAAGAAAAACAAAATTAAGACTTTGGAGTGGCCTAGTCAAAGTGCTGACCTTAATCCGATTGAGATGCTGTGCCATGACCTTAAAAAGGTGGTTCATGCTCGGAAACCTCCAATGTGGCTGAATTGAAACAATTCTGCAAAGATATGTGGGTAAAATTCCTCAAGAGCGGTGAAAAAAACTCATTGCCAATTATTTCAAACGCTTGATTGCAGTTTTGCTGCTAAGGGTGGCCCAACCAGTTATTAGGTTTAGGGGTCTATCACTTTTTCATGCAGGGCCGTGAAGGTTTGGATTTCTTTTTTCTTTAAAGTAAACCTGTCAGCAGGATTGTGCTGAGTAACCTACAGACAGTGTCAGGTTGGCACCGTTATACTGATTATAATGATACCTGAGTTGATGATCACATGCGTGATGTGCAGTTCATTCTCTTATATAGTGCTATAAATAAATTCATCAAAAAAAAATAATGTGACTGAAAATAGCAGCTATCGGCAATCTGATAGCTGCTACTGCGCAGGTGTCGGCAGCGCCGTCTTGCCAGGGGAAAAAAAAAAAACATTTCCTCTTCCAAGGTGGCGCCAGCATCTGTGCAGCCGAAGTTGTCGGCGTACCTCCATACCTTCAAGGTTGCTGAAGATTCCCACAGGCAGTGATAAGATGGTCTCCCAACAAGGAGGGAGGGTGAGGGATATCCTTTCCAGCACTCGGATAACTCCCACAGACTGGTGTATTGGGAAGCTCTTCTATGTCCCACAGACACAAATCAGCCATTGGAGTGCTTTCTGGGTGGGTTTGTGCGAAGTGGCCTTTTTCCAGTAACCAGGACCCCGTTTAGTGAACATGACCTGGTCTGGTCAACTCTTGCAGGATATCACGATACTCATGCCCATTATCACCAGTAATCTTCTTTGAATGGCTCGGAGACCAGAAGGATGCCTTTTCTTCCATATAGCTGCACATTCATCCACACAACCCCCCTCCCTGTGATGGGGATCAGTTGCTGATTAGCTGCTGCAAATCAATGTCTCCTGCTGTGGCTTGGCCATCGCTTGAAAGAAACAGTTCAAGTATGACTCAGGCACGGTCGTTACCTGTGACCTGGTATCCACTAACCAGTCCACTGCGATGCCTTAAAACTCAGCTCGCAAGATGGGACACCCTGTAACCCGATGTTCGGAGTTGTGCTGAAGTGGTTTGTTCTTCTACCTCCCCCACAGTACGCCGCACTACTGCAGGGTCTGAAGTTTAATGGCGGTGCTGGGTGTCCTTTCAAATCACTCTGACACCCTTTAGTGAGGTGTCCTCTACTTTCACACCTCTAACACTGTGTCCTGATGATCTTCTCTTCATCTAGGTGTAGAAGGCGTCCTTGGAACCTGACTATAAGGCCTTGGTGGAGGACGCTGGGGTCCTGGATAGACTGGCTCAGGCTGCTGAGGGCCCGTCGGTGGATGATATTGACGAACTTGGTCCAAATACAAGCGTAGTAGGTGGAGGACCCTAGGGGTTCAGTACACTTGCGTAGGGAGGCTCAGGTTCGGGAGCCTGAGGGAAGGCCCGATAAGGAGGGTCCTGGATAGATTGGCTCAGCCTGAGGGCCCGCCGGTGGATGATATTGAAGAACTTGGTCCAAATACAAGTGTAGTAGGTGGAGGACCTTAGGGGTTCAGTAGACTTGCGTAGGGAGGCTCAGGTTCAGTCAGAAGCCTGAGGGAAGGCCCGATAAGGATTTTGTAGGGCCCGGTGGGCGGCCTCAGAGGCGAAGCCGGTTTGCATCCTCTTCTCCATGTGAGTCAACTTTTCTTGCATAACATTCAGGGAACTCTGCAGATCTTGTACTACCCTGGTCAGAGCTTCTTCCTTTCTTACACCCCCGATGGATATGACCGCCTGGGTTCATACCACTCCAGAAACATAGCTTTCATATTTGCTTCAGGCCACCGCCTCTGCCAATATTTGTTGAAAACTTAATGCTGGACCCACTAACTGCCTCAGGGGAGTACTGTAGAGTATCAGGATAAATTGTTCTCATAGTATCCGATCCACAGATCCTATCCCGCCTGCTCTGTCTGCCTCTTTCTTTTGCACTCCTGCTAGTATTTCCTGTAACACTGTGACATATTTCAAGACCCCTTCCCCTTCTTGCTACAGCCGGTAGAAGAACTTTGCCCAGAGGTGTCCCACATTAACTGCTTCACCATATATCTCCATCAGAAATTTCGCCACTTCTTTCAATGTGTTGCATGTGGCTTCAAGTGGCAGGAAAATTTTTCTGCTGGCCTCACCCTCCAGGGCGGCCAGAGTGATCTCCACTTGTAGCTCTGAGCTGACATTATAAATGTTAGCAGCACTTTGCAATCTGGTTGGACAATTACATATTCTGGCCATCAAATTTTGGCAGCACGCTAAACAACGTGCTCATATGGAGGGCCCATGCAGGAGTTCCACCATTGCCTGTGACACTCACATTAACAACACCACCATCGCTGTCAGCCGCCTTCATCTCTATGGCTGTACCCAGCTTGCAGTGCCACTTGTAGCAGTGCCTGAAAGACACCGCAGGGCAGGACTCAAATATGGTACAGTAGACTATGAGTCAGAAACAAAACTGTTATGATCCTTAGTGGTTGAGGATCACAAATTACTCCAGCTAAGTAACAAACATAGGACAAGCTCTAGGGAGGTGGCAAACTGGACTGACCGCAAATCTGAACCTATCCAAACACACTAGAAGTAGCCGGTGAACGTGCCAAAAAATCCTAGACGTCTCGAGCCAGCCTGAGGAACTAACTACCCCTAGAGAGAAAGAAAGACCTCTCTTGCCTCCAGAGAAATAATCCCCAAAGATATAGAAGCCCCCAACAGATAATAACGGTGAGGTAAGAGGAAGGCACATACACAGGGGTGAAAGCAGATTCAGCAAATGAGGCCCACTAATACTAGATAGCAGAAAATAGAAAAGAGAATCTATGCGGTCAGTAAAAAACCCTTACAAAATATCCACTCTGAGATTTCAAGAACCCCCACACCAACTAACGGTGTGGGGGGAGAAACTCAGTCCCCTAGAGCAACCAGCAAGCGAGGAAATCACATTTTAGCGAGCTGGACAAAAAAAACATAATGAACACTGATAATCAAAAAATGATCAAACAAAAACTTTGCTTGTCTTGGAGAGACTGGGAGCAAGGTAGACACAAGGAATCTGAAGAGCACTGAATACATTGATAGCAGGCAAGGAACTGAGTCTCCAGGTGAGCTAAATAGGAAACCAACCAAGGATAACGAACCAGCTGATGCAGCCAACCTGCAGAAAGACAACACTACACAGTACCGCTTGTGACCACTAGAGGGAGCCCAAAAATAGAATTCACAACACAAAACATCGGCTTTATTGAAAGACAGAGGATTATATGCTGGAAAATAAGACTAAGAACACACAGTTTTGTAGCTTAGAAGAAAGTCTGGTAGCTGCTGCTTGGTCCTGATGTAGTGGAGCCGAGTTTGTTGTGTTGAGGTCTTCCTTCAGTTTAACTGCTCTGTCTTCTTCAAGATTTGTATCTCTAAACAGCAAAAGCACAAAAAGAGGATTCGGAGATCCTCCAAAAACAGAAAAAACAGCAACAAAAGGCAGAGATTCTTACCTGCCTAGGCCTCCATCGGTTATGCTGCACCTGTGTTTTTTCCATTTTAACCACATGGTCCACTGCATCCTGTTAGTGCATTTGTTTGGAGGCCTAGGCAGGTAAGAATCTCTGCCTTTTGTTGCTGTTTTTTCTTCAAGATTTGCACAAGTCTTGTTCGCACTTTCAATGTTAAGAGATTACTGGTACCTGTTGTGAATTAGACTTTTTGGCTCCCTCTTGTGGTCACTAGTGGTATGACTCTGGGATTGTCTTTTTTCTGTTTGGCACTCACCTGGGTCGTTAGTCCAGGGGTGTCGCTATATTAACTTCCTGGATCCTTAGTCCAGTGCCTGGCATCGTTGTAATCAGATCCTTCTGTTGCTCCTGTCTGCTGGTCCTGGCTCTTGCAAAATTAAGCTAAGTCTTGCTTCTTTGTTTTTTGAGTTACTTGCTTTGCTACTATTTTTGTCCAGCTTGTACTAAATGTGATTTCTGACCTTGCTGGAAGCTCTAGGGGGCTGGTGTTCTCCCCCCGGCCGTTAGATGGTTCGGGGGTTCTTGAATATCCAGCGTGGATATTTTAATAGGGTTTTTGCTGACCATATAAGTCATCTTACTATATTCTGCTATTAGCTAGTGGGCCTCTCTTTGCTAAATACCTAGCTCATTCTTATGTTTGTCTTTTCCTCTTACCTCACCGTTATTATTTGTTGGGGGCTTGTATCCAACTTTTGGGGTCTTTTCTCTGGAGGCAAGAAAGGTCTTTCTTTTCCCTTCTAGGGTTAGTTAGTTCTCCGGCTGGCGCGAGATGTCTAGAACCAACGTAGGCACGTTCCCCGGCTGCTTCTATTTGTGGTGCTAGGATTAGATATATGGTCAGCCCAGTTACCACTGCCCTATGAGCTGGTTTTTTGTGTTTGCAGACTTGGTATTTATTCCTGAGACCCTCTGCCATTGGGGTCATAACAGTATGCCAGGCCTACATTGAATGTTTAATGCATTGCAGAAGTGGGATATAAGAAAGGAAATTCTGAATTTTTTTTTTTTTTCCTCTCTTCCTCCCCTTTACCTCTGAGTGGCTTGAGCTTGCTGCAGACATGAATGTCCAGACCTTGATTACAAGTGTGGACCAGCTTGCTGCTCGTGTGCAAAGCATACAAGATTTTGTTACCAGTAGTCCTATGTCTGAACCTAAAATACCTATTCCTGAACTGTTTTCTGGAGACCGATTTAAGTTTAGGAATTTCAGGGATAATTGTAAATTGTTTCTATCCCTGAGACCCCGTTCATCTGGAGACTCAGTTCAGCAAGTTAAAATTGTTATCTCTTTTTTACGGGGCGACCCTCAGGATTGGGCCTTCTCGCTAGCGCCAGGAGATCCGGCATTGGCAAATATTGATGCGTTTTTTCTGGCGCTCGGATTGCTTTACGAGGAACCCAATCTTGAGGTTCAGGCAGAAAAAGCCTTGCTGGCTATTTCTCAGGGCCAGGATGAAGCTGAAGTGTATTGCCAAAAATTTCGGAAATGGTCCGTGCTTACTCAGTGGAATGAGTGTGCTCTGGCCGCAAACTTCAGAAATGGCCTTTCTGAAGCCATTAAGAATGTGATGGTGGGTTTCTCCATTCCTACAAGTCTGAATGATTCCATGGCGCTGGCTATTCAAATTGACCGGCGTTTGCGGGAGCGCAAAACCGCTAATCCTCTGGTGGTGTTGTCTAAACAAACACCTGATTTGATGCAATGTGATAGAATTCAGACCAGAAATGAGTGGAAAAATCATAGACGTCAGAATGGGTTGTGTTTTTACTGTGGTGATTCTACACATGTTATATCAGCATGCTCTAAACGCCTAACAAGGGTTGTTAGTCCTGTCGCCATTGGTAATTTGCAACCTAAATTTATTTTGTCTGTGACTTTAATTTGCTCATTGTCCTCCTACCCTGTTATGGCGTTTGTGGATTCAGGTGCTGCCCTGAGTCTTATGGATCTGTCGTTTGCCAAGTGCTGTGGTTTTGTTCTTGAGCCGTTGGTTAATCCTATCCCTCTGAGGGGTATTGATGCTACGCCATTGGCGGAAAATAAACTGCAGTTTTGGACACAGGTAACCATGTGCATGACTCCTGAACATTGGGAGGTGATTCGTTTTCTTGTTCTGCATAAAATGCATGATTTGGTCATTTTGGGGTTGCCATGGTTACAGACTCATAATCCAGTCTTGGATTGGAAGGCAATGTCTGTGTCAAGTTGGGGCTGTCAGGGTATTCATGGTGATTCCCCGCCGGTGTCTATTGCTTCCTCTACTCCTTCGGAAGTTCCTGAGTATTTGTCTGATTATCAGGATGTGTTCAGCGAGTCCAGGTCCAGTGTTCTGCCTCCTCATAAGGACTGTGACTGTGTCATAGATTTGATTCCAGGTAGCAAATTTCCTAAGGGAAGACTATTTAATCTGTCTGTACCTGAGCATACCGCAATGCGTTCGTATATCAAGGAATCTCTGGAGAAGGGGCATATCCGTCCTTCCTCTTCCCCTCTTGGTGCGGGATTCTTTTTTGTGGCCAAGAAGGACGGATCTTTGAGACCTTGTATTGACTATCGGCTTTTGAATAAAATCACTGTTAAATTTCAGTATCCTTTGCCTCTGTTGTCAGACTTGTTTGCCCGAATTAAAGGTGCCAAGTGGTTCACCAAGATAGATCTTCGTGGTGCGTACAACCTTGTGCGCATTAAGCGAGGAGATGAATGGAAAACCGCGTTTAATACGCCCGAAGGTCATTTTGAGTACTTGGTGATGCCTTTTGGGCTCTCTAATGCTCCTTCAGTGTTTCAGTCCTTTATGCATGATATTTTCCGGAAGTATCTGGATAAATTTATGATCGTTTATCTGGATGATATTCAGGTTTTTTCTGATGACTGGGACTCGCATGTAGAGCAGGTCAGGATGGTGTTTCAGGTTTTGCGTGAGAATGCTTTATTTGTTAAGGGCTCAAAGTGTCTCTTTGGAGTACAGAAGGTTCCCTTTTTGGGGTTTATTTTTTCCCCTTCTGCGGTGGAGATGGACCCAGTCAAGGTCCGAGCTATTCATGATTGGACTCAACCCACGTCAGTTAAGAGTCTTCAGAAGTTCTTGGGTTTTGCTAACTTCTACCATCGTTTTATTGCTAATTTTTCTAGCATTGCTAAACCTTTGACGGATATGACCAAGAAAGGTTCTGATGTTGCTAACTGGGCTCCTGCAGCCGTGGAGGCTCTCCAGGAGTTGAAGCGCCGGTTTACTTCGGCGCCTGTTTTGTGCCAGCCTGATGTCTCACTTCCCTTTCAGGTTGAAGTGGATGCTTCTGAGATTGGGGCAGGGGCCGTTTTGTCGCAGAGAGGCCCTGGTTGCTCTGTGATGAGACCTTGTGCCTTTTTCTCGAGGAAGTTTTCGCCTGCTGAGCGGAATTATGATGTTGGCAATCGGGAGTTGTTGGCCATGAAGTGGGCATTTGAGGAGTGGCGTCATTGGCTCGAGGGTGCTAAGCATCGTGTGGTGGTCTTGACTGATCACAAAAATTTGATGTATCTCGAGTCTGCTAAACGCCTGAATCCTAGACAGGCCCGCTGGTCATTTTTCTCCCGTTTTGACTTTGTGGTCTCATATTTACCAGGTTCAAAGAATGTGAAGGCTGATGCTCTTTCAAGGAGCTTTGTGCCTGACTCTCCGGGAGTCGCAGAACCAGTTGGTATTCTTAAAGAGGGAGTTATCTTGTCAGCCATTTCTCCGGATTTGCGACGTGTGTTGCAGAGATTTCAGGCTGGTAGACCTGACTTTTGTCCACCTGACAGACTGTTTGTTCCTGATAAGTGGACCAGCAGAGTCATTTCCGAGGTTCATTCCTCGGTGTTGGCAGGGCATCCGGGAATTTTTGGCACCAGAGATCTGGTGGCTAGGTCCTTTTGGTGGCCTTCCTTGTCACGGGATGTGCGGTCGTTTGTGCAGTCCTGTGGGACTTGTGCTCGAGCTAAGCCTTGCTGTTCGCGTGCCAGCGGGTTGCTCTTGCCCTTGCCTGTCCCGAAGAGGCCTTGGACACACATTTCCATGGATTTCATTTCAGATCTCCCGGTGTCTCAGGGCATGTCTGTCATCTGGGTGGTATGTGATCGCTTTTCTAAGATGGTCCATTTGGTACCTTTGCCTAAGCTGCCTTCCTCTTTCGATCTGGTTCCTGTGTTCTTTCAGAATGTGGTTCGTTTACATGGCATTCCTGAGAATATTGTGTCTGACAGAGGATCCCAGTTTGTTTCCAGGTTCTGGCGATCCTTTTGTGCTAGGATGGGCATTGAGTTGTCGTTTTCGTCTGCCTTTCATCCTCAGACTAATGGACAAACGGAGCGAACTAATCAGACTCTGGAGGCTTATTTGAGGTGTTTTGTTTCTGCGGATCAGGATGATTGGGTGACCTTCTTGCCGTTGGCTGAGTTTGCCCTTAATAATCGGGCTAGTTCCGCTACATTGGTTTCGCCATTTTTCTGCAACTCTGGTTTCCATCCTCGTTTTTCCTCGGGACATGTGGAGCCTTCTGACTGTCCTGGGGTAGATTCTGTGGTGGATAGGTTGCAGCAGATCTGGAATCATGTGGTGGACAACTTAAAGTTGTCACAAGAGAAGGCTCAGCGTTTTGCCAACCGCCGCCGCGGTGTGGGTCCCCGACTTCGTGTTGGGGATTTGGTATGGCTGTCTTCTCGATTTGTTCCTATGAAGGTCTCCTCTCCTAAATTTAAGCCTCGCTTCATCGGTCCTTACAAGATATTGGAAATCCTTAATCCTGTGTCCTTTCGCTTGGATCTTCCTGTGTCGTTTGCCATTCACAACGTGTTCCATAGGTCTTTGCTGCGGCGGTACGTTGTACCTGTGGTTCCTTCTGTTGAGCCTCCTGCTCCGGTGTTGGTTGAGGGCGAGTTGGAGTACGTGGTGGAGAAGATCTTGGATTCTCGTCTCTCCAGGCGGAGGCTTCAGTATCTGGTCAAGTGGAAGGGCTATGGTCAGGAGGATAATTCCTGGGTGGTTGCCTCTGATGTGCATGCGGCCGATTTAGTTCGTGCCTTTCACGCTGCTCATCCTGATCGCCCTGGTGGTCTTGGTGAGGGTTCGGTGACCCCTCCTTAAGGGGGGGGTACTGTTGTGAATTAGACTTTTTGGCTCCCTCTTGTGGTCACTAGTGGTATGACTCTGGGATTGTCTTTTTTCTGTTTGGCACTCACCTGGGTCGTTAGTCCAGGGGTGTCGCTATATTAACTTCCTGGATCCTTAGTCCAGTGCCTGGCATCGTTGTAATCAGATCCTTCTGTTGCTCCTGTCTGCTGGTCCTGGCTCTTGCAAAATTAAACTAAGTCTTGCTTCTTTGTTTTTTGAGTTACTTGCTTTGCTACTATTTTTGTCCAGCTTGTACTAAATGTGATTTCTGACCTTGCTGGAAGCTCTAGGGGGCTGGTGTTCTCCCCCCGGCCGTTAGACGGTTCGGGGGTTCTTGAATATCCAGCGTGGATATTTTAATAGGGTTTTTGCTGACCATATAAGTCATCTTACTATATTCTGCTATTAGCTAGTGGGCCTCTCTTTGCTAAATACCTAGCTCATTCTTATGTTTGTCTTTTCCTCTTACCTCACCGTTATTATTTGTTGGGGGCTTGTATCCAACTTTTGGGGTCTTTTCTCTGGAGGCAAGAAAGGTCTTTCTTTTCCCTTCTAGGGTTAGTTAGTTCTCCGGCTGGCGCGAGACGTCTAGAACCAACGTAGGCACGTTCCCCGGCTGCTGCTATTTGTGGTGCTAGGATTAGATATATGGTCAGCCCAGTTACCACTGCCCTATGAGCTGGTTTTTTGTGTTTGCAGACTTGGTATTTATTCCTGAGACCCTCTGCCATTGGGGTCATAACAGGTACCATAGCGTTGTTTCTTCTCTCAGGTTGCAGGTGCTCCAGGAGAAGCATCTGGCTGTATGATGCGACTCTTTCCTTCTGACACTTGTCCTGGTGATTGATCCTGCGGTAACCAGGCAGTATCTTCTCCCTTGAAGCAGTTCGTTCATTTACCCATTTCTCATGGTTTTTGACACAGTTTTTGTCCTGCCTGTCTCTCACAGACACATGGTTCCCTCTCTACTTACTGATCCGACACACTTGCTGCTTCTTGTCCAAAACCAACAACAGCAAGCTTCAGGGGAGAAAAGACTAGTCCAAGTGCACATAAATCAGAGGAGAGCATTGTCTCTTAAAGTCACAGTGTCATTCAATTCTTATCAAGGGCTGACTCCCTACATTGGCAGTTAAACCCCATTGAAAGAGCAGTCTGGAAGAAGATGAGCTGCTCTGTTAACCTGGAGCAGCTGAACTACCTGCAGGAGGTGTCAGTGACTGCTCGGATCCAGCGCTAGAGCACACAAGGAGATGCTAACTAGTTAGCAACTACCTGCTTGATCCTTTTTGGCTCTTAGTAAAAAATAATTTAGTCCTGGAAAACCCCTTTAAAGGGTTGAGCATTTATTTACAGGGCTACTACCTGCTATAGGTGGAACTAGCAAGATAGCTGTCTTTGCTTCCCAGGAGGGAGCTCATTTTCACAATCTGATCAGAACGAATTAAGACATTAGAGGTGAAGCCTCTGGTGACCCTTCCGGTGACTACTTACATTTTGCAGAGTACGTTGGACCGAATTCAGCACTTCGATTAACTATTTTTTCTAAATTATCGATTCACCTACAATATACTAATCTTGCAATACAAAATAGGTGCCTCATTTCTTGACTTCATCGGAGTAAGTGAAGGGTTCTTCCTTTTTGGCCGGCATGGGACGGGTTAAGCTAAGTAGCTTGCTGCTGATCTTTAATTGATGCTGTGGTTTGTCTTGGAGTCGGGAAGCTGAGCTGAGTCTCTGATGAACGGTTTTGGGGTCCTTGGGGGGAGCGTGCAGGAATCAATTAGCAGCATAGTAGGAGATAGGCTACGTCCATTTGCTATCGACTTCCCACTTTTGCCCAATTCGGAATCTTGCACTTCCTTAAGAATGCGGTGAGAAGCACTTCTACAAAGGATGGTGACAGTCGAGGCATTCACAAGGGCTACATGACCTTGTCTTTCGCAATCTCTGAAACCACTTTAGAGTAGACGTTCCAGCATTGCATTACATACATGATCCCTAAATCTGGTTCTCAAGGACCCATAACGAGCTTATGTGCCCACTTGTCCTATCGATGAGGGTAAGGAAGGGTAACAGCCAAGATATTTTCATTATCTGACCTTCGCTGCCGTCAGCGCTTTCTGATATGAAGCAAACAACTTCCCAGAAAATATCACCGAGATATTGTCCTCAAGACGCACATATTATTCCTCCAAAGTGCAGACCGCAGGATTACGAGAGCACAGAAATATTACATTTCAGGGAACAACATAGCCATAAAGAAGCATCCCTAATAATAGCATGCCCTGCAAACTCCCACCCTTCATTAACCACTGGGTCCAGAATACAAAACTATATCTTTTAAGCACATAGCCAATCCGCGTTGGACGCATATTTGATTTTTTCATTCATTATAATGGGTGAAAATACTGCAAAAATGCCAGAAAAATCAACATTCTACAGATTTAAAAGAACACCCAGCAGCTCAAAACACGTAAGGTAAAAGGACGAGCGGGTGCATGAGATTTTCTTAGTCTGCATTCACTTTGCTGGTAATGTAAAATGCAGAAAAAATAAAAAAGCAGCAAAAAACCCACATGTGAACATACCCTTATAGTGACTATATCACCATTATTATAATGCGGTCATGTCTCACAGGGAAGAGAAGCTCCATCTAGACAGTCTACAGGCCATGAGGGTGGTGCAGGAGATGGCTCCTCGTCAGCGGAGGAGAATCCGTCAAGAAGAAGAGCCAGATACTCATATGAAGAAGTTGAAGTAAGTGTATACTGCTGGAGTAATTGTTTTTTCACCATTTCAATGTGTTCACCTTTTGGAACAATTTTTTGTTTACTTACGTACATGTATTTGGGGCTAAATATCATTTTAGTAATTGGGTTTCATTAAAAAAAATTCCGATATTTGCCTTCTATAGCCTCTGTTTTGTGCTGCAGAGTGAGTTAACTGAGAATCCATCAGTGAGCCCGCTGTGACGGTCTGATAGGGAGTTTGACATTCTTTTGTCCATCATTGTACGAGCTCTTCTCAGCTGACTTACGACCACAGACCACATCAAACTTGAATGTGCTATTAGAGTATGACATACTTGCCATTTGTCATGGATGACCCTTCGCGAAAACATTGCTTATATTCTGAATTTTTCTCCTTTAAACACGCCACCCTTTTTCGGGTCATGACTTTTCCACTCTTCCTCCGTGCATCTTGCACACGCCCTGAACGTAGATTTGGATGCCAAAGGAACGGTCATTAGACGGAGCATTAGTATCTATAAACTTTTCAGAAGCTTTGCTTTCCGAAAGTTTTAGGCATGTGCCCAGAAGATTTGCCAGCGGTGCAGAAGGTCTCCCTTTTTTTTTCTCAAGAGCCTCCCAGACATTTTGGGAGAGCTGGCAAGTATAAATAATATGGAGTAGAGAGGACCCGCTAATTGCTTCTCTGTTACCTAGATTGCCTAAGCCAGAACCACTACAAAGAGCAACTCTAGAGGATAGTGTGGGAATTGCAGTATTCAGACCTCCAGTGACCAGCTTTAGTAGCGGCTCTGTAGCTGTTGCAGAACTACAACCCCCAGCATGTCCTAGCAATTCTATCTTTCATGGTTTTAGTGCATTATCTCCTAGAGCCTTATCATGCTTCTTAGTCTGCATTAAGACAGCCCGATTGTGGCCGTTAACTGCTAATCAGCTACATAGAAGCCGATCGGTGGGATTGAATAGCTGTTCAGACCGGCCAACCCCACTTCCCTGAGTACAGAACGATTGGCAATATGATTGTTTTCAATAGCTTCAAACATTTTCTCAGCAGCACATGTTCTGTTTACGTAAATGTGCTGCCGAGATTGATTAAACAACTACACAGACAAGAAAGACACTTTGTGGGGAAGCCTAGCAAGATAGATGACAATTTACACACTGAGGAAAGACATTAGAATAAAATATTATTTTCTGTGAAGATGTCAGGAGCCAAGAAATATACAAAAAGTGCAAGTGCTACATTTAAAAAAGAAAATTGTTTTTTTTCTTCCTAAAGTCTTACATTATACAAAGATGACAAGAAATACTCGAGTGCAGACTATAATCAAATACTGAAGTTAATATCAAGTGGTAGAGAAGAATTCACCCACCAATGCACAAATGACATGCGTTTCGCCAAGTATTTCATCTGGGGTTTGAATTCCTATTTTTATTATTTTACCATTTTGCTCATTCATTGGCCAATCAGCAGTCTGTTTAGTTAGGCTGATAGATAATTGAGTACAAGCGTACCTAGGAATGATTGTTACCGATTGTTGGACAGCAATACACCCTTAGTGAATTACATAATGTTTCTTTCCTTTTGTAATTTAAGATCATATTTTAGGATTTCATCCCGCTGCATTGCGTTTATAATCTCCTCTTATCTCTTTCATTTCATCCCTGTGATGTCTGTGTCGGTAATCCGCTAACAAGGTTATATCGTTGTCTCACTTTATTGTCATACAAAGTGGCCGCTTATCACCCCTCATGTTACCTGAGCGCTCCATCAAGAAAAATCTAATTGTATCAGTCAGATTATCCGTTTTTCCACTGTCTTCTGATTCTCCCTCTGGGACAGAAATCTTATTTTATGACCGTGAAGGACATGGTTTCATTTTTCCTTCTTTTTATTTTTTTTTTTCTGGCAATTTTATACTCTGCATATAAAGGGATATCCGAATACTTAGAATCAGTGAATGTAAATGACAAGAAAAATAAAGAATTTCCTACCATTTCTTGGTATACCGCACTGGATCTACAACACAAAGGCTGCTGACAATAGCTGCCTATTTGCATTTTCCATTATGGCGCTATCAATCCTCCATTAAGGGAAACCCCTAATCTAGTAAGTGATGCATGAAGTAATCAATCTTTGGGGACAGTTTTCACTTTAGTGCATGTATTTAGGGCTAAAAAAATCATTTTTGTAATAGGGTGTCATTAAAAATTTGAACTGTGTATTGCTGACTGCAGAATGAGTTACCTGAGATCCATCAGTGAGCTCACTCTGCCAGGGAGTTTATAGCTCTTACCTGTGTTTTTATGATCTCCTTTCGGCTGATTCATAACCTCAGAAAACATTAAAGTTGAATGCACAGGGAAACAAAGAGCTTGTTAAAGTTGAACTATAAATGAGGATTTTTATGAAACACATTTAAAGGGCACGTATTGTTTTATTTTTTTTTTAAGTTAAGATCTTGTCCTTTCCTAACAAGTGTTGTAAACTGTAGGCGGTCTGAGTCCTGAGACCCCCATGATCCCTTAAAAAAAATAACACTCAGCAGTGCAATGCTCAATAGGCAGAAGCCCTGAGCACCTGCATAAGCGTGTGCCCTTAGAGACTTATGTATAGGCTCTTAGACTTTCTGTTAAACACTTACACTGCTTTGTATGTATAATCCCTGGTGGTCCAAATTCGAGGACCCTCATCTATCCCTCCAAAAAAAAAATACTCAGTAGTGCAATGCTCAACAGGCAGAAGCACCGAACTCCCGCATAAGCATGTGCCTTTAGTGGCCTATATACAGTCTCTTAGGTTGTCTATTGAGCCCGTATACTGCTTTGAATGTATGATCCCTGGTGGTCCAAATTCAAAGACCCCCACCAATCCCTCCAAATAAAAACAAACTCTCAGCAGTGCGATGCTTGACAGGCAGAAGCACCAAACTCCTGCGTAAGCGGGTGCCCTTAGCGGCTTATGTATAGGCTCTTAGAATTTCTGTTAAACACTTAACACTGCTTTGTGTGTAAGATCCCTGGTGGTCCAAATTTTAGAACCCCACCAATCCCTAAGAAAAAAAAATAAAATACACTCAGCAGTGAAATGGCCAACATGCGGAATCATTGACCTGCTGCATAAGTGGGCACCCTTAGTGGATTATGTATAGGCTCTTAGAAATTCTGTTAAGCACTTATACTGCTTTGTATGTATGATCCCTGGTGGTCCAAGTTTTAGGATACCACAGATCCCTAAAAAAAAAAAAAAAAAAAATTCAGCAGTGAAATGGCCAACAGGCAGATGCACCGAACTCCTGCATAAGCGTGTCGCCTTTGTGGCCTGTATACAGACTCTTAGACTTTCTATTGAACCCGTACACTGCTTTGTGCACATTTTTGCATGATAAAAGTATGATCTCTGGTGGTCCAAATTTGACGACCTCCACCAACCCCCCAAAAAAGAGGTTCACTTTTTTAATGCATGCAGATTTTACACACTGGCATATCGCTCTATATAATGGTTTAGGAGGGGTGAGCACGGTACAGACGGTGCCCCAGAGCCCGGGAGCATTACGCTACGCCTCCGCTCGTCTACTATGTGACGTCATACACATTTGTCATCTGTATAGAAGGAGAAAAGATTGGAAGAATCATCAGACTATTATCTGAGTTAGAATAACCCACCCTGCCAACCCCTGGCACAGTCATAAACACTCGCTGAATGTGCCCGTACTCCCTCACACCTGCACTCTGCCTCCTTCGGAGAATCTCTGGCAGCCAGCAGACACCCCCACTCTAATTAAACACACTTAGCCATCATTTGCCATCTCTGTTTCTAAAAAAGTAATAGAATCTATCAAGCAATTATCTCTTTTTTTCCTGCAAGTCTCCCTCTCTCTCCCTCTCTCTCTCGCGCACTCTCTTGTCGATCAGCGAAACCTCATTATAAGTCCGGTTTTCTTCTCTCTATCTCCGGATAATTATTTTCTTCTCTCGGCTCCGTCTAATCGCCCTAGATTTGTTTCTTTTTCATGTGCCCCCCGACTTGCACATTTTACTGATACTACACCCCCTGCCCTCAATTGCTGACGCTAGAAACTCAGCACCATTAACTCTTCTTTCTTCCATCTGATGTTACTCTTTAATTTTGCAAATTACGTAGGAGCTCTAGAAAGAGTTGTCCACGTTGGCAATAGTTTTGGGGGGCCGCCATCATTTAGGGATCTCAATACTTGGAGGCCCCGTTAGAGCTTTTGCACTGGGGCCCACAAGCTTCAAGTTATGCCACTGGCTGGACTATTGACCTACAGTAACTAGAATGGAGAGGTGTTGTAGTGTACAGCACAGTGAGCTGCTGGGTGTCTACTAGAATAATGGTGAAGGGCACTCAGTTCTACACCTGAGTCCCATACTTTTGCTGATTGTTTGCAGAAGATGTTTGGTGCCAATTCTTCAATCTAGGAAGCCATATACAGTGGTTACGGAAAGTATTCAGACCCCTTTAAAATTTTCACTCTTTGTTTCTTTGCAGCCAATTGGTAAATTCAAAAAAAGTTCATTTATGTACACTCTGTACCCCATCTTGACTGAAAAAAAACAGAAACGTAATTTTTGTAAATTTAATAAAAAAGAAAAACTGAAATATCACATGGTCATAAGTATTCAGACCCTTTGCTCAGACATATTTAAGTCACATGCAGTCCATTTCCTTGTGATCCTCCTTGAGATGGTTCTACTTCTTCATCAGAAGTCCAGCTGTGTGTAATTAAACTGATAGGACTTGATTTGGAGAGGGGCAAACCAGTCTATATAAGATCTCACAGCTCACAGTGCATGTCAGATCAAATGAGAATCATGAGGTCAAAGGAACTGGCCAAGGAGCTCAGAGACAGAAGTGTGGCAAGGCACACATCTGGCCAAGGTTACAACAGAATTTCTGCAGTACTCAAGGTTCCTAAGAGCACAGTGGCCTCCATAATCCTTAAATTGTAGACGTTTGAAACCACCAGAAGTCTTCCTAGACCTGGCCGTCCAGCCAAACTGAGCAATTAGTGGGAGAAGAGCCTTGGTGAGAGGTAAAGAAGAACCCCAAGATCTCTGTGGCTGAGCTCCAGAGATGCAGTATGGAGACTGGAGAAAGTTCCACAAAGTCAACTTTCACTTGCTCATCACCTACCCAATACAATCCCAACAGTGAAACATGGTGGTGGCAGCATCCTACTATGGGAGTTTTTTTCAGCTGCAGGGACAGGATGACTGATTGTCATTGAAGGAAACATGAATGCAGCCAAGTACAGAGAGATCCTGGATGAAAACCTCTTCCAGAGTGCTCTGGACCTCAGACTCGGCCGAAGGGTCACCTTCCAACAAGACAATGACCCTAAGCACACAGCTAAAATAATAAAAGAGCGACTTCAGAACAACTCTGTGACCATTCTTGACTGGCCCAGCCAGTGTCCTGACCTAAACCCAATTGATCATCTCTGGAGAGACCTGAAAATGGCTGTCCACCAATGTTCACCATCCAGCCTGACGGAACTGGAGAGGATCTGCAAGGAAGCATGGCCGAGGATCCCCAAATCCAGGGGTGAAAAACTTGTTGCATCATTCCCAAGAAGACTCATAGCTGTACTAGCTCAAAAGGTGCTTCTACTCAATACTGAGCAAAGGGTCTGAATACTCATGACCAAGTGATATTTCAGTTTTTCTTTTATAATACATTTGCAAAAATTACTACATTTCTGTTTTTTTTTCAGTCAAGATGGGGTGCAGAGTGTACAGTAATGAGAACAAAAATGAACTTTTTTGAATTTACCAAATGGCTGCAATGAAGCAGAGTGAAAAATGTTAAGGGGTCGGAATACTTTCCATACCCACTGTAAGCCTAGATAATGGCGAAGAGTGGTAAAATAAGCATTCAATTCATGTTTGAAGAAAATTTACCACCCAATTAGTTCACCTCGTAAAGAATATAAATTATGCTATGTGTGTTATGACAAGAAAAGCCCCAGTTTCCTGTTAAGGTAAAACAATCATCAGAGAATGATCTCTTCTTTACATTTTTTTTGTTTTATCCGTATTTTTTTTTTCATTCCACAATTTTTATTAAAAAACGGAATTAGTCATCTTGTGATTTTTACACTAACCACTTGAGCTATTTTAGATTTATACTTCCTGTACTTATGTTAGACACCTGTCATAGATATCCCGGGCTGTGCTTCTTTCCGCTGTGTCTGTTGCCCTCTGTTGTGCTCCACGTTGGGTTTTGCAGGTTGCCCGGAGTGGCTCAGTGACGTCATCTCTCTAATCCTATTTAAGGCCCATTATGACACACACCTGTGTCTTAAGATTGAGTCTCAAGACTTTGGTTTGGTATACCCCATCTTCTATGCACACTGCTTGACTTGCTTCCATCCCTGTTGGGCTCCACTGCATCCATTCAGATGCTCTCAGGATTCCCAAGTGTTCCGAGTCCTCACTGCTTACTGCTTGAAGTCTGTGTGCCCACCCGGACCTGAGGCTTAGAGAATCCATTTCACCAGTTGAACCTTAACACCCTTCAGGAAGCGTTTTCAACAGCCTCATTATCAACACAGGCAGGATTACAAAGACAGGTAACACTTCTTTACACAGCTGGTAACACAGGATCCTTCAGTTGACACTGCTTCCCTCTAATGACTTTTGCACACACTCATTAGATGCTTCAATACAAAAGATAGGGGCAGAGTCAGTCTATTTCTTAATGTACATGTGTTATTTCCTGAAACACAAAAAAAAAGCCTGAGTGGCCAGTGAGAAAATGTCAAGGTTTCTATTTTTTTATTTTTTTTTTATACAAATTTGTGATACGGAAAATAAAAATTGCCCAAAAAAACATTTAACACAAAAACCTGATTTAAACAATGAATCACTTTCTGATGATAGTTTTCTCTTTAAAGGGTTTGTCCGGTCAAAAAAAATAAGTCTGCAGTCACTCTGTGTGACTGCAGACTTATGATTCTCCCAGCGCGCACACTGGAAATAAAGCAAATGTGCGCTAAATGTACACTGACAAAGAGTGGTACGTGATGAACATCATAAAGAGCGTCTAATGGCTTCCTTTTGCAGAAGAGCAGTTGAAAGGGTTTACGAAGAAAACCAGCAGAGGATGGAGCAGAACAGGAAACCCCAAGCCGATGACGATGTAAGTCTATGCCAGTAATCTGGAGGTAGTGACTGGTGGTAGAGATGGCACCTTTCCTGGTGCCCCATTTATTTCTATGATATACTACGTTGAGTATTCATGCCAAGCAAAGGAATATGCCAACCAGCCGAAAGGAATCCTAAAGGAAGGTCACACCAGGTCTATGTATGGTGGACTGGCATGGGCGACCAGTTGAAGATGCCAGTGAGCTGCTGTACCGCCTGGTGTGCACTTGATGGACCAAGGTGCCTCCTTCTGACTTTTAGGCCTTTGTGTTTTCTATGTGTTTTCTATGAATATTTCATGCAATCCTACTAGATAATTGCTCTGTATGAAGACTCCCCCAATACAGCAAATGATTCTGGCACCAACATTTTATCTCAGTAATCTTCATCGTGCGCATTATGTATGAAAAACATATTCAATCCATTTGCGTTCATGAATTTCCATTTTCATTATGACACGGATTAATATGTAATTGTCCTGCAGGGGAATAAAGCAGCTCTATCCTGCTGATATACACCATGATAAATAACCAAATGATATGTCCCCCAGGTATATACAACAGCGTCGTGTCATATTAAACACCCTAATGAGAAACAACCGTGACTGCTATATAATGTCACAGTGACACGCCGCTTCCCTGTAAGATATATTAATATAAAACTCCGCTATACACAGTCATTTGCGCAGCCCCGGTGCAACGTTATGTGAACATGAATAACATTAATGGATTGCAAAGCAAGACAATTATAGGGCCACTGTAATTGTCACTCTTTTTTCCCCAGAAATGCCAATAAAGATCTTGTATACATTGAGAGTATTCCAACAAAATGTAGATTGGTTTTACTCATTAATTTTGCTTTGATAGGGGTGCAGAAGTGTTATTCGAGTCCTAGTATGGCTTCTATGCCTTACAGTAGAGGTCCCCAACCAATGGCTCGGGAGCCACACATGGCGCGTGGGTCCATGATGCGTGACTTACGGCTGTGTGCCAGTCTAGGTCTAACAATTATGAAGAGCAGGTATCCAGATGGGACTTTTTTGGGTGGCCTTGCCCAGAAGAGCAACTCTGGATGTGCATGTACTTGCCATGGGGGTGGAGAGATATAGAAAGCTGGAGATGCCATGATTTTTCCAGTTGCTCGAAGCCGGATACAATAATGTGGTGGGAGTACTGTATTCAAGAACACCAAATGGGTAAGGTAGAAATATACAGCCTATATGGGTGTCAATACTGTGGAGGAGGCAGGTGCTGGTTGTCACTGGTCAGAGGGCTCTGAATATGGCTTGTGACCATCTCTCAAAGGTAAATGTAGCTATCAAGGTAAGGTTGAAGACCACTGCCAGTATCATAAATGGTCCATGCTAGGTTGGACAGACAGCTTGAACATTTTTCCTACCAATTCCTATACATCATGGTGTGCCTTTGGTGGATGCTAACAACTCATGCCAATACTCAAGTGCACATGACCAGTCTTAGTAAATTTATCACCATCATACTATGAGGCTTTTCTTCTGTTACTGGTGACCACATATGGTCACAATGTAATGGATCCAACGTTACAAGTAATATTTCCACCTTCTCCCTTTCGACAGGTACATTGGGTAGAGGACAGAGCTCAGAAGGAGGAAGGTGAGCGTCTATCAATGAGATGAACATAACTGACTGATACATGTTGAGGTTTGTGATCTCTAATGCCAAATATCTTACTACTACGGTCACTGAGATGTTCTTCACCCTTATGGACCCACAGCCAGTATAGGAGTCTTAATCTCGGTACTCTAGATCTTCATCTCTTTTGAAGGGTTGTTCTTCAGCGTAATCTCTTGTTTTCTGATAGTTATGATACTAATTATTAATATTTTAGTACTCCTATTTTTGGGGATTTACAGCTTATTTGTAATGGAGGTTTACACCTCACATGAGGTTTATAAATCTGGTGGTGCTGATCTATGTCTCCTACGATCCTCAGTCACGCGGAAAGCCTACCAGCCGAGTATTTTATGATTAAGTATGGCTCCCATGATAATCAGCCAGACAGCAAACCTACTGGCATTGATCTACGGTATATCTCCCATGATATTTGGCCAGCCTTGACCCTTGCTGGCATCAGTTTTTTCATCTGCACTCCGCCAACTAACAGCTGAC
Organism: Ranitomeya variabilis; assembly: GCF_051348905.1. Lineage (NCBI taxonomy): Eukaryota > Metazoa > Chordata > Amphibia > Anura > Dendrobatidae > Ranitomeya > Ranitomeya variabilis. The sequence continues at coordinate 595,480,855 of NC_135233.1, read as the reverse complement.
TGGGAATTATCATGAGATAAATGGCTTTGCCTTGGCCTTTTCTGCTCTAATATGTCATCAAACTTAAAAAAATTTCTACATGCAAATATCCATGTGTGAACTATGCATTAAATGGATCAATGTCTCATCTAAGGTGTCATTGCTCATTTACTGGTTATTTTTATACTTGCTGAAGAGCCCGGCGTTTCCTGGGCATAGTAAATATCTGTGGTTAGTTATAGCACCTCACATCTCTCATTTTCTCCCTCACACCTCTCATTTTCCCCCTCAGTATATACATGTTTGTCATCTCCCTTATATATAGTATACACCTGTATGTCATCTCCTGTATATAGTAGATACCATCTACCTATAGTAGATGTCATCTCCCCTGTATATAGTGTATACCTGTATGTCATCTCCCCTGTAAATAGTGTATACCTGCTGTATGTCATCTCCTCCTGTATATTGTATATACCTATGTGTCATCTCCTCCTGTATATAGTATATACCTGTATGTCATCTCTTCTGTATATAGTATATACCTGTATGCCATCTCCTCCTATATATAGTATATACAGTACAGACCAAAAGTTTGGACACACCTTCTCATTTAAAGATTTTTCTGTATTTTCATGACTATGAAAATTGTATATTCACATTGAAGGCATCAAAACTATGAATTAACACATGTGGAATTATGTACTTAACAAAAAAGTGTGAAACAATTGAAATTATGTCTAATATTCTAGGTTCTTCAAAGTAGCCACCTTTTGCTTTGATGACTGTTTTGCACACTCTTGGCATTCTCTTGATGAGCTTCAAGAGGTAGTCACCGGGAATGGTCTACCAGCATTCTTGAAGGAGTTCCCAGAGATGCTTAACACTTGTTGGCCCTTTTGCCTTCACTCTGCGGTCCAGCTCACCCCAAACCATCTCGATTGGGTTCAGGTCTCGTGACTGTGGAGGCCAGGTCATCTGGCGTAGCACCCCATCACTCTCCTCCTTGGTTAAATAGCCCTTACACAGCCTGTCTGCAGCTTCCAGTACATCAGTTACCTGTCTGCTTGCGGCTTCTAGTGTCTCAGCTACCGGTCTGCCTGCGGCTTCCAGTACGTCAGTTGCCTGCCTACCTGCAGCTTTGTGTACCTCAGATGTCTGTCTTACTGTGACTGCCAATACCTCACGTGCTTGCAAAAACATATATATTACTTTGCAGCCACGAAGGCATGTGGCAAACATAATGTCTTGGGTTTACCGTGACAGAGAGGAGCCAGAAGTCCGCAGTGTCTGATTTCTCTTGCCCTGATTAGAAGCACTTCCCCTTCATATTTAACGGTGTAAATTTATTTTCGCATTGCAGGGGTTAATCTGCTCAGTTGAGAGCTCCTGGAGTGTTAAGTATCTCAGCTGTGCACTCTTAGCCACTCCCACCTCCTATATAATCTGGGTCCTGGCTAGCACTCATTGTCAGAGTAAACTTATTCAGCATGGCCAGAAGTTTTTGGTGGTTGTCATTGGAGAAAGGTGTTTGGTGGATTTATCTGTTACTGTTGCTAGGTTTTGAGTGTGTGATAATTCCTTTTCTTCTACTTTGGTTTTACCCCATCCTCCACTCCCCAGTGCATTCCTCTGTTATATGTGTGAGTATATTTGTATGATTGGTATATTTCGTTACTCCTGTTAGTATTACCTTGTTAATCTGGCTGCTGTATTACGGTACACTACTACTCCACTTTTCCGTGGGTAGGGGAAGAGTACAGACCGAGGATGCATCCAGGAGCTAAGGCAAGGTACGTGGCCCCGGTGTCTTCACATCAGAAGTAAACTGGGAAGCAGGGCAAGTTAGGGCTCCCTTAGCAGTAGGGACAGTGAAGGAGCCCTGGTACAGGGATAGCCGACAACAGAGTTATGTCACATAAGTGAAGGAAATAAGCCCAAAACGTATGGATTCCTATATTTTGATGGACCATTTGGCACTCCGATGATTAGTTCATCTTTCTTACGGTAACCACAGTAGGATGTTAAGGGGAACTGGTCAGGTATTCAGGGGATTACAGAAACTATGGGACAACAATGGGACAAATAATGGCCCCGCCCAAGGCCATAGTATTTTGCAGACTAGTTGATGTGTAATATTTGTCACATAAAACCACTTATCATGTCCTGCACATGTTTTATCACCCTTTACGTGACACAATTAAGTGAAGCCACAAATTGAAGATCTCAGATACTGTCCCTGTATTGCGGCATTAGTGACGGAGATGTATTGTGTCAGCACAGCAATTTTAGATTACTGCTTTCATTACCATACATCGTGGAAATAATTGTGCTGTTTTGTTACCCAGTTGATAACAGAAACCCCTCGAGATTCACTTAATACGCAACGTCCTATGTGGCGGAATGCAACAATAGATACCACAAGTCTCCTGCTGACTGATGCCCCTTCTAGAGCAATCTGGTTGTATAAGGATCCATTGGGCTCCGCTGTTACATCTAGCTCAGGAGTTAATTAGAAACTGGTCTGATAGGAACAACATAACCAACTAAAGATAATTACAACTGATCATATCAACCCTCTGCCAGGAAGAGGTTTCAATAGGCAGCAGACGTGGGGTTAAAGGGAAAAAATAAATTAAAACAAGTCATAGGGGCATTCAGTAAAGGAGTAATATCCAGTACCGATCCACTAATTATATGACTCCAGGGTCACATTTAATAATCTTTCATGACTTAATTGCTGTATTGAAAGATGATTTGGCAGCAGCTGAGTATAGGTTATTGTGACGCTCCTTGCACTGTGCACCGCTGTCAGTACAGGCTGGTTTTTTTAGTAATTTGTAGTCAGAACTATGCAGTGATAGGACTTCACATATAAAGTATTAATTATATCTCTAGTCACAGACATCTGTACAAACTGCAGGAAAAGTAATGTAATGTATGAACACAGTGACTGCACTAGCAGAATAGTGAGTGCAGCTCTGGGGTATAATACAGGATGTAACTCAGGATCAGTAATGTAATGTATGTACACAGTGACTGGACCAGCAGAATAGTGAGTGCAGCTCTGAGGTATAATACAGGATGTAACTCAGGCTCAGTAATGTAATGTATGTACACAGTGATTGCACCAGCAGAATAGTGAGTGCAGCTCTGAGGTATAATACAGGATGTAACTCAGGATCAGTAATGTAATGTATGTACACAGTGACTGCACCAGCAGTATAGTGAGTGCAGCTCTGGAATGTAATACAGGATGGAACTCAGGATCAGTAATGTAATGTGTGTACACAGTGACTGCACCAGCAGAACAGTGAGTGCAGCTCTGGAGTATAGTACAGGATGCAACTCTGGATCAGTACAGGATCAGTAATGTAGGTACACAGTGACTGCACCAGCAGAATAGTGAGTGCAGCTCTGGGGTATAATACAGGATGTAAATCAGGATCAGTAATGTAATGTATGTACACAGTGACTGCACCAGCAGAATAGTGAGTGCAGCTCTGGAGTATAATACAGGATGCAAATCTGGATCAGTACAGGATCAGTAAAGTAATGTATGTACACAGTGACTGCACCAGCAGAATAGTGAGTGCAGCTCTGGAGTATAATACAGGATGTAAATCAGGATCAGTAATGTAATGAATGTACACAGTGACTGCACCAGCAGAATAGTGAGCGCAGCTCTGGAGTATAATACAGGATGTAACTCAGGATCAGTAATGTAATGAATGTACACAGTGACTGCACCAGCAGAATAGTGAGTGCAGCTCTGGAGTATAATACAGGGTGTAACTCAGGATCAGTACATGATCAGTATTGTAATGTATGTACACAGTGACTGCACCAGCAGAATAGTGAGTAGAGCTCTGAAGTATAATACAGGATGTAACTCAGGATCAGTAATGTAATGTATGTACACAGTGACTGCGCCAGCAGAATAGTGAGTGCAGCTGTGGAGTATAATACAGGATGTAACTCAGGATCAGTAATGTAATGTATGTACACAATGACTGCACCAGCAGAATAGTGAGTGCAGCTCTGGAGTATAGTACAGGATGTAACTCAGGATCAGTAATGTATTGTATGTACACAGTGACTGCACCAGCAGAGTAGTGAGTGCAGCTCTGGAGTATAATACAGGATGTAACTCAGGATCAGTAAAGTAATGTATGTACACAGTGACTGCACCAGCAGAATAGTGAATGCAGCTGTGGAGTATAAAACAGGATGTAACAGGATCAGTAATGTAATGTATGTACACAGTGACTGCACCAGCAAAATAGTGAGTGCAGCTCTGAGGTATAATACAGGATGTAACTCAGGATCAGTAATGTAATGTATGTACACAGTGACTGCACCAGCAGAATAGTGAGTGCAGCTCTGGAGAATAATACAGGATGTAACTCAGGATCAGTAATGTAATCTATGTACACAGTGACTGCACCAGCAGAATAGTGAGTGCAGCTCTGAGGTATAATACAGGATGTAACTCAGGATCAGTAATGTAATGTATGTACACAGTGACTGCACCAGCAGAATAGTGAGTGCAGCTCTGGAGTATAATACAGGATGTAACTCAGGATCAGTAATGTAATGTATGTACACAGTGACTGCACCAGCAGAATAGTGAGTGCAGCTCTGGAGTATAATACAGGATGTAACACCGGATCAATAATATAATGTATGTACACAGTGACTGCACCAGCAGAATAGTGAGTGCAGCTCTGGAGTATAATACAGGATGTAACACCGGATCAGTAATATAATGTATGTACACAGTGACTGCACCAGCAGAATAGTGAGTGCAGCTCTAGAATGTAATACAGGATGTAACTCAGGATCAGTAATGTAATGTGTGTACACAGTGACTGCACCAGCAGAACAGTGAGTGCAGCTCTGGAGTATAGTACAGGATGCAACTCTGGATCAGTACAGGATCAGTAATGTAGGTACACAGTGACTGCACCAGCAGAATAGTGAGTGCAGCTCTGGGGTATAATACAGGATGTAAATCAGGATCAGTAATGTAATGTATGTACACAGTGACTGCACCAGCAGAATAGTGAGCGCAGCTCTAGGGTATAATACAGGATGTAACTCAGGATCAGTAATGTAATGAATGTACACAGTGACTGCACCAGCAGAATAGTGAGTGCAGCTCTGGAGTGTAATACAGGATGTAACACCGGATCAGTAATATAATGTATGTACACAGTGACTGCACCAGCAGAATAGTGAGTGCAGCTCTGGAGTATAATACAGGATGCAACTCTGGATCAGTACAGGATCAGTAAAGTAATGTAGGTACACAGTGACTGCACTAGCAGAATAGTGAGTGCAGCTCTGGGGTATAATACAGGATGTAAATCAGGATCAGTAATGTAATGTATGTACACAGCGATTGCACCAGCAGAATAGTGAGTGCAGCTCTGAAGTATAATACAGGATGTAATTCAGGATCAGTAATGTAATGTATGTACACAGTGACTGCGCCTGCAGAATAGTGAGTGCAGCTCTGGAGTATAATACAGAATGTAACTCAGGATCAGTAATGTAATGTATGTACACAGTGACTGCACCAGCAGAATAGTGAGTGCAGCTCTGGAGTATAATACAGGATGTAACTCAGGATCAGTACATGATCAGTATTGTGATGTATGTACACAGTGACTGCACCAGCAGAATAGTGAGCGCAGCTCTAGGGTATAATACAGGATGTAACTCAGGATCAGTAATGTAATGAATGTACACAGTGACTGCACCAGCAGAATAGCGAATGCAGCTCTGGAGTATAATACAGTATGTAACTCAGGATCAGTAATGTATGTACACAGTGACTGCACCAGCAGAATAGTGAGTGCAGCTCTGGGGTATAATACAGGATGTAACTCAGGATCAGTAATGTATGTACACAGTGACTGCACCAGCAGAATAGTGAGTGCAGCTCTGGGGTATAATACAGGATGTAACTCAGGATCAGTAATGTATGTACACAGTGACTGCACCAGCAGAATAGTGAGTGCAGGGGTGTTTCTTTGTATTTATTAGGATCCAACAGCTTCCAGTAGCAAATACTGAATCTGTATCAATGTGGAGAAAGATCATTAAGTCTTTTAGAGCATTCAAATTCTTGTGCTTATTATTCTGAAGACAATTCTAAGGTTTCTTACATATTGGTCTATTTACAGCTCTGTAAACCCTCTGTCTTCTAATGCCCGTGGTCACAGGAGTCATTTTAGTGTTTTTTTTGTTCCTGAATGTGCAGAAACATAGTGCCCAGGAGTGTGGCACATAATTCATCAAATCTCCGCAGCTTCACATTACTTTGCTCTACTAAGCATATTTGACCTAAATTTATCACATGAGATACATTTTTAAGTCATGCTAAATTTTCACGTCTTGACTTAAGCAAAGTGCATTTGAGTGTATTCCCGACTAGGATACAAATAGGCGACATTGTGTCAGCGGGCGATGTGAATCATTCATGAGAGTTAATGTGGGATTCAAGACTTAAATTGGTCTTCTCTTGAGGTCGATCCCTGTCCATATTAGTTATTATGGCCGTCATAGAGGGGGTCCTTCACTACCTGAGTGACTTGAACCACGGCTTTCTGGTGCGAAATCAGCTCTCGTCTAGATCCAGAGTGATTGTGTTATCATCACAGTGACCATATTTTTAAAGAGGAGTTCTCCGATTAAACAGCGCTTTTTAAAGAGTATTCCAGGCTACATAATTAATCACCTATTTACTGGAGAGCCAAAAATTGTTAGACTGTTGTGTCCGGAGGTGGACACTGACAGCTTGGGGCACCTGTGCTAGAAATGTGTTTGCGAAATAAATAAATATATATATATTGCAGTGCAGGAGTCACTAAACCATCTCATACAGATGTCCATCCAGCCTCTGAAGACTTCCATTGAAGGAGAACTCACCACCTCTCTTGGCATCCTGTTCCACTCATTGATCACCCTCACTGTCAAAATGTTTTTTTGTCATATCTAATCTGTATCTTCTCCCTTTCAGTTTCATTCCATTGCTTCTCGTGTTTCCTTGTGCAAATGAGAATAATGATGTTCCATCTACACTGTGACAGCCCTTCAGATATTTGTAGACAGCTATTAAGTCTCCTATTAGCCTTCGTTTTTGCAAGGTAGACATTCCCAGATCCTTTAACCATTCCTCATAGGACATACTTTGCAATTCGCTCACCATCCTGGTAGCTCTTCTCTGAACTTTCTCCAATTTTTCAATGTATTTCTTAAAATGTGTTGCCCAGAACTGGACACAGTATTCCAGATGAGGCCTGACCAAAGAGGAGTAGAGGGAGGTAATTACTTCACGTGATTTAGACCCTATGCTTCTCTTAATACAGCCTAGACTGTTTGCCCTTTTTGCTGCTGCATCACACTGTTGACTCCTGTGCATTCTGTAATCTATAATAGTTTGAGACTATTACATAGTCTCCTCTCATTATGTATTTTGCCGTTCCTTATTATACAGTGCCCTCTCTTGTTATGTACAGCTCTTTGATCTGGCTATGGTGGAGAGGTTGGAGTTTGAGTATGTGTGGACAGGTGTCTTTTATACAAGTAACAAGTTCAAATAGATGCAATTAATACAGGTAATGAGTGCAGAGTAGGAGGCTTCTTAAAGAAAAACTAACAGGTCTGTGAGAGAAAGAATTCTTGCTGGTTGGTAGGTGATCAAATACTTATTTCATGCAATAAAATTATTTAAAAACTATACAATATGATTTTCTAATTTTATTTTTAGATTCTGCCTCTTACAGTTGAAGTGTATCTGTGATAAAAAAAAAAAAAATGACAGACCTCTCCATTATTTCTAGGTGGGAAAACTTACAAAATCGGCAGTGCATCAAATACTTATCCCCCCCCCTTTATGTGACACATCCTGGTATATATGTGCCCCATCCTAGTATAATGTGCCCCTTCCTGGTATAATGTGCCTCATCCTTGTATATATGTGCACCATCCTGACATAAGGTGCCCCATCCTGGCATACATACCCCGATCCTGGTATAGATGTCCCTCATCTTGATAGAATGTGTCCCATCCTGGTATATATGTGCCCCATCCTAGTATAATGTGCCCCATTCTAGTTTAATGTACCCCTTCCTTGTATAATGTGCCTTATCCTTGTATATATGTGCACCATCCTGGCATAATGTGCCCCATCCGGGTATAATGTGCCCCATCCTGGCATACATACCCTGATCCTGGTATAGTTGTCCCCCATACTGGTAGAATATTTCCCATCCTGTTATAATGTGCCACATCCTGGCATATATGTCTCCCATCCAGGTATACATGGCCCCCCTCCTGGTAAACATGTTCCCCATCCTGGTATAATGTTCCCCATCCTGATATAATGTCCTCCATCCAGATATAAATGTTCGCCTTCCGGGTATATATGTGCCCAATCCTAGTTAATGTCCCCCATCCTGATATAAATGTGCCCCATCCTGGTATACATGTCCCCCTTCCTCGCATCCATGTCCCCCAGCCTCTTATGTATGTTTCCCATTCTGGCATAATTTTGCCCCATCCTTGTATAATGTGCCCCATCCTAGTATACATGTCCCCCAATCTGGTCCCCTTCCTGGTATAATGTGCCTCTTCCTGATATATATGTCCCCCATCCTGGTATATATGTACCCCATTCTGGTATAAAGTCACCCATCCTGTTTTACATGTCCCTTATCCTGGCATACATGTACCCCAGCCTCATACATGTCCCCTAACCTTGTGTATTTGTCTCTCATCCCAACATAATGTGCCCCATCCTGGTATATTTGTCCCCCATCCAGGTATATATGTGCCACATCCTGGTATAATGTGCCTTGTTTTATATTATGTTAAAAAACAAATTATACTACTTACATTCCACCGCTCACACGCCAAGTGGGCTCCTCTTCTACAGCTGGGCAGGAGCCAGCAGCTGACATTGGCATCCCCACCATGGTGCAAAATGTCACTGGCATCACCCCCCAGTCACAGACACACTGACATCAGTTGCTGGCCTCTGATTGGCCAGCTGCATGTATTGCAGCGTAGGGAGCAGGCAGGTTCCTTGCACCGCAGTACATTTCATCTGAATGTGCATCCTTGGATATGCACATGCAGCTGAAATAATTGGGTCTCCCTCCACCTCCAGGCCCTGGTGCAGCTGAGCTGGCTGGTCCGGCGATATGCCCACCCCTGGTTTTAGGTCTCACTAATTGTCAGAATGGTGGATTTGAGTCCCCTATTCTTCTTTAGATCTTGTGACCTATACCTGTTATCCTCACAGTTACTGTACATTAGGCATTGGTTTATCTAGGTTCCCCAAGTAATAAAAAAAAGTTTTTGGTGAATCAGAAAGTTCTAGGCTTTCTCACTTCTTTCAGATTTAACATCTTGACAGTTTTTGAGAGGACACATTAACACATTACAAGTGCTATGATGTTTAAAGGTGACTTTTCATCAGTTACAAAATGTCTAGTGTTTGCTCTTATGTTATTCCCTCTGCTCCCCGCAGTATGACTTTTTAGATTTTTTTTCAAATCTGCCATACGGTTTCAGAGATATGGGCTTTGTAAATCAGTGCTAAGGGGGAAGTGCTCACAGGGTAACTGCAGTGCAGGCTAAAGGCACACCCCCAGAGAATCCTGTGAGACACGCCCCCAGAAAATCCTGTGAGACACGCCCCCAGAAAATCCTGTGAGACACGCCCCCATTGTTAAGAGCACAAAAATTTGCCTTGAATGTAAAGCCCGATATCTCTAGAACCATATGGCGGATTTAAAAAAAAACAAAAAACGATATACCGTATTTTTCGGCATATAAGACGCACCGGACCATAAGACGCACCCCAAATTTGGGGTGAAAATTGCAGAAAAAAAGATTTTTTATAAGATGGGGGTCCGTCTTATTGTCCGAATTTACAGTATCTTACCTGTGGGCTGGTGGTGGCAGAGCAGGGTCACAGGAGGCATGGTGTCGGCAGAGGTGGGGTGAGGCGGTACGGCGTGCACCTGAGCAGGGTCCCTTCCTGCTTAGGTGGGCGACGCCACGGCCTGGTGTCCATGGGAGGGTGGCAGCAGTGGTTACCGGCAGAGGTGTTGGGATGAGGAGGCACAGTGAGAGGTATGGCGTGAGAGGGGTCCCTTTCCCCGGTGAGGTGATGCAGCAGCCCGGTAATGCAGCAGAGCCGGGTGAATCCTGTTGTTACCGCGGTGGCAGAGGTGTGGAGACGAGGAGGCGCAGTGAGCGGGGTCCCTTTCCCTGGTGAGGTGATGCAGCAGCCCTGGTAATGCAGCAGAGCCGGGCGAATCCTGTTGTTACCGCGGTGGCAGAGGTGTGGAGATCAGGAGGCGCAGTGAGCGGGGTCCCTTTCCCCGGTGAGGTGATGCAGCAGCCCCGGTAATGCAGCAGAGCCGGGTGAATCCTGTTGTTATCGGTGCGCGCGGCCATCTTCCTGAGGCCGCGCGTTCGCAGATGGAGCTCTGCTGCCCAGGGCTTCAGGAAAATGGCCGCCGCGATCCCCATCTGTGCACGTGCGGCATCCCGCGGCCATTTTCCTGAAGCCCCGGGCAGCAGAGACCTCCATCTGCGCACGCGCGGCCTCAGGAAGATGGCCGCGCGCACCGATAACAACAGGATTCACCCGGCTCTGCTGCATTACCGGGGCTGCTGCATCACCTCACCGGGGAAAGGGACCCCGCTCACTGCGCCTCCTCATCTCCACACCTCTGCCGCCACACCTCTGCCGCCACGGTCCACGGTAAGCCTGCATTGCGAATATAAGACGCACCCCCCATTTTCCCCCCTTTTTTTGGGGGGGAAAAAGTGCGTCTTATATGCCAAAAAATACGGTACTCAGGGGAGCAGTAGGGATAAAATAAGAGTAAACACTGTCCACTTCTGACCTGGTGACAACTCCCCTTTAAGCATCGAAAGTCTTGTAATTTGTCTCATTCATCTCAAAAAATGACAAAACATGCTGACATATCCTCTGTAACACCATTCATGCTGATTATAATTAAGGAACTAGATGTATCACTCTAGATTATTATGTATCTGTAAAGCAATATAAGAAAACCACAGATATCTTCTTCATTTCAGCTTTCATTTGTATAGGAAACCTACTGTCAGTCCTCATCGTTATCCCCAGTAAAGCGCCCGATGATAAATGTTCTTCCAGATGACAATAGTATTAATATGTAACAGGTGATAGGACCCGATAACCCGAATATGCATTATGCCTGATAAAACGCATTCAGTATTGACAGAGGTTTCAATAAGTCTGTGCAGACGGCTGGATATATTATGTATACTGGATATATCAGTAAGTTTTTCATTTCAAGATGTAATTTATATGCTACAATCCGCTCGCCTTTCGCATCTCGCCATATAATAGCGATGAACTGAACCCATGGCTTTAAGGGAGACGGGTTAACCTCAAAAACCATTAAATGGCCTGAAATGGATGGAATCATCTACTACTAGAGCATGAAATGGACCAAATAGGAAGAATATGCTTGAAGTGAGAGACATTGCTTTTATTTAGGATGCAGCGTCTCGGGGACATTGTAGCATCCTTATTATACTGATTGGGCTGATACTCACACTACCATGTGAGTCTATGGCACATCTGCCTGCACAGCCTTGGATCTTTGTAAGAAGACACACTCTGTACCAGATATCCTACAACATATCCACTATCGGTATTCATTGGTGGGTTGCAAATGAATGGCTTCATCATTGTGACTACATAGTTATATATGTAGTATAAGTTCTTTCAACTAATAGTCATTTAATGGAAGGTAATAGAGATTATCCACCAGTCTGAAAGCCCTATGTGCCTCCACATCGGTGCTACGCCACAGCCTTGAGCACTTATGCAAAATCTATTGACTTGGATTTTCAACCCTCATGTGGCATTAATGGTGCCAGTGCCCTATAATGTAGCTTGAATATCTTGAGCAACTTCTGCATCTACCCATAGCTATGCCTATGCTTAAAGGGGACTTGTCACTTACCATAAATACGTAATTTTTTTTACCTGGTATAAATGCCACTGTTCTCCTTAATCCGGCGATGTTTTTCTCTTGTTCGTGTGCCTCTCTGTTCCTGAGATATGGCCTCCTCTTCCCTGTATGTAAATCTTATCTTGTTTTCCTAGTGGGCGTGACACTCAACTCTCCTCGTGGGCGTCTTATTAAGAACCACGCCCAGTTGGTTAAAAACACTAAATTTATACACAGGGAAGATGGGGCCATATCTCAGGAATGGAGAGGAGCAGGAAGAAAATAAAAACATTGCCGGATTCAGGAGAACAGCGGCACTAATTCTAGGTAATAAATTACATATTTGTGGAAAGTGATAGGTCCTCTTTAAATCCCACAACTATTTTTGAGTACTTAGGGGATGGTAAGATTTATTTAGATCTTCACCACTCATAGGACAAAGAACAGAACCTATATTAAAATAGTCTTTGCTATTTAGGCACAACTTATATGAAGAATACTTTTGGCTTCATTAGCATTTTATATTTCATACTATGGTGGAAAATGATTGTCCTTGATTAGATTTGAACCAATAACCCGAGCAATGGAAACCTACAATGCTAACCTGTCAGAATAATGTTTATGTTTATTATTGCATATATTACTACTACTATGTACTACTGTTTATTGGTGCATAAGTCTCTGTCTCCAACAATAGTGTTATATTGTCAATAACACATTGTCTTAAAAAAAATCAGAGTACTAGGACGTTCCCGCTCACTGTTCACACTGTGTGTAGCTGGAGCACATTCTGCTTTCACTTTACAAGCTGGCAGGTGAGATGCTAAGACCCCAAGCTGTAAGAAATACCAGTTGTAAGCTGCATTATCTTTGTTCATGAATAAATCTATCTTGACTGTTGAACAGCTGGACTGTACACAGATTAATCCACTGCCAACATAACCACCCAGCCACCGTTCTGCCCAAGAGCTGTTTACTGTCTAAGTCATGAAAATGACTTCCAACACCTATGAGAAGGTTGTGAAAAGAGAAACTAGTTCCCATTGCAGCCACTCACTTCAATTTTTAAAGTGTGCCTGAGAGGTGGGATCTCAGCGTCCTCTGTCCAAGTTGAACCCATGACTTCAATAACATTACTAACCACTGAGCCACCGTGCTGCCCAGGAGATTATTTATAGGTAGGTTATCAATATGACTACCAGCTGCAATGGCAAGATCATGAAAGAGAAAGCTAGATGCCCAAGGCATCAAATCAGTTAATTTCTTTTAATTTCTGAAGTGTACCTGAGAGGTGGAATCTCATTTTTGTTGGTCAGAGTTGAACCAATCACTCCAGTGCTAACCACTGAGCCACTGTACTAGCTGGCAACAGCCACTGTATTACCCAGCAACTGCCACTGTGCTACACTATAAGCATCACCAAGCCACCACCATGCATCACTGTAGGAATCGATAAGCTCTCACTATGGTTCACTGTAGAAATCCCCAAGCCCCCCACCATGCTTCACTGTAGACAGGGTGTTCCTTTCTGTGTATGCTTCCTCCTCCAAACAGTACATAACGACATTGACACTTGGGTTACAGCATAATGACACTAATACTTTGTGTACAGGGTAATGGCACTGATACCTTGAATAGGGAGTAATGATACTGACAATTGCAGAACAGAATAATTACACACCGATTCTTGGGATGTATGATAATGACATTGAAACTTGGGGTTCTCCTCTTTCTGGCTGGATGTCATCTAGTTCTCATCATCCAGTGACAATAACCCTGAGTGAAGAATGAAACTACATTGTATCTCGTTGTTTGTACCTCTCCATACTGGTTTAAGCATGGTGAATCTTATGATTTTTCTTTTCTGTAGTTTATGCTCATCCTGGAGCCGGTCATGCAAGATGATGTGATCATCTCCTCTTTGCACAATGACAACAATTATCAACAAAATAAATGTAGACAATTTTTTTTTTTAGGTGTGATATTTATACGAGGTCGAGATCTATACTGTCCTGCAGTCCAGAAAATTATCTACTATAATAATATGTAGATATACCTGCAGCTCACATGCAAAACCTGCACTGGAAAATAAAGATATGGGACTGGCCGGACACGGTGGTGAACTGTCCACTGACCCAGTGCTGTGCAGTGCTTTGCAGCAGAGAAGGCTATTAAGCTAAGTTTGGTGTTTTTGTACTCATCTGTCTCATGTATGTCACTGTCCACTATGTTCAATCTGCAGTGATGAGGCTAGCGCCCTTGCCGGCAATTGCACTAGCCAGGGCAGTGCTAGGTGACAGCGAGGGACGAGGTTCCTGATGGTGGGGGGGAAGGACCCACTTAGGGCGTTAGGGGATTAAAGGGTCAGTCTCAGGTTTGAGCAGGAGGTGTCCATCCCCCATTTCCCTATCAGTAGGGCCTTCCTTTTCCCAAATTCCATCCCGTTGTGTGTGTGTCGTGCCGTCCATTGAGCTACCCCCTGTGGGGTCACTACGTATCGTGACAGGTGGCCGCAGGGCACAGCGCTTTGTATATGGCATCATACATATGCATTTGCAGGACCGGATTGCTTGACATAAATATGGCAAAAATGGTAAACTGGGAAGGAATACCCATTTAATCATTTAATTATTGTGATATCAAAAGTTCTGTAGCTTTCTCATATAATCTCTGCTTCAATCCTTTCTATCCATAATGCTTCCTTCACCCATCTACATCATCTATCATCCATCCATCTTACGGAGCGCAGTGCAGCTGTAGAGGACCTGACTGTTGTCTCTTGGGGCCCATTTCGTCCCTCTTTCTCCAACATACATTTATACCAGTTTCTCTTTGCTTCTCTTGGCACCGCTGGGCATGAACACGACTGATGGAGATGATCTTGTTGAAGCTGCTTCACACCTCTTTCCTATTCATCACATGCCCTGTGTTGTGCACACGCTGCAGCTGGCAATAAGAGATAGTCTGCAAGAGGGACATGCTGGGACTCTGATTAGCAAAGTGAGGAAACTGGCTATTGCTGCCAGAACCCCTAAAATTGATTCCATCTTGAAGAGACGTGCTGAAAAAGGGGCAATTGTGGATCAAGCTACTCGGTGGGGCAGCACCTATTTAATGATTGAGCAATTGCTTGAGCTGAAACCCTTCCTTGTAGATATGGCCAACCCTCAGGTAAAACTACATGAAGGTCGATGGACACAGGTGGCTGAATTGAAGGAATTGCTTCATCGGCCATTTACAGTGACTAAAAATTTACAAGCTAAGGATTTAACTCCTGGCATTTTTATAAAGGAGTGGAAGAACTTGTTGTTTTAATTGTCCCAAAGAGGAGGTATAATCACAGATGGCATTCCTGCTACAATGAAACGGAGAGAAATACTGCTATTAGAAAATAAAATTCTTCTGACAGCTGTTTATGTGGACCCGAGTCATCGTATATTGCTGGATGATCAACAGCTTACTAAAGGAAAAGAAGCTCTGATCTGACTGTGCACGAGGCAATTCCTTTACACCCTAAAATTGTTAGAGATGTTGCCCATGTGGTTACCGCTTTGCCACCAATCCGAGTTAGTGTAGAGAGGTTGTTCTCTAGTCTTAAAATATTTAGGGTAGATTTGAGGTCATCTATGAAGGAGGATCTGATGGAGGCAATACTATTTTTCAGAACAAATTCATAGACTGCACAAATGTCATCCAGTACGTTTTTGTTGAAAACTGTTTTTTCCACTTACTGAGTAAAGGAACAAAGTCCAGCTCACCATGCCGACATTCCCCAGGTCTCGGAGCACGGAACCGCTGTGTCAGGGCGTGAACAAACAGGAAAAAGGACGGAGATCCAGCTCAACGATATAGTGAAAAGTCCATAGTTTTATTTCACCTCGAAAATAGCATCATGTAAGGACAAAACATCAGCATACAAAAAAGTTAAAAACCAAGATCAACGCGTTTCCGGTGACTAAGCACCCTTAATCATGATACCTGGCACATGTCATGTCTCGTACTTTTATACTGGTATCCGGTCGGCACACCGGCATGACAATCAATCAATCCAATGGAGTGGACACACATGAAAAATATTTTCCACTTACTGCATAGTGTACGACAAATTGTAAATATGCAAAAGTTTTCTTGTTCTAAAGTTGAATTCCAATAAATATATTTTATGTTCTATCTAAATGGCTTGATTATTGTATTATAATAATGATTAAAAGCCTGATGTTACAATTTTACCACAGTAAATTTATCACTTAAACATGAGCCATGTATGAAGGAGTCAGAGTCGTGTAGTCAGAGTTAGTGTCATGGAAATTGAGGAGTTGGAGTCGGAGGTTTGGCTTACCGACTCCACAGCTCTGATTTTGTGTGACTGTGTGGGTTTCCTCCCATGTTCTAAAGACAGACCTGTAGGAGATATGACCCCTGATGGGTGCAGTGATGTCTGTAATGTGCTGTACAATCAATGTGCTTATTTCTTATGCTTCATAGGAACGGTCTCACTTTGCAGACATTATTGCCCCATCATGACTCACATCCTATCAGTATGTCTTTGGAAGTTGAGCTGCTCATACTCTGCTCCATTCATTACTTATGGGACCATCTGGGAATGCAGAGCTCCATTATTTCCAGACAGTCCCGTAGACAATGAATACAATGGAGGATAAGTCCGCGCACCTCTGCTCCATTCAAGAATAGGATGGATCTAGGACACTTGTGCACCAAGCTCTGGAGACCGTGTCGTGGAGATTATAACGTGAAGTTTTCTAGTACGTGGACATGTCAGAAATGTCCCAAAGTGACAAGTCTTGTCTGAGAACACAGAGACTAAAAGCCTTTTGTTCCCATCTCATAGATCGGTGCACAGCCTGCTGTTGCTGGTGGTTAAGCCCCCATGGGGCAGCATGGTAACACTGTTGCTTTCTTTTTCTTGTTGCTGTTTTCATTGGTTCAGCTCTGACCAAGAACAATGAGAATCCTCAGACACATCTCAGAAAATGAAATCAGTGACCACAAGGGAACCTGCTCTTTCGTTTCATGACCTGTCGGTGGGCGCTGATAGGCATATTGATGACCTAGCCATCAGGTAATTCTATGGTGGCTCACTGGTTAGCCCTAGTGATGAGCGAATATACTCGTTACTCGAGATTTCTCGAGCATGCTTGGGTGTCCTCCGAATATTTTTTAGTGCTCAGAGATTTAGTTTTTATTGCTGCAGCTGAATGATTTACATCTGTTAGCCAGCATAAGTACATGTGGGGATTGCAACCAGGCAACCCCCACATGTACTTATGCTGGCTAACAGATGTAAAACATTCAGCTGCGGCAATAAAAACTAAATTTCCGAGCACTAAAAAATACTCAGAGGACACCCAAGCATGCTCGAGAAATCTCGAGTAACGAGTATATTCGCTCAACACTAGTTAGCTTCCTTACCTTTTAATGCTTGGGACCTTAGTTCAATTCTGACTGAGGTCTGAGTAATTCTACCTCTCAGTTGTACTTTAGAGATTGCAAATGGACCCGCTCTTGTTTTTCATGACCTGTTGATGGGCACTGATAGACATATTGATGACCTAGCCATCAAATAATTATCAGCACGGTGGTTCAGTGGTTAGCTCGATTTACCTTTCAATGCTTGGTTCCTTAGTTCAATTCTAACTGAGATCTGAGTAATTCTACCACTCAGTTGTACTTTAGAAATTGCAAATAAACCTGCTCTAGTTTTTCATGACTTCTCGGTAGGAACTGATAGACATATTGATGACCTAGCAATCGGGTCTCTCTTAGGCAGCATGGTGGCTCAGTGGTTAGCTTGGTTACTTTTCAAAACTTGGGTTCTTAGTTCAATTCTGACTGAGGTCTGAGTAATTCTACCTCTCAGTTGCTCCATGTTTTTCTGATCTTCCCATAGGTGCTGTTAGTAATATCAATGATTTTGCCAAAGGTTATCTTCTGAGCAGTATGTTGGCCCAGTGGAATGTTCCCGTGCTTTGCAGCATGGGAGTCCATGGTTCAAATCCCACCTTGGGAAATTGCAAATGTACCTCATCTAGTTTTTCCTGATCTTCCCATCGGTGATTGTAGTAATATCAATGACTTTGCCAAACGTTATCTTCCGAGCGGTGGAAAGCACTGGTACTTTGCAGCATGTTAGTCCATTGTTTCAATCCCACCATGGGAAATAGCAAATAGACCTGCTCTAGTTTTTCCTGAGCTTCCGATCCTTGCTGGTAGTAATGGCAATGACTTTTCCAAATGTAATCTCCCAAGCAGCACTGTGTCCCTGTGGAAATCACTGGTGCTTTGCAGCATGTGAGACCAGGGGTCTAATCCCACCCTGGGAAATTGCAAATGGACCTGTTCTAGATTTTCCTGATTTTCCCATTGGTGCTGGTAGTAATATCAATGACTTTGCCAAACACAACTTTCCGAGCAGCATGATGGCCAAGTGGAAAGCAATGAATCTTTGCAACATGGGAGTCCATTGTTCAAATCCCACCATGGGAAATTACAAATGGACCTGCTCTAGTTTTTCCTGATCTTCCCATTGGTGCTGGTAGTAATATCAATGACTTTGCCAAAAAGTATCTTTCAAGCAGCACAGTAGCTCAGTAGCAAGCAATGGTACTTTGTAGCATTTGAGTCCATGGTTCAAATACCACCTTGGGAAGTTGCGAATGGACCTGCCCTAGTTTTTCTGATCTTCCCATAGGTGCTGGTAGTAATATCAATGACTTTGCCAAAAGTTATCTTCGGAGCAGCACAGTGGTCCAGGGGAAAGCACTGGTGCTTTGCAGCATGGGAGTCTGGGGTGTTGTGAATTCTGTTCTTGGGCTCCCTCCGGTGGTTGTTGGTGGTAGTGCAGTTGTCTCTGGGTTGTAATCCAGGGCAGGTGTTTTTGCTGATTGCAGCTCTACTAGGTATTTAGGTTTGCAGGATCCATTAGTCCTTGCCAGTTGTCCATTGTTCTTGGAGGGATTGCATCTCTGTCTGGCTCCTCATGCCCTGCTGTCAATTCAGCTAAGATAAGTGTCTGGTTTTTTGTCTCTGCAGCACACTTGCAGTGTGCTTTACAATTCAGTGCAATTCTTTGTGTTTTTGTCCAGCTTAGACTTTGTTTGGATTTTTCAGTCATGCTGGATTCTCTGGAGATGCAGATATACATTCTATGTCTTTAGTTAGATGTAGAATATTTGTATTATCTGCTGTGGATATTTTTAGGGTTTTAATACTGACCGCTTAGAATTCTGTCCTATCCTTTTCTATTTAGCTAGAAGTGCCTCTTTTGCTAAATCCTGTTTTCTGCCTGCGTGTGTCTTTCCTCTTATACTCACAGTCAATATTTGTGGGGGGCTGCCCATCCTTTGGGGTTCTGCTCTGAGGCAAGATAGAATTCCCATCTATAGGGGTATTTAGTCCTCCGGCTGTGTCGAGGCGTCTAGGATGTGTTAGGTACACCCCACGGCTACTTCTAGTTGCGGTGTCAGTTTAGGGTTTGCAGTCAGTACAGGTACCACCTACTCCAGAGAACGTCTCATGCGGCTCCAAGGTCACTGGATCATAACACTGGGGTTCAAATCCCACCATGGAAAATTACAAATGGCCCTGCTTTAGTGTTTACTGATCTTCCCATTGGTGCTGGTAGTAATATCAATGCCTTTGACAAATGGTATCTTGCTTTGCAGAATGGGAGTCCAGGGTTCTGATCCGACCATGGACGACATCTGTAAGGAGTTTGTATGTTCTCCCCATGCTCAGATTGTCTGCCACCCATTCTCGAAAGACATACATGTTATCGCCAGTGATGGAAGTGCTGTGGCTAATGTTGTGTCTCCTGTGCAGCATCCAGGGGGCTGCTTGCCTGTCCCCCCCCCGGGCAAGTATTCTGATTGGATCAATGTTCTGATACAATTAGCAACAAATTGATTTGTATATAAGCAGCTCAGCATGAGCTGTGAAAACACCTTTTTTGGACTTAGGATAAATTTTGCCCCTTTTCTGTATATTATTTCAGTAAATTCTTATGTTCCTCCAATCCTCAGGATAGAAGCTGTTGACACAGGTAACACCACAGAACATCCATCACTGGCCCTTACCTGTATGTCTTTAGAGCATGGGTGGCCACCCACCTGAGCACTGGGAGAACATACAAACACCTTGCAGATGTCATCCATGGTAGGATTAGAACCAGGGACTCCCATGCTGCAAGGCACCAGTCTTTTCCACTGGGCTACCGTGCTGCTCAGGAGACAATCTTTGGCAAAGTAATTGATATTACTACCAGCACCAAGATGATCAGGAAAATGTAGAGCAGGTCAATTTGCAGATTCCCATGGTGGGATTAGAACCCAGAACACCCATGACACAAAGCGCCTGTGCTTTCCACTGAGCCACCATGCTGCTTCAGATCCCACCATGCTGCTTCAGATCCCACCATGCTGCTTCAGATCCCACCATGCTGCTTCAGATCCCACCATGCTGCTTCAGATCCCACCATGCTGCTTCAGATCCCACCATGAGAAATTGCAAATGGATGTGCTTTAGTTTTTCTTGACTTGATCTGCTCATAGGTGCTGGTAGTAATATCAATGACTTTGCCAAAAGTTATCTACTGAGCAGCACGGTGGCACAGTGGAAAGGAATGCTATTTTGCAACATGGGAGTCCACTGTTCAAATCACACCATGGGAAATTGCAAATGGACCTTCTTTTTCTTGACTTGATCTTCCCATTGGTGCTGGTAGTAATATCAATGCTTTGCCAAAATTTAGCTTTTGAGCAGCATGGTAGCCCAGTGGAAAGGACTGGTGCTCTGCAGCATGGGAGTCCAGGGTTCTAATCCCTCCATAGATGACATCTGCAAGGAGTTTGTATGTTCTCCCTGTGCTCAGGTGGGTGGCTGCCTATGCTCTAAAGACATACAGGTAGGGGCCAGTGATGGATGTGCTGTGGTGTTACTTGGGTAAGCAGCTTCTATCCTGAGGATTGGAGGAACATCAGGATTTAATGAAATTAAATAGTGAGAAGGGGCAAAATTTTAAGTCCAAAAAGGAATTATCACGAGCTGCTTATATGCAAATCAATTTGTTGCTAATTGTGTTAGAACATTGATCCAATCAGGATACTTGCCCTGGATGCTGCACAGGTGACACATCATTAGCCACAGCACTTTCATCACTGGCCCTTACATGTATGTCTTTTGAGAATGGGTGGAAGACAATCTGAGCACGGGGAGAACATACAAACTCCTTGCAGATGTCATTCTTGGCAGGATCAGAACCCTGGACTCCCATGCTGCAGAGCACCAGTCCTTTCCACTGGGCTACCTTGCTGCTCAGAAGACAGCATTTGTCAAAGGCATTGATATTACTACCAGCACCTATGGTAAGATCAGGAAAAACTAAAGCAGGGCCATTTGTAATTTTCCATGGTGGGGTATGAACCCCAGACTCCCATACTGCAAAGCACCAGTGCTTTCCCCTGGACCACTGTGCTGCTCCGAAGATGACCTTTGGCAAAGTCATTGATATTACTACCAGCACAAATGGGAAGATCAGAAAAACTAGGGCAGGTCCATTTACATTTTCCCACGGTGGGATTTGAACCATGGACTCACATGCTGAAAAGCACCAATGCTTTCCACCAGGATACCATGTTGCGCAGAAAACAACCTTTGAAAAGTCATTGATATTACTACCAGCACCAATGGGAAGACTAAGAAAAACTAAAGCAGATCCATTTGCACGTTCCCACGGTGGGATTTGAACCATGGACTCAAATGCTGCAAAGTACCAGTGTTGGCCACTGAGATACTGTGCTGCTCGAAAGATGCTTTTTGGCAAAGTCATTGATATTACTACCAGCACCAATGGAAAGATCAGGAAAAACTAGAGCATTTTCCCATGGTGGGATTTGAACAATGGACTCACATACTGCAAAGTACCAGTGCTTGCCACTGAGCTACTGTGGCTGCTCGAAAGATACAGTTTGGCAAAGTCATTGATATTACTACCAGCACCAATGGGAAGACTAGGAAAAACTAGAGCAGGTCCATTTGAAATTTCCCATGATGTGATTAGAAAAGTGGACTCCCATGCCGCAAAACGCCAGTACTTTCCACTGGGCTACCGTGCTGCTCAGAAGATAACTTTTGTCGAAGTCATTGATACTACTACCAGCACCAATGGGAAGACTAAAAAAAAAGTAGAGCAGGTCCATTTGCATTTTCCCATGGCGGGATTTGAACCATGGACTCAAATGCTGCAAAGTACCAGTGCTTGCCACTGAGCTACTGTGCTGCTCGAAAGATACAGTTTGGCAAAGTCATTGATATTACTACCAGCACCAGCGGAAAGATCAGGAAAAACTAGAGCAGGTCCATCTGTAATTTCTCATGGTGGGATTTGAACCATAGACTCCCACGCCCAAAGCTCCATTGCTTTCCACTGGGCCACCATGCTATTCAGAGAATAATGTTTGGCAAAGTCATTGATATTACTACCAGCATCAATGCGAAGATCAGGAAAATCTAGAGAAGGTCCATCTGCTATTTCCCATGGTGGGATTTGAACCATGAACTCATATTCTGCAAAGCACAAGCATTTTCCACTGGGATACTGTACTGCTCGTAAGATGATGTTTGGCAAAATCATTGATATTACTACCAGCACCTTTGGGAAGATCAGGAAAAACTAGAGAAGGTCCATTTGCTGTTTCCCATGGTGGGATTGGACTCACATGATACAATGCACCAGTGCTTTCCCCTGGACCAGAGTGCTGCTCTGAAGACAACCTTTGGCAAAGTCATTGACATTACTACCAGCACCAATGGGAAGATCAGGAAAAACTAGAGAAGGTCCATTTGCTATTTTTCATGGTGGGATTTGAACCATGGACTCCCACAAAGCAAACCACCAGCGCTTTCCACTGGACTACCATGCTACTCAGAAGATAATATTTGGCAAAGTCATTGATATTACTACCAGCACCAATGGGAAGATCAGAAAAAACTAGAACAACAGAGAGGTAGAATTACTCAGACCTCAGTCAGAATTGAACTAAGGTCACAAGCATTAAAAGGAAGTCATTTCTTTGTATTTTAATTGGCAGAAATGCTTTACAGACCTCTGTTGAAGGGGAATAAAGACCGTGTGTAAAAGAAAAAAAAAAAAAAAAGGTAAAGGACATAACCGGTGAGTCACCATAGCATTACCTGATGTCTTGCTCATCAATATGTCTATCAGTACCCACCGACAGGTCATGAAAAGGAAGAGCAGGCTTCATTGGAGGTCTCTGATTTCATTTCCTAAAATGTGTCTGAGAGCAGAAATCCCATTGACCTCAGGCAGAGTTGAACTAAGGACCCAAGTGTAGGATAGTAATGGAGGTAACCACTGAACCACTGTGCTACCTGAGAGTTTATTTCTGACCAGATCATCAATAGGACTCTTAATATTTATGGGATGGTCAGGAAAAACTAGAGCAGGTACCATTACAATCACTGACTACAATTTCTAAAGTACACCTGAGAGGAGGAATCTCATTGTCCTCAGTCAGAGTTGAACCCAGGGAACCAGCAGTGCTAACAACTGCGCCATCATGCTAGCTAAGGCTTCTTTCACACTAGCGTCGGCAGGGGGCTGTCGCTATGCGTCGGCCCAACGTGCCAACGCGCGTTGTGAAAGTGATGCCCGACGTGGGCAGCGGAAGCAGTCTTACGACGCTTCCGCTGCCCCATTGTAAGGTCCGGCGAGGAGGGGGCGGAGTTTCGGCCACGCATGCGTGGTCGAAAATGGCGGACACGACGCGCAAAAAAAGGTTACATGTAACTTTTTTTGTGCCGAAGGTCCGCCAAAACACGACGCAACCGTCGCACGACGGTTGCGACATGTGGGCATACGTCGCAATGCATCGCTAATGTAAATCTATGGGGAAAAAACGCATCCTGCAGACAACTTTGCAGGATGCATTTTTTCTCCTAAACGACGCATTGCAACGTCTGCAAAACAACGCTAGTGTGAAAGGAACCTAAGTGCTAAACTCTGGGTAAGTCATCTCCCGGTACATACGGAAAGGTCAGGAAAAACAGACATAGCTGCCCAACACATCTAACCAACCTGTTCATTGATTTCAATTTCTAAAGTGAGGTGGAAGGTGTCACAGCATTTTTATTTGACTTCTTTGTTAGGTAGGCCCCATAAATCCCATGTTTTAGGGCAGCCAGTTTACATCGTGGTACATTGCTGCTCTGCCGGTATGAGTAGCAGATCAGGCATCAGGCTGATTTCCCGATGGTGTCCGGTAATAACAGGCTGACACATTGAAAGGAAATCACTACAGGGGCTCATTAAGCGAATGGTAATTGATGTCTCCTCTGAGAACTGAAGAAAAACAAACCAGGAACATAGCAATTACATGGTGTTTAGTTAGTAGCTATACTTTAGATAGCACTGGATTAAGGAAGACATGAAAAGCGCAGTCAGGGGGTTTACTAATACAGCGGAGACATTGACATATTGGGCTTGTATCATTCTGTAATGAGCCCACGCCGGTCACACACGTTGCTAAACTAAAGAGAAAAAGGACTTGGAATTGCCTGTAATGCATTTTACTACCATTGTAGAGACAGTAACTCCAGATTATAGCACAAAAAGGAAGAAAATTG
This sequence comes from Ranitomeya variabilis, assembly GCF_051348905.1. Classification (NCBI taxonomy): domain Eukaryota; kingdom Metazoa; phylum Chordata; class Amphibia; order Anura; family Dendrobatidae; genus Ranitomeya; species Ranitomeya variabilis. The sequence continues at coordinate 595,456,184 of NC_135233.1, read as the reverse complement.
GTCTTAGTTGGGAGAAGAAAGCCAAAAATGCATCTTCTCCATATTCTAGTCCGTTCTGAAACCTACATTAAAAAATGTTTTTCAATGATAAAGGAACAGTTTTGTATTCAGGCCACCATCTAGCAAGCACCATCGGCATTGGGATGCAGAAGGTCACCATGAAGCTTATGGAATCAAATGCAAAAATTTAGGAACCCACCATCATGCACTATATATTTACTATACTGGTGTCTTGTATGGCAGAGGGACATTTGGGGTCCATCAGATGACTGATCCGAGTGACCTCTGCACCCCCTATTTCCCATCCCACCATTGGGGTAAGACATCTGTACAATTATAGAGAAGTGCATGACTGTTTTCGGCTACCATCATTTCTACACCATAGGTTGCATTTAATACTTGCTTAGGACAGTTTTGAAAAGTGGAGGTAGCAGTGACACATGGATCCTGATTTCTGATCGTACCTAAATTGATCTTCCAAACATCCTGGATTAAGCAGGACAGTCCCGAACTTGGGAAGCTGTCCTACTATCCTGGGAGGTCAGTGGCATGTCCTAACTTCAACTATGTGATGGGCAATGTGGGGGCATAATGTGTGTGGTGAGCCACTGTGTGCACCATACTTTGTGTGTGGGAATGTAATGTGGAGGCATCATACTGTGTGTGGGGGAATGGATTGTGGGGGCGTCTTACTCTGGGGGGCAGTCTGGAGGCATCATACATTGTGTCGTGGGCACCATGGAGCCATCATAGTATGGGGGCATCATACCGTGTTGGGCATCATACTGTGATTGGTAGATCATTGTGGGGCATCGTACTGTGGCAAGACTTTGTGGGTATTATAGTGTGTGGTGGGCATCATACTATGTGTGGTGGTCTACTGTGGGGGAATCATACTGTGTGCGGTAGGAACTGTGGAGGCATCATAGTATGTGTTGGGACATCATATTATGTGGTGGGGTCACTGAGGGCATCATACTATGTGGTGAGCCACATACGTTATTTAGGGAATGTACTGTGAGGGCATCATACTCTATGTGGAGAAATGTACTGTAGATGCATCATGCTTTGTGGTGGGTATGGTAGGGGCATCATACTGTGTATGAGAAAATGTACTGTGCGTACATCATACTGTGTGAGGGGGAATGTACAGTGAGTGCATCATACTGTGTGAGGGGAATGTACTGTGGCGACATCACACTGTGTGTGGGGAATGTACTGTGGGGACATCACACTGCGTGTGGGGAATGTACTATGGGGACATCATACTGTGTGTGGGGGAATGTACTGTGGGGACATCATACTGTGTGTGGGGAATGTACTGTGGGGACATCATACTGTGTGTGGGGGAATGTACTGTGGGGACATCATACTGTGTGGGGGGGAATGTACTGTGGGGACATCATACTGTGTGTGAGGGGAATGTACTGTGAGGACATCATACTGTGTGTGGGGGAATGTACAGTGAGTGCATCATAATTTGTGGGAGCAATGTAGAGACATCATTTTGTGTGTGGGGAATGTACTGTGGGGACATCATACTGTGTGTGGTAGGAATGTACTGTGGGGGCATCATACTGTGTGTGGTAGGAATGTACTGTGGGGACATCATACTGTGTGTGGGGGAATGTACTGTGGGGATATAATACTGTGTGTGGGGGGAATGTATTGTGGGGACATCATACTGTGTGTGTGTGGGAGGGAATGTACTGTGGGAACATCATACTGTGTGAGGGACTATTTTGAGGGCATCATACTGTGTGGGGTGGGTCATAGTGGAGGCATTATAGTATGTGTGAGGGGTTCATTCTGTGTGTGAGGGGATACTGAGGGCATCATACTATGTTTAGTGGCACTGTGGTGGCTATATGTGAACCATAGTGGACTTCACTAGGAGCAATATATTTGTGTGGGTGCATATAAAGCACTGAGAGAGGTTATGGATGTGTCTTAGCACTGCAGTATGTGTTCCTCTTTCCTAGCCTTCACATTTGATACGTATATATCTAAGGACCCCTTTGCCACTTAAAAATACTCCAGTGTTCTGAATGGTGCATGGTAGATGAGTGGTCCTCATATGGATGCAGCTTATTCTTTTACTTATATTCATTATTTTTCCATCCTAGGATGTCATCACCTTGCATTCTCCTCTTTGTCTGACCCTGTCTGCAGATATAACCATCTGAGCTCCTTCTGACAAACAGGATAGATTTTTCACCGTGCGCTGGAGTCCCAGTATTTCCCTTTGGGGTGTGCGAGCTCCGCCAGTTAGCTTGTGATCAAATAGGAGAGGACAGACAACTATTACTGGCATATATAAAGCTGCACAGGAGACCAGGAAAGCCTCAGCGATATGGACACATATATTATTGATAAGTAATAATGTAAGCATAATGTAGCAAAAGCAAATGTACCGGTAATTCCCTATATGTGTATGGTGCCGCTGCCTGTGTCCTGTACGGTATTGTATCCACATCCCCCTCTCCTAATTATATGGCCTGGAGCCCCGTGGTAGGAAATGAACTGAAGGAGACGAAAGAGATGCAAACTCACTTATTACCAGCAATATACAAGATCAGGACAGAGAGGATATTTTGGTTCATTTTGCAATAGAGGAAATATAAATCATTGTAGACAGTACAGTACACAAATTAATTGCAAAAAATGCATGGGGGAAAAAATGGACGTTAGTAGTTTTTTTTTACCAAGTTGCAATACCCCATACATCCTGTGGACTGGTGGGGCACTGTTCTTGTCTTGCTATCATTTTCTAATTCTAAACAACAGTGATTTTTAAACTTGAGATTGATCAAGAGAAATCAATTATGCATATAGAATACCAGATCCTACACTATTATGGCTGGAGATGGCACTGAGTGAGCCAGTGACAAGAATTGAACAAAATGATGTGGTGCCAAGGAGTTATCCCTTTAAAAAAAAAAAAAGCCCACACTGACCCCGTGGTTTACAAAATTTGTGTCCCACCATTTTAGGTCCATATACCTCTAAATACAACAGCACAAATAAAAGTAAATATATCTCAAGACAACGTGTCCTCTGGTTGTTACAGCTCCACACATTTCGCCTCGACGTGTTTCCATTGCAATGGACAACATAAAATTTTGTGCCAAAATACAGTATAGTCCGGAGAACCTGAACATTTTTTCTCTCTACCTGTTTGCTTACTTTCAATTATATCTTGCTTTACACATTTCTATTTTTTTATCTATTTATTTATCTATTTATTTATTTATTTATTTTGTTTTTATTTTTCAATAGATTTTTCGTTGTAAGCAATCATGTGATTGGACAGTGCCTAGATTCTAGTGGTTCCATCCTCTTCTCAGAAGTGACATCCACTTTTTTGTCACACCCCCGCCAAGTATTTCTCAAAACTCGAAGTGGAAAAAAAAAACTCTCAAAACTCTGAAAATATAAACAGCAAAGTGATTTTACCATAAAAATGAGTAGGAAGAGTCTTTCAAGCTTCTGTGTAGCAATTAGGTGTTTTGTTTTTTTTTTAAAGTGGACCCGTTCCAAAAAACTCCTAAAAACTCAATGTGCAGACTACCGAACATGTCCGTAATTTTGAACAGTAAAAATCAGGGTGCCGAAACCCTGGTCAATCACTAAAATCAATATACAAAAGCTTTGCCATGAAGTAGGCACAGATCTCCACCGATGAAAAATTCCAACTTGTCAAAATATTTTTTGAAGGTTCAGCTACTCTTTAAGTGGTGTTTGGCCGAGCTACTGTACCTAGAGTCCAGATATTGGGTGGGAAAGTCTTAGGAATTAGGACCCACTCAAAATGAGGGTGGTTCTGACATTTTAAGAAGGTGCCATGTAGTGACGGGGCACGGATTAAATGTCCTGATTTTGGCTATTAGATTGTTGGCATGTACTTATGTAAACAATGAAGGGGTCAGGGTCCTGACTACAGTGCTGTGACCTCTTCATTCTGCAAATCGGTATACAATCTATTAATCAGACCTATTCTGAGTCCCTAACTAGGCTGTGAGTGTGAGACTGTCTCTTGTGTGAGTACTAATACTCACACACATCTCTTTTTGGGAGTATTAGTACGTAGAGAGAGTTCTTGGCTCTCTACGTACTAGTACTCACACAAAGAGATTTCATTAGATAGCTTGACTCGACTGCAGAGGCACGTATGATGAAGATTTCTTTTCAAGCTGAATTCTTATAGTTGTTCACAATTATAGTAGGTAAAAAAAGATTATACTGGACCAGGGATGCAATACATTAGCTTCATAACATGGCTGACCTAGTCAGAATGAGGAAAATGAAGGGAGCGGTTACTGACATCAGAGATGGGAAGGCAGATAGTGAGAGCGACTAGGCAAACTTCTAAAAGGCAAACTGTCACGATAATGTAAAATACCATGGTCTGAGGAATTTTTGCAGATGTGACCATGGTCCTAGACACACACTGCAGCTTCGACCCCCCCTTCTCTCTCCCCCCTCTGCACTCGCACATACCACAAACAAAGCCCTATGGCAGATACACTGTACAACTTGATACTAATGTGTGAGCAGGGTGTGGCTTTTAAAATGCAGACGACCAATCCCCTCTAGCCATTCATTCCCCCTCCCTTCTCACTCAGGAATGCCTTTGTTAGAGGGACTCCAAAACGTAAATTCTGAGGAGAGGGTGCATATCATTACTCAGCCCACTTAGTGATGTCACGACGAAAGGGCATATCTTTTACGCCTGCTGAGTAGTGGTTGAGTCTTGGCCCAGGAAGCGAGCTAACACCAAAGCTGTTCTATGCATCTGGATGTTTTTATCCTCCTAAGCCACAGGCAAGCCAAAATGATACCATGACATAACGACCTGTAAGTGTTCTCTTTTCAATGTTAATCCTATTTTATTTTGTAATCTGTAACGTATATATGAATTTTCTTCTTTATAATATCTTTCTAATACTTTGTAAGCACTGCCTAACTGTTTATGGAGTAAAATATATAATTTACTAGCTGTCTCTTCCTGCTCTATGAACGAACTGTCGCTTCTTCTAAAGTGAATTACGCCACTGATTTGGGTTGGCTCCAGACCCATTAACCTTTGGTGCAATCGGAGCTGGTGGCAGCATACTTTGTTCTGTGCAAGTGGGAAGCTTTCTATCAACGACGGCATTGTTAATTATTGTTCCCGCCTGAGTGGGAGTAGTTAATCGCCCTTGCTGCAGTGAGCCCAATAGCCAGTACATAGCAGGCAGCCTTTCTAATTACCCTAGTACCTAATCTGACCTGAGGGTAAGGGGGCGCCAGAGAGCTGTAGGTTCCAAACTGGAACTGGGAAGTGGGATATAGATACATCCCCTTCAGAAAGAACCAGGGGCCATCAAACACCACCGGTTTGTGACAAATTGGTGTGAGTAGTGGGGACGATAAAGGTATCCTTCCCGGGATCCCTAACATGTTGTTGAGATCCTTCACATATTTTTGGCAGCACGGTGTGAACTGTGACACAAACCTTATTGAATAGCAATGCAACAATATAATACTATATGATTCCCAAGTTGTGGGACATGACAAGACCCCAAATAAACAAGCATTGATAGCTATTCTAAAGTTCCCAGATGACCCCTTTAAGTGTACACATGTTGATTGTCCATATGTTTCCTAATTAGGAAATTACAGAGCATTTGCCCTTTCTATTTGCATGAAAGTACAGATGCTTATTCTGAGTGATGTGATAAGGAAACGAACGACCATCATGGATACAATTTATGCCTTAGTTAGAATGCATTTTTCCACTTTCCACCTACTCGCTTCCTATAGCAGTAACATTTTTTTGCACTTAGGCTTCTATAGTCATAATGAAAATCCACTTGGAAGCCAAGTATTGTCATGTTTTCCAGTTCATGCCGCTATCTCATCGAGATCATATTATTCCATGATGAATAATCTGTTCTCCGCTTCTTAGCAAAAGCAATATATTGATGATAACAATAAACCTTTTCCAAGGACACTGAGCAAGGTCATTTCATGCAGACTCTATAAGCTCCAACGATCTTCTGATACATTACTGAAACCTCATGTTTATTAAATATTGGAGAGATCGGCCCGTGTACATAGCTGTATTATACTCCAGAGCTGCATTCACAATTCTTCAAGTCTTATTAAAAACAGTTGACAATACATAATGCTTTCATCCCTAACTCCTTTCTTTGAGTAAGAAAAAAACAACCATTTTTCATCAATGAGTCGAATCCAATTTTCATCCAATTTTATCCATTGTTGGCCATTGTGTCCATTTTTTCTTACATGCAAAAAAAAAAGAAAAAACTCCAATCTCCATTTATTTATTTTATTTATTTTTTTAAGACGATTGGTCCCAAAAAAAGCAGACATTTGATCATCCCATATACTATAATGGGTCGGTGTTTTACCCATAAAAAATACAGATATAACATGTACATCTATCATGACCTTATGTATTGGGTCTTAAAGGGAATCTGTCATCAGGTTTTTGTCATGTAATCTGAGAACAGCAGGATATAGGGTCTGAGACCCCGATTCCAGCGATGCATCACTTGCTGGGTTGCTTGCTGTCATTTTGATGTAATCACAGTTTTTCGGCTGCAGAGCTCGGAATGCTGAGCTCTGTATAACTCCACCCACACCACTGATTGGCAGATTTTTGTGTACACTGTGCATAGGCAGAAAACTCCAAATCAGTGATGGGGGTGCGGTTGGACCAGGAGGCCTGAGACACCTAGTCCTGTAGTGATGATAATCTCCTGATGATAAAACAGTAATTTTAATTAAATAGCAAAACACAGCCCAGTAAATGACGCATTGCTGGAATCAGGGTCTCTACATCTACATCACGCTACTCTCAGATTACATAGATACAGATTCGCCTGGATTATGATCTGTATTTTCTTTTGTTTCGCACAGACATCTGCAGTGAAGAAGAGGAGTCCGTGGGCGGATCATTGCTCACAATCTCTCTGTCTTTGTCCGAGCAACAGGTGAGTGTTAGCATCCAGGTAAAACAATCCAATCCTGACAACCCGGGCGCAAGAAGAGTTGTTTGACAACCTGGTAGCTGGTGTACTTTTTTCTGAAATGTCACCTTTTACCTTTCTCTGTTTTTGTGCTACTCTTTTAAATAAAGAAAAATAAAGAATTTATTAAATATAAAAATGAAAGTTCACTTCTACAATATATTGAACAAGGTTGCATTTTTGCAAAAAAAAAAAACAGCTCCACTTTCGCCTACAGGTTGTGTCAGGTATTGCAGCTCAGCTCCGTTCAAGCAGAACCAAACCCAGACCCTTGTATCGTTATAATAAGTGTTTATATTGTATCTGTACATTATCCTGTATAGTATGTGATATTCCGCTGCTCATTTCGCCCCCTTACCACCATTGAGCCAGTGACTGTCACAAATGATACGACCTGAGATCCCAATTTAAGCTGAAAAATGTCATACTCCGACTTACAAATGGCACTAAGACGAGCGGATGACAGGTCTCGGAGACATTGCTGTCACCAGGGAAACTGCATATCGCCAACGTCCAATATTGTTTTCATGTTTAGCCATGTCTATAGTCTGAGCTGTCCTGCAGTACTAGACACAGCCTGTGGATGAGTGTGGCGCTGTATCTAGGGACATAGCTCTTTTTTTCATTTCTGAGCAATATAAAATTATGTGCAGGAAATGTTTTTGCTTTTTGGCCTTTCTTCTATGAATGTATTATCTACAAAACCATCCAGTCCTTTGCTCCTCTTTGCAGCATGTTATGTGTCATATCCTCTTATAATGCTCATTGTGTTCTTACAGAGCAGCACATTAAGTGCCTACCAGAGCTGCCTGCAGAAATTCCTCGACTCCGGCAGTGAAAGTGCGTAGCTGCTTACATTTCCTATTCTACAATGGAATGCTAAACACATCAATGTACAGAGTGTTCTTCCATGAGAGCGAACTACAAGTGTCAGCTCTGGGGTATAATGCAGGATCAGTAATGTAATGTATGTACACAGTGACTGCACCAGCAGATAGTGAGTGCAGCTCTGGAGTATAATACAGGATGTAACTCAGGATCAGTAATGTAATGTATGTACACAGTGACTGCACCAGCAGAATAGTGAGTGCAGCTCTGGGGCATAATACAGGATGTAACTCAGGATCAGTAATGTAATGTATGTACACAGTGACTGCACCAGCAGAATAGTGAGTGCAGCTCTGGGGCATAATACAGGATGTAACTCAGGATCAGTAATGTAATGTATGTACACAGTGACTGCACCAGCAGAATAGTGAGTGCAGCTCTGGGGTATAATACAGGATGTAACTCAGGATCAGTAATGTAATGTATGTACAGAGTGACTGCACCAGCAGAATAGTGAGTGCAGCTCTGGGGTATAATACAGGATGTAACTCAGGATCAGTAATGTATGTACACAGTGACTGCACCAGCAGAATAGTGAGTGCAGCTCTGGAGTATAATACAGGATGTAGCTCAGGATCGGTAATGTATGTACACAGTGACTGCACCAACAGAATAGTGAGTGCAGCTCTGGAGTATAATACAGGATGTAGCTCAGGATCGGTATTGTAATGTATGTACACAGTGACTGCACCAGCAGAATAGTGAGTGCAGCTCTGGGGTATAATACAGGATGTAACTCAGGATCAGTAATGTAATGTATGTACACAGTGACTACACCAGCAGAATAGTGAGTGCAGCTTTCGGGTATAATACAGGAGGTAACTCAGGATCAGTAATGTATGTACACAGTGACTGCACCAGCAGAATAGTGAGTACAGCTCTGGGGTATAATACAGGAGGTAACTCAGGATCAGTAATGTAATGTATGTACACAGTGACTGCACCAGCAGAATAGTGAGTGCAGCTCTGGGGTATAATACAGGATGTAACTCAGGATCAGTAATGTAATGTATGTACACAGTGACTACACCAGCAGAATAGTGAGTGCAGCTTTCGGGTATAATACAGGAGGTAACTCAGGATCAGTAATGTATGTACACAGTGACTGCACCAGCAGAATAGGGAGTACAGCTCTGGGGTATAATACAGGAGGTAACTCAGGATCAGTAATGTAATGTATGTACACAGTGACTGCACCAGCAGAATAGTGAGTGCAGCTCTGGAGTATAATACAGTATGTAACTCAGGATCAGTAATGTAATGTATGTACACAGTGACTGCACCAGCAGAATAGTGAATGCAGCTCTGGAGTATAATACAGGATGTAACTCAGGATCAGTAATGTAATGTATGTACACAGTGACTACACCAGCAGAATAGTGAGTGCAGAACAGGAGTATAATACAGGAGGTAACTCAGGATCAGTAATGTAATGTATGTACACAGTGACTGCACCAGCAGAATAGCGAGTGCAGCTCTGGAGTATAATACAGGATGTAACTCAGGATCAGTAATGTATGTACACAGTGCCTGCACCAGCAGAATAGTGAGTGCAGCTCTGGGGTACAATACAGGATGTAACTCAGGATCAGTAATGTAATGTATGTACACAGTGACTACACCAGCAGAATAGTGAGTGCAGCTTTGGGGTATAATACAGGAGGTAACTCAGGATCAGTAATGTAATGTATGTACACAGTGCCTGCACCAGCAGAATAGTGAGTGCAGCTCTGGGGTACAATACAGGATGTAACTCAGGATCAGTAATGTAATGTATGTACACAGTGACTGCACCAGCAGAATAGTGAGTGCAGCTCTGGAGTATAATACAGGATGTAACTCAGGATCAGTAATGTAATGTATGTACACAGTGCCTGCACCAGCAGAATAGTGAGTGCAGCTCTGGGGTACAATACAGGATGTAACTCAGGATCAGTAATGCAATGTATGTACACAGTGACTGCACCAGCAGAATAGTGAGTGCAGCTCTGGGGCATAATACAGGATGTAACTCAGGATCAATAATGTAATGTATGTACACAGTGACTGCACCAGCAGAATAGTGAGTGCAGCTCTGGGGCATAATACAGGATGTAACTCAGGATCAGTACAGGGTAAGTTCTGTAATGTATGTGCATTTTAAGTCCTGGTTCACATTTCTAATTTTGTTACTTATATTTAGTTCTTTATGCTCGGATGCCTCTGTAAGTGTCGTCTTGTTGTCGCCGCATCGTACTGTTATCTGGACTGTGCTTTCTCCTCCTCTCAGCAGCTGAAATTCAGGATTTGGTTCCTCAGGACTCGGAGGACACAATTGTTTCTGTCTGCAGCGAGCAGGAAATTGCGCTGCTCAGAAAGTAAGTATCAATGTGGACGGGGAGGAGGGAATCAAAGGAACAAAGTAGGAAAGACAAGAATGGCGTATTTACCCCACAGGGGCCTGTGTGCGGAGCAGATTAGCTGCCCTTGTACAGGAGACGGATCAGCAGAAATACACAGAAGCGCACAGTCAGCAGCAAATGAATGATGGAGAAGTGTCACAAGCAAATAGAGCGACAAAGCCACAATATGTCTGATAATACTGAGCAGTGAATAGCCAGACCTTTCCCCGGGAGGGAACAACCACGGGAAGGGCAGCATCCGATAAAGGAAAACATCCAATACAGGAAAACCACCTATGCCAAGCTTGGTATCCATCCACAGACAGCTGTTTCGGGGTGTTTGCCCCTCATCAGTGTGGAGTAGGAATCTGGCTATTAGGAGCAGTGCCTAGTAAAAGGCTGTGAAGGAACAGATGATTGACCTCGTGGAGACCAAAACATCCAACACCGCGGAGACACCATCACGTGTTTCTCAACGCAGTGATCCAGAACACTGCCCCCATCCCTTATGGGAAATATGCAAATGCATGTAGGATAGCTGCGGAGACACCATCACGTGTTTCTCGACGCAAGCAGTGAATAGCCAGACCTTTCCCCGGGAGGGAACAACCACGGGAAGGGCAGCATCCCATAAAGGATGTCTGATCCATCAGTATTTGTAAGCCAAAACCAGGAGTGGAACAATTAGAGGAAAAGTATAACAGAAACATAGGCACCACTTCTGCATTTATCACCCACTCCTGGTTTTGGCTTACAAATACTGATGAAAAATCCTGACCAAATCCTGATGCAATCCTGAACGTGGACACATACCCTTATAGTTGTCAATGCTTTCCTGAGTATTCCAGTTTTGTTTTTTAAAAATCTGACATGTGGTTCCAGAGATATGGACCTTTTTATTCTGTGTTAATTTTTAAGGTCTTTACTAAAGGGGCGTGTACACAAGTCCTGATCTGCATAATTAGCCACTCCCCCACGTAAAGATAATAAAAATGAGCACCAAATAAAAAAGACCTGTATCTCTGAAACCATATGGCGGATTTCTAAAAAACAAAAACTGTAATACTCAGTGGACCAGCAGGAATGATATAAGAGCAAAAAGTGGCCACTTTTGAATTGGTGACCGGTCCCCCTTAAAGGGGTTGTCCAATGTACTAAAGTGCTTTTTAGTTAATAGATAATGATTAAACATTTGATGAAACAGACATATCAAGTAAAAAAAAATCTGTATTTAGTAGGAGATAAGTATGTCTCTTGATAAGGTAATCCTTAGGGCCCCTTCACACTGTGCAATCAAAGTCTGAACGAGCGTTCGATTTGTGACGTTTATCCGTCCTCGTTCCGAGGTTGCAAAGTGTGACATGGCGTTACGATTTGCGACGCAGCCCAGCATCGTACGATGTGAAAGAAAGAGCAGAACTTTCTTTCGTCGTAAATGTCTCGCTGTGGCGGTCGAAATCGTAGTATGTGACGGCGGTCATACGAGCTCGTAATGCGACTACGTGGGTTGGGCTTCCGCATACCTGTCTCCTGATTGGGCGTGACGTTTTAGCACGCCCATGCTGGTAATACGTCACGCTCGGAGTCGTAGGACTATGGCGGTGTGAAGGGTAGCGTACGATTGCGACGCGTGACGTTCACATCGCAACTACGTCAGAAAAAGCGTTAACATCGTAGAGTGTGACCGCTAGCTACGAGCTCGTACTGCGATGTCGAATATGACGCAAATGCGTCGTAATCGTAGCAGAATCGACCAGTGTGAAGGGGCCCTTAGAATCTAGTTACTGTACCTGAATCTACTAAATGGTACCCCAAACAGGTGCTAAAAGAATAGTTTGACTCCCCGTAAATTCAAAGAAGCCAAAATAATCTTCCATCATGTAAGTCAGGGCAGGTCGAACTCACATGGCTCTATAATAGGGGGAGGTAAACTCTTTAATATAGGGTTGTGTGCCAGATCCCTTTAAGATGAAATTGCAATATTTGATTGCATCTGATACAAGGAAATGTGGGCACAAAAATGGGCAACATGTAATTCTTGGCCAAAGAAGGAGTATTTTTTTCTTAGTTGAGTCTCCATCCACGACACCACCACAAGGTGTATGGACTAGGGCAATGTTGATGAGAGGACCCCTTTAAGAATTTTCTAATATGGTGCAGATATGGGATCATTAGCTGAAGTGCATCCTCGGCAGTGCGCTCTTCTAAGTCACAATGACCCCGGTGATATCAATTCTTGAACAGCTGAAAGTTGGATGAGTGTTCTGCTTCTCAACAAAGGACGACAAACTTTCGTTTGTCTGTAAGATCTGTCCCCGGTGATTTTTTTGAAACGAGCTGACATAGCGCACAGGTGTACGGAGATGTGACAAGATGCCAGCGTGAGGCATCACTCTCTGTGCCTGGAAACGAGCAGCTGCCTTCCCAGTGTGCAGTATATTTCCGGAGCAGCAAAATAATTATGGAGTTTTACAAAGAAGCCTGAAAGTTGTTGTCTTTTTTTTTTATTAAAGTGGCACAAAACTAGAAAAGAAAGAAGTCAAGAGAATGCAAAAAAACCCCCCCAAAACATAGCAATACTTGATCCGGAAAGTCATGGAGTAAACTGCCTGCAGAGTTTTTTTTTTCTGGAGAAACGGGACTTATCTAAAACAAGTGGCAAAGTTTAACATTTATCCCAACCAGAGCCGAAAAGTTCATACCCCATTGATTTCAAGAATTAATAAAGTAGGAAACAAAATTTTATTCTAACCTCAGCCACCAAAATTAAAGACGGCAGAGTTCATAGAGCAAAATAAACCCTCTTTATTTTATATCATTAAAAACATGATTAACGGACAAAAGGATCCTAGGAGTCAGGCCCACACGTTTCGAATTGTAAGGTTCCTAATCCATTCATTTCAGGTCAATCGTACATCCATCAGTACTCTCTTAGATGACCACCTAAATTGTGAAATGATGAGACTTAATGTCTCGGCTCTCTTGCACTTTTACTAGCAATCACCATAAATATTGAATTCTGGAGCATCTATTTTTCTCTTCATACTGTACATTTCCTGGGGGAATAACAGAAGCAAAAAAAAGGCAACGTTCTGTGATAAAATGCTCCAGAATTTTTAATTTATGAGAAATGACATGATTTTAAAGTAATTTAGTTACTAGGTCAAAATTGATCAGTTTTATTTTATTCCCATTGCTTCCCTGAGCATCTCGTTGTTTTTCTTTTTTAAATCCGCCATATGGTTCCAGAGATATCGACCTTTTTATTTAGTACTAATCTTATTATCTTTACAAAGGGGGCGTGTCTCACTGGGTTCTCTAGGGGGCGTGTCTCAGACTGCTCAACATATTTACCCTATGAGCCACACCCACAGAAAGACAATGAAAATTAGCACTAAATAAAAAGGCCCATATCTCTTAAACCATAAGGCGGATTTTAAAAAGAGAAAAAACTGAATACTCAAGGAAACAGCGAGAATACAATAATAGAAAAAAATGCCTATTTTTGAACTGATGATAAGTCCCCTTTAAGAAATAGTGCATGAAAAAAATTAGCTCAGTTGAAATGTGTCGGCAATTTACTGGAAATCCCTGCAGAATATCAGGGCAGACAGTGCATTGTCCCAGCTCTGCTGTCAAGGCTTTATATTAAAGAACAATTATAGAAAGTGGACGGGAAAGTGCAGGAGGTTACTATGGAGACATTCGGGCTTTCTTCCTGTGGCAGAACGGTTAAATAAAGGTCCTGAGCAGAGCCCAACTGTGAAGCAACAGGTGCTGTACATTAAACGAGGCTGCAGACATTTCAGATGGAAGAAAAAAAAACAAAGCCCAGCTCTAATCGTCCAAATCTAAGAGTCGTCACAAAAATCAGGGGTGACATTTCTCTTATTTGAGATGCATATTAAAGGGGTTGTCACCTTTAATTAAGTCCATCTCATACTGAACCCAGCTGTCGTGCCACTGTGGGGAATAGACAATATAGCACCCTGGAAGAAAGCCTCAATGGTACTAACTTGGGGAGATACACACCTACAGTTAGAGTATGTTCACATGGAGTTTTTTTAGCTTGCTTTTACAGCAGATATCTCTCCAAAATCCATATAAGGCCTGTTTCACACATCCTGATACTTTCGGTAATGGAGAAACGGGTACCAGAGATATCCGTGATCGTGTGTGTAATACTTGTGGCACATGTATGGCAACCATGTGCCACCCGTGTGCTGCATTAGGCTACTTTCACACTAGCGTCGTGCACTGCACTTCGCTATGCGTCGTTTGGTTGAAAAAACGCATCCTGCAAAAGTGCTCTCAGGATGCATTTTTTCACCATTGATTTGCATTAGCGTCGCATTGCGACGCTTTGCCACACGTCGCAACCGTCGTGCGATGGTTGCGCCGTGTTGTGGCGGACCGTCGGCTGCAAAAAACGCTACATGTAACGTTTTTTGCTGCCGACGGACCGCCATTTCCGACCGCGCATGCGCGGCCGGAACTCCGCCCCCACCTCCCCGCACCTCACAATGGGGCGGCGGATGCGTTGAAAAATGCCCCCATTGTGCGGCGCATTCACTGCTAGCGTCGGACCAAGTACGACGCTAGTGTGAAAGTAGCCTTAGTTAGTGGAGCCCGGCGCAGGGTGCTGAAAACAGCTCTCATCATTCCCTGCTCTGCCGGCGATCAACGTGAGCAAGGGAGAATGATGAGAGTTATATTCAACTGATAACAGTGACAGCAGTCGGCGGCTGATGGCACTATTACTCCCATTAGCCTACACCTGTTGCCGCTAATAACAGTGAGAGCAGGCGCTGCCTGCTCTATAAATAAATAAATAAAAAATCTGGCGTGGGTTCCCCTGTATTTTCTACTGTATAACCAGCCAGGCAAAAATGACAGCTGGGGGCTGCAACCCTCAGCTGTCAGCATTAGCATGGCTTGTTATCAAGAATACAGTGGTCCCTACGCTGTTTTTTAAAAAAAAATATTTAAATAAATAACTTTAAAAATCAGCGTGGGGTTCCCCCCATTTTGTACAACCAGCTTTGCTAAAGTGGACAGCTGGGGGCTGGTATTCTCAGGCTGGTAAGGGGCCTTGGATATTGACCCCCCCAGCCTAAACATATCAGCCCGCAACTGCCCAGAAAAGGCACATCTATTAGATGCGCCAATTCTAGAGCTTTGCCCGGCTCTTCCCACTTGCCCTGTAGCTATGGCAAGTGGGGTTCATATTTGTGGTGTTGATGTTACCTTTGTATTGTCTGGTGACATCAAGCCCACGGGTTAATAATGGAGAGGCGTCTATAGGACACCCATCCATTACTAGTCCTAAAGCTATAATGGTAAGTAAAGACACAGCCAGAATAAAGGCCTTTGTTAGAAACTAGATGGTGGCCCGGTTCTAATGCATCAGGTATTCTAGAATATATATGTATATAGCAGCCACACAGTATATAGCACAGGCCACGTAGTATATAGGAGCCACATAGTATATAGCAGCCACGCGGTATATAACACAGCCACATAGTATATAACACAGCCCACGTAATGTATAACACAGGCCACGCAGTATATAACACAGGCCACGCAGTATATAACACAGGCCACGCAGTATATAACACAGCCCACGTAATATATAGCACAGCCCATGCAGTATATAACACAGCCCACGCAGTATACAACACAGCCCATGCAGTATGTAACAGCCCACACAATATATAACAGCCCACGTAATATATAGCACAGCCACGCAGTATATAACACAGGGCACGCAGTATATAACACAGCCCATGCAGTATATAACACAGGCCATGCAGTATATAACAGTGGCCACGCAGTATATAACACAGCCCATGCAGTATATAACACAGCCCACGCAGTATATAACACTGCCCACGTAGTATATAACACTGCCCACGTAGCATATAGAAGCCACGCAGTATATAACACAGCCTACGTAATATATAGCACAGCCCACGCAGTATATAACACAGCCCATGCAGTATATAACACTGCCCACGTAGTATATAGCAGCCACGCAGTATATAACACAGCCCACGTAGTATACAGCAGTGTGGGCACTATATCCGCAGTATATAACACAGCCCACATAGTATATAGCTGTGTGGGCACCATATTCCTGTTAAAAAAAATAATTAAAATAAAAAATAGTTATATGCTCACCCTCCGGCGTCCAGCGAAGCTGCCCCGATGCGTGCGCGGCTGCCGCCAGCTTCCATTCCCAGAGATGCATTGCAAAATTACCCAGATGACTTAGCGGTCTCGCGGCCGCGACCAATCAGCGATGCGGGATTTCCGTGATAGACAGACAGATAAACAGACAGAAGTGCCCCTTAGACAATTATATATATAGATAAAACAAAGCACAGTTTTCCATTTTTATTTAAAAATAATAAACACAGTCATACTCACCTAACACCTAATTCCACTGAATCCCTCGTCTCCTGTAATAAACTAAAAATAAAAAAGCAATAATATCCCTCACCTGTCCATCGTTCTGTGCCATGCCTTAAGCCAGGGGTCCCCAACTCCAGTCCTCAAGGCCCACCAACAGGTCATGTTTTCAGGATTTCCTTAGTCTTGCCCAGGTGATAATTGCATCACCTGTGCAATACAAAGGAAATCCTGAAAACATGATCTGTTGGTGGGCCTTGAGGACTGGAGTTGGGGAACACTGCCTTAAGCCATGTCTGGGGGATTAATAGTTTTCAACTTGGACGGTGCAAAGATGCGACCGTCCACGCTGGGAACCACTGGTGAATGAGCTACTGCGAGCACAGCATCAGTGACCAGCAGTGACATCATCGAGGTTACTGAGGTTGCATTCCCAGCCTGTCTGAACTGCGGTAACCTCATTACTGTGGGAAAAAGTTCACTGCAATTCAGCTCAGTGAGTTCACTGCAGATCAATTTTCATGGTGATCTCCAGTGAACTCACTGAGCTGAAATGTGATGAACTCAGTGATTTTTTTTCCACAGTGCTGAGCTCACTGCAGTTCAGCCTGGCTGGGAACGCAGCCTCAGTGACCGGCAGTAACCTCGATAATGTCACCGCCAGTCACTGATGCACTCGCAGCAGCTCATTCACTAGTGGTTCTCAGCCTGGATGGTCGCATCTTGGCACCGTCCAAGTTGAAAACTATTTATCCTCCAGACATGGATTACGGCGTGGGACAGAACGTCGGACAGGTGAGGGATGTTGTTGTTTTTTTAATTTTGTTTTATTACAGGAGACGAGGGATTCAATGCAATGGGCGTTAGGTGAGTATAACTGTGTTTGTTATTTTTAAATAAAAATGGAAAAGTGTGTTTTGTTTTATTTCTAATAAAGGTTTTTATTCTGGCTTTGTGTTTATTTACCAGCTATAGTATTAGTACTGGAGAGGTGTCTTATAGACGCCTCTCCATTACTAAGCCATGGGCTTGATGTCACCGGACAATACAAAGGTGACATCAACCACATAAATATGAACTCCACTTGCCACTGCTACAGGGCAAGTGGGAAAAGCTGGGCAAAGCGCCGGAATTGGCGTATCTAATAGATGTGCATTTTCTGGGCAGCTGCAGGCTGCTATTTTTAGGCTGGGAGGTCAATATCCATGGCCCCTTACCAGCCTGAGAATACCAGCCCCCAGTTGTCTGCTTTAGCAAGGCTGGTTATCAAAAAAGGGCGGGACACCACGCTGTTTTTAAAATTATATACTTAAATAAATTAAAAAAATCGAAGTGGGGACCCCTCTATTCTTGATAACCAGCGGACAGCTAACAGTTGTGAGTTTTGGCTGGCTGGTTATAGAAAATACAGGGGAACCCACGCCGGATATTTATTTATGGGGCAGGCGCCAGCTGATGAATACTCCCATTAGCCGCTCCTGCTGTCACTGTTATTAGTTGCAGTAGGCTTAGGCTGATGGGAGTAATAGTCCCATCAGCCGCCGCCTGCTCTCATTGTTATCACTTGAATATAACTCTCATCATTCTCCCCTGATTGCCGGTAGAGCAAGGGAGAATGATGAGAGCCGTCTTCAGCACTTGGCGCCGGGGAACAGTGCTAACTATACGGCATTGATCCTCCCATTCCTTTGAACGAGAAAATGCGCCTGTGGCACCAATCATGTCAATTCTTTGGCACGTTTTCCACATGTAAATAATGGAAAAATTTCACTTGATCCCCTGCTAAAAGCAGATCTAAAAGACACATGATTTTTGGCACAGTTGTATAGGAGCACTTGGTTTTTTGGCGTTGTTTTGATGCATTTTTTAAGATTGTTTAGTAGTGATACATTTCTACTTATACTTTTCTACTTATAAAACAGGGATTAAGGCACATTTCCAGTGCAAAAACTCACCAAAACCGTCAACTAAATTCACTTGAAAATTTCATGTTATGTCCTGATTTATAAATATAGGAAAACTGACTGAACAGCCATCTAGTCTGAACTGGTGCATAACCAAAAAGTCTTACATAGCAAATAGATAATGGCTGCACTCAATTTTACTGTGCTAAAGCAAGAAAATGTGCGATACATGAAATGTGAATAGCATACTGGCTTGTGAAATCTATGAAATGCTATTCACATTTCATGTATCACACATTTCCTTGCTTTAGCACAGTAAAATTGAGTGCAGCCATTATCTATTTGCTATGTCCTGATTTATAGGCAGAAAATGAGCCAAAGAATAGATATTACATAAAAAAAATGCATGGAAAAATATAGATGCAGCATGTCCACTATAGGCACATTTTCTCATTGAAGTGAATTGGAAGGTTTTTGCCATAAGCATATTTTTTCATGTCGATATTGCGGCAGAATCCATTCTAAAAATCCTATTATAAACTCCATCTAAACATACCTTTATAATACAGAAAGTTCCTAAATTGGGTATCCTGGCAAAGACATAAAAAAGGGGTCTCCACTTACCAAATACCAGTGACCAGTGCTGAGGTCGAGGCTACATAGCCAAATAACTGGTGGTCAGGCAGATTCGGTCACGTATGGCTTTTTTTTTCCTTCTATAAGAATGGTGTCCCGCTTTTAGAAGGGTTCTCATAAATCAGCTGAGAGGAGCTCAGAAAAAGACAGATAAAACAGTTAGAAACTCTCCGATTGGACCATCAGAACGAGCTCACTGACAGATTCTCACTTAACTCATTCTGCAGCCAGCAATAAACAATGCAGCACAGGGCCAATAAAAAGCAAACGGTGCAAAATTTCTAATGAAACCCAATTACAAAAATTACTTTAACATGTATTTAAGTAAGAAAACAAAATTATATCCAAAGGTGGAACCCCCATAAATCAAATATTTATGGATTATAACCAATTACTCCACCGCCTGGACACAGATCGGATCTCATGGAGGAGTATGTAACATCTTCAGTATGTTACCGGATATTCTGACGATAAGACGGATCCATACAATACTGCGCTATAAATCAGAATATTATCGGCGTCCTCGCCCCTTGGTGCATTGTGAGAGATGCTGTGACCTCTCGGGCTTGATTTCATGCTGTAGCGCCTGCCGGTTAACATCCCTAAATATACACTTTCTAAATTCGGTGTAATCCAAGACCCCCGGCGCTGCTTCCTGCCTCATCAGTTTAGCCCCAGTCAATCTGTAGCAGAAGAAGGAAAAAAAATGGTAGAAATTAAACAGAGATTTTGCAAAGCGGATAGAATATCAGCGAGAGGATTAGGAAAAGGTGTTTATTTGAGGTAATTGCAGTGAAAGGAGGCGGTAAACACGAACTACGCCCACTTTCTTTTTTTTTCTTACTTAAATGGATGTATTTCAGGGTAAAACAAAAATTTGCCATTGGGTTTCTTTAAAAAATTTTCACCGTTTGCCTTCTACAGCCTCTGTGTTGTACTGTAACATTGCTGGCTGCAGAAGGAGTTAACTGAGAGTCTATCAGTGAGCTTATCCTGGAGGTCACATAGAAGTGTTTCTAGCTTTTCTGAGCTTCTCAGTTGATGTGTGACCACAGACAACATCAAAGTTGAATGTACAGCGACACAAGGAGCCTGTAAAAGCTGAACTCTGCAAATTTTTTAGTGAGTCCCCATGTTGCACCTTCTTTTGCTAGCTACAGAATGAGATAACCGAGGATGTGACAGTGAACTGAATCTGGTGGTCAGATAGGAGATTTTGTAACTTTTCCTGAGTTCCTCAACTGATTGATGATCACAGACCACATCAAAGTTGAGTGTGCAGCTAAACAAGGAGCTTGTAAAAGCCAAACAGTGCTATTTTTCTCGTGAAGCCCTGTGTTGCACCTTCTATTGCTGGCAGCAGAATGAGTTAACTGAGAATCTGTCAGTGAGCTGGATAGAATAGTTTGTAGCGTTTTCTGAGTTCCCCTCCATTGATTTATGTCCACAGACCACATCAAAGTTGAATGTACAGCGAAATAAATATGCCTATAAAAGTAAAAGGGTGCAAATTTTTTAATGAAACCCAATTGCAAAAATGATTTTAAGCCCCACATGTGTATTTATGCAAACCAAAAAATGAACTTTTGTGCAGAAAGACATCAGAAATAATGAATTGTATGACCAATCATGGAGCGGCGTCCAAGGTGCTGAAATGCACACAATAATAGGGTTATCACTGCGGAGCTGTCGGCGGTGCTGCAGGACGGAGCAGATTAGAAAGCTCTGTCCAAGGGGCTGAAATATGCAAAATCCTGATACTTTACCTGGAGCGTCCGTGGACTCAGACGCTGTGCACACTGCAGAATCAGTCCAGTCGCAGGTACATGATGGTTAGGTGAAGTTTTGGGGCTTCCACGTAAGATATTTTATTTGCATGGGGGGGTATATGAATAAATGCAGAATTTTTCCAAGTCAACATCTGTCCCTTAAAGGAGTTGTCCATCTTGGAGACATTTCTTTTTTTTTTTGCTTAAATTAATGTATTTGGGGGTAAATTTTACAATTGGGTTTATATTAAAAATTTAGACCGTTTGGTTTTTATAGGATCTTTGTTTCCCAGTACAATGAACTTGGATGTGGTCTGTGGTCATAAATCAGCTGAGAAGGGCTCAGAAAAAGACAGATAAGGGAGTTTAGAACTCTCCGTCAGAACCAGCTCACTGATGGATGCTCAGTTTACTCATTCCACAGCAAGCATTTGACAATGCAGCGCCGAGGCTATAGGAGGCAAATGGTGTAAAAATCTTTAAAGAAAACCAATTGAAAAAATGTTGTTGTTTTTTAGCCACGAATACATGCATTTAAGCAAAAAAAAAAATGAAATACATCAGTTGCGCCCAACATGGAACTCGCTGCAGTTACGAGATGCAACAATGGAGGAGAAATTCTGAATGAAACACACAGATTATTGGTTTCTAGAGCCTTGATTTCCGCTAATTAGAAGATGGAGGCGCCTACGGCGCCCGTGATTGATTTCTTTGTAAAAGCCGACATAACGAAGCGAAACCTGTGTCAGCTGCTCCGTTTTATTTTCTGATCCTGCACACACACTGACTATAAAAGGGCAAATCTTTTGTGGTTTTACACATGCCCCCAAGCTCCTATTGTGCGGAGAAAATATAACAATTCCACCCTTAGGATCTGCTGTGGATGAGTAATATTTGGGTTCGGATTTTTTTTTTTTACCCTGGAAATTGTAAAACCTGGAAAATGTCTAAAATTGAGTTTTCGGTGGATTTTTTGGTTTACCCTGAGTCCTGGTACTCATTAAGTGCATGCTGTGGCAGAGTAAACCTGCAAATATTATTGTGAGGAGAACCTAAACTTTATTGAGGTTAGTGAGGTGAACGGAGTTCATCGGCTATGAAATCCGCTCACCTTATTCACGTCACTGCGAGACACTGATGCTATCACGCGCAGCTCTGTGATTCTGCTGGCTGCCAGGCTGAACGCTTGCATCATGCCAACATTCACCATGGCATCTAGATCTAGACTCATTGCAGGACAAATGGATTATCTTCACACCGGACAGGTGAGGAATATGGTGGTTTATTATTTTTGGTCTTTTACAGGGGACATGGTCATCGGTGGATTATGTTCTCGTCCAACAGGTGATTATAAGTTTGCTTTTTCATTTTTTACTTTAAATGGGTAAAAGAGGGGGAGTGTTTATTTCAAATAAAGGACTTTGGTCAGGCTGTGTTTTTTTTAACAATTTGACTATGGGGTTAGTAATGTAATCTGTTACTGACCCCCTTGGCTTGATGTCAGCTGCTAATACAAAGGTGACATCAACTCCAATATTATTACCCGACTTGCACCTTCCTAGCCTATTAATATCAGCCCACAGCTGTTTGCCTAGCCTATGCTGGTTATTAATTATAGGGGGCTCACTTCAGTTTTTGGGGAGGTCCCTCATTTTAATAACCAGTAAAGGCTAAGTATACAGCTGTTAGGTGATATTAATAGTCTGGGAAGCTCCATGTTTATTACCCCCTTCCCAGGCTATAAACATCAGCCCCAGCTGTCGGCTTTCCCTCTGCTGGTTATTAAAATTTCAGGGACCCCACGTCTCTTTTTACTTTAGGTTAATTAAATATATGAACATTAAATTACACATGCACTATTATATATCTCACTGATATCTTTCTATCTGTCTATTCTACCTATTCTTTTCTGACCGGTCACACAGTGTTACTGTACTCGGCTGATAAAATGTCAGGTTTTCTAGGAGATAGGTGCATAAAAGTAGGATGGCACACGAAAAAAATCGCAGATGAACAGGGACTCATAGATTAACTTTAGTCAGAGTGCAATCTGATTTTTTTTATCGGATTGCTCTGGTCCGTTTTTCCCACAGATGAATTTGAGCCCTAATACTCAGATTTCCCTTGCAGGGTTTGGAAAATAAGTTTGTTATTGGAAAAAGATGATATGGTCCCAGTTAGCTAGAAATGAAGGATAATAATAATTCAACGTCTTCAGTCTTGATGCCAGCATAGTTCTGTATATCATTGCAGTGGGAGAAATTATTTTTTATGGCTTCTTGCGTCTTGGGAAATTATACTCCATCACTATATGGCCTCTAGCTTGCGACTTTAGGTAATTAGTTCATAAAATTCTGGTCTCTGACTGTAGGTAATTATTTCCCACTACACGATTTCCCTCAAATTTTGGAGCTTTGCAGGCATAACACAGCGCTGCACCCCTCTCCCATTTGGGTTCCTGGGATAGTTGAACATCTGTAGATTAGCACCACTATTTATATGCGAGTAATATATCGGCAATGCAAATGTCCACCTTTTAACACTGCTATTTCAAGTCGATTTTAGATCCAATATCCTGGGCTGATTATATTTATACAATTATACATACTTTTAGTTGTTTTGTTGTAATATTTGGTTTTTAAATTCTTTATATCCTATTACACATTTAATATAATAATTTAAAATTATACATAAAGAAGTAAATTACTAATATAAAATGAATATGTATAATTTTTATATTTATTTTATATTAGTAATTTACTTTATATATAATTTGAATTAATGTATGTTAAATGTGTAATATGATATAATGGAGTATAAAAAAAAATCTTAAAATAAAACAATACAAAATATATATATAATTTTATATATCTAAATATATATATATATATATATATATATATATATATATATATATATATTTTAGATATATATAATATTATTATATATTCTTGTTATAATGATCCCCTGCTATCCATCCCAATGTCCTCAATATATTCAATATCAAAGTAGTGGACAAACCCTTGAAAGGACCACTAGGATATGCTATTACCTAGTATCCACACTCCGGTCTGTCCCAGGGGGAGTTCCCAGCACTGCACAGGAGCAGAGCAGCGATCATTTCCATCTGTAGATGGGTGGGGGTCCCATCATTTGCTGAGATGGGAATGTCCCTTTAAAGTTTACATATAAAAATTGGTCTCTGCCCTAGAAACTTTAGGAAATAATCAGTAATTAATATGAAGCATTAATTCTAAAAATGCATTTCCGCCTCCTTTGCATATTTATACACGTAAGATTAATGGTAATTTATGCAAAATACTTTGCCGAAACAGTTGATATAGTATTTCAAAGATGGCTGCTTCCATTGTGAGATTATAAAAGCAATTAAAAAAGGCTTCCTATTGTTTTTATTGTCTACACAGCGGAGTATTTCCCTGTAATTGCGTCGTGTGTTGTTATGTGGGACTGAGACCCATAGTCTGTTCATAGATGATTCACTTCAAGCTGCTAATAAAGCGATAAGTTGTATCAATGGAGTCGTAAGATTCTAAAATGAGCAGTAAAATAAGAATATCAGCAATCCTCGCTGATAAAACACGTGGCCATATAAAGACCTGAAGACCGTCTGCAAAAACTGTAGGATGCAGGGTATTGTATGATTGCAAGCTGGGATCAGTCATTAATGGCTTTTCTTCTCCTGAGCTCCCAGGGTGCGATAGGACAGTAAGTAGAATCAGATGGCGGATCCCTTGGGTAAGCTCTCCGGGGGGGACGCTGGAGAATTATAGTGCTGCCTGCTTATCACGAGTTATGGTTCTTATGCTGACAGAGGTAACTTGTACTTATCTGCAAGGAAGGTTACAGAAAAACTCCAGGAGTGAGACACTGGGAGAGATTTATCAAAACTGGTGCAAGAGAAAAGTTTGCACCAGAGCAGCTGATTAGACTGCAGCAGTAATATTATTGCTTGCTATGGGAAACTTCTTTACTTTTCCCTTGCACTATGTATCGGTACCATTAGCCAAAACGGGCTTCCACAATCTAAGCAGATTCCTGGTTTTCACCCTGAAACTCTTGTACAGGACTTCGCAGCTGGGACTCCCAGGATGCTTCTGTAGAGCGAGCTGGTAAAAAAGTTACTAAATAAGCTGGGGTTAGTAGCTGAAAAAAAGTCACTGAAGAATCCAGGTTTTAGTAGCTGAAAAAAAGTTACTAAACTAGCTTGGGAAAAATTCCAAGGCTCGAGTTCATATGAGGACATCCAGCAGAGGGCGCATCACCGCGACTCAAGGTAACTACAGGACATTCCCCTGCTTTCCATTCATTCCCTGGGGTTTTACAGCCACGAGCACTGCATTAGCAGAGCTCCTGGGTGTAAAATGATTTAACCCCTTCAGATGGATTTACATAATGGGACCTGACCTGAATGACGGAAGGTATGGGATATTGTTGTTTTTTTATTTTTCCTTTTTTACAGAACGAGGGTCTTTAGCTGGATTAAGAGTCTAATAAAATATTAAAACACCCTGTGTCTTTATTTCATTAAGTAAATAAATAAAAGTAAATAATGTGTGTGTGTTTTATTAACCATTTCGTACTATTGGATTAATAATGTATAGGTGTCATAATTGACGCCTCTCCATTATTAATCTGGCTTAATGTCACCTTACAATAGCAAGGTGATATTAACCCTTCATTACCCCATATCCCACCGCTACACGGGAGTGGGAAGAGAGTAGCCAAGTGCCAGAATAGGCGCATCTTCCAGATGTGCCTTTTCTGGGGTGGCTGTGGGCAGATATTTTTAGCCGGGGGGGCCAATAACCATGGACCCTCTCTAGGCTATTAATATCTGCCCTCAGTCACTGGCTTTACCACTCAGGCAGAGAAAATTGCGCGGGAGCCCACACCAATTTTTTCCGCTATTTAACCCATTAATTTAATAGCTAGAGGGCCCAAATTTTGCACATACACACTACTAACATTAGTAGTGTGGAATATGCAAAAAAAGGGATATGAGATGGTTTAGTGTATGTAAACCATGTCTCATACCCTGTCAGGTTTGTGAAGGAGAAATGAAAAGCCGGCAATTGAATTACCGGCTTTTCACATATATCGCGCTGAATTAAATATAAATACAGGATATATATATATGTGTCTCAATGACATATATATATATATATATAGATACTGTATATATGTTTTAACGAACATTTGAGCACATAAATCCATTAGATGTCGGTTTTGCAAGCCTACGAGAAAATATCGCAGTACGGATGCCATACGGATTACATACGGAGGATGCCTTGTGCAAAATACGCTGCCACACCATGCCTACGGATGACATACGGATCACTATTTTGGGAACATTTCTGCGTATTACGGCCGTAAAAAATGGACCGTATTTTCATACACTGAGTGTGACGCCGGCCTTAGTAGCTGAAAAAAGTTACTAAACAATCCGGGGGTTAGTAGCTGAAAAAAGTTACTAAACAATCCGGGGGTTAGTAGCTAAAAAAGTTACTAAACAATCCGGGAGTTAGTAGCTGAAAAAAATACTAAACAATCCGGGAGTTAGTAGCTGAAAAAAGTTACTAAACAATGAGGGGGTTAGTAGCTAAAAAAGTTACTAAACAATCCGGGAGTTAGTAGCTGAAAAAAGTTACTAAACAATCCGGGAGTTAGTAGCTAAAAAAGTTACTAAACTATCCGGGAGTTAGTAGCTGAAAAAAGTTACTAAACAAGCCGGGGTTAGTAGCTTAAAAAAGTAAATAAAAAAGCAGTGTCAGTAGCAGGGATAACTAGATAGACATAGAATAGGAGTCCAAGGGCAGAGCTTGGGAAAAGCTTGATAAAAATCCAGACAGAAGGGCAAAACCAGAGCAGGAATCAAAGGGTTTTCAAGAAGAGTAGCAAGGGCAAAATACGTATTATCAAAAATCTGCAAAAATATAATAAATAGCACTGGTTAAAGGAGACAGCAAACACAAAGGTGCCTAAACTGTACATTGGTAGCCAGACAATCAAACTGGTTAGGAACGATCAAGAGTCAGTCATCCTGACTGGGCAACCTTCACTGCCCAACATCTTTGTCAGTGATGCCAAGAATACCAGATCAGTGGGGACTGGTGCAAAAGAAGGATGGGGGACCTATTGATTCCAATTAGCACTTCTATTAAAAGTATGTATGTGTAATAGAAGTTCTGCAAATAAGAAATGGGATAAATTACTTTGCTTAAATATTGTGACAATTATGAGCCTGATTTTTTTCATTTCACTAAAGCATTTTGTAACCCTGTGTTTCTCATGGGATTAGTGACTTGTGTAATGAGTCAGCTTAAATCTGCCATTGTTATCTCTCCCGTATGTTACCCTGGATGGCTCAGCGAGACCAGATAGTGTGCGCCGTCTGTTGTTTTCACACAATGTGTTTCCTCTCCTTGTCACATTTGGGATCCCATTATGTGTGTGGGTTTGTGTTTCTCACTGGACATGTGCTCTTTAACTCTTTAGTCTATTTTCATGCATGTCGACATGTCCTTCGCCTTCTATCTACTGACTGATCGATAGCGTCAGACCGATGGTGGTCCAACTTCTGCTGCACCAATCACCTAATTGTGGGGGCTGCGTTGGTCGTGGATAGTATTGCAGTATCATTCATGGCCAATGCACCATGTGCAGAACTTTGCCATCTTTAGCGTGCCAAGGACACTTTTATCAATTGATCGCTGAAGATATCAGGAGTCAAACCTCATATTCATGTCCAGTTCTTGCAAATGGTCATCAATAGCAAAGACCCCTTTAAAAAGATTTATGAAATTAGATGTTTATAGGCATCAATACCTCATTTGTTACGTCCAGGGCCGGACTGGCCATCGGGCAGTTCTGGCAAATGCCAGAAGGGCCGGTGGCAGTAGTGGGCCGCTCGAGTGTGCCGCTGTCGGCACACTCTCCCCGCTGTCGGCGCACTCCCGGCCCCACATTCAACTATACCGGCGTCATAGACGCCGGTACAGTTGAATGCAATGATGGAGGAGAGAGCGTCTGCTGACGCTTCCTCTCCCATCATTCCCCGCTCTGCCTGCCGCTGACACTGCGGGTGCGTGATGACGTCATATCATCGCGCACCTGCTGTGTGACCGGGCGGGCAGACTGCGACTGCTGAGACCAGAGCCAGAGCAGCGCGGGGCAGGAGGAAAGGTGAGTAGAGTGTTTTTGGTTTTTTTTATCAATGAGTGATGACTGGATTGTGGAGCTATTGGGGGGGGGGGGCTGTGCTGCATTCCATTCTATGGGCCTCTGCTGCATTATATTCTATGGGGCTGGCTGCATTCCATTCTATGGGCCTCTGCTGCATTATATTCTATGGGGTTGGCTGCATTCCATTCTATGGGCCTCTGCTGCATTATATTCTATGGGGCTGTGCTGCATTATATTCTATGGGGCTGGCTGCATTCCATTCTATGGGCCTCTGCTGCATTATATTCTATGGGGCTGTGCTGCATTCCATTCTATGGGCCTCTGCTGCATTATATTCTATGGGGCTGTGCTGCATTATATTCTATGGGGCTGGCTGCATTCCATTCTATGGGCCTCTGCTGCATTATATTGTATGGGGGCTGTGCTGCATTACATTCTATGGGGCTGTGCTGCATTATATTGTATGGTGGCTGGCTGCATTACATTCTATGGTGGCTGGCTGCATTACATTCTATGGGGGCTGTGCTGCATTACATTCTATGGGCCTGTGCTGCATTATATTCTATGGGGCTGTGCTGCATTACATTCTATGGGGGCTGTGCTGCATTACATTCTATGGGGGCTGTGCTGCATTACATTCTATGGGGGCTGGCTGTATTACATTCTATGGGGGCTGGCTGTATTACATTCTATGGGGGCTGTGCTGCATTACATTCTATGGGGGCTGTGCTGCATTACATTCTATGGGGGCTGTGCAGCATTACATTCTATGGGGCTGTGCTGTATTATAGTCTATGGGGGCTGGCTGTATTACATTCTATGGGGGCTGTGCTGTATTACATTCTATGGGGGCTGTGCAGCATTACATTCTATGGGGCTGTGCTGTATTATAGTCTATGGGGGCTGGCTGTATTACATTCTATGGGGGCTGGCTGTATTACATTCTATGGGGGCTGTGCTGCATTACATTCTATGGGGGCTGTGCTGCATTACATTCTATGGGGGCTGTGCTGCATTACATTCTATGGGGGCTGTGCTGCATTACATTCTATGGGGGCTGGCTGTATTACATTCTATGGGCCTCTGCTGCATTATATTCTATGGAGCTGTGCTGCATTCCATTCTATGGGCCTGTGCTGCATTATATTCTATGGGCCTGTGCTGCATTATATTCTATGGGGCTGTGCTGCATTACATTCTATGGGGGCTGTGCTGCATTACATTCTATGGGGGCTGTGCAGCATTACATTCTATGGGGCTGTGCTGTATTATAGTCTATGGGGGCTGGCTGTATTACATTCTATGGGGGCTGTGCTGTATTACATTCTATGGGGGCTGAGCTGTAATGCTGGATACAGCTGTAATTATATGTTATATAGTCGTGTTACACTCCCCTCACTTCTTGTAGCCTACAAGTGTACAAAGATATTATACAGTCACCATGTGACAAGTGGGCCTGTGTGACTTCAAATGCCAGGGCTGAATTTTAGTCCCAGTCCGGCCCTGGTTACGTCTGTCAGAGGTCACAGGCTCAAAATGGCTTCTTTGGACAGATTTCAAACAAGTCACTCTGTCTGGCAGATTCCGGAGAAACACAGGCCTCTGCTGTCCAGAGGAGCGAACCCGAGGCAAGGGAATAGTCAGGTAGATAGGTCAGAATCAGGAGATCGGTGTTGGGACAAAATAATACAAAATTAGATTAGTCAAAAAGAAAGACGAAGTGAAAAAAAAATCAGGAATATACACTGGAAGAATATCAAGGCACAATTTACACAAAAGCAGGTCAAAGTATAACTGGCAGTGGACAGCAGGATTTCAGGTGCTTAAATAGCTTGCAGCCTCATCCAAACCACACAGCAGTTAATGCTTTGTTTCCCAGTATGGATGGGGCGACAAGTCTCAAACTAGATCTGTCGCCTCGCAACACCCGCAACAAGACCGTGGTTCTGCCTGGCGACAGAAGCAGGAAGGGCAGGCACTGGTACAAATGTCACACCATTAAAATTGATTCTTGCATGTAGAATAGGTAATTGGGAGGTTTCTGTCACAGCACAGTTGTGGGATATCCCAGGGCCAGGGGCTCCTTCCCTATCCCTGCTCACTTCTGATGGTGAAGACACTGGGGCCATGTGTCTTGCTGAGCTCCTAAATCAGACTTTATCTGTCCCCTCCACCACCAGGGAAGTGGGGAATTGTAGTATATAAGTATACATAAACCATAATAATGAAGGAAGACATACAGGGACAAATGAAAATACCAATTGTGGAGACACAGGGCTAGGTAGGTGGTCTCGTCCACTGCCGCGAGATCGCATAGACCAGGACTCATCCCACTGAACGCCCGCTATCTTTTTCCGTTGGCATAATACTTCTCAGACAACACAGGGTGAGGTTAAAACAATGTGGGAACACTTTAGTGAACCACCAAGCAGACAAATAAACATAAAGAACAGCCCATCAAATACCCAAGATGGTGCAAATTGCAGAATCTCACCCATCCACTGACTCGCCGGAATTGGAGCAGCTGTGACTTTCAGGGGCCAACTACACCCTCCTGGCTTCCCAAACCGTATCCATGGGTTCAGTGCTGATCAATGGAGCAGATCTGTATTCTTTCAGCTGTGGTCCCTTAAGGCCCCGTCACACACAGCGACGCTGCAGCGATACAGGCAACGATGCTGATCGCTGCAGCGTCGCTGTTTTGTCGCTGTGTGGTCGCTGGGGAGCTGTCACACAGACCGCTCTCCAGCGACCAACAATGCCGAGGTCCCCGGGTAACCAGGGTAAACATCGGGTTACTAAGCGCAGGGCCGCGCTTAGTAACCCGATGTTTACCGTGGTTACCAGCGTAAAAGTAAAAAAAAACAAACCGTACATACTCACATTCCGGTGTCCTTCAGGTCCCTTGCCGTCTGCTTCCCGCTCTGACTGAGTGCCGCCGTAAAGTAAAAGCAGATCACAGCGGTGACGTCACCGCTGTGATCTGCTCTTACTTTCCGGCCGGCAGTCAGTCAGAGCGGGAAGCAGACTGCAAGGGACCTGAAGGACACCGAAATGTGAGTATGTACGTTTTTTTTTTTTTTACTTTTACGCTGGTAACCACGGTAAACATCGGGTTACTAAGTGCGGCCCTGCGCTTAGTAACCCGATGTTTACCCTGGTTACCAGTGAAGACATCGCTGAATCCGTGTCACACACACCGATTCAGCGATGTCAGCGGGACCTCAACGACCAAAAAAAGGTCCAGGCCATTCTGACACGACCAGCGATCTCACAGCAGGGGCCGGGTCGCTGTTACGTGTCAAACATAGCAAGATCGCTACTGAGGTCGCTGTTGCGTCACAAAACTTGTGACTCAGCAGCGATCTCGCTAGCGATCTCGCTATGTGAGACGGGGCCTTTAAGCTGACATCCTGTAAAATGTGAAATCTGTGTCCATCTTGATGGAGCCATAATGTCTTGGAAGCTGTTCTGTCAAGTCACTCTGAATCTTTTTTTTTGCAGAACAATAGAAATCCCTTTTTTAAACCCACATTTGTGGCTCAGGTAATCATCCACGGGTCAGGGGGAGACAGGATGAGTTTAAGGGTACTGTCACACAGTGCCATTTTGATCGCTACGACGGTACGATTCGTGACGTTCTAGCGATATCGTTACGATATCGCAGTGTCTGACACGCAGCAGCAATCATGAACCCTGCTGAGAATCGTACGTCGTAGCAGATCGTTTGGAACTTTCTTTCGTCGCTTGATCACCCGCTGACATCGCTGGATCGTTGTGTGTGACACCGGTCCAGCGATGTGTTCGCTTGTAACCAGGGTAAACATCGGGTAACTAAGCGCAGGGCCGCGCTTAGTAACCCGATGTTTACCCTGGTTACCAGCGTAAACGTAAAAAAAACAAACAGTACATACTCACATTCCGGTGTCTGTCCTCCGGCGTCTCAGCTTCTCTGCACTGTGAGCGCCTGCCGGCTGGAAAGCGAGCACAGCGGTGACGTCACCGCTCTGCTTTCCGGCTATGGTGCTTACACAGTGCAGAGAAGCAGAACGCCGGGGGACAGACACCGGAATGTAAGTATGTACTGTTTGTTTTTTTTACGTTTACGCTGGTAACCAGGGTAAACATCGGGTTACTAAGCGCGGCCCTGCGCTTAGTAACCCGATGGTTACCCGGGGACTTCGGCATCGCTCCAGCGCCGTGATTGCAAAGTGTGACCGCAGTCTACGACGCTGGAGCGATAATCATACGACGCTGCGACGTCACGGATCGTGCCGTCGTAGCGATGAAAATGGCACTGTGTGACAGTACCCTAACTCTCATTGTTTGAGTATTTAATCAATCTGCATAGTTTGTCCTCTGTTTTGCAGTTAAACAAACTAGCTAGCCTGGTAATCAACATATTAACAAACGTATTGTTGAATTACCCTACATCAACTCAAGAGTCAACGTTAAAGGCTCATACGAATAATAGTCTGTGTTTCTTGACCAACCAAAGAAAAACACAAATTAAAAAGTCAACATAAAGATAATATCATATGCCTTCTGTCCTACTGAAAATAGACATCTGGATAATTGACATGAAATTCTGTGTCGTCACACCAATGATACCAAGGATGAGGATATGCACAGACAAATCACCAAGCAACAGTCAAAAAGCCTCCTCAAACAACCAACACCTCCAAATCCAGGCAGTATTAAACTAACACTGTCAATCACTAATTGCCAAAGTGAGTATATACAGCAGAGAGGAGTGGCCAACACTGAACAGCTGAGTCCATCAAAGCAGGAAAGCTCCAGGAGCTCTCAACTGAACTGATTAACCCCTACACTGCTTGCAAACACCTGCACTGTTTAATATGATGGTGAAATGCTTCTAATTAGTGCAGGAATACGTGAAATCAGACACCATGGTCTTCTGGCCCCTCTCTTTCCTGGTAAACCCTTGACAGCTTCCCTATGCATTCGATCTGAAAACTTTTTTTGGTCCATTACCAGGTTTAAATATTATCTGGATGTAAAGCTATGAAAGCAAAATGTATTATGCACAAAACTAGATGCATTTTCTCAGATCAGCAAGCGCTTGACAAGTTGTCCACTTGTTTATTCTATTTGTCATAAAGGGTCGGTGATCTCTATTACTAGTCATTAAAACCGCGGTAATGGCAAACAGCCATGCCCTGTTTCTGAGCAACATCCCCCATCCCCACGTCAGCCCTTTGGCATTATTCTTATATTTCATGCATTCGAAATCTATTCCATTTTTCTGTATAATTTAAAAAACAAATATTTTTCAGCTCAAGTTGAGTAATTGCTCAAAACAAAGCAGAGGTGACGTTAATCATTGTATAGCGCATGTAGAACATGACCAAGGCTACAAGAGCAAGTGAAGGTCATATCCATCAAATTCACTAGCAATACGTTGACCCCAATTCATCAAAGTACTTTGACGAGCTGCAAAATTTTTGAGAAATGTAATGTTGCCCAAACATTTAGAAACTTTTGCCATTTTCACACCAGTTGTACCAAAATAGTCAAAGCCGGGGGGGAGGGACTTGAGGATGATTGGGGACATGATGTTTCCAGTTTGTGACTGGAGTAAGATCTGTGATGAGGCACACATCACTTTTCAGAGGCTCCTGATTCATTAAGAAGCGTGCGTCGATGCAGGATGGGACAGTCAGCCCACCCACAATTTAGTTGCTGAATGGCACAATCAGGGAACTCATGATCTAGTTCCAGGGTGATGCAGTTAAGAAGTGGACAGCTTACTTGCAGGATGGTATGCAGGATAACTAAAGTGTCTGGGGAGGAAGGTGCCTGGAAGATAACTCTGCCTCCAGAGCTTATTTTAGATGAAGGGGGAAATAGCAGCACTTTGGATGCAGGGTATTTTCGCTGCGTTCAATCACGCAGTTAAATCCGCATGTGTTCATTGAACCGTGTGCATTTACCATATCCAATACATTCTATTGCGGAAATTTCTGTTGCGGACTAGTATCTCTGCAACAGAAATTAACATGCTGTGGTTCGTAAAAATGTATGCAGCGTCAAAAAGAAGCACAGCGGGCATGAGATTCTTGTATCTTACAAAACAGAGTTTTGGACGCAGCGCAGGTGAGTTGAAGCTAAAACGTTGCTATTCGTGATCGTGGGCATGTAGTCTTACCAGCGAGACAAGTAACTAAAACAGAACAAAAGAAATTAAATTTGTCTTCTTGCAAACACATTTTTTTACAGCTCTCTCAGCTCTGCTGTATTGCAACAATATTGCAGCCCTGTGTGCCTGTGAGCTGGAACCTCTAGATCAGTGTTAGTTATAATTACACACAGCTCTGCAGTGAGATCAAGAGAGGAGAGATCGGCCATCACACTAGTAACCATTACACATTACACTGGTGACCATCACACATCACACTGGTAACTCCACCTTCATGTAAAATAAGCTCTGGAGGCAGAGTTATCTTCCAGGCACCATCCAAGAAATTATTTACATTATATAAAGTGGGAAAAAAGATGATTTGTTAACAACAAGGCATCTGATATGAGACACACATTGATGGCTTTTTCCGGCAGTCTGTAACCTCTATGCCCATATTAATAGTTTAGATAGGTCAAATGTGGTGACAGATTCCCTTTAATAAATCACTTTCAGTAGAAAAAGCTACCAACATCTACCAGCAATTTTTAGTTTTAAGTTCATGTATTAAAATAGTTTACTACTGATATACAACTTCCTGAGCAAATCAAGAAGCTCCACGGGCGAGGACAAGATTACAGGCGATGCAAATATCTCCAGGACATTGGGAAATCTTTTTCATTTAGGGTCCATTGGACGTGTGAGTCTCCAGATCAGCAGGGGCGACAGTGTTTCCTCACCACCTGAGTAATATGTTTCACATACAGATATGGTGTCAATAAAATAACAGTGTCCCGGAATAAATCCGGTAACATGTTATTACCAAGGTGCAGGGACTGGGCTACCTAAAAATATAGATGCTATAAAACAACTATAATTTTCTTTTCTGCCTGTATAGGGAATGTGTCCGGCTGCTGGGAGAAGACACATTCATGGAGGTTTACAATTATTGGAAACAAGTCTATAACCGGCAGAATGGAGACAACACGGAGATAGAAGAGCAGACTCTGTGTGACCCTCAAGTAATGAAGCTGCACCCTCAGCTCTGCGACAAAGTTCAGCAGCTCCTGTTCTTAGAAGAACGGATAAAAGTGGAGTCTCAGGAGCCCTCCTTTACCTGGTTGTAGGGCTTTATTCTTAACGTAATGGGGACTGAAAGTAAATTTTTCCTGCAGTTCAGAAATAATCAGTCTTGGATGTTACCCATAGGGAATTTCTATTATCATACTGCATTATATTCGGTACCATATTCACATCTATGAAGTCCACTTTTCTATTAACATATACCATTATTTTATAATGTGTATTCATAGGTACATTTCCTTTTTTAAGACTTTTCAAAAATCAGCCATGCCCACCAAGCCTATAGGTAAACCTGGCCACGATAAAGGTGCTCATCAGTAAAGTGTGGATAACGTTGACTGCAGGTCTTCTTTGGCCCCAGTTCTCAAATGTTGTATGTGTACCCTAGAAGCGGTACAGGCTGTATCTCTGGGTGGTTCTTGCTCTGACCTCATAATGCCAAGTCTCCTCAAATGTTACCATAAAAAAGGGAGAACTCTCTTGGCAAAAATTCAGCTCCAGAGACCTCCCAAAGAGGAGCATTCCTAGGGGAAAGAACACAATGGAGTGTTAGTAATAAAGTTTCAGGACACAGGAGTGGGTCGAATAGTAATAAAGTTTCAGTGGCGCACTTTGCACTTTCACCCCAGGTGCAAGACCTTTATTAAAAACTACCAAGCATGTCATAATGGTCTTTGATTTAGCACTAAAGTGCATGATCATAGCCTTAGGATGGCTTCATACTCCTGTTTTGTTTCTGCATAGAAGATAAAAAAAAAATGTAATTCATTTTTTGTCAGGTGATTCATTCATTTTTCTCATACGCAGGAAAAAACAATTGTATTGACAATAA
Organism: Ranitomeya variabilis; assembly: GCF_051348905.1. Lineage (NCBI taxonomy): Eukaryota > Metazoa > Chordata > Amphibia > Anura > Dendrobatidae > Ranitomeya > Ranitomeya variabilis. Next base: position 595,419,901 of record NC_135233.1, on the reverse strand, counting down.
AATGGACAACACACGTATGATAGACAAATCCATGTACTGCCTATTTTTTCACCTACCTGTTGACTTGAATGAGCGATTTTGATCCACAAATTGGATCAAAAGTAACTTTTTATTTATTGTTACTATATGGAAAAAATACAGACATGTGACATGTGAAAGGCATCATAGACTGTGATGAGTCTATCCATATGGTACATGAAAATCAAATGTATGGAAGGGTCCTTGGGGATTGTATTTCATTTCCGGAGTTTTTAAGGACGCCCCTATGCATTAGATTAAAGTCAGCCAAAGCTGCCAATTTTTCTTGTGTTCATCTCACCATCTAATGTTTATGGTGGCTTCCTGACAGGTTATGTCAGGGGGAATAAGGACGCTAGGATTGTTAATAATTATTACAATATATGTGGTCATGTCGAACCTAATTTTCATGTTCAGCTGAATATAAATTAATAATTTAAATGATTGTACGGAGGATGAAAAAGGGCTCAGACTGGTATAGTAAATCATTTCTAACCCTTACCGCTTGCCCACAGCTCTCTTTCTCACACCTACCCGATCCCTACTGGCCTTTACTTTTGGGACCCATCTCCATAGACAGAAAAAGCCCCCTCAGCCAGTCATTGGCTACAGTGGTGACCCACCTTAGACAGTGATTGGCTGAGAGGGCATTTACACCCATTTCTGGCATGCTGCGATGAAGCCAGCAGGGACTGGGTAAGCGGCGAAACAGAGTCTATGGGGATTGCAGAGGGTGAGTATTTATTACTTTTTGATACTAGTCTAAACCCTTTAAAAATAATTTTCACCCAATAACCCTTTTATCTAATAGATTTCTTCTGATCCAAGCCAACAATAAAGACTAGAGTTTATTTAAATATAGTTAAAAATACATGCAAAACAGAGTTACTAATGAGGGGACTAAAAAACCGCTAGGGGTACAGCCCAATTTATAGTGTAATAATAATACCTATAAATACGCTCAATATGCAGGCAATATTATCAGCTTGTATGTACCCTGGGGTATCATATTATATACTGTGTAGTCATAGACAGCATGCAGAGAAAAAAATAATCATAACCACTTAACTGTTCACATAATATTTTAATGTCCAAGAGTGTGTCCCAATGTGAGTTTCGCCAAGCTTCTTCAGGGGCCGTTCGATATACAGTGGAGACCAGCAAGAACTGAGTAAGCTGTGAAATTGGAGTTGAGGGTGACTATTAATATTTTTTATACCAGTCTGAGCCCTTTAAAATAGTTTGAATCTTCTGGACTCAAATCAAACATTAAAATGTATAGCATAATCTGTCCTTATTCTCCCTTTACCCCATAGGCTCTTTGATCTCTATGTATGGCTTTAGTTTACCACTTTGCATTCTTGCTCTGGTCTTTAACTCCATGGACCAACACATCACTTGTACTCTCATTTTTAGCCAGATCGTCTCATTACCGGGTTTACAAAGCCCATGTCAGCTAATCCCACTCTACTCCAAGCGGCCGAGCTACGTACTTCCCGTTACTGCTTGAATACCAAGATCTAAATTAAATCTAAGGTTCTTCTGAATGTTTTCAGGTTAGAGACCAGCAGCGTACAACACGGTAATAAAAACCTAAACTACTAATACAATATCAACCCCTGTTTCACCCAGACGAGCAATGAAATCATCACAATAGAGGTTATGGAGACCTCGGACGGAAGAGACTCTCGGGGGCCAACTCAATTTTAGCATCAAGTCAAGAGGTGAATAGAAATGTAAGACATGTCCTGAATTGGAGGCAGCAAGGACAACTCTGAAGTCTCCCAGGAAGCCCTGAAAATGTAAGATGTAAACTAAAGGGGTTAGTCCGGATTAGAAAATCAAGGCTATTTTCAAAATCAGCTCTATACTTGTGTACGGGTCTTGCATGGAGCTGAACTTATTAGGTTTCCCAACCTCATTGACCATACTTGCATTACTTCTTGGAGATCAGATCAGCTTTGTGTAGAATCATGGAGCCAAAAGCAAAATTTAGAAAGTGGCCCCTGTACATCATGTCCAACTTCAGTAGGAAATTTTTCTCCAATTTTCCACTGCCTCTTCCATCTATATTGGTTACTTACTGCACGTCATCTTGAATGGAGGTGGACCATTTGAGGTGTTGATGCCCTATGCCTACTAACCTTTTTATCTGACCATACATTGAAGATAGCTGCCAACTGCTTCTAAAAGGAGCAAGGAGAGTAAAGGTACCTTCTCATTAAGCGACGCTGCAGCGATAGCGACAACGATGCCGATCGCTGCAGCGTCGCTGTTTGATCGCTGGAGAGCTGTCACACAGACCGCTCTCCAGCGACCAACGATGCCGAGGCCCCCGGGTAACCAGGGTAAACATCGGGTTGCTAAGCGCAGGGCCGCGCTTAGTAACCCGATGTTTACCCTGGTTACCAGCGTAAAATGTAAAAAAAACAAACAGTACATACTTACATTCGCATCCCCCGGCGTCCGCTTCCTGCACTGACTGAGCGCCGGCCGTAACAGCAGAGCGGTGACATCACCGCTGTGCTGTACTTTCACTTTCACTTTACGGCGCTCAGTCAGTGTGGGAAGCGGACGCCGGGGGATGCGAAGGTGAGTATGTACTGTTTGTTTTTTTTACATTTTACACTGGTAACCAGGGTAAACATCGGGTTACTAAGCGCGGCCCTGCTGGTATCGTTGGTATCGCTGGTATCGTTGCTTTTGGTGTCAAACACGACGATACACGGCGATCTGATGACCAAATAAAGTTCTGAACTTTGTTCAACGACCAGCGACATCACAGCAGGATCCTGATCGCTGCTGCGTGTCAAACTAAACGATATCGCTAGCCAGGACGCTGCAACGTCACGGATCGCTAGCGATATCGTTTAGTGTGAAGGTACCTTTAGTCTCTGCCAGACACCTCTGTCCTGAGAGGTGCTAAAATTCAACAACCCATTTATTGTTTTCCTTGACTTCCACTGTCAGGACACCTGCAAACACCATAGATGGTGCGTCAGTCCTGCCAAAGTCATCAGATTTGGCCAAGGTCAATATATCAATGACCACCGTTACCACCATAAAGTCACCAAGATGAATCCCCCTTTAGATTACAGATTCTATACAGTACACGGGAACAGCGAGCAAACTATCTTCTTTCAAATGGCACCAACGTGAGAAGCATATTCTCCGCCATGATACGGTATAAATTATATGTTGCGACATCAGTCCAAAACTAATTTTGGCGGAACAACTGTGGGCTAAAAAGGGACAAATCCTCCAGTCCTAATTGTAAGCTGAGGAATACACCGAAAAGCCCACTGTACTTCCCCGTATAGTCTCAGAAGTAGGAATATGTCCCTGTGGAGAAACGGGGTCAGTGGGTGCTCTCGTCCGCTGGCCCGGCTGTCTTTAGCAAGACTTCATGGACCACGGCTCATATCATTGAACGCCCGCTCTATCTCCCAGTGGGCAATACACTACACAGACAACACAGGGTTAAGGTAAAACAGTGTGGCAATACTTTATTGAACCACAGCACACAATAGCAAACAGGACAATCCCCCCCCATGGCTGGAATTGCTGGGTTACATGGGCGCATATAAAAGATCACTGCGTCTCCACATATTTCCAGTATGACATGATGTCAGAGCTCCCAGGGTCGCTATTCCATCTGTGGATGCACGCACAAAGAAGAGGTGAAGAGGTAACGACAAGCATAGGGAGATGACCATGAACTGTCCATAGAGTCCATACAAGGTCCAAAGCCAGTTGACACGATGTCAGAGCTCCCAGGGTCGCTATTCCATCTGTGGATGCACGCACAGAGAAGAGGTAACAATAAGCATAGGGAGATGACCAAGAACTGTTCATAGAGTCAATACAAGGTCCAAAGCCTGTTGACACGAGAGTCACCACCTGGCTTATCTGACCATCTCCATGGAACTAGGCGACCAGCGGGTCCCAAACCTGGCTTTCTCCAAACATATCCATGGTGCAGAGATGGTCACTGGATCAGATCTGTGTCCTTCCAACCGGAGCCGAAAACCCCTAGGTTGTTTCCTATAGAATCATAGATCAGTGTTCCTAGTGATAGTGCCATGATGAATTGGCTGCAGTCCTTTCTTTTGTCTGTTGGGTGGTTTGCAGAATGTCTGGCTGGTAGCTCTGTGTTACTTCAGACTCTCAGGATGTGATCTCTGAGTCTTTTTATACCCAAGGCATGTAAGCTATTTTTAGAATTACCGAGGGTCTTTCAGTCCAACATCAAGATAAGGTAAACAATGGTGATGGGATTAAGTAGCACTATTAGCATATAAGCACACATCAATAAACAAGGCTTAACACACTCAATGTACAGTCACTATTACAGACTTACACAGTATGTTAGATAGTATATCAGTTGGCAAGTCTGTCTTCTTGACCCACCAGACATAAACACTTAAGGTACCTTCACACTGAACAACTTAACAACGATATCGCTAGCGATCCGTGACGTTGCAGCGTCCTGGATAGCGATATCGTTGAGTTTGACACGCAGCAGCGATCAGGATCCTGCTGTGACATCGTTGGTCGGAGCTAGAAGGCCAGCACCTTATTTCGTCGCTGGATCTCCCGCAAACATCGCTGAGTCGGCGTGTGTGACGCCGATTCAGCGATGTCTTCACTGGTAACCAGGGTAAACATCGGGTTACTATGCGCAGGGCCGCGCTTAGTAACCCGATATTTACCCTGGTTACCCGTGTAAATGTAAAAAAACCCAAACACTACATACTTACATTCCGGTGTCTGTCGGGTCCCCCGGCGTTCTGCTTCCCTGCACTGTGTCAGCGCCGGCTGGCCGTAAAGCAGAGCACAGCGGTGACGTCACCGCTCTGCTTTAGGGCCGGCGCTTACAGTGCAGGGAAGCAGAACGCCGGGGGACCCGACAGACACCGGAATGTAAGTATGTAGTGTTTGTTTTTTTTACATTTACACTGGTAACCAGGGTAAACATCGGGTTACTAAGCGCGGCCCTGCGCTTAGTAACCCGATGTTTACCCTGGTTACCCGGGGACTTCGGCATCGTTGGTCGCTGGAGAGCTGTCTGTGTGACAGCTCTCCAGCGACCACACAGCGACGCTGCAGCGATCGGCATCGTTGTCTAGATCGCTGCAGCGTCGCTAAATGTGACGGTACCTTTAAATTCACAAGCCAATATACAGATAAAAAGCCAGTTCTTTTGGTTTTGCAAAAACATGGTTGTCTGGGAAATTAAGATACAATCTGGTTTCTTCACAGTCCCACTCACCACCAATTTATGGTTCAGGAAAAATGAACTTGATGGGCAAATGCTGTCAGATCATTCTGTGTTGCCACCAATGGTATCTCCAAAAAGATCATCAGATGGCTTTAGATCCAATGGCATCTTGAATCAAATAAGCAGCAAACGTCTGATGAACTAGAACATAGTGCAAATCCACTAATACTGTATGTATGTCAGAGTAATAAATTATTTATTAGTTATGCTCACTAACATAGGTAAATAAGGGCTTTGATAAAACCTTGGACTTCAATAATCCATACACAGCCACTTCGTGACAAAGCTGAGCAATCAATCTAACAATCAATTCGGCACTCTAAATTTAATGCAGAAAAATCAGAGAATATTTTATTAGTATTGATCTATGCACTGTATATAAATATTGACGTTTCGGCCCAAGTCAGGCTTCCTCAGAACTACAAGCAATAAACAACAAAGAGTTTCAGTATAATATGTAGGTTCAATACATGGATAGAGAACTTAGTATATCACATACAGCAAACAAAACAATAAAAAATAATAAAAGATAAACTTCATACTCCATAGTGCATGTATGCATTAATTATTAGAAGCAGCATAATAAACTAGTGTGCTATATAGAGCTGATGTGTTCTCAATTTGTAAGAAAAAAAACATTAGTTGAATCTAATACAGAGCCCAAAGGCTGAGATATAGGAGAAGTGAACAAAGAGGAGGAAATAAGAAAAAATAAAAAAATATTGTAAGTAGACAGTCACATACATTGTCTTCAGTTTCTGGTGGCGACATTAATAAATCAGGTACAAATGAGCTAGAAGAAAAATACAGACATGTTCAGCATTCTAGTGTGTAGGAACAATGTTGGAATAACCATAGGACAGCAAAGACAATAATACGTTATAATGAACCTATGTTACGCACAAGGTAGCACTCACCAGTGGAAAATTCATGAGCAGGATATCACAGCGCTGGGGTCAATGCACAACAGTGCAGGGGATAATGCGCTATCCTTGCTCTAAACTGGGCATCTTAAATATGGTCTCTGATGCCTGCGTAGTATGTTGTGTGATTACATCACCAGAAGTGACGTTGCAGGACTTGGGAAGTAAATACTTACCCTATTATGGGCTGGATTACTTGGTGGTGCATCCTCTAATGTGTTCCCCCGTTGTTGGTGACCGGAAATGATGCAGTCACAAGATGACTGCCAATCTTGCTTGGTTTGAGGCTCCATGCAAGATCTCACCACATGAGGTAAGGATGATCTGGAATCAGCCCAGAACTACACGGAGGACCTAGTCAATGACCTGAAGAGAGCTGGGACCACAGTCTCAAACATTACCGTTAGTAACACACTACGCTGTCATGGATTAAAATCCTGCAGGGCGCGCAAGGTCCTCCTGCTCAAGCCAGCACATGTCCAGGCCCATCTGAAGTTCACCAATGACGATCTGGATGATCCAGAGGAGGCATAGGAGAAGGTCATGTGGTCAGATAAGACCAAAATAGAACTCTTTGGTATCAACCCCACTCGCCATGTTTGAAGGAAGAATGAGTACAACCCCAAGAACACCATCCCAACAGTGAAGTATGGTGGGGGAAACATCATACTTTTGGGGGTGCTTTTCTGCAAAGGGGACAGGACGACTAATCCATATTGAAGAGAGGATTGATAAGGTCATTTATAGTGAGATTTTGGCCAGCAACCTCCTCCGTACAAAGTATGAGATCTGCATATTTTATTTCCCAGAGGAACATGAAAGGCATTTAAGTCTCATCATACAGGCATGCCAGACCTGGCATGTCACTCTCCACAAGGAGAAACTTTACCAGTTAAATCCCAGTCTTCAGAGGTGTATCTAGGTTTTCTGCCACCTGGCTCAAGAATTCAGTTTGGCGCCCCCCCAAGAACATATGTGATTTGCACACTTAGTCATGTCCCCACGAGCTGCTCTTTCTAATGCTCTCAATGTTCAGTGAAAAACTGAGAGAAGTAGGAAGAGAAGCTCGTTGTCACAGGACCACAAGTATGAAAGTCGCATATGAGTGAAGTGTCCATGTGATGACTACTGGAACCTGCAGAGCTGAATCCTGGCATCGTAGGTTTCTGAATTCTCACAACTAATGCACTGCACACTTTTAGGATTCTCCCTGGCCGGTGGACAGTCATGTCAGCACAAGTATGCGATTTGTATACTTCTGACCACATTCCGAATAGACATGCCCAGCCTCGCTCAGTTTATCTTATTGATTGAGGCCACACGTCTAGTCAGCACGTGACCACATGCATGTAAATCCCCAGCACGAGAGAATCCTGACAGCGTGCAGTGCACACTCTGAAAATTCAGAAGTCTGCAGTCACAAAGAATGACTGCAGACTCATTACAAACTTGGACATCCCCTTTAATTCTCCTAACATAAATAAAAACAGGACAATTAGTATGACAAATAACATTTACATCCAGGTACCTTATAGATGATGTCGCCTCTGGAGTCGTTCTTCTTTTTTTCCTCTTGTCCAGGCCCCATGATGAGTTTTCTCGCCTCTGCAGACTTCAATCTTCTCCGCTCTTTTGCAGAAAATCTCCACATGATGCCCTTAAAGATAGAAGTGTCATTATAATGCTCCTGAATAAAAAATTGCCCCTCACTATATTGTCTGCACAAAATATGACCCCCACATTGTCCCTCTTTTGGTACATGCTCTTCACACTGACCTCTCCTTTCCATACCGGCCCCCTCCGCACTGTCAACGACACACTATGTCCCCCGTATAGGGCCAAGTATTTATACTGTACTCTCTCATCACACTCCCCCTCCTTGGTATACTGTCCCCTCCTGGCTGTGCCCTTACACAGTCCCTCCATGCTACACTCCCACTACTCAGTTTCTATTCTGTGCCCACTCACTTTTCTCCCCCATACTGTCTCCTCACACTATTCCCCTCCCTCCTCATACTGTCTCGTCTCACATCCCCCTGTTCACCATACTGTCTCCTCATATATTTACCCCCTCACTTTCTATACTGCCTGCTCACCTGACTCCCCATACTGTGTCTGCACACATCCCATCACCCTCACTCCCCGTATTCCGTCCAAATACATTTTTCACATACTACTACTCATACATACTTCGCTACTCATACTGTGTCCGCATACATTCCTTCGTTCGCTCCCCATACTGTCTGCATCCACCCCCCCATACTGTTTCCTCATATATGTCCCTCATACTGTTTTCTCATACATGCCCCCCATTCCCCTGTACTGTTTCCTCATACATGCCCCCCATTCCCCTGTACTGTTTCCTCATACATGCCCCCATCTCCCCCACTGCTCTTCATTTTGTGTCCTCAAATCTCCCACACACATTAAATCACCCCATCCCCACTCCAAATCTTCCCACACACAATAAATAACCTCATCCCCACTTCAAATCTCCCCCCACACATTAATCACCCCCATCCCCACTCCAATTCTCCCCGCACACAATAAGTCCCCCATCACCACTCCAATTCTCCCCACACACATTAAACATGCCCACTCCAATTCTCCCCACACATAATAAAGCCCCCATTCCAATTCTCCCCACACATAACAAAGCCCCCATTCCAATTCTCCCCACACATAACAAAGCCCCCCATCCCCACTCAAATTCTCCCCACACACAATAAACATCCCCACTCAAATTCTCCCCGCACGCAATAAATCCCCCATCACCACTCAAATTCTCCCCAAACACAATAAAGCCCCCCCGTGCACTTAACCTTCTGTGTCTTCATATCCACTGGAGCACTTGCCACCAGTGCTCGCCTCTGCAGTCTGCAGTGTGGGAGAGTGACGTCAGCAGCGGATCACATGATCTGATCACGCTGCTCACGTCGCTCTGTCCCGGCAGGCTGCTTCTTTAAGGCTGCTTTCACACATCAGTTTTTTGCCGTCAGGCACAATCCGGTGAATTTTGAAATAAACGGATCTGGCAAAAGTTGCCGACAGATCCGTTTTTCTCATAGACTTGTATTAGCGACAGATTGTGACGGATGGCCTCACGTTTCATCCATTTTTCGCCGGATCCGTCAAAAATTGTTTTTCGGGCGACTGGAGAAAACAACATAGAAACATTTTTTGTGTCCATCGAAAAAAACAGCGACGGATCTGTCGCTGTCCATCGTTTGCTATAATGGAAGCCTATCCGTCAAATGATGGAATCCGGCAACGGATTCCGTTTTTTTTTTACTGAGCATGCTCTGATTTTTTAACCCCTTTACCCCCAAGGGTGGTTTGCACGTTAATGAACGGGCCAATTTTTACAATTCTGACCACTGTCCCTTTATGAGGTTATAACTCTGGAACGCTTCAACGGATCTTGGCGATTCTGACATTGTTTTCTCATGATAGTGGTAAAATTTCTTCGATATAACTTGAGTTTATTTGTGAAAAAAACGGAAATTTGGCGAAAATTTTGAAAATTTCGCAATTTTCCAACTTTGAATTTTTATGCCCTTAAATCACAGAGATATGTCACACAAAATACTTAATAGGTAACATTTCCCACATGTCTACTTTACATCAGCACAATTTAGGAACCAAAATTTTTTTTTGTTAGGGAGTTATAAGGGTTAAAAGTTGACCAGCAATTTCTCATTTTTACAACACCATTTTTTTTTAGGGACCACATCTCATTTGAAGTCATTTTGAGGGGGTCTATATGATAGAAAATAACCAAGTGTGACACCATTCTAAAAACTGCACCCCTCAAGGTGCTCAAAACCACACTCAAGAAATGTATTAACCCTTCAGGTGTTTCACAGGAATTTTTGGAATGTTTAAATAAAAATTAACATTTAAATTTTTTTTACACAAAATTTATTTCAGCTCCAATTTGTTTTATTTTACCAAGGGTAACAGGAGAAAATGGACCCCAAAAGTTGTTGTACAATTTGTGCTGAGTATGCTGATACCCCATATGTGGGGGTAAACCACTGTTTGGGCGCACCGCAGAGCTCGGAAGGGAAGGAGTGCCATTTGACTTTTCAATGCAAAATTGACTGGAATTGAGATGGAACGCCATGTTGCGTTTGGAGAGCCCCTGATGTGCCTAAACATTGAAACCCCCCACAAGTGACACCATTTTGGAAAGTAGACCCCCTAAGGAACTTATCTAGATGTGTGGTGAGCACTTTGACCCACCAAGTGCTTCACAGAAGTTTATAATGCAGAGCCGTAAAAATAAAAAATCATATTTTTTCACAAAAATTATCTTTTCGCCCCCAATTTTTTATTTTCCCAATGGTAAGAGAAGAAATTAGACCACAAAAGTTGTTGTGCAATTTGTCCTGAGTACGCCGATACCCCATATGTGGGGGTAAACGACTGTTTGGGCGCATGGCAGAGCTCAGAAGGGAAGGAGCGCCATTTGACTTTTCAATGCAAAATTGACTGGAATTAAGATGGGATGCCATGTCGCGTTTGGAGAGCCCCTGATGTGCCTAAACATTAAACCCCCCCACAAGTGACACCATTTTGGAAAGTAGACCCCCTAAGGAACTTATCTAGATGTGTTTTGAGAGCTTTGATATCCCAAGTGTTTCACTACAGTTTATAACGCAGAGCCGTGAAAATTATTTTTTTTTTCCACAAAAATTATTTTTTAGCCCCCAGTTTTGTATTTTCCCAAGGGTAACAGGAGAAATTGGACCCCAAAAGTTGTTGTCCAATTTGTCCTGAGTATGCTGATACCCCATATGTGGGGGGGAACCACTGTTTGGGCGCATGGCAGAGCTCGGAAGGGAAGGAGCGCCATTTGGAATGCAGACTTAGATGGATTGGTCTGCAGGCGTCACGTTGCATTTGCAGAGCCCCTGATGTACCCAAACAGTAGAAACCCCCAAAAGTGACCCCATATTGGAAACTAGACCTCCCAAGGAACTTATCTAGATGTGTTGTGAGAACTTTGAACCCCCAAGTGTTTCACTACAGTTTATAACGCAGAGCCGTGAAAATAAAAAATCTTTTTTTTTCCCACAAAAATGATTTTTAGCCCCCCAAATTTATATTTTCCCAAGGGTAACAAGAGAACTTGGACCCCAAAAGTTGTTGTCCAATTTGTTCCGAGTACGCTGATGCCCCATATGTTGGGGTAAACCCCTGTTTGGGCGCACGGGAAAGCTCGGAAGGGAAGGAGCACTGTTTTACTTTTTCAATGCAGAAATGGCTGGAATTGAGATCGGACGCCATGTCGCGTTTGGAGAGCCCCTGATATGCCTAAACAGTGGAAACTCCCCAATTCTAACTGAAACCCTAATCCAAACACACCCCTAACCCTAATCCCAACGGTAACCCTAACCACACCCCTAACCCTGACACACCCCTAACTCTAATCCCAACCCTAATCCCAACCGTAAATGTAACCCTGACACACCCCTAACTTTAGCCCCAACCCTAACCCTAACTTTAGCTCCAACCCTAGCCCTAACCCTAACCCTAGCCCTAACCCTAGCCCTAACCCTAGCCCTAACCCAGCCCTAACCCTAACCCTAGCCCTAACCCTAGCCCTAACCCTAACCCTAATGGGAAAATGGAAATAAATACATTTTTTAAATTTTATTATTTTTCCCTAACTAAGGGGGTGATGAAGGGGGGTTTGATTTACTTTTATAGCATTTTTTATAGCGGATTTTTAGAATTGGCAGCCGTCACACACTAAAAGACGCTTTTTATAGCAAAAAAGTTTTTGCGTCTCCACATTTTGAGACCTATAATTTTTCCATATTTTGGTCCACAGAGTCATGTGAGGTCTTGTTTTTTGCGGGACGAGTTTACGTTTTTATTGGTAACATTTTTGGACACGTGACAGTTTTTGATCGCTTTTTATTCCGATTTTTGTGAGGCAGAATGACAAAAAACCAGCTATTCATGAATTTCTTTTGGGGGAGGCGTTTATACCGTTCCACGTTTGGTAAAATTGATAAAGCAGTTTTATTCTTCGGGTCAGTACGATTACAGCGATACCTCATTTATATCATTTTTTTATGCTTTGGCGCTTTTAGACGATAAAAACTATTTTATAGAATAAATAATTATTTTGGCATCGCTTTATTCTGAGGACTATAACTTTTTTATTTTTTCTTTGATGACGCTGTATGGTGGTTCGTTTTTTGCGGGACAAGATGACGTTTTTAGCGGTACCATGGTTATTTATATCCGTCTTTTTGATCGCGTGTTATTCCACTTTTTGTTCGGCGGTATGATAATAAAGCGTTGGTTTTTGCCTCGGTTTTTTTTTTTCCCTACGGTGTTCACTGAAGGGGTTAACTAGTGATATAGTTTTACAGGTGGGGTCGTTACGGACGCGGCGATACTAAATATGTGTACTTTTATTGTTGTTTTTTTATTTAGATAAAGAAATGTATTTATGGGAATAATATATATATATTTTTTTTCTTTATTTAGGAATTTTTTTTTTTTTTTACTTTTTTACTTTGTCCCAGGGGGGGACATCACAGATCGCTGATCTGACAGTTTGCACAGCACTCTGTCAGATCACCGATCTGACTTACAGCACTGCAGGCTTACCAAGCGCCTGCTCTGAGAAGGCACTTGGTAAGCCACCTCCCTCCCTGCAGGACCCGGATGCCGCGGCCATCTTGGATTCGGGCACCTGCAGCGAGGAGGAGGTAAGAGACCCTCGCAGCAACGCGATCACATCGCGTTGCTTCGGGGGTCTCAGGGAAGCACGCAGGGAGCCCCCTCCCTGCGCGATGCTTCCCTGTACCGCCGGCACACCGCGATCATGTTTGATCGCGGTGTGCCGGGAGTTAATGTGCCGGGGGCGGTCCGTGACCGCTCCTGGCACATAGTGCCGGATGTCAGCTGCGATAGCCACTGAAACCCGGCCGCGATCGGCCGCGCTCCCCCCGTGAGCGCCGCCGATCGCGCTGGACGTACTATCCCGTCGGTGGTCATACGGGACCACCCCACCTCGACGGGATAGTACGTCCAATGTCAGAAAGGGGTTAAGGATCCAATTAGCTGGATCAGGTAGTCGAATCCGTCGAAAAAACGGATCAGTTTTTCACAATTTGCGACGGATCCGTTTTTTTCAACATTCGAAGGATTGTGCCTTATGGCAAAAAACTGATGTGTGAAAGCAGCCTTAGATGCGAGTACAATTGAATACTGGAAGCCGGCACGCTGCGTTTTCTCTGAGCCGGCTGTCAGCTTGACAGTCGGCACAGAGAACAGCCGACTCTCTGTCCAGGGGGTAGCAGAATGCCCCGGCTGCCCCCCTCCCCTAGATATGCCTCTGCCAGTATTAGCCTCTCACCTAACCAAATCTCATACTTTGTACTGACAAGGGTCAATACCCTGAAACACTGTGTCTGCAAATCGAGATTCTGATTTCTCTTTTATTCTAAGTCATATTGCCAGACTTGTTAACGGGTCGATAATGACTTGAAGTCCACTTCCTCTCTGAAGAGACAATTTGCATATTTAATGACCTGAAACACACAGCCAAAGCAACTAAGGAGTGGCTCCATAAGAAGCAGTTCACGGTCCTGAAGTGGCCTAGCCAGTCTCCAGACCTGAAAAATCTGGAGAAGATCTGTATGGAGGAGGGGGCCAAAATCCCTGCTGCAGTGTGTGCAAACTTGGTCAAGAACTACAGGAAATGTCTGACCCCTGTAACTGCAAACGAAAGTTTCTGTGCAAAATATTAAGTTCTGTTTTTCTATTGTATCAAATACTAATTTCATGCAATAAAATGCAAATTAATTATGTAAAAGTCCTACAATCTGATTTTCTGGATTTTTTGTTAAGATTCTATCTCTTACAGTTGATAAAAATTACAGACCACTCCATTCTTTGTAGGTTGGAAAACTTGCAAAATGGGCAGCGCATCCAATACTTATTTTCCCCTCTGTATATACTCGATTTCTAGTTTCCGGATAAAGCTTGTTCTTCTAAAGAATTTGTAAGGTGTTACCGCTTTGCAATGTGCAGACGGATATATTTTTAGATCTGCACGTTTGGTAGATAAAATATACAGAATAGATGTCTAACACATGAAGTCTGCCACTGTCTAGGAGGAGAATCCCCGTCTGCTGAGGAAGCAGGAGGAGGCACACCAGAGAACCGTTTATAATAACAGGATGTCACCGATGGCGGATTCTGAGCCCGGGGAAGTTGCTGACGAGAATTTGGCATGAAAAATAAAACCCATGGAAACTGCTAAATGGATTCATCTCTCGTCGGCCGGTCTAGCCGTGGGGCGAAGACGTCCACATCGCCACATGTTCATGCCAACATGATGGTGAAGGGGTGAAAGAATTGTGTTACGGCTTTGCATTTTCTGACACCTTTGCTAAAAAACTGCAAGAGCACATCACAGGCTCATTGATCACATATGGCGGCATTTAGTAAAGGCATTTCGTGTTCTGCCAGATGCTAAGCCCCAAAGGGTGAACATTACAGAGCCGGAGATTTTCATGCAGACTGCACATGCTACAGTGTAGGGATCGCACGCAGCCATATGTTTACTGGTCATTTAACTGAGAGATGAACATGACTAATGACCTGAGAAGAGCACATGTGGACTAACGGTGCTATGAATAGCAGCAATGTTGACAAGAGGCCTTGGATTGAAGCCAGTGTGGCTGGTAAGTGTATCTCTCACTCAGCCAAACAGTGTCCTGATGAGGGGCAAGAACCCAGAAACAGCAGTCGGCAAATGGAGGTCTTTTCTTTTTGGAGAAGATTCTGGTCTTGTAGGAAGTCTCTATAGGGTCATTCCTCTGTGTAGATGGCATTTGCACATTCATAAATATATGGACCTGTAACGTTCCACCTCTCCAGGGGATCAGACACGCGGAAGAGCAGAGGTATATGGAGATGTTCTCTACAAGTAGCCAATCGCCATTTTAACAACAATGGAGCACGCCACCATTTATTCTGTACTGAAAAAAGCCTCTTTATGCCTCCATATGAAGTCCTTCATATACAGAGGTACAGCAGAGGGCTCATGCACCACTATGGCAGCGTTATGACAGCTCCGTACAAATGTAATCCAGACGAGCACTTGTGGGTCACAGTCTTTCTCTCCTACCAATGGCGGCATGGTGGGGTGCATTGGTATGAACAGTGATAAAGAGGGGGACATACCTCTGCTTTCACCCATGTGTTAGCAATGCAATGACACAATGGCATTTTCCAGTGCCTCTCGCCTCTGCATCAGGAGGTGATAGGCGCTGGCGAAGTTGTGTTGACGGTCACGTCACAGGAAGGTATCGTGCCCATGTCTATTCTAATTAAAAGGGAATATGTCAGCCAGTATTGCTAAGTAATCAGAGAGCAGCATGATTTAGCAACTGAGACCCTGATTCCAGCAGTGTGTCACTTACTAGACAGTGTGTTGCTGTTTCAATAAAATCAGTATTTTATCAGCGGGAGATGATCACTACAGGACTAGGTGTTTTGTGCTTCCTAGTCAATGCTGTGTAACCCCACCCCCAGCTCTGATTAGCAGCACAGGAAGCTGCTAATCAGTGGCGTGGGCGGGTTATACACAGCTCAGCATTTGAGCACTGCTAGATATGCAGATGAGAAGACTGTGATTTTATCAAAATGACAGCATACAGGCCAGCAAGTGATACATCGTTGGAATCAGAGTCTCAGCCCCTACATTATGCTGCTCCCAGATTACATAGAAATAATTTGATTACAGATTCCCTTTAATAAGACAGGTGTATGATATTGATGGCAGGAAAGCCATATGCATGAGGACTCGCCCCTAGACATAGGAGTGGGCAAGAGGCATGTGTCCCCCAAACCCATTGGGCAACCAGTTAAAGGAGCTTTGGAAAACTCCACTCCCTTGGCTGAAGCTTGTTTTAAAAACAAAACAAACTTTTTTACTCTCCCTCCCCAGGTCTAGCGCTGAGTCTTTGCCGCTGCTCCCTCTGTCTGCTATAATTGTCATGTCTATCATGTCTAACATCAAATTGACAGCGCTCCAGCCAATCAATGAGCTCAGCGGCTCCGCTCGGAGTTACTGAGCTCACTTATTGGCTACACTGACCATGTGACACCAGCGCTGCAAACAAAAACAAACACAGAGAGCAGCAACGGAGACTCAGCACTGGACCTGGGGAGGGTGAGTAAAGTCTTATTTTGGAAAAAAAAGGGATTAAAAAAATAAGTATTGAACCAGCAATCCCGGTTAATGAAAAAACACCTGTAAATAATATAGTTATAGAGCTCCAAAACTCCTCAGTGTGGATATTCATGACCAAATCACCCAAAATTCTCAAAAGAGAATCGAACAGACATGAAGAGAGAGAACAGAGATCTTTATTGGGGGCATTTCTCTTCCAGGATACAAATACGAGAAGCATGCAAGCCTCACAAAAGCGCCAACATGTAGTATAGAGGTGCGCTTCGAGGCCTTTCTAACTGCTACAATGCGAGCGGGTTCTCGGGATCTGATCGCTGTACATGCATTGAAAACATTAAATGATGTGGATTTACTGACTACTTCTACCTTAATACTCGCTCTGATCCATTGTTGCCTTACATAAATAAAAGGGCACATATTTATATCTGTAGATATCCCCTCATTTGCAGCGTTCGGTCTGATCCATTGTTGCGCACATATTTATATCCGTAGACGTCCGGTCATTACAGCGTTCTGCATGTCCATTAATATGTGTACATTGGACTATAACTTTTGGATTCCTCTCGTTTGATCATTTAATTTTTCACCTTTTTCAATATTTTTACATTTTACAACAGATCGTAAAGTGAGGTCAATCTTCGGTAAAACCGCGTTGGGTTAGTTATAAAACACGGGACTGAATACCACAAAGTATACAGCGTGTGCCGCCCTGTAGACGGAATATTTTTTCCCCTTTACAGAAAATTAAGCGATTTTGCAAAACGTTAAGAAAGGTTCACTCGTCGTTAACATCGATCTTCGGAAATGTCGAGGCTGAAGGTGGGCAAGGAGCGTAGAGATAGGCCTCCTCGGCAATCATTCGCAGACCTCACATCAAATTCTTGCAAAGTCTTCGACAAATGACTTCGGAGACCCCACAAGCTTTTATTTCCTTACAATTCTCCCCCAGTTCCTTATGTGACTTGCTATTAGATGTGTTAATCTGACAGATATCAAAAGTAAAGTCACATAGACTTGTGTGCTCATGCAAGCCAAGAAAACCCCAAGAGATCCCTTTGTAGATAATTTTAATGAGCAAGTATGTGGCTGATAACTCGGATTTCTGCGAGCCCTTCAATCCACGACTCCATCGATATAAAAAATAAGCGCTAATGAAGTGTTAAAATGAGCTTATAAAAGACTTGCTGTTTCAAAAGGAATAGACCCGGCTACGTCAGTTCTTTCCCTACAAGAGTCAAACATGAAAATGGAAATTTGCCGGATGAACATAATCCCACTGTGACCTGTGCCTCAGAAAAGCCTCACGACCAAAGAAAAAGACGATGTAGCAAGAACATTCACTGCTTGACCTCAAATCTTAGAAAGTGATAGAACAGTAATGACATAGACTGTATGGACAAAAGTAGCGGAACACTAATCATTGAATTCCAGTTCAGACCCAGTGTGTAGCATCCAGACCCCGACCCCAGTGTATAATTTCCGGCCCCTTGGTATATGACATCTGCCCCCCACCATGCTGTCTGCCTTTATTAACATGTGACAGAAAGGCCGGTGGTGCGGAGCCACCACGGTAACAAGTCCGTCCATGACATTTCTTCCTCCTTAATCTTCCCCCATCACCTGTGAGTGATATTATTGAGACATGGACGGAACTAAAGCAACTCAGCCACGAAGTGGACACCCCGTAACGTTATAGAGCGGGGAGCCGACTGCTGAGGAGCAAAGGGCAGAAAAGTCACCAACACTCTGCTGACTCCATAACTGCAGAGTCCAGACCTCCTCTGGTATAACATCAGCACAAACACTACGCCTTCACCAGGAGCATCATGTCTGAGCAGCTGCATTCAGCCGTACATCACCAAGCACAATGCCGAGCGTCGGATGGAGTGGTGTAAACAGGGGCGTAACTACCGCGGTCGCAGCGGTCGCCAGTGCGACCGGGCCCGGCAGGTCAGGGGCCCGGGCCCGGCAGGTCAGAGGCACCCATCACCATGTTGCAGTGCAGGAGATTCCTCCTGCACGGCAACAGTCCGAGGCGTATCTAGGGGCAGGGGGCAGCCGGGGCACGTGAGAGACAGGAAGCAGCTCCAGTCATCATGGTGAGACTGTCAGCTTCTGCTCTGCAGCCCCGGGACAGAAGGTGAGAGCAGGGGGGAGGTGCGGGACAGAGCCTCTTTAGTCAGGAGAAGGTGAGGAGCTGCAGCCGATTTACATCAGCCACCCCTGTACCAGAAAGGAGATTGTGAGTTGTGTATATGAGCTGGTATCTGGTGTGTGTGTCTGATATCTGTAGTGTGTGTGTGTGTGTGTGTGTGTGTGTGTGTGAGTGATATCTGTAGTATGTGTGTGTGTGTGTGTGTGATATCTGTAGTGTGTGTGATATCTGTAGTATGTGTGTGTGATATCGTAGTGTGTGTGTGTGATATCTGTAGTGTGTGTGTGTGTGTGTGTGTGTGATATCTGTAGTATGTGTGTGTGTGTGATATCTGTAGTGTGTGTGATATCTGTAGTATGTGTGTGTGTGATATCGTAGTGTGTGTGTGTGTGTGTGAGATATCTGTAGTATGTGTGTGTGTGTGATATCGTAGTGTGTGTGTGTGTGTGATATCTGTAGTGTGTGTGTGTGAGGCAGGGGCGTAATTACCACAGTCGCAGCAGTCGCCGCTACAAGCGGCTCTGGCAGGTCAGGGGCCCGTGTGTCCCCTTGAGCCTGTCTCCCTTGTCCCCTTATGCTTGTGTCCCTTGTCCCCGTGTGCCAGTCTCCCTTGCCCATTAGTCCCTGTGTGTCCCCATGTGCCTGTCTCCTTTGTCCCCTTGTGCTTGTGTCAGTCTCCTTTGTCCCCTTGTGCTTGTGTCAGTCTCCAAAGAAAAAAAAAAAAAAAAAAAAGAGATGTTCCAGCTTACAATAAAAAATAAACTTTAATCCAATACATTAAAATCAGGAAAACTCCCGGAACAGCACCATAACACCGTGGAGGCAGGCTACGCGTTTCGACTGAAGTCTTTATCACAACTGTGATAAAGACTTCGGTCGAAACGCGTAGCCTGCCTCCACGGTGTTATGGTGCTGTTCCGGGAGTTTTCCTGATTTTAATGTATTGGATTAAAGTTTATTTTTTATTGGAAGCTGGAACATCTCTTTTTTTTTTTTTTTTCTTTGGAGTTCCACTACGTCTCATCAGGACGGAGTTCCGGGCTTCCTCAGCTGATCAGTGAGCTGGCTCCTTTTGTCTTTGTCTACTTGTGTCAGTCTCCCTTGCCCACTAGTCCCTATGTGTCAGTCTCCCTTTCCCACTTGTCCCCGTGTGCCCCTTGTGTCAGGCTCCCTTGCCCACTAGTCCCCTTGTGTCAGTCTCCTTTGCCCACTAGTCCCCTTGTAACCTTCTCCCCTGCCTCCTAGCCCCCATGTGTCCCCTTGTGCCTGTCTTCCTTGCTCCCTAGCCCCCCTATGTTACCCTTGTGCCTGTCTCCCCTAGCCCCCTTGTGCCCTCTCCCCTGCCCCCTCGTCACCATTTGCTCGTGTCTTTCTCACTGCCCCTGTATGGAGGGGCTGCATTATACTATGAGGGGGGCTGCGTTGTATTCTATGGGGGTTACATTGAGTTGTATGGCAGGGCTGCAGGGGGGGGGCCCCATTTGGAAGTTCGCCCATAACTTTGTAGTTACGCCACTGGGTGTAAAGCTACCACCACTGGACTCTGAAGGAGACGTGTTGTGATAGATGGATCACACTTCTCTATCTGCATTTGATGGAGGAGTCTGAGTTTGGTGAATGCCAGGAGAACACTACCCCCTGATGGCATCATGCACACTGTATAGTTTCTGGAGGAGGATAATGCTATGGGCTTGTTATCAGGGGTCGGTCTCCGCCTCTTAGTTCCAGTGAAGGGACATTTTAATACTTCAACACAAGACATTGTGGACAATTGTAACTTCCAGTTTGTAACTTCCAGTTTCTGTTCCCCATGACTGTGCACAGTACACAAGGTCCATACAGACATGGTTGGGGCAGTTTGTTGAGGATGAATAGAGCCCGGACCTCAACCCCAAACCCCATCCAACACCAGTACTGGAAATTGAGAGCCCGGACTCTCCCAAACAGGGCCTGACCTCACAAATGCTCTTCTGGATCAAGGTGCAAAAATTCCCACAGACTCCTCCAAAATGTTGAAGAAAGTCTTCCCAGAAGAGCGGGAGATGTTATATCTACAGAGGGTCTCACTGCATATTAATGTCTATAGATGTAGAATGAGAGGTCAGAAAAGCTCATGAAGGTAACATGTGGAGGGGACAAAAGACTTCTGTCCATATAGAAGATGTTCTGGATAATGGATGGTCCAGTCATAAAACTGAATATTACAAAATGACCTCCCAACCATAACATATGGAAATATACAATGTGTGAAGAAACTATAAGGCCAAGAATGACAGACATTTCCCACCAGTCCTTATAATGTATTCTACATTCAGAGCCTCACTAGATTTGAGGAGAAGGGTCGACCACTGACAAAGTATAATCAGGATCTCAAGGACCTGAGGCTAGGTTATACACGGTAGATGGGGACTCTTCCAGTAGATAGGCCAATCAGTGCATTGTGTCCATACTAATTTTTGTCCTGCACTGGTTGAAAAAAGTGGAAAACTATGGTGACTCCATCGAGAACTGAAGTAAAGTGAACTTCTGAATGGTTGGGAGTCCGGCTGGTCCATCAGATGGTATTGGACAATGGCTGGAACGTTGGGCGATACGAGCTTTTATGGTCTTTCCAATAAGGATGGGGAGACGTTGGTTACAAAATCACGGGACTGGGCTCATTCAGGAGAATTGAGAGCAGAGTCTGGGGAATCTACTTTTGGGCAACGAGGAGGAAACACTTTGTAGCTGTAGTACTCTACTACTTGTTTCGGCACTTCAGCCAGGACACATTTTGCCAAGGCAGCCGGTGAAGCCTAAAATACAAAAAAACAAAAAAAACAAATGGCATCCTTTACTATTATTTTCTTGAAGATATTGGGTATTAATTATCTTCATTCTATCACAGCAGTCACAATAACACTGGGAATGACTGAGTGACTATGGATGGCAGCTCGGTGCTGGATTAATGTGGGAATTTCCCGGCACTATGACATTGGCAAGTTCTACCTTGGTGGACAATAGGTCCAAAGTGTCGGTATGGGGTCATAAAGTTTTATCTATTAGCATTCCAGTGGAGCCTTGCGTGAGACCTAGATACATCTGGATTTGGATGACAGCATTGGTGTAATGATGGCCACTGATTTACAAGCCCATTTCATGTAATTTAGACCCCCAGCATGATGCAAACTCTTGTAGCAGAATCCTCACACTAAAGTCAATAACATGGACATTGGGACCAGATGAAAGAAATGAATATGATGCTACAGAAAAAGTTAAACTCACGTTTTTGAATTCTCTGAATGGCACAAACTGGACAATGTCTCGGAGCACTGGCTCCCCTTTGGGTGCCCTCAGGATCCCATCATCTCCATCAAGAATCTGCATGTCGGTGAAGTCTGCATTTCCAACACCCACGATAATGATGGACATAGGCAAGTAGGACGCCCGCACGATAGCTTCTCTGGTATCTGCCATATCGGTTACTACTCCATCGGTGAGTATGAGTAGAATATAGTATTTCTGTAACAAGAGACGGATGAGTTGGCAAGACACACACAATTCATTTATCAGTTTTACACAATTTACTTGAGAAAACCCACCGAGGCCTCCTTAGTCCTCTCCTCGTCCGCTGCCAGCCGTGCCACCCGGGATATGATTGGTGCAACATTTGTAGGCCCATACAGCTGAATTTTGGGGAGGCAATTCTGGTATGATTCCACTATGCCTTGAATACCTACAGATAATGTGATTAAAAAAAAGATTAATAGGTTTATCATTCTGCAAAGTACATGCAAATATACCAAGGTAATGAGGTTCATGCTGGGCTATCCTCAGTAGTGTATCACATGTCGTTACCGAATTGGTCACAATTTGGTAGTTCAGCGACTCAGGAACCGGTTATATAAGGGTTTTTATATAGATCTTCTGGTTGTCTACCTTTCAAGGACATTTCTACTCCCATCTGAATCCAAATCTTAATATACCACCAATGACGTAACAACGCTTTCCCATGGTCATGACGTTAACCATAAGATCTCTTAGTTCAGTTGGGTCTTCTACAAGAGCAGACCTTCTTGGTGCCATGGAGACAAAGCCCTGCCGGACTCTTAAGGCCCCGTCTCACATAGCGAGATCGCTAGCGAGATCGCTGCTGAGTCACAAGTTTTGTGACGCAACAGCGACCTCAGTAGCGATCTCGCTATGTGTGACACGTAGCAGCGACCAGGCCCCTGCTGCGAGATCGCTGGTCGTGTCAGAATGGCCTGGACCTTTTTTTGGTCGTTGAGGTCCCGCTGACATCGCTGAATCGGTGTGTGTGACACCGATCCAGCGATGTCTTCACTGGTAACCAGGGTAAACATCGGGTTACTAAGCGCAGGGCCGCGCTTAGTAACCCGATGTTTACCCTGGTTACCAGCGTAAATGTAAAAAAAAAAAAACACTACATACTCACCATCTGTTGCCCGTCAGGTCCCTTGGCGTCTGCTTCCTGCTCTGACTGAGCCGCCGTAAAGTGAGAGCACAGCAGTGACGTCACCGCTGCGCTCTGCTCTCACTGTACGGCGGCTCAGTCAGAGCGGAAAGCAGACGCCAAGGGACCTGACGGGCAACAGATGGTGAGTATGTACTGTTTTTTTTTTTTTACATTTACGCTGGTAACCAGGGTAAACATCGGGTTACTAAGCGCGGCCCTGCGCTTAGTAACCCGATGTTTACCCTGGTTACCCGGGTGCTGCAGGGGGACTTCGGCATCGTTGAAGACAGTTTCAACGATGCCGAAGTCGTTCCCCTGATCGTTGGTCGCTGGAGAGAGCTGTCTGTGTGACAGCTCCCCAGCGACCACACAGCGACCACACAGCGACGCTGCAGCGATCAGCATCGTTGTCTGTATCGCTGCAGCGTCGCTGTAGATGTCATTAATTAGTATTTGCATAATTAATTTTTCAAAATGCTAAATCAACTAATGATGCATGGGAATAATGGATGACTTGCGATTCATTTTCATGTTCCTTACCTTCACATTCATCATCATCAGGGTTAAAATTGATAGCGAAATCATGCGAAACCTAGAAAGGAACAGACACCATGAGACGAAAGGTTATGGGACGTTGAAAGGACAACGGTCATGTAGAAGGATCTCCAATGTCATGTTCATCTACAAGAACATCCTTCATGATATTTCACGGTTGTACGCGGCGCCCCTTCCCTTATACTTCCAAGTACACAGGACCTCACACTCCCTATGGGATCCGATCTACAAATGATTGCCCCTTCACTTCATGTACAGACGTTGATTCCCACAAAAAGCAGCAAGAAGTTAAAGACAGAAGAGAATGACAACTTGTGGACTGCGAGAAACTAATGTCAACAATTTGCTGGCGAAATCGCCAATTACATGAGGTCAGGATGTGATGTTGATTCAGTACAGACCAAAAGTTTGGACATACCTTCTCATTTAAAGATTTTTCTGTATTTTTATGACTATGAAAATTGTACATTCACACTGAAGGCATCAAAACTATGAATTAACACATGTGGAATTATATGCTTAACAAAAAAAGTGTGAAACAACTGTCTTATATTCTAGTTTCTTCAAAGTAGCCACCTTTTGCTTTGATGACTGCTTTGCACACTCTTGGCATTCTCTTGATGAGCTTCAAGAGGTAGTCACCGGGAATGGTTTTCACTTCACAGGTACGCCCTGTCAGGTTTAATAAGTGAGATTTCTTGCCTTATAAATGGTGTTGGGACCATCAGTTGTGTTGTACAGAAGTCAGGTGGATACACAGCTGATAGTCCTACTGAATAGACTGTTAGAATTTGTATTACGGCAAGAAAAAAGCAGCTAAGTAAAGAGAAACGAGTGGCCATCATTACTTTAAGAAATGAAGGTCAGTCAGTCTGAAAAATTGGGAAAACTTTGAAAGTGTCCCCAAGTGCAGTGGTTAAAACCATCAAGCGCTACAAAGAAACTGGCTCACATGAGGACCGCCCCAGGAAAGGAAGACCAAGAGTCACCTCTGCTTCTGAGGATAAGTTTATCAGAGTCACCAGCCTCAGAAATCGCAGGTTAACAGCAGCTCAGATTAGAGACCAGGTCAATGCCACACAGAGTTCTAGCAGCAGGCACATCTCTACAACAACTGTTAAGAGGAGACTTTGTGCAGCAGGCCTTCATGGTAAAATAGCTTCTAGGAAACCACTGCTAAGGACAGGCAACAAGCACAAGAGACTTGTTTGGGCTAAAGAACACAAGGAATGGACATTAGACCAGTGAAAATCTGTGCTTTGGTCTGATGAGTCCAAATTTGAGATCTTGGGTTCCAACCACATTGTCTTTGTGCGACGCAGAAAAGGTGAACGGATGGACTCTACATGCCTGGTTCCCACCGTGAAGCATGGAGGAGGTGGTGTGATGGCGTGGGGGTGCTTTGCTGGTGACACTGTTGGGGATTTATTCAAAATTGAAGGCATACTGAACAAGCATGGCTACCACAGCATCTTGCAGTGGCATGCTATTCCATCCAGTTTGCGTTTAGTTGGACCATCATTTATTTTTCAACAGGACAATGACCCCAAACACACCTCCAGGCTGTGTAAGGGCTATTTGATCAAGAAGGAGAGTGATGGGGTGCTACGCCAGATGACCTGGCCTCCACAGTCACCACACCTGAACCCAATCAAGATGGTTTGGGATGAGCTGGACCGCAGGGTGAAGGCAAAAAGGCTAACAAGTGCTAAGCATCTCTGGGAACTCCTTCAAGATTGTTGGAAGACCATTCCTGGTGACTACCTCTTGAAGCTCATCAAGAGAATGCCAAGAGTGTGCAAAGCAGTCATCAAAGCAAAAGGTGGCTACTTTGAAGAACCTAGAATATAAGACATAATTTCAGTTGTTTCACACTTTTTTGTTAAGTATATAATTCCATGTGTTAATTCATAGTTTTGATGCCTTCAGTGTGAATGTACAATTTTCATAGTCATAAAAATACAGAAAAATCTTTAAATGAGAAGGTGTGTCCAAACTTTTGGTCTGTACTGTATATCAGATGCATGAGAGCAGTGACAGAATGACATAACAGGATGGAGGATCTAGGAGAGAGCAAGAAAGCACCCAAACACTCAGAGGAACCATCAATGGACCAGAAGAGGTTGACATTCCCATAGGATGGTTTAATATCTGGCCATCAGGGTAGCTTTTGACCACAACCAGACACAGAAAGAAGAGTACAATATATTGGCTCTTTCCAGTTCAATTGCTCATCATTATGCACATTTCCATCTGCTTTGGGGGTGGTAGTGGGCCATTTACCTCGTGGCTACACAGGTTGCAGCATGGTATGTCCTCCTCTGTTTTTGACCCTTAGTCTGAAAATTTGTACAAGCTCCACATTTGAAAATTATGTGGCAGATCTGGACTGAACTTGCACCTTGTACCACCCCCAACATTGCCCAGGATCACCGATTTATGGCCAGGGCCCAGCAGCCTTTCATTCCCAAACTTGTCTGGAATGATCCAACAGCAATCCAGAAGCTTTGGCGAGTATGTGTGGTGCTATTTCTGGAAAGAAGTAGCCATGTTTTTCAAATTCTAAACAACCCCCTTAAAATCTCAGCAATATCTGAAGGATGGAAAGAGGGTAGCAGGTATAGCCATGGTAGCCATAGTGTTATCTGAGTGCTTCATGTTGTGGTACCTGCCACCCAAATCTCATGTCTACCCAACGTCATGTTCTCTCACCTCCCGTTCTGAAGCCTACCCAGTGTCTACTGGCTTCTCCTCCACGAGAAATGCCTGCAGGACCAATCTGTGGCTGAGGCAAGTCACCGATGCAGCCAGTGATTGGTCAAGCGGGCATTTCCTGCCAGTCAAGAAGGAACCAAGACATAAACACGAGCGGGGACTGGGTGAGCATCAGAACGGGATCTGTAGGGATTCAGTGAAGGTTGATAATACTTCTGTGAAGATCTGAGGTTGTGGGTTGTCTTAATCACCTAGGTAGCTTAACGATGTAGTTAGCTCTATTTCTTCCGTCCACGGTCATACAGCATCTCCAGGTAGATGGCCAAAATACAATGCCCTCAATCCACGGTGCAATGTTTGTGCTGATGTTAATAGCAGAGGAGGTCTGGACTCTGCAGTTATGGGATTAGTGACTTTTTTGTCCTTTGCTCCTCAGCACGGGGGTTCAGTAACGTTACAGGGTCTTGACTTTGAGGTTGAGTTGCTAAGGTTCCTTTTACTTCTCGATAATATCACTCACAGGTATGGGGAGGATTTACGAGGAAGAAATGTAATGAACGGACTTGTTACCCCGGTGGCTCCTATTACAGGACCACACATTTTGTCATAAATATCTATCATCTTGGGTTAAAACGCAGCTTAAATGCGGTCTGCCCGGCCAGATGCCCGATTTTCTGGGGCTGGATGGAAATACTTAACTCGATGATCAAATACACGTGTCCCAATACTTTCATCCATACAGTGTATCTCAATCCTCAGGCTTCAGAGATGTGAGAGATCCGGATTCTTCTGTAGGAACCATCTGGTATTGAGGGGAACGTTCATCTGTTCCTCTTTAGCTTGAGATATTCTGTGATTTTTTTTTCTGCTCAGATTCTCATTTCTTAGTGACACGGCTTCACATCTATTGTCACCGAGACTTCAATTGAATTCTTGGTCTTGTCACTTAGAGAATCTCGGGGCCCTAAGTGTCGGTAATTACGTGCGATTTACATCTCATTAGCGGCAGATCTCTTGTCTGGTGATGTAAGACTGGGTGACATTCACTCCGACAGCATAATTCTTGCTTGTAACTTGTAGACATTGTTACCCGATCGTCCTCCGTTGGAAAGTAATATATCAATAATATCTACTGTGCAGAAAATCGCTGGTTCCATATTAAATTTTGTTATTGAGCGCTCAATTGTTATCATCCACATAACTGGTACGCAAATGTTCCCAAAGTGTGGCGGCATGTACAGAATAGTGAGGTCACTGGACCGCATTGTTCTGCATCCATCAAAGTAATATCATAGTATATAGCAACTATATGTCATATATATAGGACAATCCCTTTTTTATTTCCAGGTTTCTCCATGACTTCCCGCCTCTAGGATTGCTAGTGATCAAGTAGGAGAATCAGCACTAAGTGATACATTTCCCTGCATTGCCCCCACAGGGGAAATGAAGCATTACACAGTAACCATTGAAATCAATGAGCAGCTGATGTGATTGATGCTCCCCGCCAGCTCTCAGGATGGCAGATCCTCAAATTAATTTATTTCTTTAAGCGCTGCAGACTATTATTGCCCATTTTTGCTATTAAAACAATATCGTTTTATTGCATTCTTATATATTTTGTTCTGGAATAAAGTCTCTTTGCAGAGTTTGAGAAATCAGATTCCTGTTTGTTGCCTTCTTGGATCTTGTGATATTTAGGTCAAACTCTATATGTGCAGCCTAAAATCTACTCTAAGCTATAAAATATGTATAAACGTATTATTTCTGGTGTATAGCCCATATAAAGATGCTTTACATGCAGTAATATAGTGACACCATAGAGATGCAACAAATGCACCTGGACTCCAATAATTAATGGGCCCCTATGAGGCAATTCTGAGTTAATGGGCAGGGAAGGGCTGCTGGATGTTTTTCCATCACCTTCAGATCATATTCAACTCTTGGAAACCTCACTTAGGGTATGTGTCCATGCAGCGCCCCAGAGTCCTGGTCGTTGCAGTACTGTGGCTCCGCCACTATGGGGAGCCATGGTGCGTCCGATGGCACTGAAGGAGTTCATCTGATCAGGTATCACAGACACCAATACATTTCACAGCCGGGCCACCGGGGGGAGCTAAGGGTTCTATTCATTAGGCCACTCCCCACCATAGTGGGTAAACTGGGGGTCAGGCAGGAAGTTAGATCAGAAAGCTGACTGGATTGGACGAAGCAACACCTAGTGGCAGAGGGTGTTGTGGAGGAAGAGACAGTAGGGTCTCTGTCAGGGGTGGGATCCTGACAGAGGCTTGGCATTGGAAAGAACGTATCGGGTCCGCGCCAGCTCCGGGAAGCGGCGGGGCCCAAGAAAGGACTAGAAGCGAGATAGATTGTGCTGAGTGAGAAACGAGATCAAGCGATAGGAGAATTCCAGTAGGGGTCGTGCTGTAAGACCGGAGCAACACCCTACTGAGGCGCACTACCGGTGGCCGGAACGCCGAGGGAGTATTATAACATTCAGCTTCAAGCAATACTCTAAACAGCGGCAGGACAGTCAGTCTAAGGCGGGCTGTCTAACACATATCACCTATGAAGTCTTGGGAGGCAATTGCGGGAGAGGGGCGTCTCTAGGGTCCCGGAAGAACTCCAGGCCTACCCGACAAACGGGTGCCGTTCTAACTGTAACATCAGGAAGGGACGGACTATTAGAAGAACATCATTTAATCGAGTTGTGAGGGAACTTAAGAAACAGACACAACAGTTGTGGGGTACTTTCCGTAAGCACAGCAGGGAAGGACTACAACACATAGCGCTAAGAAGGAAGGCACCGATTTCCACCTGTGAAGAGAACTCTGGAGGTGCCATTGGACCGGCCGGACTTGCGCAGCCTGGTGAACCGTATTCTGGACTGAGGACTCAGAGATCTCCAGTAAAGAGGTAAAGAGACTGCAACCTGGTGTCCTCGTTATTTACCGCGACCTGCACCCCACAACTGCACCGTTACAACACCACTTACTGCACCGGACGTCCCCCACTGACAGACAGGGCCACGGACCGGGTCTAGCCACCGTGACAACCCCAGGACTGAGACCCAGAGGCCCGGCTCCGGGTACCCCTCGGCCCTGCGGCGGTGTGGGGGCGCTCCAACTTGGCGTCACGAACAGGATCTACTTAAGCCTGAAGAATCAGGTCATGTGTGCCTTGGAACTGTGATTTATCGTGCTTGGACTGTGCTTTATTACAAGGACTGTGTGTTGCCACTTGCCGCCAGAAGTTCCCGCCAAAACCGCCGCCATTACAGCGCTAAGGAGAGCGCAGGAGAAGAAGAAGGGCGTGGAAGTGGGCGTGAACAAGCTGAAGAGCGCGAAAGACAATGGCCGCCCAGTCTAAATATCTTGGCCCCTTGAGGACGTGTCCGTCAGCAGCCGAGATCCGCCTCCTGATCCTTAATGGTGGGCAGAGACAACGAAAACGAAACCGCCCACGAAGAAGAGAGCGGGAAAAGGACCAGGAAGAAGGAGCGAGCAACATGGAGGCCGCCATGGCCAGCCGCCCGGAGCCGGAGCGTGGGGTCGGAGCCGAGGACTCCCCCAGCTACCCGGAGAGGCACCGCAGCCAGACCTCCACAGTTGACGCTGACCTCCTGCAGACCGGAGCGGACGGGCTGATCCATCAACCCCGGCGGATGCAGCTGATCACTGAGGCCGGGTGGAAGAAGACCATCATC
Source organism: Ranitomeya variabilis (assembly GCF_051348905.1). Lineage (NCBI taxonomy): Eukaryota > Metazoa > Chordata > Amphibia > Anura > Dendrobatidae > Ranitomeya > Ranitomeya variabilis. Next base: position 595,389,867 of record NC_135233.1, on the reverse strand, counting down.
GGGAGCCTCGCCAGACGTCTGTCGGCAGCCTCGTCTGGTCCGGAGCAAGAAAGAAGTTCCAGCGCTCCGAAGCCAGAAAGCAAGGCCCTGCCGGAAAGCGAGGTGCTGCAAGCAGAGATGACAACGTCGCAGCACAAGGCCCTGCAACCAGCGTTCCAGACCCCAGCGCAGACGGAGCAGACCGGCATCGGAGGGACCGCATCTGAAGCAGGTATGAAGGACGACCCTACCCTGATGACTGACACCACTCCCGTGACTGCTGGTGCCACAGCTGCTGACTCCATTCCAGTGACTGATCTTGCAGCAGCCGCTGCCTCTGCTGCCGCAAATGCCCCTACTCAAGCTGCGCAGACCTCCATCGCTGTGCATGACCTAACCGTACATGAGAGACGGATTAACGGCGTTTGTCCAGCACTGGGTGTAACCCTGGACCTCACTTTTCCCAGGCCGAGAAGGGTAAAGTGCCAGGTACAGCCCTGGAAGCCGTCCAACTAAGCCTCGGAAACCTGAAACTGTAAATAGTTAACTGTTTATTTCCTTGCTGTTTTGCTGCTAAAACCCGTCCTGGGTTAACTCTTAAAGGGATCCCTTTGTTTACCCGGGATCCCTATTGCTTTTTATTCTTGCTTTCACTTTCATTTTTGCTTTTTTGTTCCACAATGTTATAAAAACTGCTGAATCATGAACAATGCATGATACAAACTTCTTGTAAATAGTTTGCACCTTCTTAAAGGTGCTATCTACTGGTTCTATATGAAGAAAGGACACTTTGCGAAGATATTGTTTTTTGAAAACATCACTGGAGTCCTTATTACAAACAGACTTGCAGCTTGAGGAGTTGCACTACCTCATAGAGACTTGGTCCCCTCTTAAAGGGGATGTTCACTGATGGTACTTAGAGAATGATGTTGCTCTAAAAAGAAAGTTAATGATGCTGCTGATATGTACAAGTTGTATGTAACTAAATTGTTGAAAGAAAGAAGTGTTTAATAATGTGTTCTGAGATAAAGTAATTATTGGAAAGATGCAGTAGACCCGTAGGGGTAGACTTAAGGCCCCGTCTCACACAGCGACGCTGCAGCGATACAGACAACGATGCTGATCGCTGCAGCGTCGCTGTTTTGTCGCTGTGTGGTCGCTGGGGAGCTGTCACACAGACAGCTCTCTCCAGCGACCAACGATCAGGGGAACGACTTCGGCATCGTTGAAACTGTCATCAACGATGCCGAAGTCCCCCTGCAGCACCCGGTAACCAGGGTAAACATCGGGCTACTAAGCGCAGGGCCGCGCTTAGTAACCCGATGTTTACCCTGGTTACCAAAAAAAACAAACAGTACATACTCGCCTTTCGGTGTCCAGGTCCCTTGCCGTCCGCTTCCTGCTCTGACAGTGCCGCTGTACACTGAGAGCAGAGCGCAGCGGTGATGTCACTGCTGTGATCTGCTCTCACTTTCCGGCCGGCAGTCAGAGCAGGAAGCGGACGGCAAGGGACCTGGACACCGAAAGGCGAGTATGTATTGTTTGTTTTTTTTGGTAACCAGGGTAAACATCGGGTTACTAAGCGCGGCCCTGCGCTTAGTAACCCGATGTTTACCCTGGTTACCAGTGAAGACATCGCTGGATCGGTGTCACACACACCGATTCAGCGATGTCAGCGGGGCCTCAACGACCAAAAAAAGGTCCAGGCCATTCCGACACGACCAGCGATCTCGCAGCAGGGGCCTGATCGCTGGTACGTGTCACACATAGCGAGATCGCTACTGAGATCGCTGTTGCGTCACAAAACTTGTGACTCAGCAGCGATCTCGCTAGCGATCTCGCTATGTGAGACGGGGCATATAGTGTCCTGCATAGTTGTTAGCAAGAAAGTAAAGATAGAAGTTAATGCTCTAAGAAAATGTTTGGTAATGTTGATAGAAAATGGGGATAGAAGGTAAACCCTGAGTCCTCCGTAGAAAGCCAGTTCATTGTAAAGAAAGAGTTAAAAATGTGTTGCAGAGGACAGAAAGTGAACCCGTAGGGGTTAGGTAGTGAGTCCTCTTAGGAGCCATACGTAGATGGCTCAGTGCTTCTAAAACTGAAAGTAATGTTATGATCTATACTGTGTATAGAAGTTGAAAAGGCAGTAGGCCCTGGCTGAACGGGGCGGTCCTGTAACAGAAAGGAGAGGCAGTAGGTCTGGTGCCGATAGGACAGGCGGTCCTGCAGAATTAAAGAAGGAGAATGAGAAAGTTAAAGTGCCTTATAATGTGATTATAGGAAGGTCTTTAGTGGATTTAGAGTGTGAGTCCTTAAAGGCAATGTTAAATTATTGTTCAACAATTTTGCACTTAAGTAGAATGCCCGGTTGGGTAACAGGAGTTATTTATAGCCTGTAATTTATAATGTTAACCATGTTTGTAACGTTCAAGTGTCCTCACCTCCCATAAAGGGAAGCTCTGTTCAAATATACTTGTTGTCATTGCACTCAACAAAATTGTATGTCTTTTTGCTAACTTGTATTGTTGTTTTCTTCCCAGTCCCGGAGTACTGTGTGTAACCAGGGGGGAGTGCAGCGCCCCAGAGTCCTGGTCGTTGCAGTACTGTGGCTCCGCCACTATGGGGAGCCATGGTGCGTCCGATGGCACTGAAGGAGTTCATCTGATCAGGTATCACAGACACCAATACATTTCACAGCCGGGCCACCGGGGGGAGCTAAGGGTTCTATTCATTAGGCCACTCCCCACCATAGTGGGTAAACTGGGGGTCAGGCAGGAAGTTAGATCAGAAAGCTGACTGGACTGGACGAAGCAACACCTAGTGGCAGAGGGTGTTGTGGAGGAAGAGACAGTAGGGTCTCTGTCAGGGGTGGGATCCTGACAGAGGCTTGGCATTGGAAAGAACGTATCGGGTCCGCGCCAGCTCCGGGAAGCGGCGGGGCCCAAGAAAGGACTAGAAGCGAGATAGATTGTGCTGAGTGAGAAACGAGATCAAGCGATAGGAGAATTCCAGTAGGGGTCGTGCTGTAAGACCGGAGCAACACCCTACTGAGGCGCACTACCGGTGGCCGGAACGCCGAGGGAGTATTATAACATTCAGCTTCAAGCAATACTCTAAACAGCGGCAGGACAGTCAGTTTAAGGCGGGCTGTCTAACACATATCACCTATGAAGTCTTGGGAGGCAATTGCGGGAGAGGGGCGTCTCTAGGGTCCCGGAAGAACTCCAGGCCTACCCGACAAACGGGTGCCGTTCTAACTGTAACATCAGGAAGGGACGGACGATTAGAAGAACATCATTTAATCGAGTTGTGAGGGAACTTAAGAAACAGACACAACAGTTGTGGGGTACTTTCCGTAAGCACAGCAGGGAAGGACTACAACACATAGCGCTAAGAAGGAAGGCACCGATTTCCACCTGTGAAGTGAACTCTGGAGGTGCCATTGGACCGGCCGGACTTGCGCAGCCTGGTGAACCGTATTCTGGACTGAGGACTCAGAGATCTCCAGTAAAGAGGTAAAGAGACTGCAACCTGGTGTCCTCGTTATTTACCGCGACCTGCACCCCACAACTGCACCGTTACAACACCACTTACTGCACCGGACGTCCCCCACTGACAGACAGGGCCACGGACCGGGTCTAGCCACCGTGACAACCCCAGGACTGAGACCCAGAGGCCCGGCTCCGGGTACCCCTCGGCCCTGCGGCGGTGTGGGGGCGCTCCAACTACGTTCAGGATTGCATCAGGATTTGGTCAGGATTTTCCATCAGTATTTGTAAGCCAAAACCAGGAGTGGGTGATAAATGCTTAAATGGTGCATATGTTTCTATTATACTTTTCCTCTAATTGTTCCACTCCTGGTTTTGGCTTACAAATACTGGTGGAAAATCCTGACCAAATCCTGATGCGAAGCCGCTCGGCGCTAAGCCCCGCCCCCTTTCTGGGACGCGATCATGCCAGATGTGTACTGTACACATCCGGGATCATCGCACCCCTCGCCATAGGGCCCTGTGATATTACCTGCGGCGACGCAGCGTCGCCGCAGGTAGCACGGACATGCTGCGGTCTGAAAAGACGCGCAGCATGTCCGGAGTCGCAGGGCCGCCGCGTGCGGGTTTCCACGCATAGTGGACACGGGATTTCAAAAAATCCCCTCCACTATGCTGGAACATCTGGACGCTGCGTGTTTGACGCTGCAGCGTCAAACAAGCAGCGTTTACTTACCGTGGACACACGGCCTAAGGCTACTTTCACACATCAGGTTTTTGCCGTCAGACACAATCCGTCGAATATTGGAAAAAACAGATCCGGCGCAGACTGTGAAAAAACTGATGCAACGGATCCGTTTTTTCGATGGATCCGACTAGCATATCCAGATAATTGGATTAAAAAAAATGGAGCATGCTCAGCTTAAAAAAATGGAATCTGGCACCGGAATCCGTCATTTTCCAGATCCGGCACCTTGCGGCTCCCATAGGCTTCCATTCTAGCAAACAGCCGGAAGTGCCGGATTTTTCGCCGGAGACAAAAAACGTTGCTATGGACGTTTTTTCCAGAAACCGTAAACAGCAGATTTGCCGGATCTGGCAAAAACCGGACGAAATGCAAGGTCATCCAGTGCAATCCGGCACTAATACAAGTCTATGGAAAAAAAAACGAATGTTGCCGCCGGATCCGTTTTTTTTAAAATTAGCCGGATTGAGCCTGACGGCGAAAACCTTATGTGTGAAAGTAGCCTAAAAGATAGCCTGTGCTCCTCTTGAAGTGTCCAGAGCTCATGATATAATGACACTTGTGCAGTAAGGGGTTAATATTATACACATTGACTACTTATGGCATACCCCTCACAGGGGCAATTTTTTGGCAGGTGTGCAAATTCAGGATATTGTGGCCTCACTGTCCAGTGAGTGCGATCTGGTCTGCTGTAATGTACATCTATGGCCTTTATGAATGCACGAGACCCCTACTGCCTAGATAGGTGGATCAGACACTTACTGCCCAAATAGGTGGACCAGACAACTACTGCATAATAGGAAGGTGAGATGGTTACTGCCTAGATCAGTGTTTCCCAAACTCCAGTCCTCACGGACCCCACGGGTCATGTTTTCAGGATTTCCTCAGTATTGCGCAAGTAGTGGAAGTTTTATCAAGGCATCAGGAATTGTCTCACCTGTGCAACACTATGGAAATCCTGAAAACATGACCCGTGGGGTCCGTGAGGACTGGAGTTTGGGAAATACTGGCCTAGATGAATGCACAATATTCTTACTGCCCTGATGGGTAGACCAGTCACCAGAGACATATTGATCAGATGGGTAAAACTAAACATTTACTACCCAAATGGGTGGACCATTACTTCACTGCATGAATGGGAGTTAAAACCCTTGTTGTCCAAATGGGTACATGAGACCCTTATTGTTCAGATAGGTGGAGTGGACCCTTACTATCCAAATGGCTGGACCAGACCTCTGCTGCCCAAATCGTAGAGGCGAGCACTTAACGTCCGGGTGGGTGAACCAAACCCTTAATTCCCATATGGGGTGCATGAGACTTTTACTGTCCAGATGGACGGATAAGACCCTTTCATCCCAAATGAGTCTAGAAGACCCTTATTACCCAGGTGGGTGGATAAACCATTATTCCCTAAATGGATGCATTAGACCCTTACAATTCAGATGGGTTGAACCGGACCCTTATGTCTCAGATGGGTGCATGTGACCCTTATTGCCCAGATGGGTGCATCAAACACTGCAGAGATCGGTGAATTTGACCTTTTCTGCTTGAAAGGACGGAGATAACCATTATTGCCCAGGTGGGTGAACCAGACTCTTACTATACAGATGGGTGGGCTCTGAATGCCCAGGTAGGTGGCTAAGACCTTTATTGTCCAAATGGTACATCAGACACCTACTGGGTAACACTTCTACTGCCCAAACGGTTGCATGAGATCCTTATTGCCCAGACGGGTGTGCCGAAACCTACTGTCTAGACAATAGAAGAAGACCAAGGCCCATTTGGGTGGACAGGACCGTTACTGTCTAAATGGGTTATCGAGTCCCTTACTGCTTGTTGGCCTCAGCCAGGATATAAAATGAGACATTTCCCATCTCCTCTGATGAACATCTAGAAGCTAAAAATATTCTATATATTCATTGTCAGGAGTAATTAAAAGTGAACAATGAGCTTCTGTGCACGGGATTCATCATCGATAATGAGTAATGCTTTAAGTCCAACCTACACTCAGTGTCAATGCGTCAAATATTAAAAGTAAAAAAAAATATATATATATATATATATATATATTAAAAAAAATCCAACACTAAAATAGAAATGAGAGGAAATGTGAGAAGACAATAGGAAGCGGCATTATATACAGAAAATGGATCAAGGACGGCGGATAACTGCAGTGGACAAGAAGCGGGGGAACGGTGGAAACACATTGTGACTTCAAGGGAAGAGCTGGACCAGCGGCAAAGCTGACACTTCAATCATCCCTATAGATGCTTTACATTTCAGGGGCTCCTGAACCTTCTCCTTGGCTACATAGAAACCTGGCTGTGCAGGCGAGATACAATGGTCTTTGATGAAGCGGGACTGACGCATATGGCATACGTGTGGCTTAGTGCGTGGTCTTTGTATTCATTCCATACCTCTACGTCAATTTATATTGCGATGTTGCAAAATGAGTGAAATTTCTCAATTTTTAGATAATTTTCAGATATTTTCACAATATAAATAACATACTGTTGCACAAAAATGACTTCTGGTGGTCGCCACCACTTAGGGACCCACCACTATATTTCTAACAGAGGCACTGTTATCTGGGCAGTGTATGGCGGTAATATTAGGATACTACATGGCACTATTATATAGGCCTTCTGGTATTATAGTAGTGGCAGTATTTTGGGCAGTGGCTTACTAGCCTTCGGTCTCCTATAACATCCTAATGACCTATTCGAAAATGTTGCTGGTAATATAGCAGGGTACATTGGTTGCCCTATTTATGCCAAATTAATGCCCAGGGCGTGCAATGAATAAAAAGCAATATAGGCTGACATTTTTAGTCAGAATTTTGCAGGCAATGCCCATAAGGATCGACCTGGGATGTAAACAATATTTTATTTCTGTAAGGATCATGTCTTGTGATTTTATACCCTATGGCGAAATTCTTTATTTTTAAATAAATGAAAAATAATGAATATTGCCAGCAACCACTGAACCAGACCTGACAGTGTCTACAGGCAATATATAGCGTACAGTTATGAAGGAAATGTACAGGAATACACAGAAGAGAGTCTAGCGTTAATTCTGCCTCCCTGTGTACAAGAATATACCTACTATAATACTGCTCCCTATGTACAAGAATATAACTACTATAATACTGCCCTCTTTGTACAAGAATATAACTACTATAATACTGCTCCTATGTACAAGAATATAACTACTATAATACTGCCCCCATGTACAAGAATATATCTACTATAATACTGCTCCTATGTACAAGAATATAACTACTATAATACTGCTCCTATGTACAAGAATATAACTACTATAATACTGCCCCATGTACAAGAATATAACTACTATAATACTGCCCCCATGTACAAGAATATAACTACTATAATACTGCTCCTATGTACAAGAATATAACTACTATAATACTGCCCCCATGTACAAGAATATAACTTCTGTAATACTGCCCCCATGTACAAGAATATAACTACTATAATACTGCTCCTATGTACAAGAATATAACTACTATAATACTGCTCCTATGTACAAGAATATAACTACTATAATACTGCCCTATGTACAAGAATATAACTACTATAATACTGCCTCCTATGTACAAGAATATAACTACTATAATACTGTCCCCCTATGTACAAGAATATAACTGCTATAATACTGCCCCCTATGTACAAGAATATAAGTACTATAATACTGCTCCTATGTACAAGAATATAACTACTATAATACTGCCCCCCATGTACAAGAATATAACTACTATAATACTGCCCCTATGTACAAGAATATAACTACTATAATACTGCCCCTATGTACAAGAATATAAATACTATAATACTGCCCCTACGTACAAGAATATAACTATTATAATACTTCTCCTGCGTACAAGAATATAACTACTATAATACAGTTTCTATGTGCAAAAATATAACAACAATAATACTGCCCCGTATGTACAAGAATATAAATACTATAATACTGCCCCCTATGTACAAGAATATAACCACTATAATACTGCCCCTATGTACATGAATATAACTACTATAATACTGCTCTTATGTACAATATACAACAACTATAATACTGTCCCTATGTACAAGAATATAACTACTATAACACTGCCCCTATGTACAAGAGTATAACTACTATAATACAGCTCCTATGTACAAGAATATAACTACTATAACACTGCTCCCTATGTACAAGAATATAACTACTATTATACTGTCCCTATGTACAAGAATATAACTACTATAATACTGCTCCTATGTACAAGAATATAACTACTATAATACTGCCTCCTATGTACAAGAATATAACTACTATAATACTGCCTCCTATGTACAAGAATATAACTACAATAATACTGCCTCCTATGTACAAGAATATAACTAATATAATACTGCCTCCTAGCTGTGAGGTTGTGTTTTTTGGCTCTCCTGACGTCTGGAGCAAGCCCAGGGAGGGGCCACCCTGGGCGGGGAAGCTCCCCAGGCAAGGCCCAGGCTTCTCGGCCTACACTGGGACACGGCTCCCAGGCTTCTCTGAATGGGAATGCTAATCCCAAAGCCACTGTGAGACCAGTGAATGCAGCGAGCCAAAGCTGCAGCAGTTCTGTGAGGGAGGAAAAACCTGCAAGTAAAGTTTCGGGAGGAAAATCTCCTCCAAGCCCAGCAAAGAAGCAAGAAGTTAAAGTGTTGGTGAGTGATGTTACACAGCACAGTATGAAGTCCTGTAACTCCCCAGTCAGTAAGCAGCCCCTGCCTGGTGCACAGGTGAAATCAGCCTCAGGTGTGCAGATCATCTCTCCTGCTCCCAGGCAGAGACGGACGTCTTTGGAAAGACAAACAATCCAGGAGAACTTACAGCAACATGGCAGTGTGGCGCTGTCAGGACTCACCCGGTCGCAATCAGGTGGCAGCGATAAACCTGCTGCGGAGCCTGCATCCAGCTGAGGAGCCACAAAGCCATCTGTGGTGGAACCGCACAAGACCGACCAGGCTGGAGCGAGCCGCCCCACCCCCTCTGCCGGGCGGCTTACGTGGAAGCCGACATGACAGGGGGTTTGGAGCAGGGAAAAAGGGGGCGGGGAGTTCGCTCTGAGGGGAGGGTTAATGCTGGCCTGGAGAGGGTATGGGGTGAGTGGGGGGGAGGAGCCGGTCACTTCCCGCTCTGAGGACCTGGGAGCAGGAAGCACCAAGCACCAGCAGCTTACCATGGCGTCCATTGAGGGAGTCCTGTCACAACTGCGGGCGGCGGCGTCACAGCCTCCAGGCTGGCTGGAGGTTCAAGTGTCCAGCATCCTCGGCGGTGGCAGCGGCAGCGCAGATACCCCGGCGGTCGGGCCTGGTGAGCGGCGGTCCAGGCGGGTGCGGCCCCCGGAACGCTTATCCCCCGATGTCACCCCGGTGTCTCAGCGGCGGCGCAGGAGCCCCTCAGGGGACCCTCCAGGCCACGTGCCTGCTCAGAAGCGCCCCAGCAGGCCGCGGTCTGGGAGGAATCAGCCTGCCGCGCTGAGGCCTGCAGCGGCAGTTGGGCCTTCTCCCCCAGCACGCCGGGGGGCAGGGCCTATGCGCGCCAGAGCTCCTAACGGTCGGAGCGACGTCACGGCGGTCCACCGCGGTGATGACCAGGCCAAGCGGCCTGCTTCCAGCAGCAGCGCGAGACGGCGGTGGGAGTATCCCAGCGGCATCGGCAGGCAGCGCCCCAGACCCGGCAGGGCTGCTGGACACGACCAGGGGGCACCATTCACCTCAAGCACCGGCGACAGGGCCTGCATCCTCCCGGGTGGCGGTGCCAGACGGCAGTGCTTCGGACGGCGGGTCCGTGTCTGGGCCTACAGGACATCCGGCGGTCACCCCGGATGACGGATTCAGCATGGTCCCCAGGGGGTGGATCGGTTGGACCGGTATTGCGGAGCGAAGTTCACGTCCGGGAGGGTCTGAGGACGGCTTTGGGATCGAGAGACGGCTGGGCAGCGACAGCATCTGCGGCTGGGGGGATCACAGCTCCCTTGCAGCCTGGTGAGAATCCATCTATGTTTTGTTTGTCCCCGGCGTTTTCGACGCCGACTTTGACTTCGGTGAATCGGGTTGAGGGGTACGTTGAGCGGGGTGATGGAGTTGGTATGCGGGCAGATGCGAGTCGTGAGGGGGTGGAGGAGTTGTTGTCAGGTGTACATGAGCTGTTGTCCCGGTTGGGCAGTGGCAGGCCAGGGCCATCCCCTTTGTCAGCTTGGGTCGGTTTGTTTGATCCGGGGTTGGCGTTATCCGGCAGTGGGTCCGCCGAATCGGGTAGGTTGTCCGAGCCGGTCTCGGTATCTGTGCAGACTGAGAAAGAGAGGGAGGGGGGCATTCGGTTGTATGATAAGGCGCGGGGCGAGGTGTACGTTTGCTTTGAAGGGCCGTTGGGGGCGCACTTGAAAAAGGAGGTGCGTGAGAAGATTTGGAAGGACGAGTATGTCGAGATATTTTCGCTCTTGCCGTTGGAAAAATTTAACCTTGATAAGAGTAAAAAAGAAGATAGTAAGAAGGAGGATGAGGAAAAGCGGCGATGGCGCCTTATTCCTCAGACGTTTGTAAATTGGCTTCAGGCGTTCGCGATTTTGGCAAGTGTTATTGGCGAGAAGGCTCCCGAGAATTGCTCAGCCTTGTTTTGTTATATGGATTCCATAGGTGAGGCGCATAGGGCCTATGGTGGGCAAACATGGTTACGATACGATGAGCAGTTCCGACAGCGGAAGGTGGTCCGTCTGGCGATCCGGTGGGATCAGAAGGACATTGGTTTGTGGTTACGGGTGATGGCGCCAACAAAGTTTGGTCACTCCTTTCAGAGCGGGGCCGGAACTTCCGGCCAAAGCGCTTCGCAGGGTTCCTCTTCAGGAGCCGAGGGTCAGTCGGGTCATCCCGGCGGCCAGAAGCACGGAGTTTGTTGGCAGTTCAATGATGGCCAGTGCAAGTTCGGAGCGACTTGTAAGTTCAACCATTTGTGCTCTAACTGCAACGGCGCCTCGCACGGAGCTTCCAAGTGTTTTAAGAAAAAAGGGAAGCCAGAGGGTAATTCCAAAGGGGGTGACTCCGGTGAGGTTGGACGCGATGGCCCCCTATCTAAATAGGTTTCCCGACAGGGAGAGGGCGGAGTTGCTCCGGGTTGGTTTTGATGTTGGTTTTCGTATACCTGCCCCGGATTTTGCGGTACCACTGAGTTTGAAGAACCTCAGATCGGCCTTGTTGCACGCATCAGTCGTGTCAGAAAAGTTGGGCAAAGAGGTGGCTTTGGGTAGGATGTCTGGACCGTTTCCCACTCCTCCCTTGGACGATTTGGTGGTGTCGCCGTTGGGTGTGGTCCCCAAGAAGGAGCCTAATAAATTTAGGCTCATTCAGCATTTGTCCTACCCAAAAGGGAGGTCCGTGAATGATGGTATCGATCCAGAGCTTTGTTCGGTGGTGTATACGTCGTTTGATGAGGCAGCCAGGTGGGTGCGCAGTTGTGGTAGAGGGGCATTGTTAGCTAAGACCGACATTGAGTCGGCCTTTTGTTTGTTGCCGGTTCACCCCGATAGCGTAAAGTTGTTAGGCTGTTATTGGGATGGCGGGTTTTATGTTGACCGTTGTTTGCCGATGGGCTGTTCACTGTCGTGCGCTTATTTTGAGGCCTTTAGTTCTTTTTTGGAGTGGGCGGTGCGGGATGTGTCCGGTTTGGATTCAGTGATTCATTATTTGGACGACTTCTTGTGCATAGGTCCTGATCAGTCGCAATGTTGTGAGGTCATGCTGAGGATGGTTGTTTGGGTTGCTGAGCGTTTTGGGGTCCCGCTGGCACCGGGCAAGACTGAGGGTCCGTGCACGAGTCTGTCCTTTTTGGGTATTGTTATCGATTCCGTGAAGTGGGAGTTTAGGTTACCGGTTGACAAGGTGTTGGGTTTGAGAGAGGAGGTGGCCCTTGCTAGACGTTTGAAGAAATTGCCACTGCGAGAGGTGCAGTCGCTTATGGGGAAATTTAATTTTGCATGCCGAATTATCCCAATGGGGAGGATTTTTTCACGAAGGTTGGCTAGCGCTACGGCCGGGATTTCCACCCCACATCATTTTGTTCATTTGTCGTCCAAACACAAGGCCGACTTGGAGGTTTGGGACCGTTTTTTGTCCTGTTACAATGGGCGTTCATTGTTGATGGACGAAGCAGTTGGTAATGCGGATTTGGATTTGTTTAACGATGCGTCGGGCGGTATTGAATTTGGGGCCTTTTTCAGGGGCCGTTGGTGTGCTTCACGATGGCCGATAGCTTGGTTCGAAAAAGGATTGGTACAAAATATTACTTTGTTGGAGATTTTTCCAATTTTGGTTGTTCTGCAGCTTTGGGGCAACAATTTTCTAAACAAAAGGGTGCGCTTTAACTGTGACAATATGGCGGTCGTGTGTGCCATTAACAGTCTGACGACAGCGTCGCCTCCTGTAATCAGAGTTCTTCGGCAGTTGGTTTTGTCTTGTTTATCCTTGAATGCTTATTTCACGGCATCTCATGTGCCCGGTGTTAATAACGGCATTGCCGATTCTCTGTCTCGTTTCCAGTGGGAGCGTTTTCGGTCGCTGGCTCCGGAGGCCGAGGAGACGGGGCTGGAATGCCCAGCAGAGCTTTGGAGCGTGGTGTCCAGGCTGCAGAACCTTTAATTCAAGCATCCTTGGCGCCGAGTACATGGTTGTGTTATCACGCGGTATGGAGCGCGTGGGAGAGCTGGTTGGCGTCGTGTGGCATGGCGGGTACTGGTCGGGAACAAGTTGGGGCGTTGTTGTTGTGGATGAGGCACGGCGCGGATCAGGGTTGGTCGGCAGCAAAAGTTGATAGGACGATAGCGGCTTTGGTTTTTGGTTTCAGGCTCCGGGGCCTGCAGGACTTGATGAAGTCTTTTTTGGTTAAGCAAGCTGCGAAGGGGTTGAGAAGGGCAGGTAGCTGTGGCGATTGCAGGCGCCCGGTGTCTTTTGAGATGTTGGAGCGGTTGGGGGCACGTTTGGGCGATATATGTGTTTCCGGTTTTGAGGCTGCGCTATTTTGCCTAGCTTTCTTGTTGGCTTTTTACGGAGCCTTGAGGGTGGGGGAGTTGGTGTCTCCCACTACAGTTCGTCAAGGGGACCTTTGGGCGGGGGACTTTTTTGTTTCCAAGGGGTCGCAATTTTGGATTCGGAAGTCTAAGATGGATCAGACAGGACGGGGTAAAAGGGTGATTTTGAGTGCCGTTCCCGGGTCCGTGATGTGTCCTGTCCGTTGCTGGCAGGATTTTGATAGGCTTCACCCGCGGGGTGATGGGCCTTTGTTACGTCATGAGGACGGGTCTTTTCTGTCAAGATACCAGTTTGTAGTGGTTTTTCGGCAGTCTTTGGAGGCCATTGGCGTGGATTCTTCCAGGTTCGCCTCGCATTCTTTTCGGATCGGGTCCGCTACGGAGGCGGCGCGGAGTGGTTTGGCTCCTGCAGTGGTACAGAGGATAGGGCGGTGGGAGTCTGGTCGTTATCGGAGCTACGTGAGGCCCTGAGAGGCTGGTGACTGTCGGTCTCTGTACTCGTTGTTGGTGCGTGCCTAAGTTGGTTATGTTTTTCAGGTTTTTCCTCGCTGTTGGTGTGGATTGTCGGCCACTCTTACGTGTACTGCGGCGCGAAGCGAGCGGACGTCCGACAGGATGGAAGACAGCTCGGCTTTTCCAGGGATGTGGCCGTCATCAGGTGGTTGGGGTTTCGGGGCCTAGGTTGGAACAGAGTCCTGGAGGAGGTTCACAATGGCGTTCGGTTGGACAGGCCTCCCGATATTCTGGTTTTACATGTTGGAGGAAACGACTTGGGAGTTCGTCCTTGTCGTGAGTTAATACGGGACATTAAGCATGACTTGCTACGGTTATGGGTTTCCTTTCGGGACATGTCTGTAGTGTGGTCCGAGATTGTTCCACGGAGATCCTGAAGGCACGCTAGGTCGGTGGACAAGATTAATAAGGCCCGCATCAAGGTGAATCAGGCCGTGTCTTGTTTTGTGGCACGGAATGGGGGTTTTGCCGTGCGTCATTTTGATTTGGAGCGTGGTGGTGACCAATTTCTTTTGGGTGATGGCGTTCATCTGAACGCGGTGGGTATTGACTTGTGGGCCATTGGGCTGCAGTCTGGAATTGAGCGGGCCATAGCGGTTAAGGTTGGTGGGGTCTCGGGTACTTGAGGGGGTCAAGTATCCTCGTGGTGGCGGGGGGAGGGGTCCTTGGAGTTGGTGCTAAATTGGCCTGGGGGGTCCGTCGGGATACGGATTCTCCAGTTGGTATAAGTTTTGGTTGCGGGTCTGGTGATTTGGGGGAATCTTGGTAACGGTGGGCCAGATTCCTAAGTTGGAAGTGGACAACGGGAACCCTTCGGGGTATTTTGGTGCTCTCGAGCCTGTGGGGTAACGGCTGAGAGTAATCTACGGTTGGTCTCTTGTCCACTTGTTTATAATATGGTTAACACCAGACTTTTAGCTTCAAGGACCCCCTCCCCAGATCAGGTTACGGTTAAATGTTGTGTTTGTTTATAATAAAGGCCGCTGTGGCCAACTATATCCAACTCGAGACTCATGTCATTATTTGGATGCTGGGAAGGGAAGGGGTCGGAGACCCTTGGGGAGACACTTATTCACGGTGGTCAACAATACCAATGTCAAGACCAGGCTGGAGTGAGCCACCCCACCCCCTCTCCCGGGCGGCTTACGTGGAAGCCGACATGACAGGGGGTTTGGAGCAGGGAAAAAGGGGGCGGGGAGTTCGCTCTGAGGGGAGGGTTAATGCTGGCCTGGAGAGGGTATGGGGTGAGTGGGGGGGGGGAGCCGGTCACTTCCCGCTCTGAGGACCTGGGAGCAGTCCCGCCCACCCGCCCCTTTTGGTGTGTATTTGATAATTTTTAGTTGGCTTTTAGTTTAGGGTCATAGTGGCTGTAGGCGGGGAGAGGGGTCCTTGGAGTTGGTGCTAAATTGGCCTGGGGGGTCCGTCGGGATACGGATTCTCCAGTTGGTATAAGTTTTGGTTGCGGGTCTGGTGATTTGGGGGAATCTTGGTAACGGTGGGCCAGATTCCTAAGTTGGAAGTGGACAACGGGAACCTTTCGGGGTATTTTGGTGCTCTCGAGCCTGTGGGGTAACGGCTGAGAGTAATCTACGGTTGGTCTCTTGTCCACTTGTTTATAATATGGTTAACACCAGACTTTTAGCTTCAAGGACCCCCTCCCCAGATCAGGTTACGGTTAAATGTTGTGTTTGTTTATAATAAAGGCCGCTATGGCCAATTATATCCAACTTGAGACTCATGTCATTATTTGGATGCTGGGAAGGGAAGGGGTCGGAGACCCTTGGGGAGACACTTATTCACGGTGGTCGACAATACCAATGTCATGTGTTCAAAACCCCTGTACCCGTGGTGAAGAGTAAAACCTGTGCAGCCGGCACGTGCACCCGAGCTGCAGCTAGCGGACGAGATACCGGGACTGGTCAGAAAACTGGGTGAGTTACAGCAGCAAAAAAAAAGCACTGCAAATGGAAGTAGACTTCATCTATAGCCTAAAGGTCACTAATCCTGCCTGTAGTGATGCGTATGACCTGAGACTGAACACACTGGGGGTACAGCTGGCAAGTGTTGTGCAGGACATTGAATCTGTGCTGGAGGGCATGGGGCCCCTGGCTGAGACCTACAGGAACCGGGAGCGGTTCGCCTCCTATAAGCTGGACTGTGCTGTAGAGACCGGGACCCCCCAGTAGCAGACACGGCCAGTGTTACTGGCTTCCCGCTTCTGCTTCCAGCAAGCTGCAAGCAGCTGAGTGTGAACAGGAGCATGCACTTCAGACTCCAGCAGAGGCACCACAGGTCCCAGAGTGCCCCACGCAGGAGCAGGACAGTATTTGTGAGACTGTTTGTGCTGCTGAGGCAGCTGAGTGTGAACAAGATCATACATTTCAGACTCCAGCAGAGGCACCACAGGTCCCAGAATGCCCCACGCAGGAGCAGGACATTATATGTGAGACTGTTTGTGCTGATGAAGCCGAGGCTGAGGCACAGACTGGGGCTGGTGATGTTGTGCCCATGGGGTTGGGGGTTGGAGGGGTTTCACATTCTGTCATGGACGTGGCACTGTCTGATGATAATGATGCTACTGATGATAATGTGCATGATATGTGTGACTATCCCCCTTTACCATCTAGTCCACAAGGTGTGGCAGCCCCCCCTGCTGCAGGCCCTCTCCCTGTCAGTCGGCCCAGTGTGACCCGGCAGGTGCCCCCCAGGAATGCCTGGAGCTGCGGCGCCCCATCCTTCACTTCCAGCGCCAGGTATACCGGCCAGACATTTAAGCATATTAATGTGGTGCGGTTTAAATACATAGGTGCCAAGGAGGATCTGCCACAGCGCAGGTATGTGGTGAGAGAGCTGCTATGCGGCCAGATGGGGTTTGTGGTAAATGAGATACTGGCGGTGTCTAATCTTCAGGACAGGCAGGGCTACGAGGTCAGTTTCAAGCTACAGTGTGACCTGGACAGGTTCTGGGCCAATTACCCCAGGTTCAAAGACGCTGAAGGCTGGAATAAATTTATATTGGTTCCTATCTCCAGGCCGGACACAGTCATACCTCCCAACTTTAGGGGAAGGGAAAGAGGGACAAAGTCAGCGGCGCGCGCAAATTTTAGGCCACACCCATTTCACAACTAGCCACGCCCCAACCACACCCATTTAGCACTTCTGATCACAATGTTTCGTTAACAATAATTATGAACAAAAAAATATGGCCACACACGACGCTCCATACTGTACAATGGCCATTGGCCACATTATGCTCCATACTGTATAATGGCCCCACATGATGCTGCGTACAGTATACTTGCCCCACGTGATGGTCCATACAGTATAATGGCGCCACATGATGCTTTGTACAGTATAATGGCCCCACACGATGCTGGGTATAGTATAATGGCCACACAATGCTGGGTACAGTATAATGGCCCCACACAATGCTGGGTGCAGTATAATGGCCACACATGGTTACCCCACCCCCATCATTGCCTTCTCCATCAGTACACACAAACACCTTTCACCGCGCTCCCTCGCAGCAGCCGGCAGCTTCCACTCCCACGGCGCTGAATGGTGTCATCCAGCTGCGCCGCTGACTGCTGTATCCAGCATTACAGCTCAGTCCCCATAGAATGTAATACAGCACAGCCCCATAGAATATAATGCTGCACAGCCCCCATAGAATGTAACGCAGGCAGGTGGCAGCCCCCATAGAATGTAACGCAGGCAGGTGGCAGCCCCCATAGAATGTAACGCAGGCAGGTGGCAGCCCCCATAGAATGTAAGGGGTGCTGCACCAGGTTGGTGGAGAATCCGATGGATGGGTACCAGGGGGAGAGTGGGAGCGGGGTGCGCGCACCATGGGGAGACAAAGTTTAGTTTGTCAGTCCTCCTATGCTGTCAGAGTCTCTGCTGTAACCGCAGCAGGGCAGCGCTGCATGGAGAGGGGGAGAGACACATACATTCACTTACAGTCTGGAGATCCGCTCGCTGCTCCCGCGGTCACACAGACACGGAGTGTCTCACAACTCTGCCCCCGTGCCAGAAACCAGTCCGGGTGCTGCCGCTCTGTCCTCAGAGTCCGCCCACGTCTATAGTTGAGGAGGAAGCCGGAGGCGGGCGGTGAGGCAACTCAAGGGGGCGTGGCTACAACGCAGTCCCAGGGAACGGAACGAACAGCGGGTACTAATCGGGCTCTCTCTACGTCCCGGAAGTGGGCGGGGCTTCACCGGCGGCCGCAAATTCGGGATTTTAAATGCCCGAAGCGGGACAGCGGGACCCCGGTGCCAAAGCGGGACTGTCACGCTGAAATCGGGACGGTTGGGAGGTATGGCAACACTACCATGTATGGCGGGCAATCCCTGCATGTTTATTGGCTGGGAACTCGAGCACGGCGCTCCATCACCTGTGATACCCCAGTAACAAGCTTGTCCGAGCCCCCGATGCCGGATCGAGTAGTGGAGAGCGGCTCCCTCATCACTAGTATCTACATTATTGTGCTGGAGCCGGGAGAGGAATCATCGCATTGTGGGAGAACTTCTCTGGGCTTCTGTCCTCTCATCCTGCAGGTGTCTGACTGGGTCTAATGTGCAACCAGCGAAGCCGCATTCTGTCCACAGCTGTTACCTCACTGTTCACACCACACAGGGACCCCAAAAGAATCTCAGTGCTGAAGGGTTAATGTCCCCCCCAGTAATGGGGAATCTCCAGCACCTACCTCCACCTGCACTAGGGCAGCACACCACATATATGGCTGCTCTGTGCGTACAGGACCTGTGATGAGGTCACAGGAGGGGAGGAGTCAGGGGTCACATGATCAAGGGCCACAGTGTATTAGTGATGGGCAGTCCGGCTCTTTTTGGTGATCCGGCTCTCATGGCTCCGCTCACCAAAAAGAGCCGGCTCTTTCGGCTCACGAATCGGCTCTTTTTAGATCCCTATTGACTATGTGTTCGGGCGTCCGAAACTCCGCCCACCCACCGCAGAAACTCCGCCCACTTCTCAGCAGCCAATTAAATTGAAGAGTGGGCGGGGTTTTGCTCAGGTGGGCGGAGTTACGCCTCCCGAAGTCCGGGATTTTACGCCCAGTGAGAGCCATTCAGGAATTTTAGTGGCTCTCACTGGTGTGCCGGCTCCCATCGTTCACAGCAGGGAGCCGGCTCTTTGTGTCGGCTCGTTCACGAACGACACATCACTACAGTGTATGCAGGACTCTGTGTGCTGACATGTATTCTATTCTTCTCTGCTTAATCGGGCTCTCTCTACGTCCCGGAAGTGGGCGGGGCTTCACCGGCGGCCGCAAATTCGGGATTTTAAATGCCCGAAGCGGGACAGCGGGACCCCGGTGCCAAAGCGGGACTGTCACGCTGAAATCGGGACGGTTGGGAGGTATGCACAGTCACAGTAAATATCACCTTCTGGAATGAGGCCGTTCCCCCACAGGACATCAAGGTGTGGCTCCGGAGACACTGTGACCTTGCCTCTGGACTCTCCAAGGTCAAAGATGAGGATGGTATCTGGACAATGGGGTGGAAAGCTGTGGTGAAACTGCGGCAATTTAATAACATTACTGCCCATTTACCCAACTGCTTCTTCATTGGGAGGGAGAAGGGAAGATGTTATTACCCCGGGCAGCCCAGAAAATGCTTCAAATGTGGTGGGAAAGGTCATCTGGCTAACGCCTGTACTGTGGTGAAGTGCAGCTTGTGTGGGGAAATCGGCCACGTCGCTGCGGATTGCCGGGATGTTAGATGTAACCTCTGCGGTAAGATGGGCCACCCTCACAGGGACTGTCCAGACGCCTGGCATAATATCTTCAGAGTCTTCCCTGATGAGGCTGTACTGGCAGGGGCAGAGGCTCAGGAGGATGAGGATGTGGTGGCAGGGGAGGATTTAATGTCAGGAGAGATGGTGACCAACCCAGATGCACAACAGGAGTCCACTCATGTAACGCCAGAGAAGCAGGGTGCAGAGGGGAACATGGAGGACTCTCCTCAGGTCCAGCAGCCTCAGGTAGCCCCCCTTTCAGCATCACTGTCTGTATCTGATGACTGGAGCGTTAATCATCATAAAAGGAAGAAAAAGAGCACGTCCTCCCGTAAACCTGAGGCAGAATATGACACCGGTCAGAGTGCTACTAGGAAGGTTCAGAATTCTGCAGGAGTGATGGCTGTGTCCATCAAGTATGGAGTTTTATCTGAGTCTAATGATGACGATTATGGGACAGAGTTGAGGAAAGTCGATGCAGAGTGTGACAGGGACATAGAGGACCACCCTCCGTCAAAGCGGAAGCCTTTATCTGTAGACCCTCAGGTAGAGTCTGACATGGACACCCGTGGTGGACAGAACATCCCTGACTCGTGATGATGGCAGTTACTTTGCTCCTTCTCTATTCTGTTGTGATGGCGGGGTTCTCATTAACACTAACCTCAAGTAATGTCAATAGTAATAAGGCAAGGAGGATGAGACATGTGGTGTATGAACATCTCACACATCTGGACACCGATGTCATTTTCCTGCAGGAGACACGACTGACATCTCTGGGGCTTATGAGAGAGGCTGAGAGGGAATGGCGGTGCAGTCCTTCTTTCTGGTCACTGGCTGTGGAGCCTTACGCCGGAGTCGCTGTCCTGTTTAACACCAATGATGTGACTGTGCATAGGATGACGGAGGTGGTCATGGGAAGATGTTTGGTCCTGGAAGTCACTATTCATGGGAGGCGACTCCGGCTTATTAACATCTATGGGCCACAGACAGTGACTGACAGGATTCAGCTGTTTAATAACGTTAAGCCTTACCTCTTCACTTCTCTTCCGGTGGTGATGGCAGGGGACTTTAACGCCATACTGACGTCAGGTGACAGTTCCTCGGGCAGGACCGTGACCAGGGACGGTAAGGTCCTACATAGCATTATAATGCAGGCTGGACTGACTGACGTTTCCGCACAGGGAGGTCGACAGCCAAAATTCACGTATTCATGTTCCAACAGGAGCAGTAGATAGGGTTGACTTCTATGACAATATGACCGACTGGTGGGAGGACGTCAAGGAGGATATCAGATCCCTCTTAAAGAGACTGTCAGTTAATAAAGGGAGGAATAAGTACAGCCAGTACCTAAAGCTGCGTAAAGAATTGGAGTCACTATATTCGGCGGGCGGGGATGACAAAGTGAAGATGGACAGACTGAAATCTGAGATAAGGCAGTATCAGTATAGTAGATATACCTCCCTGGTTCTTGAACGGGATTATGGGTCCTTAGTGGCCCCTGATCTATTTGAGAATTGCAGGGAGAGGGTAGTCAAAAAAAATGGTCACGGGTCTCACTGACTTCCAGGGTGTATTGCAGGATTCACGGGAGGGTATCCTGGAGGTGGTGGGATCTTACTATGCTGACTTGTTTCAGAGGAAAGTTTTGGATATAGATAAGATGGCTCAATTCTTGGAGGCAACTCCGGCGCCTGATACTAATGATCTGGACTTTTCTCCTTTGACATCAGAGTTAACGGTGGAGGAAGTTAAGGAGGCTATTGATAAATTACATCTGAAGAAGGCACCAGGTCCAGATGGCATAACAGCAGAATTTTATAGGAAATTCAGAGACCTCCTGGCTTCAATCCTCGTGGATGTGTATAAAAGTTGTCTAGAAAATCACCTGATGCCTCCATCCATGAGAGTGTCCTCGTTGATTCTGCTGTCTAAAGGTAAAGAGCCGAGCGACATCAAGAACTGGAGGCCGATTGCCCTCTTGAATGTGGACAGGAAGATTCTAGCAAAGATCCTGTTTTCTAGATTAGTCTGTTTGTCCCCAGCACTTTTGGCAGGCTCTCAGTTTGGCACAGTAAAAGGGCGGAACATCTCTGGAGCAGTCATCTCGATACGGGAGATGTTTGAGAGATGTAAAGCTCTGCGGTGTGGGAAATATATTGTTAGTCTGGACCAGGCTAAAGCCTTTGACAGGGTTGATCATGACTATCTGTGGGCCACTTTGTCAAAGTACGGTATTCCGGGACAATTTGTGGATTGGCTGAAGACATTGTACAGAGAGGCGGTGAGCTTTCCTCTGATTAATGGTTGGCAGGGTGACACTCTTGGAGTTGGGGCAGGGGTGAGACAGGGTTGCCCACTGAGTCCGATTCCTGTATGTTTTTGCCCTAGACCCATTTCTGAGGTCACTGCAGGAATGCGATTTTCAGCGGGTGCCGGTCCTCCATTGCCTGCCTCTGAATGTTGTTGCCTATGTGGATGATGTGACGTTGGTGATCTCTAATCATCGAGAGGTGCAGATGTTATCCGTGTCTATCAGAAGTTACTCAGAGGCCTCCGGGTCTCTGGTCAACCTTGAGAAGAGTCAAGCTCTGTGGATATTAGATACTGAATCAAGCTTTGATCTGTGGCAGTTTGCCAAAGCCTCCACCCATATTATGATCCTAGGGGTTAAATTTGGGAAGGATGATAATGCCACGCTAAATTGGGAGGAGAAATTGGAAACAGGAAATGCAAAGGTTCAGCGATGGAAGAACTGGAGGCTGACCTACAGAGAAAGGGTCGCAATGTTGAAGACTTACCTGGTCCCTGTTTTCTTGTATGTCTCTGTCATTTTCCCTTTGCCAGAATCTTTCTCAGCGAGGCTCTTCAGCCTGTTCTTCCAGCTCTTGTGAGGGAATTAGGTTGAACCTAATAAAGAGGGGAATAACGTACCTACGGCGGAGAGAGGGTGGGCTGGATATGTTGAATCCAAGGGTTTTCTTTAACTCCTTGATTCTAAAGGTACATTTTGGGAACATGGACTCAAACAGTAGCTCCCTGTGGGTAAATAGTATCAGGTACTGGATATTGCCTTTTGCAGAATCTTGGGTGTGAGGCGGCAGTCTCAAGAGGAGGAGATGGACAGGTGACCACCTCCCCCAGTATCTGGACTATGGTCTGAAGTGTGTTAGGAGGTGGGGACTGGATAAGTCTTACATTGAGAGCAGTACGAGAAGAGACCTATATGCTCATGTATGTAGGACTTTCTTTTACTCTCCACTGGCCCTGAGAGATTGTGTCACCACCACCCTGCAGGAAAGCCTTAGGTTCCTAAATGGGAAACGACTTCTTCCTAAACTGTTTGATGTCACTTGGCTTTCACTGCATAGTCAGCTCTTTGTCAGGGGGAACCTGAAACATCTGAGTGACTCTGATTGGAATTGTCCCCTTGGTTGTCAGCAGGAGGAGACTATGGAGCACTTTATATGTGACTAGATGGTTGCCCGATTCTAACACATTGGGTATTCTAGAATATGCATGTCCATGTAGTATATTGCCCAGCCACTTAGTATATTGCCCAGCCACGTAGTATATTGCCCAGCCACGTAGTATATTGCCCAGCCACATAGTATATTGCCCAGCCACATAGTATATTGCCCAGCCACGTAGTATATTGCCCAGCCATGCAGTATATTGCCCAGCCACGTAGTATATTGCCCAGCCACACAGTATATTGCCCAGCCACGCAGTATATTGCCCAGCCATGCAGTATATTGCCCAGCCACGTAGTATATTGCCCAGCCATGTAGTATATTGCCCAGCCACGTAGTATATTGCCCAGTCACGTAGTATATAACACAGCCCATGTAGTATATAGCACAGCCCACGTAGTATATTGCCCAGCCCATGTATTATATTGCCCAGTCCACGTAGTATATAGCAATGTGGGCATCATATCCCTGTTAAAAAAAAAAAAAAGAATTAAAATAAAAAATCGTTATATACTCACCCTCCATAGGCCCCTCGGATCCACAACAGGCCTTTCCCGCTCGTGACGCTCCGGTAACCGGTCCATGCTGCGGTCTCGCGAGATGATGACGCTGCGGTCTCGCGAGATGATGACGTAGCGGTCTCGCGAGACCGCCACGTCATCATCTCGCGAGATCGCAGCATGGACCGGTTACCGGAGCAGGCCTTCCCCGCTCGCGACGCTCCGGTAACCGGTCAATGCTGCAGTCTCGCGAGAAAGGCCTGTTGTGGATCCGAGGGGCCGACGGACGATGAGTATGTAACTTTTTTATTTTTTTTATTATTTTTAACATTAGATCTTTTTACTATTAATGCTGCATAGGCAGCATGAATAGTAAAAAATTGGTCACACAGGGTTAATAGCAGCATTAACCGAGTGCGGTCAATGCTGCCATTAACCCTGTGTGAGCGCTGACCGGAGGGGAGTATGCGTGCGCCGGGCACTGACTGCGGGGAGTAGGGAGCGGCCATTTTCTTCCGGACTGTGCGCATCGCTGATTGGCCGTGGCTGTTTTGCCACGACCAATCAGCGACTTGGATTTCCATGACAGACAGTGGCCACGACCAATGAATATCTGTGACAGACAGAAAGACAGAAGAACAGACAGATGGAAGTGACCCTTAGACAATTATACAGTAGATTGCTGGGGAGGGAGGAAGATCTGGGAGGAAGTGTCAGATAATCTAAAAATCCCCAGACTGCGGACCCTAAAGTATCCTGACATAATCTATGGTGTCCCCTCCACTGTTAGTAACATCGACAGAGAGACGATGTACATTATAATAAGTGTCGTCAAATACTATCAAAGGCACATGAGAACCCAGGTGTCACTGGACAATGAGCTGTTCGATCACACCGCTGCGGCTGGTCAGGTTATGTCAGAACTCCGGTGGATAAAATCGCTAGAAGTTGGAAGGAGTCTGAGAAATATTAAGTTATGGAGGAATGTAAAATTCAGTTCAAAATTCAGGAAATATGATTTTTTTTTTTGCTTAATTTTCTTCTACCTCCAGGTGTGGACACTTTAATTTATGTATGATTATGATCTGATTATTTAGTACTTGTGTATATATAACCAAAGTGAATTGTGTTTTGTAATTCTGGGTGATTTTTGTTTTTATTATAATTGTATTTATGTTTGTTTTTTATAATAAAAATTGTCCCTATGTACAAGAGTATAACTACTATAATACAGCTCCTATGTACAAGAACATAACTACTATAATACTGCTCCCTATGTACAAGAATATAACTACTATTATAATGTCCCTATGTACAAGAATATAACTACTATAATACTGCCTCCTATGTACAAGAATATAACTACTATAATACTGCTCCTATGTACAAGAATATAACTACTATAATACTGCTCCTATGTACAAGAATATAACTACTATAATACTGCCCCTATGTAAAAGAATATAACTACTATAATACTGTCCCATATGTACAAAAATATAACTGCTATAATACTGCTCCTATGTACATGAATATAACTACTATAATACTGCCCCTATGTATAAGAATATAACTACTATAATACTGCTCCTATGTACAAGAATATAACTACTATAATACTGCCTCTATGTAAAAGAATATAACTACTATAATACTGTCCCATATGTACAAGAATATAACTACTATAATACTGCCCCTATGTACAAGAATATAACTACTATAATACTGCCCCTATGTAAAAGAATATAACTACTATAATACTGTCCCATATGTACAAGAATATAACTGCTATAATACTGCTCCTATGTACAAGAATATAACTACTATAATACTGCCCCTATGTACAAGAATATAACTACTATAATACTGCTCCTATGTACAAGAATATAACTACTATAATACTGCTCCTATGTACATGAATATAACTACTATAATACTGATCCTATGTACAAGAATATAACTGCTATAATACTGCTCCTATGTACAAGAATATAACTACTATAATACTGATCCTATGTACAAGAATATAACTGCTATAATACTGCTCCTATGTACAAGAATATAACTACTATAATACTGCCCGTATGTAAAAGAATATAACTACTATAATACTGTCCCATATGTACAAGAATATAACTGCTATAATACTGCTCCTATGTACATGAATATAACTGCTATAATACTGCTCCTATGTACAAGAATATAACTACTATAATACTGATCCTATGTACAAGAATATAACTGCTATAATACTGCTCCTATATACAAGAATATAACTACTATAATACTGATCCTATGTACAAGAATATAACTGCTATAATACTGCTCCTATGTACAAGAATATAACTACTATAATACTGCCCCTATGTAAAAGAATATAACTACTATAATACTGTCCCATATGTACAAGAATATAACTGCTATAATACTGCTCCTATGTACATGAATATAACTGCTATAATACTGCTCCTATGTACAAGAATATAACTACTATAATACTGCCCCTATGTACAAGAATATAACTACTATAATACTGCTCCTATGTACAAGAATATAACTACTATAATACTGCTCCTATGTACATGAATATAACTGCTATAATACTGCTCTTATGTACAAGAATATAACTACTATAATACTGATCCTATGTACAAGAATATAACTGCTATAACACTGCTCCTATGTACAAGAATATAACTACTATAATACTGCCCCATATGTACAAGAATATAACTACTACAATACTGTTCCTATGTACAAGAATATAACTACTATAATACTGCTTCCTATGTACCTGCCTAGATAATCTGTATCCACGCGATACTCCTTTCTTTATATGTGCAGAATGGGTAATTTGGTGCATTTGAATACTTTTTTGTATGACGTCTCATCTTCACCTATTTTAAAACTGAGTGCACCTGAAATGAGCTGATAAGTGGAGATTAATGGCCTCAGAGGAACCTCGCTTTAGAGAAAAGCTTCCTTGAAATGTCGCTTGTGCCACAGACTAGATTGAATCATCTGAAAGCCTTTATGTATAATATGCTATGGTTGCAGTCATATAAAGGGTAATTGCGGCGGCGGTAATTATCCTTCACTAATTGATGCCATTAATTTACCCAAACAGTAAAAGATTCAAGATGAAAGCACAATTACAGTTGGACGATCATTCATTCCAATGTTTATCAAAATCATTTATCAACGAGGCCCCCGACAACGATTGTTAAGGAGGCTTCTCGGCGTATGCTAGACCCCATAGAGAGAAATATCACCATACCGTATGTTCCCAGGCTCAGATATGGCATCAGTGCAAAAAGTGTTGGAAAATCAGCCCAAAACTGAACCCTTACTGCTAATAAACCTACCTGGGCTGATCCGAGTCAAGTGCATTTAGGTAGGGAACTTTTAGACGCTCTATGGTTCAGGCTAGAATATTTTTGCTGACGATGAACTGTTTTGTTGTTGTTAAAATATGTACTATGCTAACGAGTGTAATATGGGAAAAAAGATATTTTTTTCACTTTTTTTTCCTTCATTTTTTTTGATGATGTTTGTGTGTATGAGAATATATATATATATATATATATATATATATATATATATATATATATACTGTGTGTGTATATATATATATATATATATATATATATACACACACACAAATACAAACAAGACATCTGCAAAAATGTAAAATAAAATGGAAAAAAAAAAATTTCTTTCCATATTATAAACGTTAGCATAGTACATATTTGTAACAAAAAGGTGTGTGTGTGTGTGTGTGTATATATATATATGTATATGTATATGTATATATATATATATATATATATATATATATATATATATATACTTTACATAATTTGTCACTCAAAAGGTCATAAAAGATTTCTGGGGAATAATATATTTTTTTCTTTATCGTGCATTTTTTCCTCTGTAACTGGAACCTAGATAGGAACCTCAGTTATAGTGGAAACATCCCATTATATGACCAATATTGGCTTTGCTGTACAGGTCAGTGCCGCTGCTTTTATTTGTTGCATAGGGGTCATTGAATGATATGCAGCTGGCACAAGAGTAGACATCAGAAGTATCTGTTAAGATGCTTGAGACCTGCCCCAAGTATGTAGACTTACAGCAAAGTGTAACTTCCGCTCATGTCTTTTTTGATTTATGATTCATGTAGTATCACGTTCCCCCTGCAGCAGACACCAGCAGCTTCCCTTATGATTGACAACAGCTGCTCATTAAGAAAAGGAATTGTTAGCAAAAAAAAACTCTTTTAGGCCATGTGCACACGTTCAGGTTTTTTCGCGATAAAAACTCATTAAAAACGCATGCATTATGCATTCTATCATTTAGAATGCATTCTGCATGTTTTGTGCACATGGATGCGTTTTTTTCCGCGAAAAAAACGCATTGCGGTAAAAAAATGAGCATGTTCATTAATTTTGCGGTTTTTCAGCGTCTTTCCCGCATTTCTATGCATCTGGGAAAAAAACGCACAAAAAACGCGGAAAAAACGCATACGGATTTCTGGCAGAAATTTCCGTTTTTTTGTCAGAAAAATTTCTGCAAGAAATCCGGACGTGTGCACATACCCTTTAAGCCCATCTCTAATATCTCCACCAACATTATCTTCTGCTATATTGTAGCACTAGAGAACGTCTATAGACATCAATCCCATGAAGCTGCTTATTAGACCTTATCAATGCAAGATACTTGGATAGCAGCTCACATGAAAGAATCAAAAAATTCCATTTATTCCGCAATACAAAACTGGAGAAAAAAACCCCTAAAAACTGGAGAAGATTAAATTATTGTTAATCACATTGTATCTTTCCCTCCGAGCCATTATAAAGCCGGCGATATTTGCTCGTCATGTTCTTCCAATCATTTACACATCAAGACCAATTACAAAAACCTTCAAAGACGATTTTTTTCAAAAGAAACATTTCCTATTTGATTTGCAACATCAGCACTTAATTGAGAGCGCGTTTCACTGTCATCAAGCACAGATTAAAGGGAGATCCTTGTGCATTATTCAGAGTGTAATAAATTGGTGAAGAACTCGAGAGATCACTGAGAAGGATGGTGTGAGAACACGGACACAGTGCGGGCTGCTAATTACTGAGGGTCACTGAGGAAATATCCTCAGATATGGTGAGAAGTCAGGGGAGGGAGGGGAATGGGGAAACAGGTCACAGAATAGACTGTTGGTAAAAAGCAAACATCGGTAATAAAAAGCATAGTGGAGCCCATTGAAATAAAAATAAGGGTATGGACACCTTTGGCATGTAAAAAAAATTCTCATATTGGTTACCTTTGGTTAAAAAAAGCTGAACTAAGTTTCAGAAATGCAGTGTGCAGCATGCTCCTAGTTTCACAATGTTCTGGTATGAATGTGTCCCTCTTAAAAATACAGGCTGTATTTGAGCTTGTGTGTCTCTCCCAGTAATATAGGCTGGATGTGAGCTCAGTGTGTCTCTCCCAGTAATATAGGATGGATGTGAGATCTGTGTGTCTCTCACAGTAATAAAGGCTGGATGTGAGCTCAGTGTGTCTCTCCCAGTAATATAGGCTGGATGTGAGATCTGTGTGTCTCTCCCAGTAATATAGGCTGGATGTGAGCTCTGTGTCTCTCCCAGTAATATAGGCTGGATGTGAGATCTGTGTGTCTCTCCCAATAATATAGGCTGGGTGTGAGATCTGTGTGTCTCTACCAGTAATATAGGCTGGATGTGAGCTCAGCGTGTCTCTCCCAGTAATATAGGCTGGATGTGAGATCTGTGTGTCTCTCCCAGTAATATACACTGGATGTGAGATCTGTGTGTCTCTCCCAGTAATATAGGCTGAATGTGAGATCTGTGGGTCTTTCCCAGTAATATAGGCTGGATGTGAGCCCTGTGTGTCTCCCAGTAATATAGGCTGGATGTGAGCTCAGCATGTCTCTCCCAGTAATATACACTGGATGTGAGATCTGTGTGTCTCTCCCAGTAATATGCACTGGATGTGAGATCTGTGTGTCTTTCCCAGTAATATAGGCTGGATGTGAGCTCTGTGTGTCTCTCCCAGTAACATAGGCTGGATGTGAGGTCCGTGTGTCTCTCCCAGTAATATATGCATGTCGAAAAGCCGCGGAGACACCATCACGTGTTTCTCAACGCAAGCAATGAATAGCCAGGTCTTTCACCAGGAAGGAACAACCACGGGAAGGGCAGCATCCAATAAAGGAAAACCACCTATGCCAAAACATGGTGTCCATCCACAGACAGCTGTTTCGGGGTATTTGCCCCTCATCAGTGTGGAGTAGGAAACTGGCTATTAGGAGCAGTGCCTAGTGAAAAGGCTATGAACATAAGGATGAATGACCCTTCCCGTGGTTGTTCCTTCCCGGTGAAAGACCTGGCTATTCATTGCTGGCGTTGAGAAATACGTGATGGTGTCTCCGCGGCTTTTCTACATGCATTTGCATATCTCCCATAAGGGATAGGGGCAGTGTTCTGGATCACTGCATTGAGAAACACATGATGGTGTCTGTTATGATCTGGTGGCCTAGGAGCAGCATGAGACATACTCTGGAGAAGGTGGCACCTGTACTGACCGCAGACCCTGAACTTAACACCGCAACTAGAAGTAGCCGTGGAATGTACCTAACACTCCCTAGACATCTCGACACAGCCGGAGGACTAAATTCCCCTAGAGACAGAAAAGGGAAAACTATCTTGCCTCAGAGAAAATCCCCAAAGGATAGACAGCCCCCCCACAAATATTGACTGTGAGAGGAGAGAGAAATAACATACGCAGACTGAAATCAGGATTTAGCAAAGGAGGCCACTCTAGCTAAATAGAAAGAATAGGACAGAGTACTATGCGGTCAGTATTAAAACACTAGAAAATATCCACCACAGAAAATACAAAATCTCCACAACTAACTAAAGATATGGAGGGTATATCTGCATCTCCAGAGATACCAGCTTGGCTGAACAAATCCTTATGCAGACCAAGCTGGACAAGACAAAACATGGAAAAGAACTGAACAATAAGGCCCACAGCATGTGGACTGCAAAAAACAAGGCCAGAACTTATCTTTGTTGAAATTAACAGCAAAGCAGGAGAGACCAGGCAGGGATGTGAATCCTCCAGGAACAATGGACAACTGGCACTGACTAAAGGGTCAAGCAAGACTAAATAGCCCAGTCAGAGTTGCAATAAGTGGACACACCTGATAAATGCTGCGATCCAAAGACAGCAGCGCTACCACTTATAACCACCGGAGGGAGCCCAAGAGCAGAATTCACAACAGGTGTCTCCGCGGTGTTGGATGTTTTGATCTCCCCGAGGTCATTCATCCTTATGTTCATAGCCTTTTCACTAGGCACTGCTCCTAATAGCCAGTTTCCTACTCCACACTGATGAGGGGCAAATACCCCGAAACAGCTGTCTGTGGATGGATACCATGTTTTGGCATAGGTGGTTTTCCTTTATTGGATGCAGCCCTTCCCGTGGTTGTTCCTTCCCGGTGAAAGACCTGGCTATTCATTGCTTGCATTGAGAAACACGTGATGGTGTCTCCGTGGCTTTTCTACATGCATTTGCATATCTCCTATAAGGGATGGGGGCAGTGTTCTGGATCACTGCGTTGAGAAACACGTGATGGTGTCTCCGCGGTGTTGGATGTTTTGATCTCCCCGAGGTCATTCATCCTTATGTTCATCTCCCAGTAATATAGGCTGGATGTGAGCTCTGTGTGTCTTTCCCAGTAATATAGGCTGGATGTGAGGTCTGTGTGTCTTTCCTAGTAATATAGGTTGAATGTGAGGTCTGTGTGTTCCTCCCAGTAATATAGGCTGGATGTGAGATCACTGTGTCTCTCCCAGTGATATAGGTTGAATGTGAGGTCTGTGTGTCTCTCACAGTAATATAGGCTAGATATGAGATCTGTGTGTCTCTCCCAGTAATATAGGCTGGATGTGAGATCTGTGTGTCTATCCCAGTAATATAATATGGATGTGAGGTCTGTGTGTCTCTCCCAGTAATAAAAGCTGTATGTGAGGTCTGTGCCTTTCCCAGTAATATAGGCTGAATGTGAGCTTGTGTGTCTCTCCAAGTAATATAAGATAGATATGAGGTCTGTGTGTCTCTCCCAGTAATATTGGTTGGACGTGAGCTCTGTGTGTCTCTCCTAGTAATATAAGATGGATGTGAGATCTCTGTGTCTCTCCCAGTAATATAGGTTATATGTGAGCTCTGTGTGTCTCTCCCAGTAACAAAAGCTGGATGTGAAGTCTGTATGTCTCTCCCAGTAATATAGGCTGGATGTGAGCTCTGTGTCTCTCTCCCAGTAATATAGGTTGTATGTGAGCTCTGTGTGTCTCTCCCAGTAAAATAGGCTGGATGTGAGGTCTGTGTCTCTCCCAGTAAGCTAGGTTGGATGTGAGCTCTGTGTCTCTCTCCCAGTAATATAGGTTGTATGTGAGCTCTGTGTGTCTCTCCCAGTAAAATAGGCTGGATGTGAGGTCTGTGTCTCTCCCAGTAAGCTAGGTTGGATGTGAGCTCTGTGTCTCTCTCCCAGTAATATACAGGTCCTTCTCAAAAAATTAGCATATAGTGTTAAATTTCATTATTTACCATAATGTAATGATTACAATTAAACTTTCATATATTATAGATTCATTATCCACCAACTGAAATTTGTCAGGTCTTTTATTGTTTTAATACTGATGATTTTGGCATACAACTCCTGATAACCCAAAAAACCTGTCTCAATAAATTAGCATATCAAGAAAAGGTTCTCTAAACGACCTATTACCCTAATCTTCTGAATCAACTAATTAACTCTAAACACATGCAAAAGATACCTGAGGCTTTTAAAAACTCCCTGCCTGGTTCATTACTCAAAACCCCCATCATGGGTAAGACTAGCGACCTGACAGATGTCAAGAAGGCCATCATTGACACCCTCAAGCAAGAGGGTAAGACCCAGAAAGAAATTTCTCAACAAATAGGCTGTTCCCAGAGTGCTGTATCAAGGCACCTCAATGGTAAGTCTGTTGGAAGGAAACAATGTGGCAGAAAACGCTGTACAACGAGAAGAGGTGACCAGACCCTGAGGAAGATTGTGGAGAAGGACCGATTCCAGATCTTGGGGAACCTGAGGAAGCAGTGGACTGAGTCTGGTGTGGAAACATCCAGAGCCACCGTGCACAGGCGTGTGCAGGAAATGGGCTACAGGTGCCGCATTCCCCAGGTAAAGCCACTTTTGAACCATAAACAGCGGCAGAAGCGCCTGACCTGGGCTACAGAGAAGCAGCACTGGACTGTTGCTAAGTGGTCCCAAGTACTTTTTTCTGATGAAAGCAAATTTTGCATGTCATTCGGAAATCAAGGTGCCAGAGTCTGGAGGAAGACTGGGGAGAAGGAAATGCCAAAATGCCTGAAGTCCAGTGTCAAGTACCCACAGTCAGTGATGGTGTGGGGTGCCATGTCAGCTGCTGGTGTTGGTCCACTGTGTTTCATCAAGGGCAGGGTCAATGCAGCTAGCTATCAGGAGATTTTGGAGCACTTCATGCTTCCATCGGCTGAAATGCTTTATGGAGATGAAGATTTCATTTTTCAGCACGACCTGGCACCTTCTCACAGTGCCAAAACCACTGGTAAATGGTTTACTGACCATGGTATTACTGTGCTCAATTGGCCTGCCAACTCTCCTGACCTGAACCCCATAGAGAATCTGTGGGATATTGTGAAGAGAAAGTTGAGAGACGCAAGACCCAACACTCTGGATGAGCTTAAGGCCGCTATTGAAGCATCCTGGGCCTCCATAACATCTCAGCAGTGTCACAGGCTGATTGCCTCCA
Organism: Ranitomeya variabilis; assembly: GCF_051348905.1. Classification (NCBI taxonomy): domain Eukaryota; kingdom Metazoa; phylum Chordata; class Amphibia; order Anura; family Dendrobatidae; genus Ranitomeya; species Ranitomeya variabilis. The sequence goes on along the minus strand of NC_135233.1, from coordinate 595,356,488 downwards.
TGCCACGCCGCATTGAAGCAGTCATTTCTGCCAAAGGATTCCCGACCAAGTATTGAGTGCATAACTGAACATTATTATTTGATGGTTTTTTTGTTTGCTATTAAAAAACACTTTTATTTGATTGGTCGGGTGAAATATGCTAATTTATTGAGACAGGTTTTTTGGGTTATCAGGAGTTGTATGCCAAAATCATCAGTATTAAAACAATAAAAGACCTGACAAATTTCAGTTGGTGGATAATGAATCTATAATATATGAAAGTTTAATTGTAATCATTACATTATGGTAAATAATGAAATTTAACACTATATGCTAATTTTTTGAGAAGGACCTGTAGGCTGGATGTGAGCTCTGTGTGTCTTTCCCAGTAATATAGGCTGGATGTGAGCTCTGCGTGTCTCTCCCAGTAATATAGGCTAGAAGTGAGCTCTGGGTGTCTCTCCCAGTAATATAGGCTGGATGTGAGCTCTGTGTGTCTCTCCCAGTAATATAGGCTGGGTGTGAGATCTGTGTGTCTCTCCCAGTAATATAGGCTGGATGTGAGATCGGTGTGTCTCTCCCAGTGATATAGGCTGGATGTGAGATCTGTGTGTCTCTCCCAGTAATATAGGCTGGATGTGAGATCGGTGTGTCTCTCCCAGTAATATAGGCTGGATGTGAGATCTGTGTCTCTCCCAGTAATATAGGCTGGATGTGAGGTCTGTGTGTGTCTTTCCCAGTAATATAGGCTGGATGTGAGGTCTGTGTGTCTCTCCCAGTAATATAGGCTGGATGTGAGGTCTGTGTGTCTCTCCCAGTAATACAGGCTGGATGTGATGTCTGTGTGTCTCTCCCAGTAATATAGGCTGGATGTGAGATCTGTGTGTCTCTCCCAGTAATATAGGCTGGATGTGAGCTTTGAGTGTCCCTCCCAGTAATATAGGGTGGATGTGAGATCTATGTGTACAGGATACTGCTGCTTTCACTGGCTCCCATGTGTCAGCACAGCTTCATTCCTCATGAAGGACCATGATGGTACAACCCCTTATGTCCTATTTTTAAAATAGACTGTTAATGTTTGATTGGTGGAGATCTGAGCCTCGAGACTTCTTCCACCTGTAAAATTAAACATGAATGACTGATCCTGAGTAAGACCATCAATGTTTAAGTTCCAAAAATCATTTTTCCAGAGGAGTTTTACTAGAAATGATCATGCGATTTATCGGATTCACTACTTCATGACACGATCACCAGCCATTAGATATAGGAAATGTTCTTACCTCGTATTTTGGAGGAATGCGAGCACCAAATCCAAGGGCAGAGAATCGTTTATCACTAAAAAAGAGGCGACAATGAAGAGTAAATAGGGGTCTGACATAAAGCGTGACGGTCCATGCAGAGTGACTGAGAAGACTGAGAAGGCCACGTATCATATCTGGAGTCACAAACAGTACAGACACAGAGGAAGGGGTGCTGAACACCTGTCATAATCTTGGCAGATTTCTCCCACAGCAACTAAGGCCTTCAGATACTCGTTGGGCTGGTAAGGGTTAATGTAATGAAGGGAGCAGCTATTTCGGGGATCTCCGTTGGACGCTGTGAAGTCTATGGCAACCTTACGAGAAGAAGCAGAGAGTCAAGCATGTTAGCGAGTTCCTGTTACGGCCATGAAGGTGCAGATGTTGACTAGATGTGCATGCAAGGAGTTAAAAAGGATTATTTCATAAACAAATGTGATCCCTATCCACATTGCTGGGGGTCCCAATGGAGCACTGGTGAGCATGTGCAAAACCACCCCTATAGACAGTGAATGGAGCTCTAGTGAGCATGAGCAAAACCACCCCTGTAGGCAGTGAATGGGGGAATAGTGAGCATGTGCAACACCACAACTATAGACAGTGAATGGAGCTCTAGTGAGCATGTGCAATACCACCCCTATAGCCAGTGAATAGAGGAGTAGTGAGCATGTGCAATACCACAGCTATAGATCGTGAATAGAGCTCTAGTGAGCATGTGCAATACCACCGCTATAGACAGTGAATAGAGCTCTAGTGAGCATGTGCAATACCACCGCTATAGACAGTGGATGGGGCGCTAGTGAACATGTGCAACACCACCGCTATAGACAGTGAATGGGGGAATTGTGAGCATGTTCAATACCATCGCTGTAGACAGTGAATGGAATAGAGTACATAAACCACCACAAAATGACTAAAATATAAACAAACTTTATTGCATCAATGCAACCAATACAAGCCATCAAAATTGGCTAAGAAGAGGAGAATAAGTACAGAGACACACTAGTGCAGCAAAAGGAGATGAACAGTGACTCATGAAATAACCAGGGGTATAGCACGACAGAACATTACATCCTTATAATCAATAAACTCAAGGGGTAAAAGCACCCACGTCAAATCTACATATTTGGTCAATCATCTTGCTCACCCAAGTTCACTGGCAAAGTCACCGCGTCTCCTTCGCTGACCCCTTGACGCGCGTTTCGCGTTAGATGCTTCTTCAGAAGAAGTTTATGTACTCTATTTCTTGTTTGGTGTGCCTATATCCATGAGAGTATTCCATCTGCTTATATAACATACTGCATTAATGCATTTATTAAGGGAGCGAGATTTTTGTTCTCCTCAGCCGTGGTATTTTTGGTTTTTTGTGACTCTGCATTTTAGACAGGAAATGGAGTAGTAGTGAACATGTGCAACACTACCCCCATAGGCAATGAATGGAGCTCTAGTGAGCATGTGCAACACCACCCCTATAGGCAATGAATGGAGCTCTAGTGAGCATGTGCAACACCACCCCTATAGACAGTGAATGGAGCTCTATTTAGCATGCTCACTACTGCTCCATTCCCGCAGAAAACTTTAGTTTCCCTGTTTCTGATTATGGTGGGGTCCTCGTGGTTGTGACCCCAGTGATCATGCATTTAGCACATATCTTGTGGATAGATGATATATGGTATTTATGGGACAATCCCTGTAATTAGAAGGAGCAGATGCAAAATGATAGGACAACTATGAGGACCACGACCGCTAGTGACACTAACATTGTGCCACTTCTACCTCTTCTAGGAGTTAAAAAATGATGTCCCCTCCTTTACTTCCATGGAGGGGACCATAGTCATAATGGGCAGAAATACCGAGGCAGTTGTGGGTGTAAAATGAAAGGGATGATGGGCAGTTGAAGGAGGAGCAGAGGCAAATGTGGCATAATTTTTCCATTTATTGAGCATGATGGTGGCCATGATGGTAAGAACCCTTTCCTTGTAAATGGACCCCCTGACCATGCATATGTCATTCCATATCTCAGCACATTCACTAATAACAGCCAATAGGAACATACACCACATAAATAAAGCAGATCGCCGACAGGAAACTTACCGTAAAGTGGATTTGGCAGCCGCCCATTATATAATCAAGGAAGGAATAGACTCTGTGTATCTGTTATTAAATAGAGAGGAGGCCGAAATATTACACCCCAAAGTCACAAACAAGACCCCAGGATCAGTATCAATGGCTTAACATTCCCATACAGTCAAAATAAAAGGGAATATATCACCTTGGACAGCAGGATATTATAGTGCAGATTCATATATAGTTATGTGGGAAAGGATTCGGTATAACTTGTATATTATTAATTTCAATCTCTGCTCTTCCGTGGCTTAGGAGTCCAGTGGGCGGTCCTACTCAGTGATTGACAGCTTACCTTTTGTGACTATGCACATAGGACCGCCCACAGGACTCCTAGAAGAGGCGGTATGTACATACTTAATATTTGAGATTCCTTCATCTTTGCTTTATCAATGACCCCAATGGGCCCCTTATTAATCAAGTCTAAGAAATAGAAGAAAAAAAATGTGCAGATCAGTTACCTTCAGATCTGATAATATAACCAACCCGGAGTTCTTATAGTTTCTTTTCTTTAATTTGTATTTTGGATTTACACAGTCCCATTGTACCTGAAAAGAAATTGGAATAGGCACTGTTCAGATTCAGAGTCCCTGTTATATTCTAGAAATGAACCACTTCACGGCTCTGTTCACCCCTAGTCTTTGGAGGTATACACGGGGAAAGCTGAAAAAGCATTTTTCCTAATTTTCATATACGGATATATTTGGATTGTGCGTGTAAAACCAAACACTTTTTCTATTTACTTCTTGTTAAACTTTCAGCCATTCTTGAGATATTAACACTTTTCTTTTGTTTACAGCTCATTGCCTAGGAGACCGACCAATTAATATCTGTTAATATCTCAAGAATGACTGCAAATTTTAACAAGCAGTAAATTGCAAAGTTGCTTGTATTGGCAAGCACTATCTGATAATATACATTTATAAAAATGGAAGAAAAAAATCTTTAAATCCTCTCTCCAAACCATCAAAGCATTATTGTTTTTTTTTAAGTTTCAATTGCTTTTTGTTTTTTTACTTACGAAAACATTTCTAAACATTACAACAAAGAAAATAGGAATATATAAGGTCTAAGAAGTATTTATTTATTGGATCCCCTTTACATTTGGCAAAGTCTCAGTTTTGGGGGCATTTATGAAAAAAAGGGGTCAAACGTTTCCACCTTTTCTAACGTGACCCCTACAATTAGTAGGATGTGGCAGGAGTAAAAATTCAGAACTGCCGCCAAGCCACAAGTAATTTCCATTTAAAAACCTTACATCCCTATTTTCCACGCTTGTCTCTCCCTGTGAATTCTATCTCTTTTTCTCACCTTGTTCCCACCGATTCCTTTCTGCATCTCTTCAAAGGTTGCATAAAACTCTCCAATAAAATCATGTTTTCCGCGTGAGTCATAATCCCAGACAAGGCACTGGGGGAGAAGAGGGTTGAAAGTGAGATAAGGAAGAGAATGAGGAATTAGTAGAGAGAAGCATAGGAGGGAGTGATAATGAGGGGCGAAACGCAAGGAAGGGTGAGTTACAGAATATACAGTACAGAGAATCCGCTGATGACTCACGCGCAGCTTCCTCTTCTCCTCGCAGCAGCACAGAGAGCTCAACGACACCTTAAATGGCTCCCAAACTGGGTTCAGGTTATTCTTAACAACCTAAAATGAGAATGTATATAAATTATATAAAATGGCAAATTTATTGGTGGACCTACCAATATGTCTGGGACCCCAATATTTGGATTACTACAAAGGGGTGTCCCCTGTTCCACCTCACCCCATGAAGGAAGCGGCGGTCGGACATGTGTCCTGCTTTATCTATAGGACTGACGGAAACAGCAAGAGAAGGCACTGGGACCCCGTTCTAATAATCATGGGGGGGTCTCATTCAGCGATCATGCATTCATTAACCTAATACCTTTCATTTGTCTAATTTTGTACATTTTGTAAACCCCCCATTCCCCAGCTGGAGTTTGCTTTAAAACACAAATGGAGTGTTAACCACCATCCCCAGGTCCAATGTTGAGTTTCCGCTGCTGTTCCCAATTGCCTACAGAGCCGACGTCACTTGAGCTCAGTGATTGTTGATGTGACGTCAATAACAGACAGCAGGAGAAGCGAAGACTCAGCGCTTGGACCTGGGGATGGTGAGTAAGGGTTATTTTTATAAAAACTAACTGCAGCTGGGGAAAGGAGTTTCCCAAATGGGAAAACTACTTTACTTGGTAATTCCCACATATAATTTAACCTTTTAAAGGGGTATTCCCAGGATCAAAAGTAATTCTTTGGGGGATATCCATTGGATAGGGGATTCTTTACTAATTGATGGGTGGTCCAGCAATCTAAAAAATGGGGCTGTGCAGAATGGAAGGGGAGGTGCACATGTTTGACCTCCGCTCCAATCATTCTATATGGGACTGTCCAAGAAAGCCGATCACAGCACTTCGCCATTTCTGACAGTCTGATAGTCAATGAATGGAGCATTGGTTGAGCATGCGCCCTCCCTAAATGTTCTGCAGAGCCCGATCCTCAGTATCTAGAGCCCCATTCATGGGATCACTGGGGTTCTAATTGATCAGTAAGATATCTCCTATCAATAGGATAGGGGGTGACTTTCGATTCTGGGATTAACACCTGGTCTCCTTACCTCTGTCCTATGCACCAGCTGTTCACTTTGGTCATCGTTAACTCTGTAAATTTCCAGGAATGGATCTGATTTGCTAAAAAGGTCCTAATGAAAAAAAAATACAATACCATAAATTGGGGGCATTGTAGCATTAAAAAAATATACGTTTACCCTGACCATGGCAATACACCAGCCCTGGATAGAGATGTGAGTACAATAACCTTTTAACACCATTTTTAGGTGCAAATCAAGTGCTGATTAATATCATAGAATATTGATTCATTGCTCCAAATCACCTAATCTGATATATTTACTTTCTGCCTGCAGACACCACTAGAGGGAGCTGTAGAGCTTACTGCATACTGTTCTATTAGTGTACATGTGATAAGCTGCTCAGCTCCCTCTAGTGGTGACTTAGTATCATTACTTGAGTCTATAACTGCAAAACACTAAAGGGTCCTATCCTATGTTTTAAGAAAGTAAATGCAATTATTTTGAAAATGTTTCATTTTAGGAAACTGCTTCTGCATAAAACACGCAATGTACAGCCTCCCCGTTACGGTCACCTTGTCATCCAATTTCCTTGCACAGAACGACAGCTCCACGTATCCATTATTCCCAGAAATCTCTTCCGAAATGACCTACGGGAAAAAGCAAAAAAAAAAAAAGAGAATTAAAAACCGGGATACAACAGTGCAGACAATCACCAGACACCTACATCACATGGCCAAAATCATATGGACTCTCGCGGTTGCATTTGTCAGCAATGGGGTAAATAAATGAGGCGAGCACATACATTTAGCCTGTGGTATAGGATCATGGGGCACAGTCTACAGCCCAAACCACAGGGGGGCGCTCGTACTTCATCAGTCATGTCTGGTAACTGATCGCCTCGAGACTCTTCCTGTGATGTAACAATTCATATTGTGTGTCTGTCACTTTAAACATCCAGCGGCTCCAGAAAATGAATCCATCAAACAGAAAATCCCCATGTACATGTGATTAGTCTGATAATGAGCCCCAGGGTGTGACCGAGAGCGCTCAGAGAACAAAGGATATTCATATATAAACGTATTATAGAGGAGTTATAATCTATCATCTAATAGTCTTTTTATATAGTGTCCATGATCTAGCTAATATCTTTCTAATTATCTATCTAATATATATCTACAGTTGTGTGAAAAAGTGTTTGCCCCCTTCCTGATTTCCTATTCTTTTGCATGTTTGTCACTCTAAAATGTTTCAGATCACCAAACAAATATTCATTTTAAACAAAGATAACAAGTAAACACAAAATGCGGTTTTTAAATTAAGGTCTTTAGTATTAAGGGAAAAAGAAATCCAAACCTACAGGGCCCTGTGTGAAAAAGTGATTGCTCGCCCCTTCCCCTTAAAACATACATTAACTGTGGTTTATCACATCGTTAGGAAGCTGAGTTCAAATTCCCTAGCCACACACAGGCCTGATTACTGCCATACCTGTTCTCAATCAAGATATCACTTAAATAGGACCTGACTGATAAAGTGAAGTATACCAAAAGATCCTCAAAAGCTAGAGATCATGCCACAATCCAAAGAAATTTTGGATCAATTGAGAAACAAAGTAATTGAGATCTATCAGTCTGAAAGGGGTTCTGAAGTAATTTCTCAATCTTTGGGACTCCAGCGAACCACAGTGAGAGCCATTATCCACAAATGGCAAAAACATGGAACAGTTGTGAACCTTCCCAGAAGTGGTAGGCTGACAAAAATTACCCCAAGAGTGCAGTGACGACTCATCCAAGAGGTCACAAAAGACCCCACGACATCATCAAAAGAACTGCACTTGTCTCAGTTAAGATCAGTGTTCATGACTCCACCATAAGGAAGAGACTGGGCAAAAATGGCCTGCATGGCAGAGTTCCAAGACGAAAACCACTGCTGAGCAATAAGAGCATAAAGACTCATCTCAGTTTTGCCAGAAAACATCTTGATCCCCAAAACTATTGAGAGAATACTTTGTGGACTGATGAGACAAAAGTTGAATATTTTGAAAGGTGTATGTCCCATTATATCTGGCGTAGAAGTAACAGCATTTTAGAAAAGGAACATCATACCAACAGTAAAATATGGTGGTAGTGTGATGGTCTGGGGCTGTTTTGCTACTTCAGGACCTGGAAGACTTGCTGTGGTAAATGGAACCATGAATTCTGCTGTCTACCATAAAAATCCTGAAGGAGAATGTCTGGTCATCTGTTCGTGATCTCAAGCTGAAGATCACTTGTGTTACGCAGCAGGACAATGATCCAAAACACATCAACAAGTCCACCTCTGAATGACTTTTAGTGTGACAAACATGCAAAAGATTAGGAAATCAGGAAGTGGGCAAACACTTTTTTCACACAACTGTATCTAATATCAATCTATCCCAATAATTACTGTTTTACTACTGTAAATTGTAAAAAAAAAATGATTGGCAATCAATCCAGTTACCTATGGTTGCAAATGTCACCCAATTAGTCTATCTAGTGAGACATCAGTACAGGACAGTGGATGTGTCAATAGGTAATTTGCAATTAAAATTTCAGAGAAGCTCATTAAGGGCTGTATATGTGGCCGTATTGGATGTCAAGCATCTTGAAAACTGGAATCTGTGGTGAATTGCTTTGGTGCGGGCTTTCAATACATAAATATCCCAGGTCATCTCACAGATGGACATTAATATAGAGATAAACAGCTTATTCACTAGATTTGGGTACAGGCAGGGCCGTATTTGCCACTAGGCATTTGAGGGCATGTGCCTAGGGTGCCAGGATGCGAGGGGGGGCGGCACCTGAGCAAGTTGTGTGGGGTTTTTTATAATTAAAGTCTGGTGTCACCGCCCGCCCAAACCTCCTGACCGCCCACCCACCGCCCTAACGCCCACCCACCGCCCTAACGCCCACCCACCTGCCCACCTCCCTCCTTGAAGACATAATACTCACCTTTCTCCTCCGCCCTGAAAGTCCTTGCATCTCTGTCCCTGCGCTGTAGCTTCTTCCTGTGTGAGTGGTCACATGGTACCGCTCATTAGGGTTATGAATATGGATGCATATTCATGACTTTATTGAGTGGTACCACATGACCGCTCACACAGGAAGAAGCTGCAGCGCAGGGACAGAGATGCAGGGACTTTCAGAGCGGAGGAGAAAGGTGACTATGACAGGGGAGGGAGGGAGGAGGAGGATGGGAGGAGGACAGAGGAGGACGGGGATGAATGGGGGAGCCATGCATACAAGATGGGATGGGGGAGCTGAGCCATACATACAAGATGGGACGAGGGGAGCAGAGCCATACATACAAGATGGGACAGGGGGAGCCGAGCCATGCATACAAGATGGGAGGGGGGAGCTGAGCCGTACATACAAGATGGGACGGGGGGAGCAGAGCTATACATACAAAATGGGACGGGGGAGCCATGCCATGCATACAAGATTGGGGGCATGTATGAAGAAACAATATGGGAGAATGAGGGCATGTATGAGGAAACAGTACAGGGGAATGGGGGGCATATCTGAGGAAACAGCATGGGGGATGGGTGCAGACACTGAGGAGCGAATGGGGGAATGCATGTGGACACAGTATGAGTAGCAATGTGAAAAATGTATGTGGACAGAGTTTGGGGAGTGAGGGACATGGGATGTGTGCAGACACAGAATGTGGAGTTGGGGGGTATGTGTGAGCAGGCAGTATAGAAAGTGAGGGGGGTAAATATATGAGGAGACAGTATGGCGAACGGGGATGAGTGGAGACAGTATGAGGAGGGAGGGGAATAGTGTGAGGAGACAGTATGGGGGAGAAAAGTGAGTGGGCACAGAATAAAAACTGAGTAGTGGGGGTGTAGCATGGGGGGACAGTGTAAAAGTACAGCCAGGATGGGACAGTATACCAAGGAGGGAGAAGTGTGATGAGAGAGTACGGGGGAGGGGGGACACAGTATGAGAGGACAGTGTGAAGAGGGGGCCGGTATGGAAAGGAGAGGTCAGTGTGAAGAGCATGTACCATAAGAGGGACAGTGTGCGGGTCATATTTTGTGCAGACAATATAGTGAGGGGCAATTTTTTATTCAGGAGCATTATAATAACACTTGTATCTTTAAGGGCGTCATGTGGAGATTTACTGCAAAAGAGCGGAGAAGATGGAAGTCTGCAGAGACAGCTGTGGATGAGAAAACTCATCATGGGGTCTGAACAAGATGAAGAAAAGAAGGAGAACGACTCCAGAGACTACGTCATCTATAAGGTACCTGGATATAAATGTTATTTGTGATACTAACTAACTCTCATGTTTTTATTAATGTTAGGAGCATTAAAGGGTTGTCCAGGTTTGTAATGAGTCTGCAGTCATTCTTTGTGACTTCTGACTTCTCACAGTGTGCACTGCACGCTGTCAGGATTCTGTCGTGCTGGGGATTTACATTAATGCGGTCACGTGCTGACTAGACATGTGTGGCCTCACTCAATAAAAATGAACTGAGCGAGGCCGGGCACGTCTAGTCGGAATGTGGTCAGAAGTATACAAATCACATGCTTGTGCTAGTGCAGCGCCCCAGAGTCCTGGTCGTTGCAGTAATGTCGCTCTGCCACTATGGGGAGTGATGTTACGTCTGATTGCACTAAAGGAGTTCACCTGACCAGGTATCACAGACACAAACTACACTCCACACTCCGGCCACCGGGGGGGTGGTTCTATCAGGCCACTCCTCACACTCTGGTAAAACTGGGGGTTGGACAGGAAGTTAGACAGAAAGTAGCTAGGGAGAGCTCGAGAGAGGACCTGTCAGGGGTAGGATCCTGACAGCGGCCTATGACAGACAGAACGTTACGGAGCCGTGCTTGAGTCCATAGCGGCAGACTCCTAAGAAAGGACACGAAAGCGGAGTATATTGCGGAGAAGTGAGAAGCGAGATCACAGCGCAGAGGAGATAGAACCAGAAGGAGTCGTGCCCTTAAGACTGTGGCAACATCCTTCTGAGGCGCGTAGCCGGTGGCCGGAGCACCGAGGAAGTAAGAGACTTTACGTACTACTTCAAACAGCGGCAGGACAGCTGACTATAGGTTGGCTGTCTCACCTAAATCACCTAACGAAGACAAAGGAGGCAATTGTGGGAGAGGGGCGTCTCTAGGGTCCCAGAATAACTCCAGGCCTACCCCGTCATACGGGTGCGTCCTAGCCATATCATCTGGGGGACGGAGAAAAGAACATCAGAAACAGACACAATAGGTGTGAGGACTATTCCGTGGTGCTCAGCAGGGAGGTACTACAACATACAGGTGCTAGAAGGTAGGCACTGATTTCCACCTGCAAAGGGAACTCTGGATGTGCCTTCGGACCGGCCGGTCTCAGCCAGCCCTGATAGCAGTGCTCTGGATTGAGGATCCTGAAGCCTTCAGTAAAGAGGTAAAGAGACTGCTACCCTGTGTCCTCGTTATTCATCGCGACCTACACCACGCACCATCATCACATCTTTCATTGGACGCCCCTTAGCAGGGTCACGGACCGGGTCTAGCCACCGTGACGACCCCAAGACAGAAACAGAGAGGCCTGGTACCGAGTACCCCGTGGCCCTGCGTCTGGGGGCGCTCCAACTTGGCGTCACGAACAGTATCTACTTAAGCCTGAAGAATCAGGTCATGTGTGCCTTGGAACTGTGACTGAATTGTGCTTGAACTGTGATTTATTGCAATGACTGTGTATTGCTGTTTGCCGCCCAAAATCCGCCATTGCTGCGCTGAGCGGAGCACGGATGGAGGAGCCATAGTTTCGTGGGCGGAGCCGGCCGAAAAGAGTGCGGAACGAGAAACCGCGGGAGGGTGCCGACTCCGGAAGAGGAACCCCGGCCCCGGCAGGTTAGCAGGGGGAAGGAACGGCCATGTCGGACCCCGGAGGGGTTGAGGCGGCGGCCGCAGACGCGGGGGCACCTTCAGGTCCCGTAGTAGACGCAGCCGCGGGCCTTGTACCACCGCCAGATGCCGCGGGGCTTGCCGCCCCCACCGGCCAGCCGGACACTGCCGCAGCTACGACAGCCATAATGCCCTTTTCCATGCCGTACCTACCCGGAGCCGCTTGGCTCTCGCGATACTCTAGAGAGTCCCATACGTTAACTGACTTTAAAGAAGGGATTTGCAGCCTGCTCGAGTTTTATCCCTTGACGGAGCCTCAGAAAGTTCATATGATAACGAACCAACTCTTTGGAGCGGCCTTGAGAGAAGTGAAGTCCTGGCCCGCCGCAGATAAGAAGACTGCGCAACAGATCTTTGCAAAGCTTAAAGCCACCTTTGACACCCGCACCGCTGCAGAAATTAAATTGACATTTTATGGGTGCAAGCAGAGGCCGCAGGATAGCTTACGGGACTATGCCCTTAATCTGCAGGAGGCACTGAGGGCCATTAAGCAGAGTGATCCAAGCGGTATGCAAGATGAAGATAAACTCCTAAAAGAGCGGTTCATTGAGGGACTCCAGTGCAGTCACCAAAGGGCCCAGCTACACTTCCTAGCCATGCAGAATCCCGACCTGACTTTTGCGCAATTTAAAGATAAAGCCATTCAAGCACTACCAGAGCGACAGCCCAGCCGTGCTGTACTTCCTAGGCGTCAAGCCCTCACGTACCACCAGGAGGTGGCGCCGGAAACACCCGTCTCCGCCGAGGCCGATGCCCAGTGTTATGATCCTAGTGGCTGAGGATCACAAAACGGACTAGCTAAGTTTATGAACATAGACACGAGCTCTAGGGAGGTGGTAACTGGACTGACCGCAAACCTGATCCTAACCAACACACTAAAGGTAGCCGGTGAACGTGCCTAAAATCCTGGACGTCTCGACGCAGCCTGAGAAACTATCTACTCCTGAGGGAAAGTAAGACCTCACTTGCCTCAAGAGAAATCACCCCAAAGATATAGGAAGCCCCCAACAAATAATAACGGTGAGGTAAGGGGAAAACACAAACGTAGAAATGAAAACAGATACAGCAAATGAGGCCCGCTAATACTAGATAGCAGAAGACAGATAGGGAACTGTGCGGTCAGTAAAAAACCCTATGCAAAATATCCACGCTGAGAATACAAGAACCCCCACACCAACTAATGGTGTGAGGGGAGAAACTCAGCCCCCTAGAGCTACCAGCAAGCAAGGAAATCACATATTAGCAAGCTGGACAAGAAACAAAAATAAACCAAGAAACATATGACCACTGATGGTCAAAAAATGAACCAAGCAAAACTTAGCTTCTCTTGAAGAGACTGATAACGAAGGACTGCAGGAGAGCTCCAAAATAGCACTGAAGACATTGACAGCAGGCAACAACTGAGAGTCCAGGTGAACTAAATAGGAAACCAGCTAACAGATAACGAGACAGCTGATCAAGCCTCAGACCTGCAGAATGACACAAAGAGCCACCAGAGGGAGCCCAAAGACAGCACTCACACAGTACCAGTTGTGACCACAAGAGGGAGCCCAAAAACAGAGTTCACAACAGCCCAGATCCTGGAAGACGACTCCCCTGCAGGACTACGCCTCCAGATGCAAGAGCTGACCAAGAGCGTTGCTGCCCTAGCCCGGACCGTCCAGTCCCTCCAAGAGGCCCCCAAGGAGAAGATCCAGCTGGCTTCCGGACCGGAAGATGTCCCCTGGCAGCGACAGAGGAGGACTCCGCCGACCAGAGGCAGGGACGATGATCGCTTTCATTGGGATGGACGACCTATCTGCCGCCGCTGCCACCAGGTGGGCCATCTTGCAAGGTACTGTCCTTTAAACAAGCAACCCCGGGGGCAAAGGGCCAACCCCCAGGAGTAGGACGATCAGGCCCGCAGAATTGGAGAGCCAAGTACATCGGAGGGCGACCGGTCCTCCCCATTGTGATCGACGGTATCCCCATGAATGCTTTGCTGGACACGGGTTCCCAGGTGACGACTATGCCTTACATCCTTTATAGACGTTATTGGGAGGACACCGACATTACCCGTGTCTCTGATGATGATTTCTCCATAATAGCTAGTAATGGTCAGCCACTGCCACAAGTGGGGTATAAAGAGGTCACCATTAAGGTGGGGCGGGTAGAATTGGAGGCCCAGGGAATTGTTATTGTTGATATTGACCGACGTGAATGTAACCCCATGATGACCATCGGTACTAATGTCATAGAAAATTGTCTTGCAGAAGTTATTGTCTTGTCGCAGCAGGTCGCCGAAAGAGCGGGTTACAGTGAACAACGTGCCTTGCAGAAAGAAATCAGAGCTCTAATGCAGAGACAGCAAGTGGCGTTGACTGGTGGTGAGATTGGCCGGGTCACAGTGAGTGATTCAAACCCCATTGCGATACCCCCCAGGAGCGAAATGTTGATATGGTGTCGGGCAGCCATAGGCCTTAGGGGTAAAGATTATCAGGCCCTGGTAGAACCTGTGTATTCAGATAATAGGCCTACCCTCCTGACAGCCAGAGGGGTGGTTGATGTTCGTAAGGGGAGGGTGCCAGTACGTGTTCTTAACTGTGGGAAGGAAGAAGTCCACCTAACCAAATATGTCACACTTGCCAAGCTGTTTACTGTTAATAATAGTGTGATACAGGCACCTGGACCCTTGGTTCCGTCCAGCCTGGCGGAGGACAATGGCTTTGCAGGGCAAATGAAAGATTGGTGTCGGGAATTGCATGTGGGCGCTGATTCTACCCCATCTCACCAGATACAGGGGGCTTACAGGGTGGTTCATGAATATGAGCGGGTATTCAGCAAACACCCCCTAGATTTCGGGCAGGTAAAAGGGATTCAGCATCATATCGCCACGGGAGATCACCAACCCATCAGAGAGAGATACCGTCCTGTACCCCCAGCTCATTATGAGTGTGCCAAGGACATGTTACGAGAGATGAAGGAGGCTGGGGTAGTGAGAGATAGTTGTAGCCCCTGGGCAGCTCCATTAGTCCTCGTTAGGAAGAAAGATGGCACCATAAGGATGTGTGTGGATTATAGGCAACTAAATCGCATTACACATAAGGATGCATACCCCCTGCCCAGGATAGAGGAGTCTTTGGCTGCTCTAAAGTCTGCTAACTACTTCTCTACCTTGGATCTCACCAGTGGGTACTGGCAGGTTCCCGTGGCAGAAGCGGACAAGGAGAAGACGGCCTTCACGACGTCGATGGGTCTCTGCGAGTTCAACTACATGCCCTTCGGATTGTGTAACGCCCCGGGGACATTTCAGAGGATGATGGAGTGCTGTCTGGGGCACAAGAACTTTGAAACCCTGCTGCTCTATCTGGACGATGTTATTGTCTTCTCTAAGACCTATGAAGACCATTTGAAGCACCTGCCCGAGGTGTTTGAAGTCCTGTCCAACTTTGGCTTAAAGGTGAAACTGTCCAAATGCCACCTACTAAAACCCAAGGTGCAGTACCTGGGCCATGTGGTGAGTACCAAAGGAGTGGCCCCAGACCCCGACAAGGTCACGGTGATCAAGGACTGGCCGAAGCCCGCTGTGCCTCCATGAAGTCCGGCAATTCCTTGGGTTGGTGGGCTACTACCGGAGGTTCATCAAGGACTTCACCAAGAAGGCTGTGCCGTTGCAAGACCTGTTGGTGGGCCAATCCAAGAAACCCAAGGGTAAGAATACCCCATTTGATTGGAACGACGGACTGGAAGGATCGTTCACCTGCTTAAAATCGGCGCTGACGGGAGAAGAGGTACTGGCTTACCCTGAATATGACCAACCGTTTGTATTGTATACGGATACCAGCAACGTGGGGCTGGGAGTTGTGTTGTCCCTGGTCCAGAAAGGCAAGGAAAGGGTAATAATCGCTTACGCCAGCAGGAAACTTCGCCCCACTGAAAGGAACCCTGACAACTATAGTTCCTTTAAGCTGGAGTTTCTCGCCGTCGTTTGGGCCGTGACAGAGAGGTTCAAGCACTACCTGGCCTCAGCAAAATTCACCGTCTTCACAGATAATAATCCACTAACACACTTGGACACAGCAAAACTCGGCGCCTTGGAGCAGCGGTGGATGGCCCGGTTATCCAATTACGATTTCACCATCAAGTACCGGGCGGGGCACAAGAATGCGAATGCCGATGCATTGTCCCGAATGCCTCACTTGCCTGAGACGGAGGTAGATGCAGAAGCATTTGAAGAGGTAGAGCTGCCCGCTTTCCATCGCCCCAAGGCCACCCAGTGTTCCCATCAGGTGGAGGCCAGGCGCAGGAATAAGCAAGGCGCCCCGTTGAATCCCCTGCCCCACCACGGGTGGGCAGAGAACCAGAATGGCGACCCTGCGGTCCGTCGGGTGAAAGAGCTCCTGACGCAGGCGGGTTTGCATCCCGGCCCGGAAGATCCACCGGAGGCATTACAGTTGTGGAAGGAGAGGGGCAGACTGTTTATTCACGATGGCAAGCTGTGCCGGAGGAGCGTTGACCCACGCACCCACGAATTGGTATGGCAAATTGTGGTCCCAAGACAAGATGTGCCAATGGTCCTGGGAGCGTACCACGATGGGGCAGGACACTTCGGATGGAGGAAGCTGGAGAGGCTGCTCCGAGGGAGGTTCTACTGGGTTGGTATGAAGAAAGCCATCGAGAAGTGGTGCCGAGAGTGTGGCCCATGCAGCCTACGCCGGAAGGATCGTGACAGCCAGCGGGCTCCCTTGCAGCCCATTGTCACCAAACGGCCGCTCGAGCTGGTCTCACTGGATCACGTGAAGCTAACACCTAGCCGGTCAGGCTATACCTATGCTCTCACCATCGTGGACCACTACTCCAGATTCCTGGTAGCCGTGCCGGTCAAGGATCTAACGGCTAGAACGGCCGTTAAAACCTTCCAGCAGTACTTCTGTCGGCCTCATGGGTACCCAGAAAAGGTACTGACCGATCAGGGGCCAGCATTTGAAGCGGAAGTGTTCCAAGAGTTCTGCAATCTGTATGGATGTAAGAAGATCAGAACCACGCCATACCATCCACAAACCAACGGGATGTGTGAGAAGATGAACCAGGTGGTGATCGACTTACTGAAGACCTTACCTGTGGAGCAACGGAACCTGTGGCCCACAAAGTTACCCGACTTGGTGGATATGTACAACCACATCCCTGTGAATTCCACCAACTGCACCCCAGCGTACCTGATGCGAGGGAGGTCTAGCAAGTTACCTGTTGATCTGGACATGGGAGTCCTGACCCCCGAGGATATCTCGCCAGATGTGGACTGGGATACTGAAAGGCAGCAAAGGTACCGCAAGGTACAAGAATGTGTGGAAAGAAGCCTCGCCCAAGCCCGAAAAAAAAAAGAAAGGGATTACAAACAGCATGCTCCTGCGATTCCCTTGTCACCCGGGGAACAGGTACTCAAGCGAAAGCGGAGACTACACAAGCTTGATGATCAATGGGAAGCGGAACCATATACCATCCTGCCATCTGATTTCGACAATACCAAGGTCTGTCTCATCAGCAAGGATGGAGGGGAAACCTCAACGGCAATATCCAGGGACCACCTTAAGATATGCCCTGATAAGCTGAGAGATGGGGAAACAGACCCCGGGATGCCTCCGCCCATGGAAGAGGAGAAGATGATACACACTGTTCTTGGTGATTTTCCCCAGTCTTGGACTCAAATAAACCAGGCCATCGTGGTACCTGTCCTAACGTTTTGTCAACTGACACCGCCAGAACTAAATGAGGAGCCAGGTCATCCGGACCCGCGACCGCAGCGGACCCCACTGGAGGATACCATGCCAACCGTTGAACCGGTCAGTCCTCCCTCTGCTATCGGTGAATCTGCCATGCCCATCGGTCGTAGCAGCAGTCCTGAGAGCTCCAGCCTGCCAGTGCTACCCAGACTCACTAGAAGTGTAGCTAGGAGACAGTGCACTACACCAGCGGTAGCCAGCCTAGCGGGCCCTGTTAGGTCAATAGCCACTCCTGCACTGCAGAGGTCTACACATAGCACCAAGAATCAAACTCCACTTCGCTACAAAACTTGGAGATACTAACAATAGCTACTGTTTGGTTGAAAATGTTTATGTAAGTTTCTTGTTACAGGTTTAAAAATGGACAATTGAGTGATGACAGTGAATTGCTCCAAAACTGTCACGGGGACCCCTTTGTTTACCCGGGGTCCCTGCTTTTCAAGGTTGCACCTACTGAACTGGGAGTCATGAACTGTGCATGACCAAACTTTTGCAACGTTCAAGCATCCTCACCTCCCATAAAGGGAAGCACTGTTATATATTCACTTGTTCATAGCATTTACTTGTTTAGAGTGTTTCAAAATTTTGAGTGTTTTCTAATAATATGCGTAGAGCCCCCACTGCCGCAGGGCCGAGGGGTACCCGGTACCGGTCCTCTGAGTCTCTGCTCTGGGGTTGTCACGGTGGCTAGACCCGGTCCGTGACCCTGCTGAGGGGCGTACAGTAATAGATGTGGATAGTGGTGGTGGTGCGGTGCAGTAAATAACGAGGACACCAGGTTGCAGTCTCTTTACCTCTTTACTGAAGATCTCTGGGTCCTCAATCCGGAATACGGTTAACCAGGCTGCGCAAGTCCGGCCGGTCCAATGGCACCTCCAGAGTTCTCTTTGCAGGTGGAAATCTGTGCCTTCCTGCTAGCGCTATGTGTTGTGGTCCTTCCCTGCTGTGCTTACGGAAAGTCCCCACAACTGTTGTGTCCGTTTCTTAAGTTCCCTCACAACTCGATTAGATGATGTTCTGCTAATCTTCCGTCCCTCCCTGATGTTGCGGTTAGGACGGCACCCGTATGACTGGTAGGCTCGGAGCTCTTCCGGGACCCTAGAGTCGCCCCTCTCCACAAGTTGCCCCCTATGTCTTCGTAGGTGATTTAGGTGAGACAGCCCGCCTATGACTGACTGTCCTGCCGTTGGTTTGAAGTATTGCCTGAAGCTGAATATAGTAATACTTCCTCGGCGTTCCGGCCGCCGGTTGTGCGCCTCAGTAGGATGTTGCCTCGGTCTCACAGCACGACTCCTACTGGTATTCTCCTTCTTGCTTTGATCTCGTTTCTCACTCAGCACAATCTATCTCGCTTCCAATCCCTCCTTGGGCACCGCCGCTATGCTGAGCAGGCACGGTCCCATTACGTTCTCTCAAGTTGCCAGGCCTCTGTCAGGATCCCACCCCTGACAGGGACCCTACCGAATCTTCTCCCACAACACCCTCTGCCACAAGGTGTTGCCTGGTTCCAACCCAGTCAGCTTTCTGTTCTAACTTCCTGCCTGACCCCCAGTTTTACCAGTATGTGAGGAGTGGCCTAATGAATAGAACCCTTAGCTCCCCCTGGAGGCCCGGCTGTGAAATGTATTGGTGTCTGTGATACCTGGTCAGATGAACTCCTTCAGTGCCATCAGACGTACCATAGCTCCCCTTAGTGGCGGAGCCACAGTACTGCAACGACCAGGACTCTGGGGCGCTGCATATGTAATGTTGTTTTTCTTTTCCCAGTCCGGGAGTACTGGATTTAACCGGGGGGAGGGCAGCGCCCCAGAGTCCTGGTCATTGCAGTAATGTCGCTCTGCCACTATGGGGAGTGATGTTACGTCTGATTGCACTAAAGGAGTTCACCTGACCAGGTATCACAGACACACACTACACTCCACACTCCGGCCACCAGGGGGGGTGGTTCTATCTATTAGGCCACTCCTCACACTCTGGTAAATCTGGGGGTTGGACAGGAAGTTAGACAGAAAGTAGCTAGGGAGAGCTCGAGAGAGGACCTGTCAGGGGTGGGATCCTGACAGCGGCCTAGGACAGACAGAACGTTACGGAGCCGTGCTTGAGTCCATAGCGGCAGACTCCTAAGAAAGGACACGAAAGCGGAGTATATTGCGGAGAAGTGAGAAGCGAGATCACAGCACAGAGGAGATAGAACCAGAAGGAGTCGTGCCCTTAAGACCGTGGCAACATCCTTCTGAGGCGCATAGCCGGTGGCCGGAGCACCGAGGAAGTAAGAGACTTTACTTACTACTTCAAACAGCGGCAGGACAGTTGAGTATAGGTTGGCTGTCTCACCTAAATCACCTAACGAAGACAAAGGAGGCAATTGTGGGAGAGGGGCGTCTCTAGGGTCCCAGAATAACTCCAGGCCTACCCCGTCATACGGGTGCGTCCTGGCCATATCATCTGGGGGACAGAGAAAAGAACATCAGAAACAGACACAATAGTTGTGAGGACTATCCCGTGGTGCTCAGCAGGGAGGTACTACAACACACAGGCGCTAGAAGGTAGGCACTGATTTCCACCTGCAAAGGGAACTCTGGATGTGCCTTCGGACCGGCCGGTCTCAGCCAGCCCTGTTAGCAGTGCTCTGGATTGAGGATCCTGAAGCCTTCAGTAAAGAGGTAAAGAGACTGCTACCCTGTGTCCTCGTTATTCATCGCGACCTGCACCACGCACCATCATCACATCTTTCATTGGACGCCCCTTAGCAGGGTCACGGACCGGGTCTAGCCACCGTGACGACCCCAAGACAGAAACAGAGAGGCCCGGTACCGAGTACCCCGCGGCCCTGCGTCTGGGGGCGCTCCACTGATATGACTGTCCACCGGCAAGGGAGAATCCTAAAAGTGTGCAGTGCATGAGTTGTGAGAATTCAAAAGCCTGCGATGTCAGGATTCAGCTCTGCAGGTTCCAGTAGTCATCACATGGACACTTCACTCACATGTGACTTTCATACTTATGGTCCTGTGACAACGAGCTTCTCTTCTGCTTCTCTCTGTTTTTCACTAAACATTGAGAGCATTAGGGAGAGGAGCTCGTGGGTACATGACTAAGTGTGCAAATCACATATGTCCTGTGGGGGGGAGGGCGCCAAAATGAATTCTTGCCCCAGGTGCCAGAAACCCTAGGTACACCTCTGCCGGTATACTACTGCGAGTGGTGATTACCGGGTCCGGTGGAGGGATGTCTGTGCACAGGCAGTGAGGCAGAGACAGAGAGAGAATGGAGACCTGGAGACTGCCCGTCCCAGTCTACGCCTTAGCCTGGAGCTTCATTATCATAGGAATATGTCAGTTAATACATTGCTTTTCTAAAGCTTTATACAGTAGTTTTAGGTCAGGGTGGGATGGTTAGGGATGAGCTAGCAAGGTGCAGGGACAGGTAGTGATGGCTACTTGCGGACATGTGAGGCACTTGCGGTTTTGCACTTGCCGTGAGACATAAAAAACACTGCTAGCAGCATTTTTTTTCATTGCTGCAAATACCGCATTTGCCGGATCGCGGCAAAACCGCAAGTGCCGCACTTGTCCGCAAGTCCCATAGGGAATGAAGAGGCAGAAAGCACTGTAGCCATAAGTGATCCATTACGCGACAGATGCGGAAAAACTGCCGGATTTGCTGCAAAAGGCTACTTTCACATCAGCGATTATTGCCAAAG
This sequence comes from Ranitomeya variabilis, assembly GCF_051348905.1. Lineage (NCBI taxonomy): Eukaryota > Metazoa > Chordata > Amphibia > Anura > Dendrobatidae > Ranitomeya > Ranitomeya variabilis. Next base: position 595,335,093 of record NC_135233.1, on the reverse strand, counting down.
TCACTGCCGATAGTGTCATACTCGCCAATGGGGGAGGCAGCACTAAAAGTGCCTAGGGCAGCAGAAACGCTAAATACGGCCCTGGGTACAAGGGTGAACACTTGGTTCCCGAGCAATATATTCCGCAATAGTTAATGTTTCAGGAATCGATCTGTGAACCTTGAATCTCGAGCCTGGAGGTGAAAACATTGCTCTATGTATAAAAACTGCAGTTAATATCGAGCCACTCTTACCGTTACAGTGGACTTTCCGGCATATTTGCCATATTTCAGGAAGAGGCCTTTGGTAATCCTTTTCTGTGCAACAATCTAGAAAAACGGAAAATAAACACAATAATAATCAATGTAAAGAATAACACAGAAATATTTCAACATACAACAGACACACAGAGGTTTAGAATTATCATAAGGCACAGCTATTGGGAAAAGGCACCATCCAGCAACTAAGGGGAGCCATCTGTATCCACTAGATAAGGGGGGCCATCTCCATCCAGCAGCTAAGGGGAGCAACCTGTATCCACTAGATAAGGGAGGCCATCTCCATCCAGCATCTAAGGGGAGCCACCTGTATCCACTAGATAAGGGAGGCCATCTCCATCCAGCAACTAAGGGGAGCCACCAGAATCCACTAGATAAGGGGGACCATCTCCATCCAGCAGCTAAGGGGACACATCTCGAACCAGCAGGTAAGAGTGGCCACCTTAATCCAGCAGCTAAGGAGACCTCCATCCAGCAGCTAAGAGGAGCCACTTCCATCCAGCAGCTAAGAGGATCCTCCTCCATCCAGTAGGTATGAGGGGTTACATCAATCCAGCAGCTAAGAGGATCCGCCTCCATCCAGTAGATAAGAGGGGCCAATTTCATACAGCATTTAAAAGAAGTCGCCTCCATTCATCGGCTAAGAGGAGCCACCGGCATCCAACAACCAAGAGGAGCCACCTTAATCCAGCAACTAAGAGGAGTAACCTCCGTCCAGGACCTCAGAGGAGCTACCTTCACCCATCACATAAGTGGAGCCACCTCCATCCAGCAACTGAGAGGAGCCACCCTCCATCCAGCACCTAATAGGGGACACCTCCATCCAGTACCTCAGAGGAGCCACCTTCACCCAGCACCTAAGAGGAGCCACCTCTATTCAGCAACGAAGAGGAACCACCTCCATCTAGGAACTAAGAGAGGTCACCTCCATCTAACAGCTAAGGGGTTCTCCTCCATTCTGAAACTAAAAGGAGACACCTTTATCTACCAGTTAAGAGGGGCCACCTCCATCCAGCAATTAAGACTTTACACCTTTATTCAACAGCTAAGAGGGGCCACCTTCATCCAGCAACTAAGAGAACCCACCTCCATCCAGCAACTAAGAGGAACCCCCGTCATACAGAATTTAAAAGAAGCCACCGCCATGTATCGGTTAAGAGGAGCCACCTCCATTCAACAACTAAGAGGAGCCGCTTCCATCCAGCACCTAAGAGGAATCATCTATATCCAGCAACTAAGATGATTAACTTCCATCCAGCACTTAAGGGGAACCACCTCCAGCCAGCCACTAAGAAGGGCCACCTCTTTCCAGTACCTAAGCGTAACCAGCTTCATCCATCAACTAAGATGGGCCACGTCCATCCAGCAGCTAAGAGGAACCTTCCATCCAGCAATTACAAGAAGCCACCTGCATCCAGCAACTAAGAGGAGCCACCTCCATCCAGCAACTAAGAGGAGACATCTCCACCCAGCAACTGAGAGGAACCACCTCCACCCAGCAGCTAAATAGGCCTCCTCCATTCAGCAGCTAAGAGGAGCCACCTTCATGCAGCAGCTAAGAAAATCTTCCTCCATCCAGTAAGTAAGTAAGAGGAGCCACGTCCATCCAGCAGCTAAAAGGATCATTCTCTATCCAGCAATTAAGAGAGACCACCTACATCCAACAACTAAGAGAAGCCACCTCCGTCCAACAACTAAGAACAGCCACCTCCATTCAGCACCTAGGAGGAGCCACCTCCATCCAGCACGTGAGAGCAGTTACCTCTGTCTAGCACCTAAGAGGAGCCACCTCCATACAGCAGCAAAGAAGAGTAATCTCCATTCAACAACTAAAAGGAACCACCTCCATCAAGCACTTAAGAGGAGCCACCTCCATCCAGCAACTAAGAGGAGCCACCTCCATCCAGCAACTAAGAGGAGTCACCTTCATCCAGCACCTAACAGGAGTCACCTCCATTCAGCCCCTAAGAGGAGCCACCTGCAAACAGCAATTAATTTGGGCCATGTTCATCCAGCAGCTAAGAGGAGTCACCTCCATCCAGTACTTAAGCTGAGCCACTTTCATCCAGCAACGAAAAAGGGCCACTTTCATCCAGCAACTAAGAGGGGCCACCTCCATCCAGCAACTAAGAGGAGCTACCTCAATCCAACAACTAAGAGATGCCACATCCATCCAGGAACTAAGAGGAGCCACCTCCATCAAACAACTAAGAGGTGTCACTTCCATCCACCAACTAAGAGGTGCCACATCCATCCAGCAACTAAGAGGAGCTACCTCCATCCAACAACTAAGAGGTGCCACATCCATCCAGGAACTAAGAGGAGCCACCTCCATCAAACAACTAAGAGGTGCCACATCCATCCAGCAACTAAGAGGAGCTACATTTATCCAGCAACTAAGAGGAGCCACCTCCATCCAACAACTAAGAGGTGCCACATCCATCAAGGAACTAAGAGGAGCCACGTCCATCCAACAACTAAGAGGTGCCACATCCATCCAGCAACTAAGAAGAGACACATCCATCCAGCAACTAAGAGGAGCCACATCCATCCAGCAACTAAGAGGAGCCACCTGCATCCAGCAACTAAGGGGAGCCACATCCATCCAGCAACTAAGAGAGCCACCTGCATCCAGCAACATAGAGGAGCCTCCTTCATCCAACAACCAAGAAGAGCCACCTCCATCCAACAACTAAGAGGAGCCACTTCCATCCAACAACTAAGAGGAGCCACATCCATCCAACAAATAATTGGGGGCATCTCCATTTTGTAGCTAAGGGAAGCCACCTCCATCCAACAACTAAGAGGAGCCACCTCCACCCAACCTCTAAGAGGGACCATCTGCATTTTGCAGCTAAGGGGAGCCACCGTCATCTATCAGCTGGATGCACAGAGCGCCTCCTACAGCACCCACTGCGCCAATTCATTTGTTTTGAAATAAATTATATCACTACTATACACGAAAAATGCCAACATAGAGCGTCTGTTACAAATGTAGCACTGAGGACCAAGCGCAGGTTGTACACTTATTTTTTACACTAGATGGCAGCCCGATTCTAAAGAATCGGGAGTCTAGAATCCATATATACTTTATTTATTCAAATGTAAGAATAATACAATTAATAAATAATAGTTAGAAAGAACAAAAAATGGCTGCACTCACCAGCTCTTGACAATTCTTGACAGTACGGCACATTTCTGATTGGTCGCTCGCGGCAGGCGGCAACCAATCAGAAAAGTGCCGCGCACCACGAAGGCATATATCTTTGTCCACCCTGAGCGGGTGTAGGACGCTGGTGACGTCACTTATCTCCGGACATTATCTCCGGACAAAGCCACGGAAGTTGGCACAAATTGCCGGAAGTAGTATTCTAGGCAATTATATATTAGATTTTAATGTTATCAGTGTTTACCTTTGAACGTTTATATTGTATTGTCCTGTCACCAGCCATGTGTACGATTATCGGCCGAAAGCCTCTCTGGAACCAATAATCACCCCATGTAAAGGTATCTTTATAAGTTAAAGATTCAGAATACTATGACTTTTATCATATCCTGAACAGTCAAGTTTTTTATGAACCGTTAAGGTTTTCTGGTTAAAGTAAAAAAAACTCTGAGTGTTTACAGTTTGAAACCATAAAATGTTGAAAAATTATGTCATTCTTGAGTATATCACTCAATGGTGCTCATAAACGTGTCAAATTTGATCTATAATATACTTTAATATACGTTACTTTAATCTTTAATATACTTAAGAACAGGGCCCCAGACATCACACAGGGGGTCTGAAACACCGCACAGTGGTCCAAAATATCGCTGTGCTCTGCCTGGGGTCCCATATGCTGCCTGGGGCCCCTGTGCTCTGCCTGGGGCCCCATATGCTGCCTGGGGCCCCTGTGCTCTGCCTGGGGCCCCTGTGCTCTGCCTGGGGCCACTGTGCTCTGCCTGGGGCCCCATATGCTGCCTGGGGCCCCTGTGCTCTGCCTGGGGCCCCATATGCTGCCTGGGGCCCCTGTGCTCTGCCTGGGGCCCCATAGGCTGCCTGGGGCCCCTGTGCTCTACCTGGGACCACTGTGCTCTGCCTGGGGCCCCATATGCTGCCTGGGGCCCCTGTGCTCTGCCTGGGGCCCCTGTGCTCTGCCTGGGGCCCCATGTTCTGCCTGGGGCCACTGTGCTCTGCCTGGGGCCCCATAGGCTGCCTGGGGCCCCTGTGCTCTGCCTGGGACCACTGTGCTCTGCCTGGGGCCCCATATGCTGCCTGGGGCCCCTGTGCTCTGCCTGGGGCCACTGTGCTCTGCCTGGGGCCCCATATGCTGCCTGGGGCCCCTGTGCTCTGCCTGGGGCCCCTGTGCTCTGCCTGGGGCCCCATGTTCTGCCTGGGGCCCCTGTGCTCTGCCTGGGGCCACTGTGCTCTGCCTGGGGCCCCATGTTCTGCCTGGGGCCACTGTGCTCTGCCTGGGGCCCCATAAGCTGCATGGGGCCCCTGTGCTCTGCCTGGGACCACTGTGCTCTGCCTGGGGCCCCATATGCTGCCTGGGGCCCCTGTGCTCTGCCTGGGGCCACTGTGCTCTGCCTGGGGCCCCATATGCTGCCTGGGGCCCCTGTGCTCTGCCTGGGGCCCCATATGCTGCCTGGGGCCCCTGTGCTCTGCCTGGGGCCCCTGTGCTCTGCCTGGGGCCCCATATGCTGCCTGGGGCCCCTGTGCTCTGCCTGGGGCCCCATATGCTGCCTGGGGCCCCTGTGCTCTGCCTGGGGCCCCTGTGCTCTGCCTGGGGCCCCATATGCTGCCTGGGGCCCCTGTGCTCTGCCTGGGGCCCCTGTGCTCTGCCTGGGGCCCCATGTTCTGCCTGGGGCCCCTGTGCTCTGCCTGGGGCCACTGTGCTCTGCCTGGGGCCCCATATGCTGCCTGGGGCCCCTGTGCTCTGCCTGGGGCCCCATATGCTGCCTGGGGCCCCTGTGCTCTGCTTGGGGCCACTGTGCTCTGCCTGGGGTCCCATAGGCTGCCTGGGGCCCCTGTGCTCTGCCTGGGACCACTGTGCTCTGCCTGGGGCCCCATATGCTGCCTGGGGCCCCTGTGCTCTGCCTGGGGCCCCATATGCTGCCTGGGGCCCCTGTGCTCTGCCTGGGGCCCCTGTGCTCTGCCTGGGGCCCCATATGCTGCCTGGGGCCCCTGTGCTCTGCCTGGGGCCCCATGTTCTGCCTGGGGCCCCTGTGCTCTGCCTGGGGCCACTGTGCTCTGCCTGGGGCCCCATATGCTGCCTGGGGCCCCTGTGCTCTGCCTGGGGCCCCATATGCTGCCTGGGGCCCCTGTGCTCTGCCTGGGGCCACTGTGCTCTGCCTGGGGCCCCATAGGCTGCCTGGGGCCCCTGTGCTCTGCCTGGGGCCCCATATGCTGCCTGGGGCCCCTGTGCTCTGCCTGGGGCCACTGTGCTCTGCCTGGGGCCCCATATGCTGCCTGGGGCCCCTGTGCTCTGCCTGGGTGTAGGACACTGGTGACATCACTTATCTCCGGACATTAGCTCCGGACATTATCTCCGGACATTAGCTCCGGACAAAGCCACGGAAGTTGGCACAAATTGCAGGAAGTAGTATTCTAGGCAATTATATATTAGATAATAAAGAGCTGGAAATGAGGAGTTAAAGAGTCCAGCAGCATGGAGACGAGAACACTTGGAATAGGAAATGATGCATTAGCGGAGATGTTTGTGCAGGTGGAGGGCGGTAAGTGCGCGGTATAAGTGGGTTTGTATGGATTGTGGAGATGACATGAGGTTAGAACAATGCCAGCAGGAAACTGACGTGAACAAAGAAAGAGAAGATGAATGAGGGGATTGGAATAGTGGTTAGGTCAGATAACGCGGATGTGAATAAAAGCAGTTGCGTTCTCCGGAGATCCTCAGTTTTCAGACATGACAAAGCCCCCCTTCCCAGTGCCGCTACGAGCAAAAATACAAATGGATACATTCTGGCATCGGAAATAAAGCATTGCTTGTATTGTGAGAGTCATCACTTGAGGCCTATGAAAATTATTATTAATAGGGTCTGAAATTTAGACAGCTGAATGAGTATTTTTTAGTTTTATTTTTTGATAATTTTGTCCAACATGGAAAGTTATGAAACTTTGCAAATCACCTTATTAGGGAATTTGTATTCATTACTGTACAAAAAATTGCAAATAAATGGCTTCCCAACCCCAGCTTTTCCACAGTCTATTTTCCTGCCTTCAGCTGTATTGATCAGAATGTAATCATTTGGAGTACAGATGATGGCAGTGATGGGTAAGATCCTGTGTCTTCCTCTATGTGTCATGCTTATCAGAACAATCTCCTGCAGCAGCTTCTTCCCAGAGTTAGGAAGACACAGGAGCCCATCACTGCCATCATCTGTACTCCCAAACCCTGGGGAAAAGCCAGCCATGGTAGAGCCGGCTCTCAGAGCAGAGGGGGAGGAGTTACTGAGTATTCAGGACTCTTTACACAAAGGGACCGCCCACTGGACACTCTGCTGTGATCACAAAATAAGTGGGATTACAACTGGTTTCACTCATCCAGGAAAGTAGCATAACCATCAACTAAGGTGTGTCTAAACCGCTTTACCCCTCTTCCCTGGGGGTAACACTGCTCGACAGGGGTACAAAAAATGTTTTCAATTTTTTATTTTTTGAATGATGACAATGTTGTTGTTTTTTTTCTTTTTTTTCATCTTGATTTTTATATAAAAAAAAAATGATTAGTAATCTTATTTTAGACTCACACTTCCTATCCTTTCAGGAAGAGTTTTCAGCAGTGTCATTATCATCAGAGACAGGATTACAATGACAGGTAACACCTCTATACACAGCGGATATCACAGTATTCACCAATCACAATAGACTAATGCACCCTTCACAGTGATCTTTGCACACACTCATTAGATGCTTCAATACAAAAGATAGGATCAGTCTTTTCTTTGCTGTTAATGTGCATGTGAATTTCCTGCAACAACAGGAAATAAGAGTCCAAAAATGTTCTGTAGAGATGGAGCGTGGACCTTCACAATCATTTCCTTCGTTGTTTCCAGCAATGAATGCCTTTCATAAAACATTGCCATTACCTGTCCCAGAGTCATCTCCACTCCCCCCAGGAAGTCGTCATCCCTGGATCCGATGCTGCAGTGTCCATGGATGTCATAAACCTCAAATCGCAGCTTCTGAACCTCTTCAAAATAATAATCCACAGTGAACACTTTGGAGAAGACGGGATTCAGATTGCTTTTTATTACTTCTGTCCGATCCACCTGTCAGGAAGAGAGAGGAATTAGAACAAGAGTGCATGAGAGCGACATTGGTTTTATAGGAAAAAATCTCCAAGACTTCTCCTGTGCTTCACCCCTACTCTGGAATTTGCTATCCACACCAGTCAGATTCTCTCCTACCTTTGAAACCTTAAAAAACAAACAAACTGAAAATCAATTTAAAAAAAAAAAGAGTGGATGATTAGGGTAGTACTACAAGTGACATATATTTTTCTCTTTACAAAATAATATATGCACTGACACTCAAAACGAAATCTGAATGTTACAGGCTCTTACATGAGGCAAAATGGCGGTGTTGTTATGCTGGTGGGTTAGTCTCCCATTCATAGTCCAGACTACAATGATTGCAGTTCGGCTACAGCTTTTTACATGCCCCTATAGAACCCTAACTAAGCCCTCAATAGTGAGTGCTACTCACCCCTACTTGCCATGTAGCTATGGCGCAGATGTTTCTTTGCTGCTGCATAGCTCTCTTCTTTGTCAGCACCAGCTGAGTGTGTCTGCCCTCTACTGGTATACATAATGTATATTGAGTTTTATTATGTTGACATATGTATAGTAATGACATTTGCATGGCCGTAAAGCAATTTAGTTAATTTATCTCCACTGTAACAGAGTCAACAGTAACCTATACTGGGGCAATTAGAGGGGATTGTGAAAGCTGGCACAATGTAGCGTGGGGTGAGGGGGGAACTTTATCCAGAGAGGCAGTGTGGTGGAGATGTTCTGGAAATAGACAGTTTGGGGGAGGACACTATGGAGAGGGGTAGTGAGGGAACATTATAGAGAGGGGCTGAGTATAGAGAATGTTATGGAGAGGGTCTGTGTGATGGAAATATTATGGAAAGGGACAGTGTGTGAGGGAGATATTATGAGGAGGGTCAGTGTGGGGATAATATGGAGAGGGGCAATGTGGGGAATATTATGGAAAGTGGCAATGTGGGGAATATTATGGAGAGGGGCAATGTGGGGAATATTATGGAGAGGGGTAATGTGGGGAATAATATGGAGAGGGGTAGTGTGGGGGATATTATGGAGTGGGGCACTGAGGGATGATATGGAGTGGGGCAGTGTGGAGTATATTATGTAGAGGGGTAGTGTAGAGGACGTTACATAGAGGTGCAGAGTGGAGGGGACATTATGGAAAGGGACCGTGTGGGGAATCTTATGGGGAGGGACAGTGCGGGGAATATTATGGAGAGGGTAGTGTGGGGGATATTATGGAGAGGGGCAATGTTGGGAATATTATGGAGAGGGGCAGTATGGGGAATATTATGGAGAGGGGCAATGTTGGGGATATTATGGAGAGGGGTAATGTGGGAGATATTATGGAAAGTGGCAGTGTGGGAGATATTATGGAGTGGGGTGCTGTGGGATGATATGGAGTGGGGCAGTGTGGAATATATATTGAAGAGGGGCAGTGTAGAGGACGTTACATAGAGCTGCAGCATTGAGGGGACATTATGGAGAGGGACAGTGGGGAATATTATGAAGAGGGGAAGTGTGGGGGATATTATGGAGAGGGGCAGTGTGGGAGGATATTATGGAGGGGGCAGTGTGGGAGGATATTATGGAGAGGGGCAGTGTGGGAGGATATTATGGAGAGGGGCAGTGTAGGGATATTATAGAGTGGAGCAGTGCGAGAGGAGATATTATGGAGAGGGACAGTGTGGAGGAGATCATAGACTGGAGCAGTGTGAGGGGATATATTATGGAGAGGGGCAGTGTGGGAGGATACTATGGAGAGGGGAAGTGTAGAGGATGCTATGTAGAGGTGCAGTGTGAGGGGCCACTATGGAAAGTGTGGGGGATATTATAGAGTGGAGCAGTGTCATGATTCCCAATGGCAGGGAAACATCAAAACACAAAGATAACGGACGAGCTCTGGGTGATGGAATCTCGAGCTGACCGTGAGCTAAATCTACCACACAACTAATAGTAGCCAGGGAGCATACCTGATTAACCCTAGATGCCACGCGCCAGCCGGAGGACTAACTACCCCTGGTAGAGGAAGGAACAGACCTGGCTTACCTCTAGGGAAATACCCCAAAATATGATAGCAGCCCCCCACATGTAATGACGGTGAGTTTAGAGGAAAAGACATACACAGTATGAGGGTAGATTTAGCAAAGAGAGGTCCACTTACTAGATAGCAGAAGGATACAAAAGAGGACTTCACGGTCAACTGAAAACCCTATCAAAAAACCATCCTGAAATTACTTTAAGACTCCTGTGTCAACTCATGACACAGGAGTGGCAATTTCAGCCCACAAGAGCTTCCAGCTACAGAGAATAACAAAACTGCAAACTGGACAAAAGATACAAAACAAAAGGACAAAGTCCACTTAGCTGATCAGCAGACTAGTAGCAGGAACATGCAACCGAAGGCTCTGGTTACAATGATGACCGGCAAGGAAATGACTGGAGAGCAAGGCTAAATAGGAAACTCCCAAACACTGATGGGAGCAGGTGAACTGAGACAGCAAAGACACACAAGTCACCAGTACCACCAGCAACCACCAGGGGAGCCCAAAAGCGGATTCACAACAGTACCCCCCCCTTAAGGAGGGGGCACCGAACCCTCACGAGAACCACCAGGACGATCTGGATGAGCCCTATGAAAGGCACGAACCAAATCCGAGGCATGAACATCAGAGGCAGTTACCCAAGAATTATCTTCTTGACCATAGCCCTTCCATTTAACCAGATACTGAAGTCTCCGTCTGGAAATACGGGAGTCCAGGATCTTCTCCACAACGTACTCCAATTCACCCCCTACCAGCAAAGGAGCAGGAGGTTCAGTAGAAGGAACCACCGGTACCTCATACCTCCGCAACAACGACCGATGGAATACATTATGGATAGCGAAAGATGCCGGGAGGTCCAAACGAAAGGACACAGGGTTAAGAATCTCCAAAATCCTATAAGGACCGATAAACCGGGGCTTAAACTTAGGAGAAGAAACCCTCATAGGGACAAAACGGGAAGACAACCACACCAAGTCCCCAACACGAAGGCGAGGACCAACACGACGCCGGCGGTTAGCAAACTGCTGAGTCCTCTCCTGGGACAACTTCAAATTGTCCACCACTTGTCCCCAAATCCGATGCAACCGATCCACCACAGCATCAACTCCCGGACAATCCGAAGATTCCACCTGACCAGATGAAAAACGAGGGTGAAACCCTGAATTGTAAAAGAAAGGGGAAACCAAAGTGGCAGAACTAGCCCGATTATTAAGAGAAAACTCTGCCAACGGCAAAAAGGCAACCCAGTCATCCTGATCCGCAGACACAAAACACCTCAAATAAGTCTCCAAAGTTTGATTAGCTCGCTCCGTCTGGCCATTAGTCTGAGGATGGAATGCAGACGAAAAAGACAAATCAATTCCCAACCTGGAACAGAATGTCCGCCAAAATCTAGACACCAACTGGGTTCCCCTGTCAGAAACGATGTTTTCCGGAATCCCATGCAGGCGAACCACATTTTGAAAAAACAGAGGGACCAATTCAGATGAGGAAGGCAACTTAGGCAATGGCACCAAATGGACCATTTTAGAAAAACGGTCACACACCACCCAGATGACAGACATCTTCTGAGAAACAGGGAGATCAGAAATAAAGTCCATAGAGATGTGCGTCCAAGGCCTCTTCGGAATAGGCAAGGGCAACAATAACCCACTAGCCCTAAAACAACAAGGCTTGGCCCGAGCACAAACATCACAAGACTGCACAAAAACACGCACATCTCGAGACAGGGAAGGCCACCAGAAGGACCTAGCCACCAAATCTCTAGTACCAAAAATTCCAGGATGACCTGCCAGAGTAGAAGAATGAACTTCCGAGATGACTCTACTGGTCCAATCATCAGGAACAAACAGTCTACCAGGTGGACAACGATCAGGTCTATCTGCCTGAAATTCTTGCAAAGCACGTCGCAAGTCTGGGGAGACAGCAGACAAAACCACCCCATCCTTAAGGATACCAGCAGGTTCAGAATCCCCTGGAGAGTCAGGCTCAAAACTCCTAGAAAGAGCATCTGCCTTCACATTTTTAGAACCCAGTAAGTATGAGACCACAAAATTAAACCGAGAAAAAAACAACGACCAGCGTGCCTGTCTAGGATTCAGGCGCCTGGCAGACTCCAGATAAATCAGATTCTTGTGATCAGTCAAAACCACCACCTGATGTCTGGCACCCTCAAGCCAATGACGCCACTCCTCAAACGCCCACTTCATGGCCAAAAGCTCCCGATTACCAACATCATAGTTTCGCTCGGCGGCCGAAAATTTACGAGAAAAGAACGCACAAGGTCTCATCACTGAGCAATCGGAACTTTTCTGCGACAAAACCGCCCCTGCTCCGATCTCGGAAGCATCGACCTCAACCTGAAAGGGAAGAGAAACATCAGGCTGGCGCAACACAGGAGCAGACGAAAAGCGGCGCTTAAGCTCCCGAAAGGCCTCCACAGCAGCAGGGGACCAATCGGCAACATCAGCACCCTTTCTAGTCAAATCAGTCAAAGGTTTAGCAACGCCAGAAAACCCAGTTATAAATCGACGATAGAAATTAGCAAAGCCCAAGAATTTCTGAAGACTCTTAAGAGAAGTAGGCTGCGTCCAGTCACAAATAGCCCGAACCTTAACAGGGTCCATCTCAACAGAAGAAGGGGAAAAAATGTACCCCAAAAAAGAAATCTTTTGAACCCCAAAAACACACTTTGAACCCTTTACACACAAAGAACTAGTCCGCAAAACCTGAAAAACCCTCCTGACCTGTTGAACATGAGACTCCCAGTCATCAGAAAAAATCAAAATATCGTCCAAATACACAATCATAAATTTATCCAAATATTCACGGAAAATATCATGCATAAAGGACTGAAAGACCGAAGGTGCATTTGAAAGGCCGAAAGACATTACTAAATACTCAAAATGGCCCTCAGGCGTATTAAATGCGGTTTTCCACTCATCCCCCTGCTTAATTCGCACCAAATTATACGCCCCACGAAGATCAATCTTAGAGAACCACTTAGCCCCTCTTATGCGAGCAAACAAATCAGTCAACAAAGGCAACGGATACTGATATTTGACTGTAATTTTATTCAGGAGTCGATAATCAATACAAGGCCTCAGAGAGCCATCCTTCTTAGACACAAAGAAAAAACCAGCTCCTAAAGGAGATGAAGAAGGACGAATATGTCCCTTTTCCAGGGACTCCTTAATATACTCTCGCATAGCAGCATGTTCAGGCACAGATAAATTAAACAAACGACCCTTTGGAAATTTACTGCCAGGAATCAGATCTATGGCGCAATCACAATCTCTGTGGGGAGGGAGAGAACCAATCTTAGGCTCTTCAAAAACATCACGATAATCAGACAAAAATGCTGGAATCTCAGAGGGAGTAGATGACGAAATGGAAACCAAAGGTACATCCCCATGAGCCCCCCGACATCCCCAGCTTATCACAGACATTATTTTCCAGTCAAGGACTGGGTTATGAGATTGTAACCATGGTAATCCAAGCACTAAAACATCATGTAAATTGTACAACACAAGGAAGCGAATCACCTCCTGATGGTCTGGAGTCATACGCATAGTCACTTGCGTCCAGAATTGTGGTTTATTACTAGCCAAAGGGGTAGAATCAATACCCTTCAGAGGTATAGGGACTTCCAGTGGCTCTAAATCAAACCCACAGCGCCTGGCAAAGGACCAATCCATAAGACTCAGGGCGGCGCCAGAGTCCACATAGGCATCCACAGTAATAACTGATAATGAACAAATCAAGGTTACAGACAGAATAAATTTAGACTGTAAAGTGCAAATAGACTTGTCAGCCTTCTTTGTGCGTTTAGAGCATGCTGATATAACATGAGCAGAATCACCACAATAGAAACATAACCCATTTTTACGCCTGTAATTCTGCCGCTCGCTTCTGGACAGAGTTCTGTCACATTGCATATTCTCTGGCGACTTTTCAGAAGATACCGCCAAATGGTGCACAGGCTTGCGCTCCCGCAAACGCCGATCAATCTGAATAGCCATTGTCATGGACTCATTCAGACCTGTAGGCGCAGGGAACCCGACCATAACATCCTTAACGGCATCAGAGAGACCCTCTCTGAAATTTGCCGCTAGGGCGCACTCATTCCACTGAGTAAGCACAGACCATTTACGAAATTTTTGGCAGTATATCTCAGCTTCATCTTGCCCTTGAGATAGGGCTATCAAAGCTTTTTCAGCTTGAATCTCCAAATTAGACTCCTCATAAAGCAAGCCTAAAGCCAGAAAAAAGGCATCCACATTGAGCAACGCAGGATCCCCTGGTGTCAATGAAAATGCCCAGTTTTGAGGGTCACCTCGCAGCAAAGAAATCACAATCTTAACCTGCTGGACAGGATCTCCAGAGGAGTGAGGTCTGAGAGAAAGGAATAATTTACAATTATATTTGAAATTCAGAAACCGAGATCTATCTCCGGAAAACACCTCTGGTGTAGGAATCTTAGGTTCAGACATCGGAGTATGTATAACAAATTCTTGTAAATTTTGAACCTTAGTAGCAAGATTATTTAAACCTGCAGCCAAGCTCTGAGGATCCATCTTTAAACAGGTGAGATCAGAGCCATTCAAGGATTAGAAGGAGAGAAAGGCAAAGGCTGTAATTAGAGCTGAAATACAACTGATCCAACTATGGAGCAAACATAGGAAAAAAAAAAAAAAAACTCTACAGACTTCTTTTTCTCTCCTTTCTTCTGCCAGTAACTTTAACACGGGCCGGTCATACTCTCATGATTCCCAATGGCAGGGAAACATCAAAACACAAAGATAACGGACGAGCTCTGGGTGATGGAATCTCGAGCTGACCGTGAGCTAAATCTACCACACAACTAATAGTAGCCAGGGAGCATACCTGATTAACCCTAGATGCCACGCGCCAGCCGGAGGACTAACTACCCCTGGTAGAGGAAGGAACAGACCTGGCTTACCTCTAGGGAAATACCCCAAAAGATGATAGCAGCCCCCCACATGTAATGACGGTGAGTTTAGAGGAAAAGACATACACAGTATGAAGGTAGATTTAGCAAAGAGAGGTCCACTTACTAGATAGCAGAAGGATACAAAAGAGGACTTCACGGTCAACTGAAAACCCTATCAAAAAACCATCCTGAAATTACTTTAAGACTCCTGTGTCAACTCATGACACAGGAGTGGCAATTTCAGCCCACAAGAGCTTCCAGCTACAGAGAATAACAAAACTGCAAACTGGACAAAAGATACAAAACAAAAGGACAAAGTCCACTTAGCTGATCAGCAGACTAGTAGCAGGAACATGCAACCGAAGGCTCTGGTTACAATGATGACCGGCAAGGAAATGACTGGAGAGCAAGGCTAAATAGGAAACTCCCAAACACTGATGGGAGCAGGTGAACTGAGACAGCAAAGACACACAAGTCACCAGTACCACCAGCAACCACCAGGGGAGCCCAAAAGCGGATTCACAACAGAGCAGGGTGGGGGAGATATTATGAAAAGAGGCAGTGTGGGGGGTATTATAGAGTGGAGCAGTGTGGGGGAGATATTATAGAGTAGGGCAGTGTGGGGGGCACATTTTTGAGAGGGGCAGTGTGGAGAATATTATGGAGAGGGGCAGTGTGGGGAATTTTATGGAGAGGGGCTGTCTGATGGGGATATTTTGTGCAGGAAGCACAGTGAGGGACAATTATGTATTCAAGGGTGCAGCGTGAAAGATATTTATAATCTTGGGGATATTCGCTTATTCTTATTGATCATAAAACCCAATACTGTTGAGGAGAGCCATAAGATCAAATACTTAATTAACCTCAAGACATAAGAGATTGAGAGAAGCAACCCATAACATGTATTGTTTAACCTTACGTAAGCTTTCTCAGATCAAAGTGAGACACTAAAGATGGCTGCCATTTCCTGTCTCACCACACCATGTGCTGATATCCAAGATGACCAGTGGGACACTAAAGATGGCTGCCATTTCCTGTTTCAGCACACCATGTGCTGGTATCCAAGATGACGCCCACCCTGATGACCTCATGGATCCACCCACAGTGACACCCACCTTGACGACCTCATGGACCAATCCACCCTGATGACTGTTGTGAATTAGACTTTTTTGGCTCCCTCTTGTGGTCACTAGTGATATTACTCTGGGATTGTCTTTCCTCAGTTTGGCACCCACCTGGGTCGTTAGTCCAGGGGTGTTGCTATTTAAACTTCCTGGATCCTCAGTCCAGTGCCTGGCATCGTTGTAATCAGATCCTTTCTGTTTGCTCCTGTCTGCTGGTCTTGGTTCTTGCAAAATTAAGCTAAGTCCTGCTTCCTTGTTTTTTGGGTATCTGTATTGCTCTTATTTTCTGTCCAGCTTGTACTAAATGTGATTCCTGATTTTGCTGGAAGCTCTAGGGGGCTGGTGTTCTCCCCCCGGGCCGTTAGACGGTTCGGGGGTTCTTGAATATCCAGCGTGGAAATTTTGATAGGGTTTTTGCTGACCGTATAAGTCATCTTACTATATTCTGCTATTAGTCAGTGGGCCTCTCTTTGCTAAATATCTAGTTCATTCTTACGTTTGTCTTTTCTCCTTACCTCACCGTTATTATTTGTGGGGGGCTTGTATCCAACTTTTGGGGTCTTTTCTCTGGAGGCAAGAAAGGTCTATCTTTTCCCTTCTAGGGTTAGTTAGTTCTCCGGCTGGCGCGAGACGTCTAGAACCAACGTAGGCACGTTCCCCGGCTGCTGCTATTTGTGGTGCTAGGATTAGATATACGGTCAGCCCAGTTACCACTGCCCTATGAGCTGGTTTTTTGTGTTTGCAGACTTGGTATGTACTTTTGAGACCCTCTGCCATTGGGGTCATAACAGTATGCCAGGCCAAAGTTGAATGTTTAATGCATTGCAGAAGTGGGATAATAAGAAAGGAAATTCTGAGTTTTTTTTTTTTTTCCTCTCTTTGTTCCTCCCCTTTACCTCTGAGTGGCTTATGCTTGCTGCAGACATGAATGTCCAGACCTTGATTACAAGTGTGGATCAGCTTGCTGCTCGTGTGCAGGGCATACAAGATTTTGTTACCAGTAGTCCAATGTCTGAACCTAAAATACCTATTCCTGAACTGTTCTCTGGAGACCGATTCAAGTTTAGGAATTTCAGGAATAATTGTAAATTGTTTCTATCTCTGAGACCCCGTTCATCTGGAGACTCAGCTCAGCAAGTTAAAATTGTTATCTCTTTCTTACGGGGCGACCCTCAGGATTGGGCCTTCTCGCTAGCACCAGGAGATCCGGCATTGGCAAATATTGATGCGTTTTTTCTGGCGCTCGGATTGCTTTACGAGGAACCCAATCTTGAAATTCAGGCAGAAAAAGCCTTGCTGGCTATTTCTCAGGGCCAGGATGAAGCTGAAGTGTATTGCCAAAAATTTCGGAAATGGTCCGTGCTTACTCAGTGGAATGAGTGTGCTCTGGCCGCAAATTTCAGAAATGGCCTTTCTGAAGCCATTAAGAATGTGATGGTGGGTTTCTCCATTCCTACAAGTCTGAATGATTCCATGGCGCTGGCTATTCAAATTGACCGGCGTTTGCGGGAGCGCAAAACTGCTAATCCTCTGGTGGTGTTGTCTGAACAAACACCTGATTTAATGCAATGTGATAGAATTCAGACTAGAAATGAACGGAAAAATCATAGACGTCAGAATGGGTTGTGTTTTTACTGTGGTGATTCTACACATGTTATATCAGCATGCTCTAAACGCCTTACAAGGGTTGTTAGCCCTGTCGCCATTGGTAATTTGCAACCTAAATTTATTTTGTCTGTGACTTTAATTTGCTCATTGTCTTCCTACCCTGTTATGGCGTTTGTGGATTCAGGTGCTGCCCTGAGTCTTATGGATCTGTCATTTGCCAAGCGCTGTGGTTTTGTTCTTGAGCCTTTGGTAAATCCTATCCCTCTTAGAGGTATTGATGCTACGCCATTGGCGGAAAATAAACCGCAGTTTTGGACACAGGTAACCATGTGCATGACTCCTGAACATCGGGAGGTGATTCGTTTTCTTGTTCTGCATAAAATGCATGATTTGGTTGTTTTGGGTCTGCCATGGTTACAGACCCATAATCCAGTCTTGGATTGGAAGGCAATGTCTGTGTCAAGTTGGGGCTGTCGGGGAATTCATGGTGATTCCCCGCCGGTGTCTATTGCTTCCTCTACTCCTTCGGAAGTTCCTGAGTATTTGTCTGATTATCAGGATGTATTCAGCGAGTCCAGGTCCAGTGCTCTGCCTCCTCATAGGGACTGTGACTGCACCCTAGATTTGATTCCAGGTAGTAAATTTCCTAAGGGAAGACTATTTAATCTGTCTGTACCTGAGCATACCGCAATGCGTTCGTATATCAAGGAGTCTCTGGAGAAGGGGCATATCCGTCCATCCTCTTCCCCTCTTGGTGCGGGATTCTTTTTTGTGGCCAAGAAGGACGGATCTTTGAGACTTTGTATTGACTATCGGCTTCTGAATAAAATCACTGTTAAATATCAGTATCCTTTGCCTCTGTTGTCGGACTTGTTTGCCCGGATTAAAGGTGCCAAGTGGTTCACCAAGATAGATCTTCGTGGTGCGTACAACCTTGTGCGCATTAAGCAAGGAGATGAATGGAAAACTGCATTTAATACGCCCGAGGGTCATTTTGAGTACTTGGTGATGCCTTTTGGGCTCTCTAATGCTCCCTCAGTGTTTCAGTCCTTTATGCATGATATTTTCCGGAAGTATCTGGATAAATTTATGATTGTTTATCTGGATGATATTCTGTTTTTTTCTGATGATTGGGACTCGCATGTAGAGCAGGTCAGGATGGTGTTTCAGGTTTTGCGTGAGCATGCTTTGTTTGTTAAGGGCTCAAAGTGTCTCTTTGGAGTACAGAAGGTTCCCTTTTTGGGTTTTATTTTTTCCCCTTCTGCGGTGGAGATGGACCCAGTCAAGGTCCGAGCTATTCATGATTGGACTCAGCCCACGTCAGTTAAAAGTCTTCAGAAGTTCTTGGGTTTTGCTAACTTCTACCGCCGTTTTATCGCTAATTTTTCTAGCGTTGTTAAACCTTTGACGGATATGACCAAGAAAGGTTCTGATGTTGCTAACTGGGCTCCTGCAGCCGTGGAAGCTTTCCAAGAGTTGAAGCGCCGGTTTACTTCAGCGCCTGTTTTGTGCCAGCCTGATGTCTCACTTCCCTTTCAGGTTGAAGTGGATGCTTCTGAGATTGGGGCAGGGGCCGTTTTGTCGCAGAGAGGCCCTGGTTGCTCTGTAATGAGACCATGTGCTTTTTTCTCTAGGAAGTTTTCGCCTGCTGAGCGGAATTATGATGCTGGCAATCGGGAGTTGCTGGCCATGAAGTGGGCATTTGAGGAGTGGCGTCATTGGCTCGAGGGTGCTAAGCATCGTGTGATGGTCTTGACTGATCACAAAAATCTGATGTATCTCGAGTCTGCTAAACGCCTGAATCCTAGACAGGCCCGTTGGTCATTGTTTTTCTTCCGTTTTGACTTTGCGGTCTCGTATTTACCAGGTTCAAAGAATGTGAAGGCTGATGCTCTTTCAAGGAGCTTTGTGCCTGACTCTCCTGGAGTCGTAGAACCAGTTGGTATTCTTAAAGAGGGAGTTATCTTGTCAGCCATTTCTCCGGATTTGCGACGTGTGTTGCAGAGATTTCAGGCTGGTAGACCTGACTCTTGTTCACCCGACAGACTGTTTGTTCCTGATAAATGGACCAGCAGAGTCATTTCTGAGGTTCATTCCTCGGTGTTGGCAGGGCATCCGGGAATTTTTGGCACCAGAGATCTGGTGGCTAGGTCCTTTTGGTGGCCTTCCTTGTCACGGGATGTGCGGTCATTTGTGCAGTCCTGTGGAACTTGTGCTCGAGCTAAGCCTTGCTGTTCTCGTGCCAGCGAGTTGCTCTTGCCCTTGCCTGTCCCGAAGAGGCCTTGGACACACATTTCCATGGATTTCATTTCAGATCTTCCGGTGTCTCAGGGCATGTCTGTCATCTGGGTGGTATGTGATCGCTTTTCCAAGATGGTCCATTTGGTATCTTTGCCTAAGCTGCCTTCCTCTTCCGATCTGGTTCCTTTGTTCTTTCAGAATGTGGTTCGTTTACACGGCATTCCTGAGAATATTGTGTCTGACAGAGGATCCCAGTTTGTTTTCAGGTTCTGGCGATCCTTTTGTGCTAAGATGGGCATTGATTTGTCGTTTTCGTCTGCCTTTCATCCTCAGACTAATGGACAAACGGAGCGAACTAATCAGACTCTGGAGGCTTATTTGAGGTGTTTTGTTTCTGCAGATCAGGATGATTGGGTGACCTTCTTGCCGTTGGCTGAGTTTGCCCTTAATAATCGGGCTAGTTCCGCTACTTTGGTTTCGCCTTTTTTTTGCAACTCTGGTTTCCATCCTCGTTTTTCCTCGGGACATGTGGAGCCTTCTGACTGTCCTGGGGTAGATTCCGTGGTGGATAGGTTGCAGCAGATCTGGAATCATGTGGTGGACAACTTAAAGTTGTCACAGGAGAAGGCTCAGCGTTTTGTCAACCGCCGCCGCGGTGTGGGTCCCCGACTTCGTGTTGGGGATTTGGTATGGCTGTCTTCTCGATTTGTTCCTATGAAGGTCTCCTCTCCTAAATTTAAGCCTCGCTTCATCGGTCCTTACAAGATATTGGAAATCCTTAATCCTGTGTCCTTTCGCTTGGATCTTCCGGTGTCGTTTGCCATTCACAACGTGTTCCATAGGTCTTTGTTGCGGCGGTACGTTGTGCCTGTGGTTCCTTCTGTTGAGCCTCCTGCTCCGGTGTTGGTTGAGGGCGAGTTGGAGTACGTGGTGGAGAAGATCTTGGATTCTCGTCTCTCCAGACGGAGGCTTCAGTATCTGGTCAAGTGGAAGGGCTATGGCCAGGAGGATAATTCCTGGGTGGTTGCCTCTGATGTGCATGCGGCCGATTTAGTTCGTGCCTTTCACGCTGCTCATCCTGATCGCCCTGGTGGTCCTGGTGAGGGTTCGGTGACCCCTCCTTGAAGGGGGGGTACTGTTGTGAATTAGACTTTTTTGGCTCCCTCTTGTGGTCACTAGTGATATTACTCTGGGATTGTCTTTCCTCAGTTTGGCACCCACCTGGGTCGTTAATCCAGGGGTGTTGCTATTTAAACTTCCTGGATCCTCAGTCCAGTGCCTGGCATCGTTGTAATCAGATCCTTTCTGTTTGCTCCTGTCTGCTGGTCTTGGTTCTTGCAAAATTAAGCTAAGTCCTGCTTCCTTGTTTTTTGGGTATCTGTATTGCTCTTATTTTCTGTCCAACTTGTACTAAATGTGATTCCTGATTTTGCTGGAAGCTCTAGGGGGCTGGTGTTCTCCCCCCGGGCCGTTAGACGGTTCGGGGGTTCTTGAATATCCAGCGTGGAAATTTTGATAGGGTTTTTGCTGACCGTATAAGTCATCTTACTATATTCTGCTATTAGTCAGTGGGCCTCTCTTTGCTAAATATCTAGTTCATTCTTACGTTTGTCTTTTCTCCTTACCTCACCGTTATTATTTGTGGGGGGCTTGTATCCAACTTTTGGGGTCTTTTCTCTGGAGGCAAGAAAGGTCTATCTTTTCCCTTCTAGGGTTAGTTAGTTCTCCGGCTGGCGCGAGACGTCTAGAACCAACGTAGGCACGTTCCCCGGCTGCTGCTATTTGTGGTGCTAGGATTAGATATACGGTCAGCCCAGTTACCACTGCCCTATGAGCTGGTTTTTTGTGTTTGCAGACTTGGTATGTACTTTTGAGACCCTCTGCCATTGGGGTCATAACAGATGACCTCATGGATCCGCCCACAGACTTGCTCATTGCCCAATCCACTAACTAATGGAATACATACGATCACTCCCATCTCAGAGCTAACCAAGCCCCCTTACAGGGGTTATATAAACCTGTGTTCTGATTAAATAAAGGCCTTGGAGCTGAGCCATAGATTGATCAAGGAGAGTTTACATCTGACTGTGTGTTGTCTGATGTTATTTCTTTAGTGTGCACCTGATCAATATCCATTAGGCCAGGAGTAGGCAACTGGAGTGAACATTTCTTAATTGTTGAACCTAACATATTTGGCGCCCAATGTGGGGCCAGCAGAGGAAGAGCCCTGAACCCTGAGGACCAGCAAGTGAAACAGCAGGATGCGCTGAATACCCCGAACCAGGAGACTGATCACCTCCTTATCAGACCACGGTAGGTCTGCTGATTTTTATAATCTGTAGTCTTTACCTCTGTCCTTCGGGGTATCCTGTGCAGATTGCCTGACCGTGTCCGGTTTTCACGGTATCTGTAAGACGGCAGAAGGGTCTCTCCGCTGCTGGTCATTTAATTGCAAGAACCGTCACATGTTTTAGTTGCCTACTGCCTGTTACATGTTGTGAAGAGGGGAGATGACTGGCAGTTAAGAGAGCAAGTGGATTTTTCAGCGTTTAAAAAAAAAAAAAAATTATTGTCTGTGGTACAGTACACAGATGTCGCCTGTGATACGATTTTCAGTTCTGTATAGGAGAAACTAGGACCTGAAGAGAATTGACTCGGCCTAGTAGGGGCCTGTTAACTTGGAGTGAGATGACTCAGTTCGGCGCATAGTAAATTGTGTAGCGGCCAGTCAACTTGGAGTGAGATGACTCAGTTCGAGCCTAATAAATTTAGTTTTGCCTTGTGACTTACAGTGAATTGACTCAGCATGGGGCCTGGTAATTTAGGAGTAATTTGATTAAGTAGGGAATAATTGGTTTGTAAAGTACGGAACACGGAAGTCAGACAGGGACAACGTGACAAGAAGGAATAGGAAGCGTGTGCTGCAGACTCAGTTCTCTTTAGAATCATCTCCCCCGTCTTATTGTTTGTTTGGTATTTATCTTGAAATATATATGTCATGGTTAGGAAGGTTATGTCTTGTACTCTCAGAGTTAATGTTCTCAGCCTCTCTTTCAAGATGGGAGGGCTATTTATACTCGCTCATAACTTGGTATCCTTGTCAGCTATAGGTTTTCTGCAGTCTGTATGCTTGACCTCTGTAGTGTGTGCTGGCTTGCTTTGTGTCTTGCTGTCACCTGCTTTATTCGCTTTCCTGGATTACTGACCCCTGGCTTGTCTTCTGACTATTCTCTGACTCTCCCTGTTGGTATCTTGTAATCTCCTGTCTTCGACCTCGGCTTGTTTCACTATTCATTTATGCTTGTTCCTTCTCTGTTTCCCCAGCATCTGGCTCCGCCCCCTGACCGCCTCCCACTCCGTCACATGATCATAGGTCCTTTTGCTTTACCTGATGTCACGGGGAGACTAGGTGGGCAAGAGCTAATAACCCGGGCCCCTGCAATTTCCCTCAGACTAGGGAAATCCTGACTGACCCTCTACCTAGAGTTTACACTGATGGTGTGCATGTCTAGGCCTCGACCCTCGCTCTGTCTCCTGTTTCAACCCTAGGCTGAAACCACCGCGCACCACCCAGTGAAAAGATAATACACCAATACCCACAGTTAGCACAGACAAGGATAACGGAAAATATACACCACGCCGCAGTCACTCAGGAATACACTATAAATGCGCAGGGCAAAATAAATACAAATATAGGAAGGAGTAAATAAGACAAAGGGAAATACACCACCAGCAATGATACTCCAACTACTAGCTCACCACTCCAGACCGAGATAACAACGCGCAAGACAGAAGCTATAATCGGCGACGCCCAATGTTCAGGAGAACTATTTAAAGGCAATGGGCATGGCCCAGCTTCCAATCCGAGCATCAGGTAAATTAACCCCGGACCAGCTAGATAAAATCTAGCCGACGCCAATGAGCACATAGTGGTCAAAAGCGGAATTACCGCTGTCTGTCGAACGACCTGGTCTGAACAGCGTCCGACATGACAGCTGATCACTCTGTCTCATGTGAAAGGTCCCGTTGGTGTTCATGTTAGTTACCCGGTTTCTGGTTCGGCTCCGTTGCGGCTAGGTGCAGTTTCCCCTGCAGCATTAATACCCGGGTATCGTGACAATATATACATATCTATAGAAAGATGGAGAAATGAATGCAGTTCTGCCGTATTGGCACTAAGCCAAATTCAAATGGCAAGTTAGACCCGTGTACATTAGTGGCGACTCGTGAAGGGAAGAGTCATGTTAAACAATGTAAAAAGCTTATGAAGTTGTGTGGAATGCCAGAAGGGGGAGGTTACAGCCCCTGGAGTGGAAGATTGTCTTGGGAAAAAAAACAGGTACCCTAGAAGATAATGGATTGTTGTCTACTGCTAGGGCATGGGAAAGAGTCTCTGAAAGTCTGCATAGAGAAAATTGGGTAGAAGAGAAAAGGAATATAAAGGGTAGAGTCTGGAGTTATGTGTATTACAAAAATGTATCCTGTGAGCGGCCACCACCGTATAATGGTGGCCCAGAGCCATGTGCTACCTCTGGCGGCAGCCATTTTGTGGATGGGCCTTGTGCTAATTTTGGTGGCAGCCATTTTGTGGATGGCAAAAAGTGTTAATTCTAATGGTAGCCATTTTGTGGATGGCAGATGTGCTAATTCTGGCAGCAGCCATTTCGTGGATGGCAAATGTGTTAATGCTGGCAGCAGCCATTTTGTGGATGGCAAATGTGTTAATTCTAATGGCAGCCATTTTGTGTATGGCAAATGTAATTCTGATGGCAGCCATTTTGTGGATGGCAAATGTGCTAATTCTGGCAGCAGCCATTTTTTGGATGGCAAATGTGTTAATGCTGACAGCAGCCATTTTGTGGATGGCAAATGTAATTCTGGCAGCAGCCATTTTGTGGATGGCAAATGTAATTCTGACGGCAGCCATTTTGTGGATGGTAAATGTAATTCTGGCAGCAGCCATTTTGTGGATGGCAAATGTAATTCTTGTGGCAGCCATTTTGTGGATGGCAAATGTAATGCTCCTGGTGGTTAACATCTTTGACTAAGGCTACACACCACATCACCAAATCCTTGTTTCCCAGTAATGACCACTAACGACCAATACTATATTCATTCGGGAAGTGAACAAGCTTTACCCATGTTTCCCGTCTCAGTGGTGTCCAGTGGGGCACCGACCCTTTCCCCTATCACTCCTGTCGTTAATCCAGCAATCCTCCCACCTGGATCGTCCCAGGCACCGACCCTTTCTACTGTCACTTCCACTGCCAATTTAGCTGCACACCCGCACGAGATGCTCCAAGCAATGGCCTCTCCTCCCAATGCTTCCATTACAACAGCACTCTCACGCAGTCTACCTAACCCTATACCCAGTACCTCACAAGCTCTCTTGCAGCCAAGCGCACACCTGTATGGGACGGTGGCAACTGTATCAAGGGGGGCTCAATCTGGGAGGGGGATACTAATAGCACAGAAAGCACAAAGGGGAGGGAATGTGTGCAACCCATTTTTGAAAAAGAACTTCCTGAGGGACCCTTGTTAGTTATGGGAAAGGGTGAAATAACAACAATGGAAACAGACGCTATTGTTAATGCTGCCAATTCTCGGTTAGAGCCCAATGGAGGTGTAGCTAGAGCTATAGTGGAAGCAGGAGGGGCGACTGTTCAAGCTGACAGTCAAATCATTGTTGAGTCACGTGGTCAGATAGCTGTTGGGGACATATCGGTGACTAAATCTGGCAATCTTCCGTGTAGAATGATCATACACACTGTGACCCCTACTTTTGACCCTATACATCCAGACGTTAGTGCTCAACAACTTCGTGCAGCAGTAACTCGCATTTTAGAGTATGCAAATATTAGTGAGCAGATTGAGACCTTGACAATTCCCACCATTGGTGTTGGCATTTTCAGTTACCCTGTTCATGCATGTACAAGAAAAATCATTGGAATTATAATAAACAAGTGTAGCCCCCCAAGCATTTGCTGACTCTCCGAAATCAGGTTAATTAGTAATGAGGACAGGACTGTTAAAGCTTTTAAGACTACCTGCGTCACCTGGACCCCACACCATTATACTGGAGCTGCTGAAATAGAGCCCCTCATTCCAGGACTGTTACCTCCTCCTGCTCCTCATACACAAGGGGTTACATCTGTACTCCCGGTGCCATCTCTACTCCCGCCTCAGGTGCCACCACCCACAGTGTCAATGCTCATGTCTGAGGAGCCCACCCTCTATGTCAAGTTTACACCCCAGCAAGCTGATACTCTGTGGAACCAACTTCCAGATCCAGAAAAACAGCCGATGCCTTTCTACAGAAGCATGCTTCAAATCCAAAGTAATTACCCAGCCACGTGGCAAGATCTCGTTTCCCTGGCAAATCTTAAAGCAGGCGATGCATATTGGCCTGTTATGGAAATTGCGTTCAATGATGCCACACTTGCCAGTGACACTACATGGGACTCTGGTGTTGAGTTCTGCCAACAACTTAAGACATGGGCCTCTGATGAGTTGGCTGACCTATCATATATTGTTGCCAATGGATTCCAGATGCCTCCAAGCTGATGCAGCCATTGTACGATTACCTCAAGACGTCAGCGTTTCCACTATGTCCCAAATCCGTGGAAGCGTTCTATGCTCTTAAACAGGCCATACAGTCTGCACCAGCTCTTGGAATCCCAAATTCTGATATCATCTTAAGACATCCGGTTCTCTTAATGGCTCCACACAACATAAAAGCTATTTTTGAAACCTAAACGTCTTTTGCTGCAGCGTCATATGAGACTCCAATGTTCACTCTTGGTTCCTGATAATGTCACTCTTCTCCGCTGCACCATCCTCAACCCATCCATGCTGCTTCCTCTTTCCAGGGGGGATGTGGATGATGATGCTGATGCTCTCGGTGAAGATACCGCTACACACTCAGAGTATCATGACTGTCTCGAACAAATGCAGGAAGAAGCAGCCTCCAAGAAAAACGTGTCTGAAGACCCATTCCCACATGCTGATCTGACGTTCTTCACTGATGGTTCCAGATTTGCAGATGAAACAGGAAGGTTCCATACGGGATATGCCGTGGTTACACATGACCAGGTCATCTCAGCTGGATCCCTATCACCGCACATGTCTGCACAAGAAGTGGAACTTAAGGCTTTGACATTGGCTTGTCAGGAAGCGAAGGAAAAGGTGGTCAACATCTACACGGATTCAAGATATGCTTTCGAAGTGGCTCATGACTTCGGCAGTATCTGGGCAGCCAGAGGATACCTAACGTCCAGTGGAACTCCTGTAAAACATGCTGCTACCATACAAGAACTTGTGGCCGCTCTAGATCTACCTTCGGAGGTTGCAGTGATCAAGATCAAAGCTCACGGGAGATTGGATTCTCCAGAAGCAAGGGGGAACTTGTTTGCTGACAAAACAGCAAAAACTTATGCTGCGGATCCATTTGGAAAAGAGAAAGCAGCGATGTACGTGTCACAAGACACTGAAGAAGGGCCTCAAAGCTTTCTTATGAGGATTATCCATCTACATCAAGACAAGACATCAGATGATGAAAAGAAGTTATGGCAAGAAGGAGGAGCTAAAAAGGATGAAGATGGAGTCTGGAGGATGAACAAAAAGGTATGTCTACCCCGTAATCTGTACCCCTCGGTGATAGAATGGGCCCACGGTATCACCAACAGAGGCAAGAATCAGATGAATGACCTGATTTGGAAGACTTATATGGCACCTGGGATCTCTACTGTCACCCAAAAATATTGCAATTCCTGCCTTGTGAATGCAACATGCAATCCAGCATAGCCTCAGAAAGTTACACAGAAACATTTGGCTAAACCACTCTATCCCTTTCAGAGGATTCAGATTGATCACATTCAAATGCCAAAAGTAGGGAAGTACGAGAATGTACTGGTAGTGACTGACATGTTCTCAGGATGGCCCGAAGCCTATCCAGTAACCAACATGACTGCCAGAGTGACTGTTAAGAGGCTGATGACTGAAGTAGTATGCAGATATGGGGTCCCAGAGGTACCTGAGAGTGAACAAGGACCTGCGTTCATTGCAGCACTGACTAAGGAACTATGGACATTGGTGGGAGCTGACTTGGGTTTACATACTCCATATCACCCTCAGAGCAGTGGAAAAGTAGGAAGACTGAACGGCACCTGGAAAGATAAAATACTGAAAGCCAGTCAGGAGGTCAGACATTTTGCCCATTTGCCTTATACTTGGTCAGAAACACTCCAAGGGGTCCCACTAAACTCCATACGAGATTCTTTTTGGGGAGCCTCCAAGGTTGGGTCAATATTTTCCACAACAGCTAGCCTTAGGAAGTGATACTCTTGTAAATTATGTAATTGTCCTTACTAAAGAACTGTCAGTAACACATGTACAAGTTTTATCATCCATTCCAGGTCCAGATTCCAGTGAAGGTACCCATGCTTTCCAACCTGGTGACTACGTGCTGGTAAAGAAGTTCATCAGAAAGACATCCCTGGAGTCGAGATTTGAGGGTCCCTACCAAGTGCTCCTGACTACTCCTACTTCAGTCAGGGTTGCTGAGCGCCTCCTGGATCCATCTCTCACATTGTAAAATTGTTAGACAGTTAGGGACAGAGTAGGATCTGACCTGCTTGTCAAAGTCCAGCTACAAAGGGAGGTTTTCCACAAGGGAAAACTTGTCTCAAACTGGTGAAAACTACAAATTCCCCCTCCCGGGTGAGAGAGTCAGATCTAGGATGTGTACATCAGGGTGAGTCACGTGTATTTTATGAAACCATGGAGATGGAAAATTGGAGAGTAATAGATCCAGCAGGTAGGAAAGTCCCGAGGACACGGGTAACACGCTCTGATATATCTCCCGATATGCCCATAATTGGTCACACATTCTCTGGTGTCTATAGCATCCATATTATCATGAAGCCTCTGATGTCATAGCGACACTTAACACTGGTGTGTTAGGGAAACCACGGTGGGATCAAGATAAAAAAAGGGGTTAATGAAGTATTTAGGGGGGACTGTTGAGGAGAGCCATAAGATCAAATACTTAATTAACCTCAAGACATAAGAGATTGAGAAAATCAACCCATAACATGTATTGTTTAACCTTACATAAGCTTTCTCAGATCAAAGTGAGACACTAAAGATGGCTGCCATTTCCTGTTTCACCACACCATGTGCTGATATCCAAGATGACCAGTGGGACACTAAAGATGGCTGCCATTTCCTGTTTCAGCACACCATGTGCTGGTATCCAAGATGATGCCCACCCTGATGACCTCATGGATCCACCCACAGTGACGCCCACATAGACCAACCCACCCTGATGACCTCATGGATCCGCCCACAGACTTGCTCTTTGCCCAATCCACTAACCAATAGGATACATACCATCCCATCTCAGAGCTAACTGAGCCCCCCTTACAGGGGTTATATAAACCTGTGTTTTGATTAAATAAAGGCCTTGGAGCTGAGCCATAGATTGATCAAGGAGAGTTTACATCTGACTGTGTGTTGTCTGATGTTATTTCTTTAGTGTGCACCTGATCAATATCCATTAGGCCAGGAGTAGGCAACTGGAGTGAACATTTCTTAATTTTTCAACCTAACAATACCACCAATAAAGGAGCGGAGCTGTAGGGGGCAGTCTGACTTTGGTGCATGATTATAGATGGCACATAGTAAGTGAGAGACATTTTGCATTGAGGCCAGTCACTCGTAAGCTCGTCATAACATCAGAGGCATAAAATAAACTCGACCCCCAATGTAAAATATGAAAAGGACCCTAAGCTATGATGGGCTTTGTGACTTCTCATGGCATTTGGGCCCATCAAACACCATTAGGGAATGGATGCGACTGCTACCGCTGCAGCCCCCATTGCTTCGCACCTGCACATAATCAATACAGATGTGCACGTGGTGATCTGCAGTAATTTAGAAGGAGCATGGAAGATGTATAGGTTGTAATATATCCCAGGGATTACAGATGCTGTAGTGGATATACAGCTCTGGCAAAAATTAAGGGTATGTGTCCACGTTCAGGATTGCATCAGGATTTGGTCAGGATTTTTCATCAGTATTTGTAAGCCAAAACCAGGAGTGGGTGATAAATGCAAAAGTGGTGCATATGTTTCTGTTATACTTTTCCTCTAATTGTTCCACTCCTGGTTTTGGCTTACAAATACTGATGAAAAATCCTGACCAAATCCTGATGCAATCCTGAACGTGGACACATACCCTTAGAGACCACTGCAGAGTTTTATAAAAATCAGCATCTCTGCATGTCTGACAGCCAGTGTCAGTTGAATTCCAACCAGAGTACACCTCATTCTACTTAATGTGCCTCTGATTAGGTGATCACCTGAACCAAATCTTATTTAAAGGGAACCTGTCACCTGAATTTGGCGGGACAGATTTGCGGTCATATGGGCTGGGTTTTCGGGTGTTTGATCCACCCCTTCCTTACCAGCTGGCTGCATGCTGGCCGCAATATTTGATTGAAGTTCATGCTCTGCGCCGGCGCACTATGTCCCGGAAGTATTTCGCTGTGCTCCGGGACATAGTGCACCAGCGTATGCGCACTAATGCTTTTCGGCTTTGCCCGCAGTTGGGCAAAGCATACTGCGCGTGCGCAAGGCAAGATTGCCTTGCGCAGGCGTGTACTACGGAGGACAGAGCAGGTTCCCTTTAACGAAGGAAAGTATACAAAACCCTACTGCGGTGTTCACAATCCTCTTGCAATAGGACAAGCTGGATGGCAAAACAAGTGCTAGTAATATCCCAAAAGTAATAGGAATGAAAAAATAACTTTTAACCATTCCAAAGAAGTTGAAAAGAAAAGTCTTGAGTGAGAAAAAGTAGGGCTCAATTCTGGCTTTACTAGCAGAGGGACACAGTGAGTGTCATGTTGCCTCCATCCTGTAACGAATGGAAGCGGAGGCACAGGTCGTGAAGTTCACATTTGTTTTTTATTGATATTTTTGTGGAATCTCTGGACCACGGTCCAGGGGGCTCCGAAGGAGGTGTGACTATGTGAGCCCCAGACACCCATGCTAAGTCCCCTCGAACAGGGTCAGAATGGAATGCCTGGGGGACACGGGTGCTACCTCCAGTTAGACCCCTGACACATGGCAGCTGTCCCAGCGGGACAGACAGACAAGCAGGTTTAACAGATGCCGTGGAGCTGGCACCGGTGGTACTGGTATTGTCCATAGGTACGGATGGCTGAATGGCGGGACGTGACAGAACTGGAGCAGACAGAATGGACTTTGTCCAGGATAGCCAGGTAACAGGTAGCTGATAGTCTGCGGAAACAAACAGTGTATGCGGAGAACTGGCAGAACACTTCAGAAGCTAAAGCACACACTAGCCAAAACCGGAAGCTAGCAACAGAGGATACTTGATGCTCCGGCACCCTCCCTATGGCAGAGGGGCTAGAAATAGTAATTACTAACATGCCATTGGTCAGAAGTACTTTTTGAAAAATGCGCGCTGTCTCTTTGAGAGACCAGGAGCGCACGCGACCTAAGCACTCTACCCGAGAACCTGCTGGCCCAACTGGGACCCCGCGCAGGTACAGGACCGGGACCGGGTGTAACAGTATCCCCCTCTTTATGCCCCCTATTTTTCAAACCTACAAAGAATCTTTTTGGTAGGTGAGGGGCCTGAATATTCTCTTTAGGCTCCCATGACCTCTGCTCGGGACCAGAGCCCCTCCAATCCACCGAATAATAGGTCATACCCCTTACTCTCTTAGTGGCCAAGATAATTTCTACCTCAAAGACATCCTCCTCACTGACGGGATCAGGAGTGGAACCTGGGTCTTTAAAGAAGGAGCTCAAAACTACTGGTTTGAGGAGGGAAACATGGAAAGAGTTAGGTACACGTAAAGAAGCAGGCAATTTCAATTTGTACGAGACGGGGTTGATCTGTTTCAAGACTTCAAAAGGACCAATGAAGGGGGACCCAGTTTGTAGGAGGGTACCTTCAGACGGATGTACATGGAAGAGAGCCATACCTTATCCCCGGGCTGAATGATTGGAGCATCCAGGCGTCTCTTGTCCGCATGCCTCTTCATACGTTGTGAGGCTTTCTCCAAGGCGACCTTGGTGTCGCTCCACACATTCAAGAATTCCTCTGTGAAGGTGTCAGCTGCAGGGATGCCTGAAGACCCAGAGATGAGAAGAGGGATCCCGAGTTGGAGTCCAAACACAATCTGAAAGGGAGATCTTCCTGAGGATACACTTACTTGATTGTTATATGATAATTCCGCCCAAGGCAGCAACTTGACCCATTCATCATGATGCGCATTGAGGAAGTGACCCAGGAATCCGGTCAAGATTTGATTGATCCTCTCTACTTGCCCATTGGATTGAGGGTGGTATGCAGAAGAAAAGTCCAGTTCCACTTTCACTAATTTACAAACCGCTCTCCAGAACTTGGAGGTGAACTGGACGCCCCTGTTGGACACAATGTGGAGAGAAAACCCATGAAGACGGAAGTTGTGCTGTATGAAATGGTCAGCAAGCTCTGGAGCAGACGGAAGACTGGGTAAAGGAATGAAGTGGGCCATCTTTGAGAAGCGATCCACTACTATCCAGATAACGGAACAGCCGGAAGAGATGGGAAGATCCGAAACGAAATCCATCACAATGTGCTGCCAGTGAACTGAAGGAACAGAAAGAGGTCATAGCTGCCCGGAGGGCAGATGTCTTGCAGTTTTGTAGCGGGCACACGAAGGACAGGCTGCGACATATTCCAAGATATCTTTGCCTATGGTGGGCCACCAGTAGTAATGGGAGATGAGTCTTTTTCTGACCGGAGTGGCTGGCCAACTTGGAAAAGTGACCCCACGGGAGGACACGACTCCGGTCTGAAGTGGGCATGAGAGTCTTTCCCGGGGGAAGCCGAGCAAGATTAACTGAGGCTAGGGGCACCAACCTGGATGGCTCGATGATGTGTTGCCATTCTTCCTCAGACTCAGGAGGCAGGAATGCTCTAGAGAGTGCATCAGCTTTTACATTCTTGTCAGCTGGACAAAAATGAAGGACAAAATTAAATCGAGCAAAAACGGGGACTCAGCCTCTGAGCAGATTGGAGATAAGCAAGGTTTTAATGATGGGTGAAGATGACAACCTGATGGACTGCTCCCTCAAGGAGATGTCGCCACTCTTGCAGAGCCAACTTGATTGCCAACAATTCTCGATCTCCCACGGAATAGTTCCTTTCAGAAGTTGAAAAAACCTTCGAGAAAAAACCACAGGTGACCATACGACCGGTAGATGACTTCTGGGCGAGAACCGCTCCAGTACCTATAGAGGAAGCGTCAACCTCAAGCAAGAATTGCTTATCTGAGTCCGGTCGATGGAGAACAGGTGCGGAAGAGAAGGCCTGTTTTAGAGAAACAAAAGCTTCCTCTGCCTCGGGAGCCTAATCCTTGGCGTTTGCACCTTTCCGGGTCAAGGCCGAGATGGGTGCCACTCGGGTGGAAAATTGTGGAATGAATAGATGGTAGTAGTTGGTGAACCCCAGGAACCGTTGCATGGCTTTCAGCCCGGATGGGCGAGGCCACTTAAGGATGGCGGACACCTTCTCCAGATCCATCTTCAACCCCGTGAACGAGACTATAACCGAGGAAAGGCAGAGAAGATTGTTCAAAGAGGCACTTTTCAAATTTGTCATAAAGTCTGTTCTCCCTGAGTCTTTGTAAGACCTGACGTACTTGCCTCCAATGTGAGGCTAAGTCTGCAGAGAAGATGAGGATATCGTCCAGGTAAACAACAACACAACAATAGAGCAGATCTCTGAAAATGTAATTTATAAATTCATGGAAAACTGCAGGTGCATTAATTAGGCCGAACGGCATTGCCAGGTATTCGTAGAGTCCATCCCGGGTGTTAAAAGCTGTCTTCCACTCGTCTCCTTTACGTATACAAATCAGGTTGTAGGCCCCTCTGAGATACAGTTTAGTGAAGATCTTGGCCCCTCTGAGATGATCAAACAGCTCTGAAATAAGAGGTAAAGGGTACATGTTCTTTACCGTGATCTGATTCAGCCCCCTGTAATCGATACAGGGCCGTAGAGATCAGTCTTTTTTCCTCACGAAGAAGAATCCTTTCCCTGCTGGCGAAGATGACGTCTGGATAAATCCTCTGGCCAGGTTCTCCTGTATGTAATCGGACATGGACTGGGTCTCTACTTGAGAAAGAGGATAGATTCGCCCTCAAGGAGGAAATGTTCTGGGGAGCAGATCAATCGGACAGTCATACGATCTGTGCGGAGGTAGTCTCTCTGCTTCCTTTTTCACAAAGACAACAGCGAAGGCCCAGTAAGAGGAAGGTAGACCCGGCAGGGCAGTAGGCTGGACTGGAGGTGAAACAGGTTGAACAGGGATGATTCACCAGTCTGAGCAGGAGTCCCCCCAGCGCAGAACCTCTCCCGTCTTCAATTTAAGACTGGTTCATGCATCCAAAGCCAGGGTAGCACTAAAATCAATGGGTGAGACAAACCAGGAAACACATAAAAGCAGATTCTTTCCGAATGCGTTAGACCTACCCGAAGTTCCACTGGCACAGTCTGGAACTGAACGGGCTCGGTCAGGGGTTTGCCATCCACAGATGTCACCTGCAATGGATCTGGAAGATGCTGGACTGGTATCTGGTATCGATCCACGACCACCTGCTGAATAAGATTCCCAGCGGCTCCAGAGTCCAGGTGACAGAGTTCCGAAAATTTTACTGTGCCGAAGGACACAGAAACCATTATTTGCAGTGTTGGAGAGAGGTGTTCCTTACCTAGGGTAGCATATCTCCTACAGACCCTAGGCACTGGAGTTTCCTGACTTCTTTTGGCAGGAGCGGATCAGTTGCTCTGAACTGCCACAGTAGAAACAGCTCTCCTCCAGGCGACACGCCTCCTGGCAGTGGTTGGCCAAGCTTACTTGATCCACTTCCATAGCCTCAGGAGAGGAGGACAAAGTCAGGGAGATCGCAGGTTTTGATGAACTGGAAAGCAGGCGGTAGGGCCTTTTATCACGTTTGATCTCCTTGGAACGTTCCGGAAACTGTAGGTCTATCCGGACTGCCAGGGAAATCAGATCATCCAGAGTTGTAGGCATGTCTGTTATGATCTGGTGGCCTAAGAGCAGCATGAGACGTACTCCAGAGAAGGTGGTACCTGTACTGACCGCAGACCCTGAACTTAACACCGCAACTAGAAGTAGCCGTGGAATGTACCTATCACTCCCTAGACATCTCGACACAGCCGGAGGACTAATTACCCCTAGAGATAGAAAAGGGAAAACTATCTTGCCTCAGAGAAAATCCCCAAAGGATAGACAGCCCCCCACAAATATTGACTGTGAGAGGAGAGGGAAAAAACATACACAGACTGAAATCAGAATTTAGCAAAGGAGGCCACTTCTAGCTAAATAGAAAGGATAGGACAGAGTACTATGCGGTCAGTATTAAAACACTAGAAAATATCCACCACAGAAAATACGAAATCTCCACATCTAACTAAAGATATGGAGGGTATATCTGCATCTCCAGAGATACCAGCTTGGCTAAACTAATCCTTATACAGACCAAGCTGGACAAGACAAAAACATGGAAAAGAACTGAAAAATAAGGCCACAGCATGTGGACAGCAAAAATCAAGGCCAGAACTTATCTTTGTTGAAATGAAAGCAAAGCAGGAGAGACCAGGCAGGGATGTGAATCCTCCTGGAACAATGGACAACTGGCACTGACTAAAGGGTCAAGCAAGACTAAATAGCCCAGTCAGAATTGCAAAAAGTGAACACACCTGATAAATGCTGCGATCCAGAGACAGCAGTGCTACCACTTATAACCACCGGAGGGAGCCCAAGAGAAGAATTCACAACAGTACCCCCCCTTGAGGAGGGGTCACTGAACCCTCACCAGAGCCCCAGGCCGATCCGGACGAGTCAAATGAAAGGCATGAACCAAATCCTCAGCATGAACATCGGAGGCAACAACCCAAGAATTATCCTCCTGGCCATAACCCTTCCATTTGACAAGATACTGAAGCTTCCGCCTCGAAAAACGAGAATCCAAAATCTTCTCAACCACATACTCCAACTCCCCATCAATCAACACCGGGGCAGGAGGATCAACAGAGGGAACCATGGGCACCACATATTTCCGCAACAAAGATCTATGAAAAACATTATGGATGGAGTCTGGAAGGGCCAAACGAAAAGACACTGGATTGATAATCTCAGAAATCCTATAAGGGCCAATAAACCGAGGCTTAAACTTAGGGGAAGAAACCTTCATAGGAACATGACGGGAAGACAACCAGACCAAATCCCCAACCCGAAGCCGGGAACCAACACACCGACGACGGTTAGCAAAACGCTGAGCCCCCTCCTGAGACAACACCAAATTGTCAACAACCTGAGCCCAAATTTGCTGCAACCTGTCAACCACAGAGTCCACCCCAGGACAATCAGAAGGCTGAATCTGCCCTGAAGAAAAACGAGGATGAAAACCAGAGTTACAAAAGAAGGGTGAAACCAAGGTAGCAGAACTAGCCCGATTATTAAGGGCAAACTCGGCCAATGGCAAGAAAGCCACACAATCATCCTGATCAGCAGACACAAAGCATCTCAAATAAGTTTCCAAAGTCTGATTAGTTCGCTCGGTTTGGCCATTTGTCTGAGGATGAAATGCGGAAGAAAAAGACAAATCAATGCCCAGCCTAGCACAAAAGGCCCGCCAAAACCTAGAAACAAACTGGGAACCTCTATCGGACACAATATTCTCCGGAATGCCATGCAAACCAACCACATGCTGAAAAAACAACGGAACCAAATCAGAAGAGGAAGGCAATTTAGGCAAAGGTACCAAATGAACCATCTTAGAAAACCGGTCACAAACCACCCAGATAACTGACATCCTCTGGGAAACCGGAAGATCCGAAATAAAATCCATAGAAATATGCGTCCAAGGCCTCTCAGGGACCGGCAAAGGCAAAAGCAACCCACGCGCGCTGGAACAGCAAGGCTTGGCCCGCGCACAAGTCCCACAGGACTGCACAAAAGAACGCACATCCTGTGACAAAGAAGGCCACCAAAAGGGGCCTTAAGGGGGGGGTACTGTTGTGAATCCGCTTTTTGGGCTCCCCTGGTGGTTGCTGGTGGTACTGGTGACTTGTGTGTGCTTTGCTGTCTCAGTTCACCTGCTCCCATCAGTGTTTGGGAGTTTCCTATTTAGCCTTGCTCTCCAGTCATTTCCTTGCCGGTCATCATTGTAACCAGAGCCTTCGGTTGCATGTTCCTGCTACTAGTCTGCTGATCAGCTAAGTGGACTTTGTCCTTTTGTTTTGTATCTTTTGTCCAGTTTGCAGTTTTTGTTTTTCTCTGTAGCTGGAAGCTCTTGCGGGCTGAAATTGCCACTCCTGTGTCATGAGTTGACACAGGAGTCTTAAAGTAATTTCAGGATGGTTTTTTGAAAGGGTTTTCAGTTGACCGTGAAGTCCTCTTTTGTATCCTTCTGCTATCTAGTAAGTGGACCTCTCTTTGCTAAATCTACTTTCATACTGTGTATGTCTTTTCCTCTTAACTCACCGTTATTACATGTGGGGGGCTGCTATCATCTTTTGGGGTATTTCCCTAGAGGTAAGCCAGGTCTGTTCCTTCCTCTACCAGGCGTAGTTAGTCCTCCGGCTGGCGCGTGGCATTTAGGAAGTCGTAGGTATGCTCCCTGGCTACTATTAGTTGTGTGGTAGATTTAGCTCACGGTCAGCTCGAGATTCCATCACCCAGAGCTCGTCCGTTATTTTTGTGTTCTGATGTTTCCCTGCCATTGGGAATCATGACAGTTCATCATACAATAACCCAAGCACCTGGAAAAAGGTGTCTACATTAAACAACGCCGGATTCCCAGGTTCCAGGGCAAATGCCCAATCCTGGGGGTCACCACGCAGCAGAGATATAACAATTTTAACCTGCTGGATGGGATCACCAGAGGAATGGGGTTTCAGAGCAAAAAACAGTTTACAGTTATTTTTAAAGCTCAAAAATTTGGACCTGTCCCCAAAAAACAAATCAGGAGTTGGAATTCTAGGCTCTAAAACCGGAGTCTGAACGATATAATCGGAAATACCTTGTACTCTAGCAGCAAGTTGATCCACACGAGAAGCCAATCCCTGAACATCCATACCAGCGCCGAACTCCTGAGCCACCCAGAGGTAAAGAGGGAAAAAAAAAAAACACAACAGACTACTGAAAAAAAAATGGCTCAGAACTTTCCTACCCTTCTTCTGAGATGCGGTTAACTCATTGTTGGCCAGTTGTACTGTTATGATCTGGTGGCCTAAGAGCAGCATGAGACGTACTCCGGAGAAGGTGGTACCTGTACTGACCGCAGACCCTGAACTTAACACCGCAACTAGAAGTAGCCGTGGAATGTACCTATCACTCCCTAGACATCTCGACACAGCCGGAGGACTAATTACCCCTAGAGATAGAAAAGGGAAAACTATTTTGCCTCAGAGAAAATCCCCAAAGGATAGACAGCCCCCCACAAATATTGACTGTGAGAGGAGAGGGATAAAACATACACAGACTGAAATCAGAATTTAGCAAAGGAGGCCACTTCTAGCTAAATAGAAAGGATAGGACAGAGTACTATGCGGTCAGTATTAAAACACTAGAAAATATCCACCACAGAAAATACAAAATCTCCACATCTAACTAAAGATATGGAGGGTATATCTGCAACTCCAGAGATACCAGCTTGGCTAAGCAAATCCTTATACAGACCAAGCTGGACAAGACAAAAACATGGAAAAGAACTGAACAATAAGGCCACAGCATGTGGACAGCAAAAATCAAGGCCAGAACTTATCTTTGTTGAAATGAACAGCAAAGCAGGAGAGACCAGGCAGGGATGTGAATCCTCCAGGAACAATGGACAACTGGCACTGACTAAAGGGTCAAGCAAGACTAAATAGCCCAGTCAGAATTGCAAAAAGTGAACACACCTGATAAATGCTGCGATCCAGAGACAGCAGTGTGTCATGATTCTCAATGGCGAGAGAACATAGCCCAGCATATATGAGAACTAGCTCTTGGAAGATGGAAACTATACTGACCATGAACTAAACCTGCCGCACAACTAGAAGTGGCCGGGTAGCATGCCTACGTTTTTTAACCCTAGATGCCCAGCGCCAGCCGGAGAACTACCTAATCCTAGCAGAGGAAAAGACAGTCCTGGCTCACCTCTAGAGAAATTTTCCCAAAAGGCAGACAGAGGCCCCCACATATATTGGCGGTGATTTTAGATGAAATGACAAACGTAGTATGAAAATAGGTTTAGCAAAATCGAGGTCCGCTTACTAGATAGCAGGAAGACAGAAAGGACACTTTCATGGTCAGCAGAAAACCCTATCAAAACACCATCCAGAAATTCCTTTAAGACTCTAGCATTAACTCATAACACCAGAGTGGCAATTTCCAATCACAAGAGCTTTCCAGACACAGTAACGAAACAGCAGCTGTGAACAGGAACAAAATGCAAAAACACACAAGGACAAAAGTCCAACTTAGCTGGGAGTTGTCTAGTAGCAGGAACAAGCACAGAAGACTTCTGATTACATTGTTGACCGGCAAGAAACTGACAGAGGAGCAAGGTTATATAGCGACTCCCACATCCTGATAGGAGCAGGTGAACAGAGGGGATGATGCACACAAGTTCAATTCCACAAGTGGCCACCGGGGGAGCCCAGAATCCAATTTCACAACAGTACCCCCCCCTCAAGGAGGGGGCACTGAACCCTCACCAGAACCACCAGGGCGATCAGGATGAGCCCTATGAAAGGCACGGACAAGATCGGAGGCATGAACATCAGAGGCAGTGACCCAAGAATTATCCTCCTGACCGTATCCCTTCCATTTGACCAGATACTGGAGTCTCCGTCTGGAAACACGAGAGTCTAAGATCTTTTCCACAACGTACTCCAACTCACCCTCAACCAACACCGGAGCAGGAGGCTCAACGGAAGGCACAACCGGTACCTCATACCTGCGCAACAATGACCGATGAAAAACATTATGAATCGAAAAGGATGCAGGGAGGTCCAAACGGAAGGACACAGGGTTAAGAATCTCCAATATCTTGTACGGGCCGATGAACCGAGGCTTAAACTTAGGAGAAGAAACCCTCATAGGGACAAAACGAGAAGACAACCACACCAAGTCCCCAACACAAAGCCGAGGACCAACACGACGACGGCGGTTGGCAAAAAGCTGAGTCTTCTCCTGGGACAACTTCAAATTGTCCACCACCTGCCCCCAAATCTGATGCAACCTCTCCACCACAGCATCAACTCCAGGACAATCCGAAGATTCCACTTGACCGGAGGAAAATCGAGGATGAAACCCCAAATTACAGAAAAACGGGGACACCAAGGTGGCAGAGCTGGCCCGATTATTGAGGGCGAACTCCGCCAAAGGCAAAAAAGCAACCCAATCATCCTGATCCGCAGACACAAAACACCTCAAATATGTCTCCAAGGTCTGATTAGTCCGCTCGGTCTGGCCATTAGTCTGAGGATGGAAAGCAGACGAAAAAGACAAATCTATGCCCATCCTAGCACAGAATGCCCGCCAAAATCTAGACACGAATTGGGTCCCTCTGTCAGAAACGATATTCTCAGGAATACCATGCAAACGAACAACATTTTGAAAAAACAGAGGAACCAACTCGGAAGAAGAAGGCAACTTAGGCAAGGGAACCAGATGGACCATCTTAGAGAAACGGTCACACACCACCCAGATGACAGACATCTTCTGAGAAACAGGCAGATCCGAAATAAAATCCATCGAGATGTGCGTCCAAGGCCTCTTCGGGATAGGCAAGGGCAACAACAATCCACTAGCCCGAGAACAAGGCTTGGCCCGAGCACAAACGTCACAAGACTGCACAAAGCCTCGCACATCTCGTGACAGGGAAGGCCACCAGAAGGACCTTGCCACCAAATCCCTGGTACCAAAGATTCCAGGATGACCTGCCAACGCAGAAGAATGAACCTCAGAGATGACTCTACTGGTCCAATCATCAGGAACAAACAGTCTACCAGGTGGGCAACGATCAGGTCTATCCGCCTGAAACTCCTGCAAGGCCCGCCGCAGGTCTGGAGAAACGGCAGACAATATCACTCCATCTTTAAGGATACCTGTGGGCTCAGAATTACCAGGGGAGTCAGGCTCAAAACTCCTAGAAAGGGCATCCGCCTTAACATTCTTAGAACCCGGTAGGTACGACACCACAAAATTAAACCGAGAGAAAAACAACGACCAGCGCGCCTGTCTAGGATTCAGGCGCCTGGCAGACTCAAGGTAAATTAAATTTTTGTGGTCAGTCAATACCACCACCTGATGTCTGGCCCCCTCAAGCCAGTGACGCCACTCCTCAAAAGCCCACTTCATGGCCAAAAGCTCCCGATTCCCAATATCATAATTCCGCTCGGCGGGCGAAAATTTACGGGAAAAAAAAGCACAAGGTCTCATCACGGAGCAGTCGGAACTTCTCTGCGACAACACCGCCCCAGCTCCGATTTCAGAAGCGTCGACCTCAACCTGAAAAGGAAGAGCAACATCAGGCTGACGCAACACTGGGGCGGAAGAAAAGCGGCGCTTGAGCTCCCGAAAGGCCTCCACAGCATCAGGGGACCAATCAGCAACATCAGCACCCTTCTTAGTCAAATCAGTCAATGGTTTTACAACATCAGAAAAACCAGCAATAAATCGACGATAAAAGTTAGCAAAGCCCAAAAATTTCTGAAGACTCTTAAGAGAAGAGGGTTGCGTCCAATCGCCAATAGCCTGAACCTTGACAGGATCCATCTCGATGGAAGAGGGGGAAAAAATGTATCCCAAGAAAGAAATCTTTTGAACCCCAAAAACACACTTAGAACCCTTCACACACAAGGAATTAGACCGCAAAACCTGAAAAACCCTCCTGACCTGCTGGACATGAGAGTCCCAGTCATCCGAAAAAATCAGAATATCATCCAGATACACAATCATAAATTTATCCAAATAATCGCGGAAAATGTCATGCATAAAGGACTGGAAGACTGAAGGGGCATTTGAAAGACCAAAAGGCATCACCAAATACTCAAAATGGCCCTCGGGCGTATTAAATGCGGTTTTCCACTCATCCCCCTGCTTGATTCGCACCAAATTATACGCCCCACGGAGATCAATCTTAGAGAACCACTTGGCCCCCTTTATACGAGCAAACAAATCAGTAAGCAGTGGTAACGGATATTGATATTTAACCGTGATTTTATTCAAAAGTCGATAATCAATACACGGCCTCAAAGAGCCGTCTTTCTTAGACACAAAGAAAAAACCGGCTCCTAAGGGAGATGACGAAGGACGAATATGTCCCTTTTCCAAGGACTCCTTTATATATTCTCGCATAGCAGCGTGTTCAGGCACAGACAGATTAAATAAACGACCCTTAGGGTATTTACTACCCGGAATCAAGTCTATGGCACAATCGCACTCCCGGTGCGGAGGTAGTGAACCAAGCTTGGGTTCTTCAAAAACGTCACGAAAGTCAGACAAGAATTCAGGAATCTCAGAGGGAATAGATGATGAAATGGAAACCAAAGGTACGTCCCCATGAGTTCCTTTACATCCCCAGCTTAACACAGACATAGCTCTCCAGTCGAGGACTGGGTTATGAGATTGCAGCCATGGCAATCCCAGCACCAAAACATCATGTAGATTATACAGCACCAGAAAGCGAATAACCTCCTGGTGATCCGGATTAACACGCATAGTCACTTGTGTCCAGTATTGTGGTTTATTACTAGCCAATGGGGTGGAGTCAATCCCTTTCAGAGGTATCGGAGCCTCCAATGGCTCCAAATCATACCCACAGCGTTTGGCAAAGGACCAATCCATAAGACTCAAAGCAGCGCCAGAGTCGACATAGGCGTCCGCGGTAATAGATGACAAAGAACAAATCAGGGTCACAGATAGAATAAACTTAGACTGTAAAGTGCTAATTGAAACAGACTTGTCAGGCTTCTTAGTACGCTTAAAGCATGCTGATATAACATGAGTTGAATCACCACAATAGAAGCACAACCCATTTTTTCGTCTAAAATTCTGCCGCTCGCTTCTGGACAGAATTCTATCACATTGCATATTTTCTGGCGTTTTCTCAGTAGACACCGCCAAATGGTGCACAGGTTTGCGCTCCCGCAGACGCCTATCGATCTGAATAGCCATCGTCATGGACTCATTCAGACTCGCAGGCACAGGGAACCCCACCATAACATCCTTAATGGCATCAGAGAGACCTTCTCTGAAAATCGCCGCCAGGGCGCACTCATTCCACTGAGTAAGCACAGACCATTTGCGGAATTTTTGGCAGTATATTTCAGCTTCATCTTGCCCCTGAGACAAGGACATCAAGGCCTTTTCCGCCTGAAGCTCTAAATGAGGTTCCTCATAAAGCAACCCCAAGGCCAGAAAAAACGCATCCACATTGAGCAACGCAGGATCCCCTGGTGCCAATGCAAAAGCCCAGTCTTGAGGGTCGCCCCGGAGCAAGGAAATTACAATCCTGACCTGCTGTGCAGGGTCTCCGGCAGAGCGAGACTTCAGGGACAAAAACAATTTGCAATTATTTTTAAAATTTTGAAAGTGAGATCTATTCCCCGAGAAGAATTCAGGCAAAGGAATTCTAGGCTCAGACATAGGTGCATGAACAACAAAATCTTGCAAATTTTGTACCTTTGTGGCGAGATTATTCAAACCTGTAGCTACACTCTGAAGATCCATTTGAAACAGGTGAACACAGAGCCATTCAAGGATTAGAAGGAGAGAAAGAGAGGAAGGCTGCAGTATAGGCAGACTAGCAAGTGATTCAATTAAGAGCACACTCAGAACTAGAGGAAAAAAAAAAAAAAAATTGTAGCAGACTTCTTTTTTCTCTCCTTTCTCAGCCAGTAATTTAACCCTTTTTTGGGCCGGTCAAACTGTCATGATTCTCAATGGCGAGAGAACATAGCCCAGCATATATGAGAACTAGCTCTTGGAAGATGGAAACTATACTGACCATGAACTAAACCTGCCGCACAACTAGAAGTGGCCGGGTAGCATGCCTACGTTTTTTAACCCTAGATGCCCAGCGCCAGCCGGAGAACTACCTAATCCTAGCAGAGGAAAAGACAGTCCTGGCTCACCTCTAGAGAAATTTTCCCAAAAGGCAGACAGAGGCCCCCACATATATTGGCGGTGATTTTAGATGAAATGACAAACGTAGTATGAAAATAGGTTTAGCAAAATCGAGGTCCGCTTACTAGATAGCAGGAAGACAGAAAGGACACTTTCATGGTCGGCAGAAAACCCTATCAAAACACCATCCAGAAATTCCTTTAAGACTCTAGCATTAACTCATAACACCAGAGTGGCAATTTCCGATCACAAGAGCTTTCCAGACACAGTAACGAAACAGCAGCTGTGAACAGGAACAAAATGCAAAAACACACAAGGACAAAAGTCCAACTTAGCTGGGAGTTGTCTAGTAGCAGGAACAAGCACAGAAGGCTTCTGATTACATTGTTGACCGGCAAGAAACTGACAGAGGAGCAAGGTTATATAGCGACTCCCACATCCTGATAGGAGCAGGTGAACAGAGGGGATGATGCACACAAGTTCAATTCCACAAGTGGCCACCGGGGGAGCCCAGAATCCAATTTCACAACAGCAGTGCTACCACTTATAACCACCGGAGGGAGCCCAAGAGCAGAATTCACAACACATGTCCCCTCCAGCCAGCTCATCCTTTACTCTTCCCAAAAGACCTTCCAAGAAGGCAGCCTCCTCAGACGAAAGGGTACGGAACCAAACGGCATTCTGAGCCACTGTAAGAGCCTCATGGCATAACCGAAGAACAACCGAAGCTGTCGACGTGGCACGACCGGGTTCATCAAAGGTCCTGCGGAATGCTTCTAGAAAAGACTGGAGATTAGTAACCAGAGGATCCCCTCTCACCCACAGCAGATTCAGACAGGTGAGGGTCTCTCCAGCAAGGTGAGACATAATGAAGCCCACCTTGGCTCGATCAGAAACAAACATATGCCCCAGGAGTTCAAAGTGTAGCGTGCACTGGTTAATGAACCCCAGACAATGAACGGGGTCGCCATGGAAGCGGTTGGGAGCCTCCAGGCGAGGGCCTTTACTTGACGTGCAACTGGATACCTGGATGCCAGTAGCAGAGATGGGTGCATTCGATGATATAAGGGAATCCATGTGAGTAGACAAGTTGTGCAGATAGGTCGTGATCTTGTCCTGTTGATCCCTCAGACGGGTAACCTCTTGACATAGCTCCATGGCCGGAGATACTTGGGATCCAGCGGGTTCCATGGCTGGAGCAATCTGTAACGAATGGAAATGGAGGTGAAGTTCACATTCGTTTTTATTGATATTTTTGTGGAATCTCTGGAC
Source organism: Ranitomeya variabilis (assembly GCF_051348905.1). Classification (NCBI taxonomy): domain Eukaryota; kingdom Metazoa; phylum Chordata; class Amphibia; order Anura; family Dendrobatidae; genus Ranitomeya; species Ranitomeya variabilis. The sequence continues at coordinate 595,290,094 of NC_135233.1, read as the reverse complement.
CACGGTCCGGAGGCTCTGAAGGGGGTGTGACTATGTGAGCCCCAGACACCCGTGGTAAGTCCCCTCGAACAGGGTCAGAATGGAATGCCTGGGGGAAATCGGTGCTACCTCCAGTTAGACCCCGGACATGTGGCAGCTGTCCCAGGGGGACAGATGGACAAGCAGGTTTAACAAATGTCGTGGAGCTGGCATTGTCCAGAGGTACGGATGGCTGAATGGCGGGATGTGATGGAACTGGCATAGACAGAACGGACGTTGTCAGGGATAGCCGGGTAACAGGCAGATGATAGTCTGCGGAGACAAACAGTGTAAGCGGAGCACTGGCAGAACACTTCAGAAGCTAAAGCACACACTAGTCGAAACCGGAAGCTAGCAACAGACGATACTGGTTGCTCCGGCACCCTTCCTATGGCGGAGGGGCTAGAAATAGTAATTACTAATATGCCATTAGTCTGAAGTACTTTTTGAAAAATAAGCGCTGTCTCTTTAAGAGTCTGATAGCGCACGCGCAACCTAAGCACTCTACCCGAGAATCTTCTGGCTGCGAGCCAGGAAGCAGGGGGAAGAGAGGAAGCAGAGGCTGCAGCTGGATGGCGTGGGCCGGAACAGAGTGGGAGTCCCGACAGGGAACCCCGCGAAGGTACAGGACCAGGACCGGTTGTAACACATCCTTAAAATGTCTAAGATGGCAGTCCATTACAACAAGGTCAAGCAGCAGAATTAGGGACAACAAAGCTACAGACCGGCAGAGGGTGAGAACGACTCTCCACTGACCGGGATGACCGTCATCTTATTCAAATGTCACTCAGCAACCACAGGATGACATCAAGTGACCTACAAAAGGAATGGCAAATGGCAGCTGGGGTGAAATGCACAGCAAGAACAGTTCATAATAGGCTCCTAGAGGCATGGCTCAAGTCATGTAAAGCTAGAAAAAAGCCTTTCATCAATGAGAAGCAAAGGAGAGCCAGGCTGGAGTTTGCCAAAGACCATAAGGATTGGACTATAGAGGACTGGAGTAAGGTAATCTTCTCTGATGAGTCTAATTTTTAGCTTTGCCTAACACCTGGTCGTCTAATGGTTAGACGGAGACCTGGAGAGACGTACAAGCCACAGTGTCTTGCACCTACTGTGAAATTTGGTGGAGGATCGGTGATCATCTGGGGATACTTCAGCAAGGCTGGAATTGGGCAGATTGTTCTTTGCGAAGGATGTATGAATCAAGCCGCATACAAGGTTATCCTGGAAAAAAAAAGTTGATTCCTTCTGCTCAGGCATTGTTCCCCAACTCTGAGGACTGGTTTTCCAGCAGGACAATGGGCCATGCCACACAGCTAGGTCAATCAAGGTGTGGATGAAGGACCACCACATCAAATCCCTATCATGGCCCTGTCTCTAGACCTGATCCCCACTGAAAACCTCTGGAATGTAATCAAGAGGAAGATGGATAGTCACAAGCTATCAAACAAAGAAGAGCTGCTTAAATTTTTGTACCAGGAGTGGCATAAGGTCACCCAAAAGAAGCGTGAAAGACTGGTGGAAAGCATGCCAAGATGTATGAAAGCTGTGATTAAAAATCATGGTTATTCCACAAAATATTGATTTCTGAACTCTTCCTGAGTTAAAACATTAGTATTATTGTTTCTAAATTATTATATCAGGAGACCTTCGTGGCCATTCAACTGGCCCACGACGACCAATCCACTTTCCAGGAAACTGTTCATGTAGGAATGCTTGTACCTGACACAAAATGTGTTGGTGCACCATCTTGCTGGAAAAACTCAGGGACCGTGCCATCTTCAGTGCATAAAGAGGGCAACACATCATCATGATGGTCATCGTGGGCCAGTTGAATGGCCACCAAGGTCTCCCCATCTGACCCCCTTAGACTTTTAACTTTGGGGTCATCTGAAGGCAATTGTTTATGCTGTGAAGATACGAGATGTGCAGTAACTGAAACAACGGATTCTGGAAGCCTGTGCTAGCATTTCTTCTGCAGTGTTGCTCTCAGTGTGTCAAGAGTGGTAGAAGAGGGTTGCATTGACAATCCAACACAATGGGCAGCACTTTGAACACATTTTATAAGTGGTCATAAACTTGTAAATAACTTATGAAAGAATAAAGTTACTTTAAAACCAAGTGTACCATTGTTTTTCTTGTGAAATTCTCAATAAGTTTGATGTATCACATGACCCTCTTCCCACTGGAAAAAATTAAGTTGGATCCAAAATGGCCCACTTCAAAACGGCCACCACCTATCTTGAAAAGTTTTCCCCCCTCCCATATACTAATATGCCACAAACAGGAATTGATATCACCAACCATCCCCATTTTATTTAGGTGTATCAATATAAATGGCCCACCCTGTATGTACTGTATGTATGTATATATATATATATATATATATATATATATATACATATACACTGAATTTGGTTGGCGTGCATTAAAGGGCACAACAAGCCCTAGGATTTTATTATTTTTCCCAGAATCGTACATGAGTGATGCGGCTGCGAAATAAGAACTATTAGCTCCGAGTCTGTGATTTCAGCTATGCATTATATACAGTGGCCACAAAATATCCGGGGACTAATTCATTAATTTCCCAAGTATTAGGATTATATATTTTTTTGTTTGAGGGGGGGAATTAAATAATTTCATACTACATGAAAAATGTCAGTCTGCCCGTTGCCTGTAATGTGTTTATTAAGTTCATAGACGCTGTCATTGACATTATTGAAATAATGTATTGCTTCTACTTTATTATTCCTGAATTATATATTCCCAGTAAATGGGAACTGATTTTATTAAGATGGAAATGGCGCCTGTCATGCATAATTCATTGCCATCATCTTGTTCAAAAACCAAAACAGGTAAAAAAACAAAAAACAAATCTGAGATATCTAAAAAGTCCCTAAAATATACACGATTAACCCCTTCATGACTGATAGCATGTGGACGTCCATACCCTTCAAGATGTGACTACAGAGCATGGCTCTCGGGATCCAGATTCCATATGTGGCCAGATCCAAATAACTAGAAAGTTATCCCCCGTCGTCAGGGCCGGACTGGCCATCGGGCAGTTCTGGCAAATGCCAGAAGGGCCGGTGGCAGTAGTGGGCCGCTCGAGTGTGCCGCTGTCGGCACACTCTCCCCGCTGTCGGCGCACTCCCGGCCCCGCATTCAACTATACCGGCGTCATAGACGCCAGTACAGTTGAATGCAATGATGGAGGAGAGAGCGTCTGCTGACGCTCCCTCTCCCATCATTCCCCACTCTGCCTGCCGCTGACACTGCGGGTGCGCGATGACGTCATATCATCGCGCACCTGCTGTGTGACCGAGCGGGCAGACTGCGACTGCTGAGACCAGAGCCAGAGCAGCGCGGGGCAGGAGGAAAGGTGAGTAGAGTGTTTTTTGTTTTTTTTTATCAATGAGTGATGACTGGATTGTGGAGCTATTGGGGGGGGGGGGGGGCTGTGCTGCATTCCATTCTATGGGCCTCTGCTGCATTATATTCTATGAGGCTGGCTGCATTCCATTCTATGGGCCTCTGCTGCATTATATTCTATGGGGCTGGCTGCATTCCATTCTATGGGCCTCTGCTGCATTATATTCTATGGGGCTGTGCTGCATCATATTCTATGGGGCTGGCTGCATTCCATTCTATGAGCCTCTGCTGCATTATATTCTATGGGGCTGGCTGCATTCCATTCTATGGGCCTCTGCTGCATTATATTCTATGGGGCTGTGCTGCATTCCATTCTATGGGCCTGTGCTGCATTATATTCTATGGGCCTGTGCTGCATTATATTCTATGGGCCTGTGCTGCATTATATTCTATGGGGCTGTGCTGCATTATATTCTATGGGGCTGTGCTGCATTCCATTCTATGGGCCTGTGCTGCATTATATTCTATGGGCCTGTGCTGCATTGTATTCTATGGGCCTGTGCTGCATTCCATTCTATGGGCCTGTGCTGCATTCCATTCTATGGGCCTCTGCTGCATTATATTCTATGGGGCTGGCTGCATTCCATTCTATGGGCCTCTGCTGCATTATATTCTATGGGGCTGGCTGCATTCCATTCTATGGGCCTCTGCTGCATTATATTCTATGGGGCTGTGCTGCATTCCATTCTATGGGCCTGTGCTGCATTCCATTCTATGGGCCTGTGCTGCATTATATTCTATGGGCCTGTGCTGCATTATATTCTATGGGCCTGTGCTGCATTATATTCTATGGGGCTGTGCTGCATTCCATTCTATGGGCCTGTGCTGCATTATATTCTATGGGCCTGTGCTGCATTATATTCTATGGGCCTGTGCTGCATTATATTCTATGGGGCTGTGCTGCATTATATTCTATGGGGCTGTGCTGCATTATATTCTATGGGGCTGTGCTGCATTATATTCTATGGGGCTGTGCTGCATTCCATTCTATGGGCCTGTGCTGCATTATATTCTATGGGCCTGTGCTGCATTGTATTCTATGGGCCTGTGCTGCATTCCATTCTATGGACCTGTGCTGCATTCCATTCTATGGGCCTGTGCTGCATTCCATTCTATAGGCCTGTGCTGCATTATATTCTATGGGCCTGTGCTGCATTATATTCCATGGGGCTGTGCTGCATTCCATTCTATGGGCCTGTGCTGCATTATATTCTATGGGCCTGTGCTGCATTATATTCTATCGGGCTGTGCTGCATTATATTCTATGGGGCTGTGCTGCATTATATTCTATGGGGCTGTGCTGCATTCCATTCTATGGGCCTGTGCTGCATTATATTCTATGGGCCTGTGCTGCATTATATTCTATGGGGCTGTGCTGCATTACATTCTATGGGCCTGTGCTGCATTATATTCTATGGGCCTGTGCTGCATTATATTCTATGGGGCTGTGCTGCATTATATTCTATGGGGCTGTGCTGCATTACATTCTATGGGCCTGTGCTGCATTATATTCTATGGGCCTGTGCTGCATTATATTCTATGGGGCTGTGCTGCATTATATTCTATGGGGCTGTGCTGCATTATATTCTATGGGGCTGTGCTGCATTATATTCTATGGGGCTGTGCTGCATTATATTCTATGGGGCTGTGCTGCATTATATTCTATGGGGCTGTGCTGCATTATATTCTATGGGGCTGTGCTGCATTATATTCTATGGGGCTGTGCTGCATTCCATTCTATGGGCCTGTGCTGCATTATATTCTATGGGCCTGTGCTGCATTATATTCTATGGGCCTGTGCTGCATTATATTCTATGGGTCTGTGCTGCATTCCATTCTATGGGCCTGTGCTGCATTATATTGTATGGGGGCTGTGCTGCATTACATTCTATGGGGCTGTGCTGCATTACATTCTATGGGGCTGTGCTGCATTATATTGTATGGGGGCTGTGCTGCATTACATTCTATGGGGCTGTGCTGCCTTATATTGTATGGTGGCTGGCTGCATTACATTCTATGGTGGCTGGCTGCATTACATTCTATGGGGGCTGTGCTGCATTACATTCTATGGGGGCTGTGCTGCATTACATTCTATGGGGGCTGGCTGTATTACATTCTATGGGGGCTGGCTGTATTACATTCTATGGGGGCTGTGCTGCATTACATTCTATGGGGGCTGTGCTGCATTACATTCTATGGGGGCTGTGCAGCATTACATTCTATGGGGCTGTGCTGTATTATAGTCTATGGGGGCTGGCTGTATTACATTCTATGGGGGCTGTGCTGTATTACATTCTATGGGGGCTGTGCAGCATTACATTCTATGGGGCTGTGCTGTATTACAGTCTATGGGGGCTGGCTGTATTACATTCTATGGGGGCTGGCTGCATTACATTCTATGGGGGCTGTGCTGCATTACATTCTATGGGGGCTGTGCTGCATTACATTCTATGGGGGCTGGCTGTATTACATTCTATGGGGCTGTGCTGCATTACATTCTATGGGGGCTGTGCTGCATTACATTCTATGGGGGCTGTGCAGCATTACATTCTATGGGGCTGTGCTGTATTATAGTCTATGGGGGCTGGCTGTATTACATTCTATGGGGGCTGTGCTGTATTACATTCTATGGGGGCTGAGCTGTAATGCTGGATACAGCTGTAATTATATGTTATATAGTCGTGTTACACTCCCCTCACTTCTTGTAGCCTACAAGTGTACAAAGATATTATACAGTCACCATGTGACAAGTGGGCCTGTGTGACTTCAAATGCCAGGGCTGAATTTTAGTCCCAGTCCGGCCCTGCCCGTCGTATATACACTGACGAGAAAAAGGGAACAATGTTTTGTACTTTTGACTTTCAGGCTCCATATCTCACCATCCACTACTGCCTTGATCGTGAGACTACCATCATCTTATAGACAATCATCTTGGCTATCTCATACAGAAACTTGACCTTTGACTATTTCGCATATGATTAGTTATGCAGATTCTGGTCACATCACTGCATTATTGTTTGGTTCCTGGTGGCGGAAAAATATTTTTCTTACTCTATGCTACAAATTACAACCTGTCCTCACATTCCCTAATAGCATAGTGTGTTATTAGGTTGATTCCAAGCGAAAGGTCACTGGTTTAAATCGAGCAGCAACCATGAAGATTTCCCAAGAAAAGAAAAACGGCATCGTCCAGCTCATCGATTGTGGTCTCTCGGCCAAGAAAATTGCCAAACTGCATCATGTGAGCACCATGACAGCTGGAAGAAAACTACTGTATATGAAGTCCGTCCATCCATTCAGAATCCAAGAGGTGGACGTCTAGGCAAAATATCGACGCCAACAAGTCGGATCATCCCAAGGTCTATCAGTTCTGGTGCGACAAACCCGGCAGTGGAGGAGGCTCGTAAGCTTCATAATAGTGAGATCACAGACGTCCATGCAAGCACCATGCGACGCACGTTACACAAGTCTGGAATGGTGGCCTGAAAAATGGTGAAGAAGCCTCAACTTCGATATCGCCATAAGAAGCGTCAGCTCAAGTTTGCCAAAAGAGTGGACGGTAGAAAATTGGAAACGGGTGATTTGAAGCGATGAGATGGAAGTCAATAGACTAGGCTGTGATGGGTGCAAATGGGTCTGGAAGAAACAAGGTGAAAAAGGGGTGACGAGAAATTGAAGGAACTGTCAAATCCAGTGGAGGAAGCCTGATGATATGGGATTGTTTCACAGCCAAAGATGTTGGATACTTGACCGGGATCGATGGTGGTTTCAATGCTGACCTATATGTGAGTATCAGCCAATACAAGTTTCTTTGTACGCTCGAGTACAATAGGTATAAAAGGACGACATAGATTTCCAGCAGGACAACGACCCAAAACATATGTGGAGATTGGCATTGAAATGGTTCAATGACAATGAAGTAGAGGTGCTGGATTGGGCCCCACAGTCTCCAGACTTCAACCCAATCGATCACTTGTGGGCAGAGTTGAAGAAAAAACTGTATACAGACCAAGTGAGGCGACCAGTGTGTACCAACTTTGGGAATGTGTAGAAGAGACCTGGGAACAGATTTCAGTGGAGACAAGCTTGCAACTGTTTGAGAGCAGCCCAGAAGGATTCAGGCATTGCTGAAAGCCAAAGGGGGATTTACAAAATACTAGTAATATAATAAAAATTAAAATTTAGATTTTTATGGACAAAACGGTAACAATGCAGTGACCCGACAAGAATCTGTATAACTAATAATAGACTAAATAGCAGCAAGTCACAATTATGTTTGAGATAGCCAAGATGATTGTCTATAAAATTATGGTCGTCTCACACTCGAAGTAGAAGTGTATAGTGAGATATGGAGCCTAAAAGTCAAAAGTTCCAAACATTGTTACCCTTTTGTTCATCAGTGTATAGGGGATAGCTTTTGATTCTGGAAGACCCAGGTTTGGGGATCTCTAGTCTACATAACTTCCCTCTAAATCGGCTTGCAGTAAGGTGACGGTGGGCTACACAAGCTGTCCTAATGTGCCACAATGAGTCTTGAAAAGGCTGCCCCTCCATTCACTACTTACGGTTGTGCACAAACCACTCCGAGTGCACACTCAAACACTAATTTTCACATATCCCAACCTCACTTGTTGGCAAACATATGATGTCCAACTCTCGTAAACTTTGCGTTATGATGAGAACATCCCCAAGGCTCAAGAAGTCTTACAATCGAGGATGCCATCTCTTGAAGGATCGTAATGCCAAGAACGTCACTACAATGACTTGCTGAACACCTGCAAGGTGACAAATAACTCTTCAAACTTAATTCTTCAGGGTGGTCTGAGGATCCAATTCATCCCACTGGCTCTCCAAGACAGCCATTGGACAAATTTGGGACTATTGATCAACCCTGCCGCAAGCTTATGGTTTACAGTAGGGTCAGATTCATGATTTAGTGGTGTCAGTAGTGAGGTATTGACAGATCCTTAGGTTGGTGGAGTCCCTAGTAGAAAAACAATTAAAATGGAGGACCACATCCCTCCTCTGGAGCCCAATTCCCACTTGGCTTTCTGTTCCAACCACATACAGAAGATCTGGCCACTCGAAGACATGGCCTTCTCCACTGATGTCTACACGAATTATGGCGGCAGCCAAACTAGACTTCAACAGTAAGAACCAGACATGTGCATGACTGCTTTTCCACCTCTTCCAGGCTTGATAGCCTCACCAAAATGACCATCAGGAACAGATTGTGAGTCCTAATGTAAAATCTCCAACATGGCTCCCAACTATCATGGGTCTTTATTAGAATTGGTCGTCTCATAAGGACCAACGGGACCTTTAGGGGCCCCAAAATCTCCAGTGTAATCCTTGCAACCCAGTTATACTCCTGATCCCAAGCCCTCCATAGATGAGCCAGACTGACATGGCTATGAGGAAAATGAACATCTGATCGGTCACCAAACCTAAAATCATCCTGCAACCTGGTGAAGCACACTGACGGGGCAGGAAGAAGAAAGCATGAAGGTTCCTTTGCTCCTGCTCCACAAGGGTTGGCGTAGACAAAGAGGGAAAGTGTTGGAGGATCCTTAGCACCCCAAAGGTTGTAGAGACCTCAGAGCACGTCCTACAAATTGATACTGATTGCTGCCTTCTATCTCCATTAAATCCCATGATCAGTGCAGGAAACCAAAATCTAGAAGTCTAGAAGTGATGTGTGATGGAAAATGTCATCCGTGTCCTATTGCTGAGTTGACACTGCATATAAATTTATTAGATAGAGTCCTGGAACAGCAGTAATTACTGGTATATGTCTGCATTATGCCCCTGGAAGATGAGGGTTTTTATAATCCTATTATTTGTTCGGGACCATTACGAGAGCGTTTGCTCCTAACAGGATGCATGTTTTATCACTGAGAACGGCAGGCAGCGGAATACTTCATTAGTACCCAGAGAGCAGCAGCCTTTCTGTATGTCAGCAGGTCCTGGACATTAGGGAGGCAGCCGTGCTCCGTCCATGCGCTAATTACCTTTTTGTTTCATTAATTTTTATTTCGTTTCTCCAGAACACATAAATAACCAAGTTAAATGTGATGCAAAATTACATTTCATGGACCCAGCGCAATAACTCTTAGACCATTAACCGTGAAGCGGAGGAGGCGATATTAATGGAATTATTCATGTTTACATGGCATAGTGTAATGCATTACGACAAAACACAGTCATTAGCGATTCCAGCATGTCGTATTACACATCTGTCTGTTTGTCCAATTGCATAGACTAAATAAGAACATACAGTATTAGGCTCACTTAAAGGAGAATTCCACTTTTCACGGTCTGCGCATAAAGGCAAAGGATTGGACTGGCCTGGATTATGTTGCTCCCCATTTAAATCAAATGTGTTTCTTTTTCTTGACAAGATTGGGCTTAGTTATGTCCTTAAAGGGCTCCTGTCATCAGGTCAATGGTAGGCAGTTTTTATTCTTATTTTATTCCCACTGTTCTCCTATGTATTCCGCTTTTTGTTTTTCAAAATCCGCCATACGGATTCAGAGATATGAGCCTTCATATTTAGAGCTAATTGTTATGGCCTTTTCTAAAGGGGCATGGTTCACAGGGAAAGAATGCAGAGACACGCCCCCAGAGATTCCTGTGGACCACGCCCTCGTTATAAAGACCATGGAAATTAGCACTACATAAAAAGACTCAAATCTCTAGAACCGTATGGTGGATTTTAGAAAAACAAAAAACAGAATTCTCAGGGGAACAATGGAAACAAAGCGTGGGTGCTTTACACCTGGTGACAGGTCCTTAAAGGGCTCCTGTCATCAGGTCAATGGTAGGCAGTTTTTATTCTTATTTTATTCCCACTGTTCTCCTATGTATTCCGCTTTTTGTTTTTCAAAATCCGCCATACGGATTCAGAGATATGAGCCTTCATATTTAGAGCTAATTGTTATGGCCTTTTCTAAAGGGGCATGGTTCACAGGGAAAGAATGCAGAGACACGCCCCCAGAGATTCCTGTGGACCACGCCCTCGTTATAAAGACCATGGAAATTAGCACTACATAAAAAGACTCAAATCTCTAGAACCGTATGGTGGATTTTAGAAAAACAAAAAACAGAATTCTCAGGGGAACAATGGAAACAAAGCGTGGGTGCTTTACACCTGGTGACAGGTCCTCTTCAAAATGTGAAATATGTTGTTACTGTTCCTTGCAGAGAAAACTTATCTTGGAGCACATGATAAAGGTATTCCCCAACAAATCACATTTCCAGAGAGAAATGATTAATGTTTGGTTGTGGGGGTCCAGGCACTGGATCCCTCACTAATTATGAAAATGGGGTTCCCACTAGGTTTTGTAATTATTTGGTGCCAGACTCATGGACCTATGGGGCCATTATCTCAGCCCCCACGTCTACACCTTGGGAGGACCTCTCCCCACCATTAGATGAGTAATCAACCAACCTGCCATAAAGCTCTATCATAATTTCCATTTCCTATTATTTCCGGTTTGACCAAAAACTGAAGTTCAGCCACAACAAAATCCATGAGGTTCAACCCAAACAACACGAAAGGCAAAAAATGTTCTACTTGCCCCCATCTTCCACCACATATCATATGAATGGTCAACTACTACAATCCAGCAGCTCATTGTACTGGTCCCAGGGGCCCAAATTGGGCATATAGATAGAAATCTAAGATCACATCAACACCCATATTGGTTCTACTCAATGGAAAAACAAACAATATAAAAACAAAATCAATATCAAAAACATTTTTCTTAAGAAGAAAACATTATCCTTGAACAATAAAGAAGAAAATGACATAATGAATGCACCCCTGAGCTTTTTCTTGGACTTTAGTAATAAAGACTCCTATCACCCCCACGATCAGTCGATTGGAAGTGAAACAGCGCTCTACATTGTGTAGTGGCCATAGGTGGTATTGCAAGCTCTCTTCTTTACGAGCATATGGAAGAAGGCTTCAAACACAACGCACTGAGCTGTTCCACTTCTGATTTCATCTGGTCCCTTCAACCAGTAGCGTTTGGAATCCAACCCTAGATCTGATTCTAAGCATAGGCATTCATTATAACATGGGTTAAAGGGACTTTTTTTTAAGTAAATGCATGTATTTTTGGCTAAAAATAATTTTTGCAATTGGGTTTCGGTTAAAATTTTGCACCGTTTGGCTTTTACAGGATCTTTTGTTACTTTGCATATTAAACTTTGATGCGGTCCATGGTGACCAGTCAACTGAGAGGAGCTCAGAAAAAGACAGATAAAAGAAGGAGCGCATTGACGAATTCTTAGTCAACTCATTCTGCAACCAGTATAGCACCAAAATTATAGAAGACAAACGATGCAAACTTTTTAAAGAAACCCAATTGCAAAAAATAATTTTTAGCCTCATATACAGCACGCATAATAAGAACAACTTTGTCCCCAAAGGTGGACAAGCCCTTTAAATTCCCATAAAATCCAATTATTACACAAAAGAATATCTACTTTCATATTCCGCCAAGTCATCAAAACCATTATCTTGAAGCTCTGTCCAGATTATAGCTCACTACAAATAGTGGTGGTCTTACCTCCATCCATTGGCCCTGAGATTGCATAAGCAGCAGGACACAAGGGTCCGACTTGTTGAGTGTGTCTCGGTCCAGCAGGTTCTTGCAGCACACTCGGAGCTCCACCTTAGACACACAGGTGGCTGTGACAACGCCTAGGGAAGACGGAGATGCCAAGTCTGTAACCTCACTCACCATCATCTTGCCAAAATATATGGGGTTACTGGATAAGGATGTAATGGGAGGTTAACCAGTCAAGAATGGTGGTAATAGTACGATTTCCAGAGGACAGTCAGGAAGATGATCCTTTCTCCATGCAATGCCTGTTCTACAGAATATCTGGACCATGGAAGTTCTCTGAAGACATCTATAATCAAGGATCCAAGTTTTGTCTATAAATTTGTGCCCTGTGATTAAAGATGAGGGTAAAGGAAGGTTGAAATGGAGGTCAATATGTCATGCATCGATCGATCATGATGTAGCTTTAGGTCTTCTTACAAGGTGTGATACAGCTGCTAAAAATGGTACGATGCCACCAGAGATTTATGTATCAACTTTAGCAAATTAGTGACTTCTACAAAGTTAATAGCCAAAGAACTACGTTTGTTAATACATCACACACCGATTTGCTGCTTCATCATGGTTGACTTGCTTGATGTTCCAAGTTCAGCTCAAGCCCAGGAGTTAATCCAAATATGGAGCCAAAGACGATCCAGCTTTCTGGACATGTACAAAAGTGATGATGACGAGCGGACAACAATTGGCTCCTTGGCGCTTGTCAATGGTCAAGCCCTTGTAGAAGATGGGATGGAATAAACCAAAAGCTTAAAAGAGTCCAAGTTGTGCAAAAAGTAGAAGATTGATCAGTCTGAGGGGTGGACATGTGAGTCGGAAGGAGCCTGCAAAGCAAAACATATATCTGTCATGTATCTGCAGACTGGGATGACATATCACAAGCCTACTCTGATGGAGGCGGGAAGGCAGCCATGCCGTCTGGGCTGGAATGTACTACCGTAATAATGTGTCATCCGCAGTTTGCATCATCGGATTTCAATCAATGGCTTTCAGAGATTATTAAGTTCAATGTCAGACAGCACAGAGGGAATCGGAATATTTTACATTTCACTCAACGCTTTTTCAATATCACTTTTCTGGCTACTTCGGCACTATACTAGTCTCCTGCAAGATGTGCCGCAATATGGCCAATGCTGGATACACTATCTCTCCCAACTTCCCCATACACATGAACTCTTGCCTCAGCTGAGGATGAATATGGTTTGTATGGGGCGACTGAAGTGAGCCACTATCAGACACTTCCTGCTTATCTACCATGAGTAAAAACGATCAGGCATGTCCAAATCTACATGTCCCATCCTTCCTCCCCCAACATCAGCCAGAACCAGTTGGGAGGTTCCCATAGAGATCAGTCGGCAAGTTCTGCTTGGGTTCAGCTGACATTAATCTACTCTATATGGCAAGATAAAGACATAGGGTTCGATTCATTATTTCATTTGTGTCTTTTAATTTTATTGTTTTTGGTGACTTTTTTGCCCACTTTTGATTTGCACCAAATTCATCTTTTACCCTGTAATTTAATAAGTTTTGGCTTGCTTGTTTTTTTTTTGTAGTCACCAATGTAACAGTGTTTTATTTTTTGGCTTTCCAGATCTTTTATGTAAATATTGTGAAATTTGTACAAAATATGCAACTTTTTGCTATAAAAAGGCTTAAATCTGTCAAGAGGTTTTTGATATTTAATCTCGGAGAAGCGTAATATAGAGGAAGAGTGCCTGATTCCAGGGATGTGTCACTTATTAGGCTGTTTGCTGTAGTTTCAACACAATCAGTGTTTCATCAGTAGGAAATTATCACTAGAGGGACTAGGTGGCACATGCCAGGCAGTCCAGCTAATCTGTGTAACCCCGCCCCCACCACTGATTGGCAGCTTGCTGAGCGTGTACACAGGAATCTGCCAATCAGGGATGTGGGCGGAGTTATACAAAGCTCAGAATTCCAAGTACTGATACATCTATGGCAAAGAAAACAGGAATTTGATCAAAACTGCAGTAAGCAGCCCAGTAAGTGACACATCGCTGGAATCAGACTCTCTGGCTCTACATTATACTGCTCCCAAAATCCATAGCAAAAAAACAGCACACAGCTTCCCTTTAAAAATAAAGAGCCTTTTTGTTTCTTAGCAAAATTAATTAACGGCTCTATTTTGAATAATTGGTTTAAAAAAGTCCCGAGAAAAGAAAAGTGACTTAAAAAAGTGACATTAAAAAAACAAACAAAGTACACAAATGATGAATTGATGCCCTTAGAGCCCATGGACCTCCTCGGAGCTGGCTCCAAGTGAATGTAGGACAGGTTTTCTGTGATATCACGTCCATTTATGTTGCCTAAATTAATCTTTATGTGTAATGCTGCATTAATACGCATTACAGCCCCTTGGGAATATAGAAGACACCTGTAATAATGTCACGGATAAAGCCCCCCCGCCACCAATACAGAGCAATCCTCTGCAGGCATTTGCTGGGAACAAGCAATCCTGCAGTGATGTCGAGGAGAATCCCACCACGACTCTCCCCACATACCTAAATATATGTCATGTCTATAAATACCCGGCATAAAAATAAAAGTGCGATCTGCTTTTGCAGCGCCCCAGAGTCCTGGTCGTTGCAGTACTGTGGCTCCGCCATTAAGGGGGGCTATGGTACGTTTGATGGCACTGAAGGAGTTCATCTGACCAGGTATCACATACACCAATACATTTCACAGTCGGGCCTCCAGGGGGAGCTAAGGGTACTATTCATTAGGCCACTCCTCACATACTGGTAAAACTGGGGGTCGGGCAGGAAGTTAGAGAGAACGCTGACTGGGTTGGAACCAGGCAACACCTTGTGGCAGAGGGTGTTGCAGGGGAAGATTCGGTAGGGTCCCTGTCAGGGGTGGGATCCTGACAGAGGCCTGGCAAACAGAGAGAAAGCTACGGGACCGCACCTGCACTTCATAGCGGCGGTGCCCTAAGAAAGGACAAGAAGCGAGATTTATTGTGCTGAGTGAGAAACGAGATCAAAGCAAGAAGGAGAATACCAGTAGGAGTCGTGCTGTAAGATCGAGGCAACATCCTACTGAGGCGTAAACAACCGGCGGCCGGAACGCCGAGGAGGTACAGAGCTCTAAGCCATACTTCAAACCAACGGCAGGACAGTCAGTCACAGGCGGGCTGTCTCACTTAAATCACCTACGCAGACATAGGGGGCAACCTGTGGAGAGGGGCGACTCTAGGGTCCCGGAAGAGCTCCGAGCCTACCCGTCATACGGGTGCGTCCCAATCATTACACCTGGGAGGGACGGAAGATTAGCAGAAGATCATCTAATCGAGTTGTGAGGGAACACGAGAAACAGACACAACAGTTGTGGGGACTATCCCGTAAGCTCAGCAGGGGAGGACCACAACACATAGCGCTAGAAGGAAGGCACAGATTTCCACCTGCAAAGGGAACTCTGGAGGTGCCATCGGACCGGCCGGACTTGCGCAGCCTGGTTAACAGTGGAGGACTTTGAGACCTTCAGTAAAGAGGTAAAGAGACTGCAACCTGGTGTCCTCGTTATTGACTGCGACCGGCACTACACTACCCCCATCATCCACATCTATTACTGTACTGTTGTGAACTGTGTTTCTGGGCTCCCTCTGGTGGTCACTAACGGTATTGTGTTAGGTATGTCTTGTTGCAGGCCTGAGCTCCAGCTGTGTCGTTAAGCAGCAGGTGTTTCCTATTTGAGTCTCCTCTGGACTCAGTCTCTTGCCTGGCATCGTTGTATCCAGACCTATTTGGTCTCCTCCGGATTCCTTTCAGTCTGCCTCATGCAAGAAAAGCTAAGTCTGTTTTGTACAATTTGGATCGTTTGCATTATTCAGTGTTTTTGTCCAGCTTGCTTTACATTTGATTTTTGACTCGCTGGAAGCTCTAGGGGGCTGATATTCTCCCTCCACACCGTCAGTCGGTGTGGGGGTTCTTGAATGTTCAGCGTGGATGTTTTGTAGGGTTTTCTGCTAACCGCATAGTCCACTATCTATTTTCTGCTATCTAGACTATTGGGCCTCACTTTGCTGAATCTAGTTCATCTCTACGTTTGTGTTTTCCTCTTGCCTCACCGTTATTATTTGTTGGGGGCTTTCTATATCTTTGGGGTTCAATTTCTCTGGAGGCAAGCGAGGTCTTATTTTTTCCCTCTAGGGGTAGTCAGTTCTCCGGCTGGCTCGAGACGTCTAGAAACAACGTAGGCACGTTCACCGGCTACTTTTAGTTGTTTGTGTCAGGATCAGGTATGCGGTTAGTCCAGTTTCCACCTCCCTAGAGCAGTATTTATATTTTTGCTATCTTGCCGGAATATCAGAGATCCTCTGCCATTGGGATCATAACAGAATGCCAGGCCAAAAGAAAATGTTTAATGCATCGCAGAAGCGGGATTAAAAAGAAGTTCTGAGGTTTTTTGGTTTTTTTTGCTGCAGTTTGCCTAGCTTCTTCCATCCCCTTTTTCTCTGAGTGGCTGAAACTCTGCTGCAGATTTGAATGTCCAGACTCTGACTTCTAGTGTGGATCAGCTTGCTGCTAGGGTGCAAAGCATTCAGGATTTTGTTATCCATAGCCCTATGTCTGAACCAAAAATACCTATTCCTGAGCCGTTTTTTGGAGATAGATCTAAATTCCTGAATTTTAGGAATAATTGTAAATTGTTTCTGTCTCTGAAACCTCGTTCCTCTGGTGATTCCGCTCAGCAAGTTAAGATTGTTATTTCCTTCTTGCGCGGCGACCCTCAGGATTGGGCCTTCTCTCTGGCGCCAGGAGATCCTGCATTGGTGAATGTTGATGCGTTTTTTCTGGCACTTGGTTTGCTTTATGAGGAGCCTAATCTTGAAAATCAGGCTGAAAAAATGTTGCTGGTTATCTCTCAGGGTCAGGACGAAGCTGAGGTATATTGCCAAAAATTTCGGAAATGGTCCGTGCTTACTCAATGGAATGAGTGTGCACTGGCCGCAAATTTCAGAAATAGTCTTTCTAAAGCCATTAAAGATGTGATGGTGGGGTTTCCTATCCCTACAGGTCTAAATGATTCAATGGCTCTAGCCATTCAAATTGATCGACATTTGCGGGAGCGCAAATCTGATAATCCTTTGGCGGTGCTGTCTGAACGGTCACCTGATTCTATGCAATGTGACAGAATTCTGACCAGAGCCGAGCGACAAAATCATAGACGTCAAAATGGGTTGTGTTTCTACTGTGGTGATTCAACACATGTTATCTCAGCATGCTCTAGACCAGAGGTCCCCAACCTTTTTTGCACCAGGGACCGACTTTAAGCAAGACCAGTTTTCCATGGCCCGGTGGGGGTGGGGCAGGGGCGGGGCTTTGGTCATATGGGGGTGGGGTTATGGAGGGATGGAGCTTAGTGCATACTTATCATATAATTATGACATTTATAATGAGAATGTGATTCAACTTACCATAGGTTCAGAATGAGTGGGAGCACCATGCTTGTTTCCCTGGTGCTCTGCACCATTATTGCCCCATAGCTGTGCCATATAGTGCTCTGCACCATTATTGCCCCATAGCTGTGCCATACAGTGCTCTGCACCGTTCATAATTGCCCCATAGCTGTGCCATATAGTGCTCTGCACCGTTCATTTGCGGGAGCGCAAATCTGATAATCCTTTGGCGGTGCTGTCTGAACGGTCACCTGATTCTATGCAATGTGACAGAATTCTGACCAGAGCCGAGCGACAAAATCATAGACGTCAAAATGGGTTGTGTTTCTACTGTGGTGATTCAACACATGTTATCTCAGCATGCTCTAGACCAGAGGTCCCCAACCTTTTTTGCACCAGGGACCGGCTTTAAGCAAGACCAGTTTTCCATGGCCCGGTGGGGGTGGGGCAGGGGCGGGGCTTTGGTCATATGGGGGTGGGGTTATGGAGGGATGGAGCTTAGTGCATACTTATCATATAATTATGACATTTATAATGAGAATGTGATTCAACTTACCATAGGTTCAGAATGAGTGGGAGCACCATGCTTGTTTCCCTGGTGCTCTGCACCATTATTGCCCCATAGCTGTGCCATATAGTGCTCTGCACCATTATTGCCCCATAGCTGTGCCATACAGTGCTCTGCACCGTTCATAATTGCCCCATAGCTGTGCCATATAGTGCTCTGCACCGTTCATAATTGCCCCATAGCTGTGCCATATAGTGCTCTGCACCATTATTGCCCCATAGCTGTGCCATACAGTGCTCTGCACCATTATTGCCCCATAGCTCTGCCATACAGTGCTCTGCCATACAGTGCTCTGCACCATTATTGCCCCATGGCTGTGCCATACAGTGCTCTGCACCATTATTGCCCCATAGCTGTGCCATATAGTGCTCTGAACCATTATTGCCCCATAGCTGTGCCATATAGTGCTCTGCACCATTATTGCCCCATAGCTGTGCCATACAGTGCTCTGCACCATTATTGCCCCATGGCTGTGCCATACAGTGCTCTGCACCATTATTGCCCCATAGCTGTGCCATACAGTGCTCTGCACCGTTTATTATTGCCCCATAGCTGTGCCATATAGTGCTCTGCACCGTTCATAATTGCCCCATAGCTGTGCCATATAGTGCTCTGCACCATTATTGCCCCATAGCTGTGCCATATAGTGCTCTGCACCATTATTGCCCCATAGCTGTGCCATACAGTGCTCTGCACCATTATTGCCCCATAGCTGTGCCATATAGTGCTCTGCACCATTATTGCCCCATAGCTGTGCCATACAGTGCTCTGCACCATTATTGCCCCATAGCTGTGCCATATAGTGCTCTGCACCATTCATTATTGCCCCATAGCTGTGCTGCTGCTGCAATAAAAATAATAAAACACATACTCACCTCTCTTGCTTGCAGCTCCTCGGCGCCATCTTCCCGGCGTCTCTCCGCACTGACTGATCAGGCAGAGGGCGGCGCGCACACTATATGCGTCATCGCGCCCTCTGACCTGAACAGTCAGTGTGGAGAGACGCCGGGAAGATGGCGCGACGCCCGGCGTGTGGAACGAGGGCAGGTGAATATTACATACTTACCTGCTCCCGGCGTCCCGCTCCTTCCCCCGGACAGCTGGTCTTCGGTGCCGCAGCCTCTTCCTCTGTCAGCGGTCACCGGCACCACTTCATTAGAGAAATGAATAGGCGGCTCCGCCCCTATGGGAGGTGGAGCCGCCTATTCATTTCTCTAATGAGCGGTCCCACGTGACCGCTGAACAGGGGAAGAGCTGCTGCACCCGGAGACCGTGGGACGGGCAGGGGGAGCGTCAGGATCGCCGGGACTAGGTAAGTATGCCTCAGCGCCCTCTCCCCCTCACCCGCCGACCCCACCGCCGACCGTGACTCGAGTATAAGCCGAGGGGGCACTTTCAGCCCAAAAATTTGGGCTGAAAATCTCGGCTTATACTCGAGTATATACGGTAGCTGTCAGCGGCGCCGCGGACCGGCTGAAAAACCCCAACGGCCCGGTCCTGGCCCGCGGACCGGCGGTTGGGGACCTCTGCTCTAGACGTTTAAAGAAAAAAGTTAATCCTGTCGCCATTGGTACTTTTCAGCCTAAGTTTATTTTGTCTGTGACTTTAATTTGTTCATTATCTTCTTACTCAGTTATGGCTTTTGTGGATTCTGGTGCTGCTTTAAGTCTGATGGATTTGTCGTTTGCCAAGCGCTGCGGTTTTGTCCTGGAGCCTTTGGAAAATCCTATTCCTCTTAGAGGAATTGATTCTACGCCATTGGCAGAGAATAAACCTCAGTATTGGACGCAGGTGACCATGTGCATGACTCCTGTACATCAGGAGGTGATTCGTTCTTTGGTACTGCATAAAATGCATGATGTTGTCGTTTTGGGTCTGCCATGGTTACAGGCCCATAATCCAGTTTTAGATTGGAAAGCTATGACTGTGTCTAGTTGGGGGTGTCAGGGGATTCATGGCGATTCTCCATTGGTGTCTATTGCTTCTTCTACTCCTTCTGAGATCCCTGAGTTTTTGTCAGACTTTCAGGATGTATTTAATGAGGCCAGGTCCAGTGCCCTTCCTCCTCATAGGGACTGTGATTGTGCTATAGATTTGATTCCTGGTAGTAAGTTTCCTAAGGGACGACTCTTTAATTTATCTGTGCCAGAGCATGCCGCGATGCGGAGTTATATAAAGGAGTCTTTGGAGAAGGGACATATTCGCCCATCCTCGTCCCCTCTTGGTGCAGGATTCTTTTTTGTGGGCAAGAAAGACGGGTCTCTGAGACCTTGTATTGATTATCGTCTTCTGAATAAGATCACTGTTAAATTTCAGTATCCTTTGCCATTGTTGTCTGATTTGTTTGCTCGGATTAAGGGATCCAGTTGGTTCACCAAGATAGATCTTCGTGGTGCGTATAACCTTGTGCGCATAAAGCAGGGAGATGAATGGAAAACGGCATTTAATACGCCTGAGGGTCATTTTGAGTACCTGGTGATGCCTTTCGGATTATCTAATGCTCCTTCTGTGTTTCAGTCCTTCATGCATGACATCTTCCGGAAATATCTGGATAAATTTATGATTATTTATCTGGATGATATTTTGGTTTTTTTCTGATGATTGGGAGTCCCATGTGAACCAGGTCAGGATGGTGTTTCAGGTTTTGCGGGAGAATGCTCTATTTGTGAAGGGTTCAAAATGTATCTTTGGGGTACAGAAGGTTTCTTTTTTGGGTTTTATTTTTTCTCCTTCTACTGTGGAGATGGACCCAGTTAAGGTCCGTGCCATTCATGACTGGACTCAGCCCACGTCTGTTAAGAGCCTGCAGAAGTTCTTGGGCTTTGCTAATTTTTACCGTCGTTTTATCGCTAATTTCTCCAGCGTGGTTAAACCTTTGACGGATATGACCAAGAAGGGTTCTGATGTTGCGAATTGGTCTACTGCGGCCGTGGAGGCCTTTCGGGAGCTGAAGCGTCGGTTTACTTCAGCGCCAGTCTTGTGCCAGCCGGATGTCTCTCTTCCCTTCCAGGTTGAAGTTGATGCTTCTGAAATTGGTGCAGGGGCTGTTTTGTCGCAAAAAAGTTCTGATGGCTCCGTGATGAAGCCATGCGCCTTCTTTTCAAGGAAATTTTCGCCTGCTGAGCGGAACTACGATGTTGGTAATCGGGAGTTGTTGGCCATGAAGTGGGCATTTGAGGAGTGGCGACATTGGCTCGAGGGAGCTAGACATCGTGTGGTGGTCTTGACTGATCATAAAAATCTGATTTACCTCGAGTCTGCCAAGCGCCTGAATCCTATACAGGCCCGTTGGTCGTTGTTTTTCTCCCGTTTTGACTTTGTGGTCTCGTACCTGCCTGGTTCGAAGAACGTGAAGGCTGATGCACTTTCTAGGAGTTTTGTGCCTGATTCTCCGGGAGTCTCTGAGCCGGCTGGTATTCTCAGAGAGGGAGTAATTTTGTCTGCCATTTCCCCAGATTTGCGACGAGGGCTGCAAAAATTTCAGGCTGATAGGCCTGATCGTTGTCCACCAGAGAGATTGTTTGTCCCTGATGGATGGACCAACAGAGTTATTTCTGAGGTTCATTTCTGAGGTTCAATTTCTGAGTTAATTCCTGGGTTGTCACCTCTGATATTCATGCGGCTGATTTGGTTCATGCCTTTCACGCTGCTCATCCTGATCGCCCTGGGGGTCTTGGTGAGGGTTCGGTGACCCCTCCTCAAGGGGGGGGGTACTGTTTCGAACTGTGTTTCTGGGCTCCCTCTGGTGGTCACTAACGGTATTGTGTTAGGTATGTCTTGTTGCAGGCCTGAGCTCCAGCTGTGTCGTTAAGCAGAAGGGGTTTCCTATTTGAGTCTCCTCTGGACTCAGTCTCTTGCCTGGCATCGTTGTATCCAGACGTATTTGGTCTCCTCCGGATTCCTTTCAGTCTGCCTCATGCAAGAAAAGCTAAGTCTGTTTTGTACAATTTGGATCGTTTGCATTATTCAGTGTTTTTGTCCAGCTTGCTTTACATTTGATTTTTGACTCGCTGGAAGCTCTAGGGGGCTGATATTCTCCCTCCACACCGTCAGTCGGTGTGGGGGTTCTTGAATGTTCAGCGTGGATGTTTTGTAGGGTTTTCTGCTAACCGCATAGTCCACTATCTATTTTCTGCTATCTAGACTATTGGGCCTCACTTTGCTGAATCTAGTTCATCTCTACGTTTGCGTTTTCCTCTTGCCTCACCGTTATTATTTGTTGGGGGCTTTCTATATCTTTGGGGTTCAATTTCTCTGGAGGCAAGCGAGGTCTTATTTTTTCCCTCTAGCTGTAGTCAGTTCTCCGGCTGGCTCGAGACGTCTAGAAACAACGTAGGCACGTTCACCGGCTACTTTTAGTTGTTTGTGTCAGGATCAGGTATGCGGTTAGTCCAGTTTCCACCTCCCTAGAGCAGTATTTATATTTTTGCTATCTTGCCGGAATATCAGAGATCCTCTGCCATTGGGATCATAACACTGTACGCCCCTCAGCAGGGTCACGGACCGGGTCTAGCCACCGTGACAACCCCAGAGCAGAGACTCAGAGGCCCGGTACCGGGTACCCCTCGGCCCTGCGGCAGTGGGGGCGCTACACTTTTATGTACCAGAACGAGGTGTGAAGATGTGTGAACAGCAGGGAAGGTGGAAGATGTCCATGCAAGGAACAAGGGCAGCTGAAGAACTGCACAAGAGAATGGTTAAGGGCTAAATTCAATTACTGTCCAGAAACGCGTGGGTTTCCGGAAATAAGGGAAACCTGGTGGACCCCCGGAGGAGCTGGATGAGTACAGCAAACGACTTGCACCCATGTCTTCAGAAAACCTATGGCGCAGCAGACAGCCATATGACTACAGAAGTCCGGAGCGCCAGAGGATGTCAGACAGCGCAATGGCGTCACTCCAGCTCAACGCCAGTACCAGGAGGAGGACAGCGTCACCGCTCATTCAGGCAGTTCGCCGAAGCAAAATTAACTTTATTTTGTTTTTTTCTTGGCACAGATGGGTCACGGGACAGGAAGGAGGACAATAAAGTTTTAGGGGGGCACAAATGAAGGACATTTTTGTGTGGTGGTACATTGCTACATAGGGGCTCTATTATTAATAGGTTGGGACACAAATAAGGAATATTATAGTGGGGAGACACTTTATATTCTCCAGAGGCACAAATGTCTTACGTTACTGTGTTGGGGCACAAAGGATAATTTTAATATTATGTAGGAGCACGTTTACTAGAATAAAGAGGGACACTATTATAATAAGACTCACAAAAGAGGCACTGGTATCATGTGGAGGCACAGAGGGGGCACTATTATATGTAAGCACAGAGAGGATATGTCATATGGATGCACAGAGGGGACACTATTATGTGGAGGAACAGAAGGGGCATTATTATCATGTGGAGTGACAGAGGGGGCAATAATATCATGTGGAGTCACAAAGGGGGCACCATTATCATGTGGAGCCACAGAGGGGCACTATTATATGGAGGCACAGAGGGGATGCTATTATATGTAGGCACAGAGAGGATATGCATCATGAGGAGGCATTATTATCATGTGGAGACACAGAGGGGGCACTATTATCATGTGGAGGCACAGAAGGGCACTATTACATGGAGGCACAGAGAAGACATTATTATCATTTGGAGGGACAGAGGGGGCACTATTATCGTATGCAGTTACAGAGGGGCCATTATTATCATGTGGAGGCACAGAGGGGCACTTTTATCATATGGAGGCATGTAAGGAGCACTATTAACATGTGGAGGCACAGAGGGGGCACCGTTATCATGTGGATTCACAGAGGGGGCACTATTATCATGTGAGGGGGCACTATTAGAATGTGGAGACAGAAGGGGCACTATTTTCATGTGGAAGCACAGAGGGGGGCACTATTATCATATGGAAACATAGAAGGAGCACTACTATCATGTGGAGTCACAGATGGGAGAATAATATCATGTGGAGTCACAGATGGGAGAATAATATCATGTGGAGTCACAGAGGGGGCACTATTATCATGTGGAGTCACAGAGGGGGCACTATTATCATGTGGAGGCACATATGGGGCTCAATTAAATGTGGAGACACAAAGGGGGCACCATTATCATATGGAGTCAGAGGGGACATTATTATCATGTGGAGGCACAGAGGGGGGCACCATTATCATGTGGAGTCACAGAGGGGGCATTATTATCATGTTGAGCCACAGAGGGGGCACTATTATCATATGGAGGCACAGAGGGAGCACCATTATCATGTGGAGGCGCAGAGGGGCACTATTATCATGTGGAGGCACATAAGGGGCACTATTAACATGTGGAGGCACAGAGGGGGGAACATTATCATGTGGAGTCACAGATGGGACACTAATATCATGTGGAGTCACAGAGGGGGCACTATTATCATGTGGAGGCACATAAGGGCACTATTAGAATGTGGAGACAGAGGGGGCATTATTTTCATGTGGAAGCACAGAGGGGTGCACTATTATCATATAGAGACATAGAAGGGGCACTATTATCATGTGGAGTCACAGATGGGAGAATAATATCATGTGGAGTCACAGAGGGGGCACTATTATCATGTGGTGGCACAGAGGGGGCACTATTATCATGTGGAGGCACAGATGGGGCACAATTAAATGTGGAGACACAGAGGGTGCACCAGTATCATATGGAGTCACAGAGGGGACATTATTATCATGTGGAGGCACAGAGGGGGCACCATTATCATGTGGAGTCACAGAGGGGGCAATATTATCATGTGGAGGCACAGAGGGGGCACTATTATCATATGGAGTCACAGATGGGACACTAATATCATGTGGATTCACAGAGGGGGCACTATTATCATATGGAGGCACATAAGGGGCACTATTAGAATGTTGAGACAGAGGGGGCACTATTTTCACGTGGAAGTGCAGAGGGGGGCACTATTATCATATGGATACATAGAAGGGGCACTATTATCATGTGGAGTCACAGATGCGACAATAATATCATGTGGTGGCACAGAGGGGGCACTATTATGTGGAGGCACAGAGGGGGTACTATTACCATGTGGAGGCACAGAGGGGGCACAATTAAATGTGGAGACACAGAGTGGGCACCATTATCATAAGGAGTCACAGAGTGGACATTATTATCATGTGGAGGCACAGAGAGGATACTATTAACATGTGGAGGCACAGAGTGGGCACTATTATCATGTCGAGTCACAGAAGGGACATTATTATCATGTGGAGGCACAGAGGGGGCACCGTTATCATGTGGAGTCACAGAGGGGGCATTATTATCATGTGGAGGCACAGAGGGGGCACTATTATCATATGAAGTCACAGATGGGACACTAATATCATGTGGAGTCACAGAGGGGGCACTATTATCATGTGAAGGCACAGAAGGGACACGATTATATGGAGGAACAGAGAGGATACATGTCATGTGGAGGCACAAAGGGACACTATTATATGGAGGCACAGAGAGGATACGTATTATGTGGAGGCACAGATAGGACATTATTATCATGTGGAGGCACAGAGGGGGCACCATTATCATGTGGAGTCACAGAGGGGGCATTATTATCATGTGGAGGCACAGAGGGGGCACCATTATCATGTGGAGTCACAGAGGGGGCACCATTATCATGTGGAGCCACAGAGGGGGCACTATTATATGGAGGCACAGAGAGGATATGTATCATGTGGAGTCACAGATGGGGCATTAATGTCATGTGGAGGCACAGAGGGGGCACTATTATCATGTGGAGGCACAGAGGGGGCACCATTATCATGTGGAGGCAATTATATGGAGACACAGAGGAGGCACTATTACCATATGGAGACACAGAAGGGACACTATTATATGGAGGCACAGAGAGGATACGTATTATGTGGAGGCACAGATAGGACATTATTATCATGTGGAGTCACAGAGGGGGCACCATTATCATGTGGAGTCACAGAGGGGGCACTATTATCATGTGGAGTCACAGAGGGGGCACCATTATCATGTGGAGCCACAGAGAGGACACTATTATATGGAGGCACAGAGAGGATATGTATCATGTGGAGGTACAGAGAGGACATTATTATCATGTAGAGGGACAGAGGGGGCACTATTATCATGTGGAGGCACATAAGGGCACTATTAGAATGTGGAGACAGAGGGGGCATTATTTTCATGTGGAAGCACAGAGGGGGGCACTATTATCATATAGAAACATAGAAGGGGCACTATTATCATGTGGAGTCACAGATGGGAGAATAATATCATGAGGAGTCACAGAGGGGGCACTATTATCATGTGGTGGCACAGAGGGGGCACTATTATCATGTGGAGGCACAGATGGGGCACAATTAAATGTAAAGACACAGAGGGTGCACCAGTATCATATGGAGTCACAGAGGGGACATTATTATCATGTGGAGGCACAGAGGGGGCACCATTATCATGTGGAGTCACAGAGGGGGCATTATTATCATGTTGAGCCACAGAGGGGGCACTATTATCACATGGAGTCACAGATGGGACACTAATATCATGTGGAGTCACAGAGGGGGCACTATTATCATATGGAGGCACAGAGGGTGCACCATTATCATGTGGAAGCACATAGGGGGCACTATTATCATGTGGAGGCACAGAGGGGGCACCATTATCATGTGGAGTCACAGATGGGACACTAATATCATATGGAGTCACAGAGGGGGCACTATTATAATATGGATTCACAGAGGGGGCACTATTATCATGTGGAGGCACATAAGGGCACTAATAGAATGTGCAGACAGAGGGGGCACTATTTTCATGTGGAAGCACAGAGGGGGGGGCACTATTATCATATGGAGACATAGAAGGGGCACTATTTTCATGTGGAGTCACAGATGGGACACTAATATCATGTGGAGTCACAGAGGGGGCACTATTATCATATGGAGGCACAGAGGGGGCACTATTATCATGTGGAGTCACAGATGGGAGAATAATATCATGTGGAGTCACAGAGGGGGCACTATTATCATGTGGAGGCACAGATGGGGCACAATTAAATGTGGAGACACAGAGGGTGCACCAGTATCATATGGAGTCACAGAGGGGACATTATTATCATGTGGAGGCACAGAGGGGGCACCATTATCATATGGAGGCACAGAGGGGGCACTATTATCATGTGGAGGCACATAAGGGGCACTATTAACATGTGGAGTCACAGATGGGACACTAATATCATGTGGATTCACAGAGGGGGCACTATTATCATATGGAGGCACATAAGGGGGACTATTAGAATGTGGAGACAGAGGGGGCACTATTTTCACGTGGAAGTGCAGAGGGGGGCACTATTATCATATGGATACATAGAAGGGGCACTATTATCATGTGGAGGCACAGAGGGGGCACCGTTATCATGTGGAGTCACAGAGGGGGCATTATTATCATGTGGAGGCACAGAGGGAGCACTATTATCATATGGAGTCACAGATGGGACACTAATATCATGTGGAGTCACAGAGGGGGCACTATTATCATGTGAAGGCACAGAAGGGACACTATTATATGGAGGAACAGAGAGGATACATGTCATGTGGAGGCACAAAGGGACACTATTATATGGAGGCACAGAGAGGATACGTATTATGTGGAGGCACAGATAGGACATTATTATCATGTGGAGGCACAGAGGGGGCACCATTATCATGTGGAGTCACAGAGGGGGCATTATTATCATGTGGAGGCACAGAGGGAGCACCATTATCATGTGGAGTCACAGAGGGGGCACCATTATCATGTGGAGCCACAGAGGGGGCACTATTATATGGAGGCACAGAGAGGATATGTATCATGTGGAGTCACAGAGGGGGCATTAATGTCATGTGGAGGCACAGAGGGGGCACTATTATCATGTGGAGGCACAGAGGGGGCACCATTATCATGTGGAGGCAATTATATGGAGACACAGAGGAGGCACTATTATCATATGGAGACACAGAAGGGACACTATTATATGGAGGCACAGAGAGGATACGTATTATGTGGAGGCACAGATAGGACATTATTATCATGTGGAGTCACAGAGGGGGCACCATTATCATGTGGAGTCACTGAGGGGGCACCATTATCATGTGGAGCCACAGAGAGGGCACTATTATATGGAGGCACAGAGAGGATATGTATCATGTGGAGGTACAGAGAGGACATTATTATCATGTAGAGGGACAGAGGGGGCACTATTATCATGTGGAGGCACAGAGGGGGCACTGTTATCATGTGGAGGCACAGAGGGGGCACTATTATCATGTGGAAGCACAGAGGGGGCACCATTATCATGTGGAGGTACAGAGAGGACTTTATTATCATGCAGAGGGACAGAGGGGGCACTATTATGTGGAGGCACCATTACTATTGGGTGGAACTATTACTGTAGGGTATAGTATTATTGTTTAGGACACAGTGGGGCATTATTATTGCCTGGGGCAGCTGGATGGTTACAGCACTATGGAGTTTGTGTAGAGGTGGGTGCTGTAAAAAAAAGATTGCCCAAAGATGTCTGTGTGTTACATTATGCAGAGACAAGTAGCGGATGGAAGACATTGTCATGGTGGCCTGGGCTGAACGAAGCAAAAAAGAGAAAATAATCACTGGCGGGTCACTAGATATATCTGTGCAATATACACATATAGGGTCAAAGGGAACTGTATAACTGGTATCTACGACAATATGGTCACTGCATGGTGGTGATATTAGTTTTACATGGGACTGCAGGAAACATCTATTACATTATCCCTCCTCAGAGTTATCATTGTGTTATCTGTGGGGATGGATGGATCTGTATACTCATATTATATGAGTATTTTGGTGGAGTAAGGTTAGATCCAGGGAGGTTTATTTGTTGTATTCTTTCACCCCCTCATATGCTGAACATCACTTTTTTGTCATTTTATAAGAAAACACCATTTTCCCAGCGTAGAACAATTCTGACATGAGGACCGAATGTAGTTATCAAGGAACATGGAGTGAGGATGAAAATGACAGCAGGAGGTAGGTATGGTATGTATGCTTCATAAAGGGAAAAGACAAGAAAAACAGGCAAAACTGATGTCACAGTTCACACACGGTGAGATCTGTGAAGAAATATACAACAGATATAAAATACCGTAAAGAGGATATATCACGTAGAACATGCAGACATGGACAGCAGCTGGGAGACACCAGCAACAAAAAACTGATATAAATGCATAAGTAAATACAAATATATCACACTTGGAAATATACAACAGAAGAGAAATAAAAAAGAAAATATACAACACAGAGATGTCTTATATAATAAATAGAAGACCGGTAAAAAACAAACATCACACAGGGGACAGAAACAAAGCCGCAAAACATGAGAAACACGTGGATAAAGACCCAGGAGACATGTACAGATGCGAGATAACACGGGGAACACGTACAGAAGTGATATAACATGGGGGACACGTACAGATGTGATATAACACAGGGGACATGTACAGATATGTATAACATGGGGGTCACATACAGATGTGATAGAACATGGGGGACATATACAGATGTGATATAACACGGGGACATGTACAGATGAGATACAACACGGGGGACATGTACAGATGTGATACAACACGGGGGACATGTACAGATGTGATATAACACGGGAGACATGTACAGATGTGATACAACACGGGGGACATGTACAGATGTGATATAACACGGGGACATATACAGATGTGATAACACGGGAGACATGTACAGATGCAATATAACACGGGGGACATGTACAGATGTGATACAACATGGGGGACATATACAGATGTGATATAACACGGGGACATGTACAGATGTGATACAACACCCTGTACAGATGTGATACAACACGGGGACATGTACAGATGTGATATAACACGGGAGACATGTACAGATGTGATATAACACGGGGACATGTACAGATGTGATAACACGGGAGACATGTACAGATGCGATATAACACGGGGGACATGTACAGATGCGATATAACACGGGGGACATGTACAGATGTGATATAACACGGGAGACATGTACAGATGTGATATAACACGGGGGACATATACAGATGTGATATAACACCGGGACATGTACAGAAGGGATATAACACGGGGACATGTACAGATGTGATATAACATGTGGGACATGTACAGAAGCGATATAACACGGGGGACATGTACAGAAGTGATATAACACGGGGACATGTACAGATGTGATATAACATGTGGGACATGTAAAGATGCGATATAACACGGGGACATGTACAGAAGTGATATAACTTGGTGCTTCGCTTTCAGTACTTTGTTCTCTGAGTCATGCAAGCTATTAGAACAAAGTATCAATGAGTCACCGTCAGATCTGAACATTTAAGTTATAAACACCTTATATCCCAGCTGAGCCCCCAAGAAGTGTACCCCACATTACTGTATGTGCTATTCGCCTTAATGTCACGTGTGTACATGTATGTAAGGTGGAGTCGCATATAAGTCTGTCACTCAGGGGTTATTTGAAGCCTTGAGATTATACTGCACCACATCCGTCACTTGCACCCCTATAAATTACTTACATTTTCAGTCACATAAAGCTTCCTTCTCTATTCTGCACACCCCACTATATTACTGTTACCCTCTAGCACAATGTACCCCGAAATGTTAGTAACGGCAGCTCATATTCAGCCCCCACAGGACCCCGCTTCTCTGCGGTTCTCCTTTTCTACCATGATCCCTATAAAATACTCCATACCCCCTAGACTTATGATGTACCCCAGTTGCTACTTCCGACTTATGCTGTACCCCAAATTTCATTCTACTGGTCTTCTTTGTGTCTCATCTAATCCACATTGTATCTACCCTCTCAGTTTAGCTGTGCTCCACTACTCTCCACTATGTCATGTTATCCCCATCCCGTGCTGCACCCCACTAATCTCCCTCATCCCGTGCTGCACCCCCCTAATCCACCTCATCCCATGCCACACCCCACTAATCTCCCTAATCCCATGCTGCACCCCACTAATCTCTCTCCTTCCATGCTGCACCCCAAAAATCTCTCTCCTCCCATGCTGCACCCCACTAATCTATCTCCTTCCATGTTGAACCCCACTAATCTCCGTCCTTCCATGCTGCACCCCACTAATCTCCCTCATCCCATGCTGCACCCCACTAATCTATCTCCTTCCATGTTGGACCCCACTAATCTCCCTCATCTCATGCTGCACCCCACTAATCTCCCTCATCCCATGCTGCACCCCACTAATCGCCCTCATCCCATGCTGCACCTCACTAATCGCCCTCATCCCATGCTGCACCTCACTAATCGCCCTCATCCCGTGCTGCACCTCACTAATCTCCCTCATCTCGTGCTGCACCCCACTAATTTCCTTCATCCCGTGCTGCACCCCACTAATCTCCTTCATCTCGTGCTGCACCCCACTAATCTCCCTCATCCCATGCTGCACCTCACTATCTCCCTCATCCCATGCTGCACCCCACTAATCTCCGTCATCCCGTGCTGCACCCCACTAATCGCCCTCATCCCATCCTGCACCCCACTAATCTCATTCATCCCGTGCTGCATCTCACTAATCTCCCTCATCTCGTGCTGCACCCCACTAATCTCCTTCATCCCGTGCTGCACCCCACTAATCTCCTTCATCCCGTGCTGCACCCCACTAATCTCCCTCATCTCGTGCTGCACCCCACTAATCTCCTTCATCCCGTGCTGCACCCCACTAATCTCCTTCATCCCGTGCTGCACCCCACTAATCTCCTTCATCCCGTGCTGCACCCCACTAATCTCCTTCATCCCGTGCTGCACCCCACTAATCTCCCTCATCCCATGCTGCACCCCACTAATCTCCGTCATCCCGTGCTGCAACCCACAAATCCACCTCATCCCATGCTGCACCCCACTAATCTCCATCATCCCATGCTGCACCCCACTAATCTCCCTCATCCCATGCTGCACCCCACTAATCTCCCTCATCCCATGCTGCACCCCACTAATCTCCCTCATCCCATGCTGCACCTCACTATTCGCCCTCATCCCATGCTGCACCTCACTAATCTCCCTCCTTCCATGTTGTACCCCACTAATCCTCATTTTTTTAGTTTCAAGCTCTTGCTCACTTCCCTAATCTCTCATCGTATGTTTCCCTTCTTCACAAACCTTTCAATCAGTTCTGCGCCCCACTTTAATCACAATTCCACCATGCAGTCCTCCACTTTCATCCCCGTCATCTAATGCTTATCTATTCATCT
Source organism: Ranitomeya variabilis (assembly GCF_051348905.1). Classification (NCBI taxonomy): domain Eukaryota; kingdom Metazoa; phylum Chordata; class Amphibia; order Anura; family Dendrobatidae; genus Ranitomeya; species Ranitomeya variabilis. The sequence goes on along the minus strand of NC_135233.1, from coordinate 595,257,733 downwards.
CTCACAACTCATGCCATACCTAAAATCTCTCATCTCAATAAGCTGCACCCCAATTCTTACTCTCATATCTCCCTAAGCCGCACCCCAATTCTTACTCTCATCTCCCTAATCTGCACACCAATTCTTACTCTCATATCTCCCTAAGCCGCACCCCAATACTTACTCTCATATCTCCCTAAGCCGCACCCCAATTCTTACTCTCATCTCTCCCTAAGCCGCACCCCAATTCTTACTCTCATCTCCCTAATCTGCACCCCAATTCTTACTCTCATATCTTCCTAAGCTGAGCACTAATTCTTACTCTCATCTCCCTAATCTCATGGTGCATCTGAATTTCCAGATCTGCCTAATCTTACGATGCACCCCACTTCATTATCCTCTGTGATATCATGCTGTACCCCACTAATTACAATTATCATCCTCCCGTTATGCTGAACCCCACTGTACCCCCATAACACTCAGCTCATGGGGGCGCTGACATATAACCCTATCCCTTCTCCCCGGTTACCACTACCACCTACTTTTCCTCCTGTCCCCCAATCTGACATGATGTGTGAACCCTCTTCTCACTCTGCTCTTGCTCTTTTCAGTTTGCACCCCAGTTTCTAGCTCCCTCATCTATTGATGAACCCCACTTCTTAACTCATCTCTCACACACCCTCTTTAAGCTATATCTACTTCTTACCCCCACTCCATGCTGCACTCCACTTTTCTCCATCTCTCTTTTCTCTTCCATCTTCCCTTCCTCCTGGGGTACACCACCTCTCATCCTTCCTATGACCCTTAATTCCTCATCACATACTGTCCCCCATTATTCCTACCTTTCTTTCTGCACCCCAACACTTACTGTCACCTCCCTGTGCAAACTCGTTACTAATGTGCACCTCAAATCTTTGCAGGTCTCCCCAGGATTTTGCCACTCACCACCTTCCTCCCCTTCCAGCAATGAGGGCTTTTCCTCCTCACCCCATCTCTATGGAGCCTCCAACCCCAGCGACACAATACAACCCCCACACTCGTTACTTCTTCGCCCCACATAACATCCTGCAAAGTCCCCACCCCGAGGCTTCTCCTTCCCACATCTTAAGTCACTTCTCTCCAAATTCAGGCAAATCCCGCTCTCACATGAGCAACGACTCCTTTTTTTGGTTTCCTTGTGGTTTTGAAGAAACCTCAAATCTCCTCTTTGTGTCTTCTGCACATAAAAAAGGTCTTTTAACCCTCCAAGTGTAGATTTTTTTGTCCATACCCCCTCCTGCCCCCCAGTATACACTGTGCCCACTGGAAGAATAGGGCTCAGGGTGCCCAGATTGGGCATTTTTTGCTCACCTGCTGTATCCTTGCCTCCTGGGCTGGAGTGGTGGTCCGAGAGCTGATCTGTGCTCGCTATCTGGCTCTGTATTCCTCAGACTATTGCACAGCTTGCACTTCGTGCAGTATACCCATAGACGGAGCTCTATCCTACACTAACCCTTTCACTGCCAGGCTTCCCTGCACAGCTGATCACCCCCAACATGCCTCATCTCATTATACCCAGTGTTGAATGCTCATGCCCATGGCTATATTACTGCTTCGTGCCAATGTAGCACCTATAGAAAGGTGCATATAGGGGAGAATATCTCCGTAATGCGAATTTCCCCTTCCTCTTAGCTCAGATTTGCAGGACCCTGGCCCAGTTGTCAGATTGTAAACCCTTGACCTCTTGCAAACTTCCTACCTCCTGCAACATCACTGACGACTCCTATAGCCTCCCACGACAACATGCAGGTGTCACAACGTCGCGGTGCCCTACTAATCTGAAAAGACAACGTCGAGGTTTGCAGGACTCAATACATGGTTACCGGATCAAGGACCTGTAAATCCAACAAGTACACTTCCCTATGAGAAGATTGGAGAAGACATTGGGCAATTGCTTATATAGTAATTCCCTTATGTAATTAATCTAATCCTGCACATTTCAGTGGTAAATTATGTTTGATTTAATCTATCGACATCCGTCACATTATCTGAGAAAGCTCTGTTTTAGGCAATCGCCTGAAGGGCAATTCCCTAATAATGTTCTCTCTTTCTAATTGCTTGCTTTATGTTCACGAAGCAAGTCAATTGTATAATTAGATTAATGGAGCTAACCTGAAATACCAGACACTACCTACGGGCAAGAGGGGCGCTGCCCTTGGGGGGCTGGGAAAGTGCTGTAATATGGCGCACTCTTCTCTGTATGTAAATCTACCTTTGCTAAGAGGATGTAGTGCACAATGCTCCTCATGGGCGTGTCCTTGAGGACCACGCCCACTCAGCTTAAAAACTAGATTTATATACAGGGAATATGGGGCCATATCTCAGGAATGAAGAGGTGCAGGAACAAGAGAAAAACATCGCCGGATTCAGGAGAACAGCTGCATTTACACCAGGTAAAAAAAATATGTTTATGGCAAGTGACAGGTATTTTGGTTTTAGCAAATTAAAAAAAATCTTCTATTAGCTCGACATTGAATCCTTCTTTGAATATTTGCTACTTAAGTACGGTAATGACCTTATTCTTTTGACTAGCTAGAGAAGAATAGGCGACAGCCCACGTCAATGTATCATCCCCCGTTTTGGCAATGAAAGGGTCAAACCCAAAGCGCCCCCCCCCCCAGAGTATCATTCATCCAGCCCCTGATAAAATCTCCATCACAATTCCCGTCCCATTGGGCACAGTTCTGCCGTGGCGTCTCCACTTTCGGCGCTGCGCTGTGCAGGCGATCCTTATTTCCTCACTCATCTGGTTATTTAATCTAATCTTTTATTACCTCTCAGTGGATTTGCATTGATTTCAACGACTCGGGTTCTTTCCAGAGCAAATTAACGGGTCGCTGCTGAAGAAAGAAAATACATATGTGTATATATATATATATATATATATATATATATATATATATATACACTCACCGGCCACTTTATTAGGTACACCATGCTAGTAACGGGTTGGACCCCCTTTTGCCTTCAGAACTGCCTCAATTCTTCGTGGCATAGATTCAACAAGGTGCTGGAAGCATTCCTCAGAGATTTTGGTCCATATTGACATGATGGCATCACACAGTTGCCGCAGATTTGTCGGCTGCACATCCCAAAGATGCTCCATACAAGGCAGGATGGATCCATGCTTTCATGTTGTTTACGCCAAATTCTGACCCTACCATCCGAATGTCGCAGCAGAAATCGAGACTCATCAGACCAAGCAACGTTTTTCCAATCTTCTACTGTCCAATTTCGATGAGCTTGTACAAATTGTAGCCTCAGTTTCCTGTTCTTAGCTGAAAGGAGTGGTACCCGGTGTGGTCTTCTGCTGCTGTAGCCCATCTGCCTCAAAGTTCGACGCACTATGCGTTCAGAGATGCTCTTAGGCCTACCTTGGTTGTAACGGGTGGCGATTTGAGTCACTGTTGCCTTTCTATCAGCTCGAACCAGTCTACCCATTCTCCTCTGACCTCTGGCATCAACAAGGCATTTCCGCCCACAGAACTGCCGCTCACTGGATTTTTTTTCTTTTTCGGACCATTCTCTGTAAACCCTAGAGATGGTTGTGCGCGAAAATCCCAGTAGATCAGCAGTTTCTGAAATACTCAGACCAGCCCTTCTGGCACCAACAACCATGCCACGTTCAAAGGCACTCAAATCACCTTTCTTCCCCATACTGATGCTCGGTTTGAACTGCAGGAGATTGTCTTGACCATGTCTACATGCCTAAATGCACTGAGTTGCCGCCATGTGATTGGCTGATTAGAAATTAAGTGTTAACAAGAAGTTGGACAGGTGTACCTAATAAAGTGGCCAGTGAGTGTATATAGGAAGAGACGGCTGCATGTGTCAGTGGGGGCTGAGGCGGGATTTATGGGGTTAATGTAGGAATATAGGTTTCCCATCATTCTTCCTATGGAGGAGCAATTGCTGCTCAGTGTTTGCTCTCTTCTCATCCCTGGGGTCTTCACCACAGGTTCATAGCATGTGGGATGGGGACAAAACACAGTGGTCTACAGTTTGTGGTGCTGCTGCAAAACTGCAACTCCAAGCATGCCCTCACGACTCTTAGATCATGCTGGGAGTTGTAGTTTTGCAACAGCTGGAAAGTCAGAGGTTGCAGACTACTGCTGTAATGGATGATTCTTGATGGGATTACATATAATTGTGTCACCCATTGTTGGGGGTCTTTCTCCCCAGCCCAAACCAGTCTAATAATGTCACCTAAAGTGCTCGGCTTTCTCCAGCAGTCCCACATTGGATGTGTAACAAGGTGGCATGGGGTGGTAGTTATGGGCGAGTCCACTAAGGCACAGTCTGTGGACACCCCAGCCCCTTGCACACAGAAAGACAAATAAAGTCCCGGTTCTGCAGCGCAGTCAGTTACCTCTAGCACAGGACTGCTCTCTGCGCTGGAAACACGTCCTCAGATACACCACAGGTCACGATTCTGTCCAACGTTAGAAACTTTATTCTTCGTGTTACCTCATGTTCATTGAAGTAATGATTCCTGCATCTTCCACAAGATATTCAGCATCAACGGCTCATGTCCAGGTTTGGGAGCCACGAAAGTCCTTCTGTGGACGGTCCCCCAACACTAGGGCCAGTCCTCACGGCCCGGCAGTCCTTGGCAGCTAGTGTCCAACTGGACCGGGCAGTGAGACACGTCCTGCCTCAGGCAAGCCTGCCCAGGCTCTGCCCAAGAACAGGAAATCCTTCTCCTCTAAACCTTTGGGACCACCTCCCTTAACCCCTTCTGTCCCTAAACTAATTAAGTACAAAAAGCAGTCACATAACAGACATCATATTACACATTAATACACAGCATAACAGTGTAAAACATAATGCAACTGTAGATGTACCGCAGGGGCCAATGTGTTAAGGAGAGAGGAGGCAGTCAAGGGTCCCCGCCACCTCCTTATAGATGGAGGTGGAGCTCCTCCGCTGCGTTCGGGACCCTGCACTCGGGGTTCCAGAGACCTAACCTTGGGCTCAGTTGGAGGGGTCACAGTGGTCGGACGTTTCCTCCTTCCCTGTCTGTGTGATGTGACAGATCTTATGAACTGTGGAGGGGACTTAGAGAAGAAACCTAAAATCTGGAGGCTGAACAGCCCCGTAAAATGTCACTTTAACTTGTTTTTTTTTTGGTCTAAACGAAGGAGGGGAAACTCCTATTGTCCTCGAGGACAGTAGGGGTCCTAAAGTTGCATTTAATGCATCCCTGTACACTGTGCACATATACAGGACACACATACTACATTCATGCACGCTCACACTATACTGTCATGCATATATACACTCACTATACACATACAAATATACACTCACTGGCCACTTTATTAGGTACACCTGTCCAACTTCTTGTTAACACTTAATTTCTAATCAGCCAATCACATGGCGGCAACTCAGTGCGTTTAGGCATGTAGACATGGTCAAGACAATCTCCTGCAGTTCAAACCGAGCATCAGTATGGGGAAGAAAGGTGATTTGAGTGCCTTTGTACGTGGCATGGTTGTTGGTGCCAGAAGGGCTGGTCTGAGTAAACGTTGCTTGGTCTGATGAGTCTCGATTTCTGCTGCGACATTCGGATGGTAGGGTCAGAATTTGGCGTAAACAACATGAAAGCATGGATCCATCCTGCCTTGTATGGAGCATCTTTGGGATGTGCAGCCGACAAATCTGCGGCAACTGTGTGATGCCATCATGTCAATATGGACCAAAATCTCTGAGGAATGCTTCCAGCACCTTGTTGAATCTATGCCACGAAGAATTGAGGCAGTTCTGAAGGCAAAAGGGGGTCCAACCCGTTACTAGCATGGTGTACCTAATAAAGTGGCCGGTGAGTGTACATTTGATTAGGGGCAATTCTGAGCTCCTCTCCTCTCTGGCTATAGAGCAGCTTCCCTTCTCACAGAAAATGTGCAGCAGCTCCAACCACTAGATGGCAGCATCGTACACTAGCAGAGCTCACACACAGTATGATGTCCCCACTGGACCTCACACACACAGTATGATGCCCTATACTACCCAAGGGCCCATACACAGTATGATGCCCTATACTACCCAAAGACCCATACACAGTATGATGGCCCATAGTGCCCAATGGCCCACACACACAGTATGATGCCCCAATGTCCCACACACATAGTATGATGCCCTATACTACCCCACACACACAGTATGATGCCCTATACTACCCAAAGACCCATACACAGTATGATGGCCCATAGTGCCCAATGGCCCACACACACAGTATGATGCCCCAAAGTCCCACACACACAGTATGATGCCCCAATGGCCCACACACAGTATGATGCCCTATACTACCCAAAGGCCCATACACAGTATGATGGCACATAATGTCCAATGGCCCACACACAGTATGATGCCCCTTCGTGCCCCAATGGCCCACATACAGTATAATGCCCCAATGCCCCCCACACACAGTATGATATCCCAATGGCCCACACACAGTTTGATGCCCCATACTGCCCAATGGCCCATACACACAGTATGATATCCCATAGTGCCCAATGGCCCACACACCGTATAATGCCCCATAGTGCTACAATGGCCCACACACATAGTATGATGCCCCATATTGCCCGCAACACTCTCATACACTAAGAAGCCCCCATCCCCCTTTCACACCACTGTCATAAATATACTCACCCAGCCACGTTCCCATGATGAATGGAGCAGATCTCCGCCCTGTGCTGTGTGGACCCACAACAGGGGCCATGTTCTGATTGCACAGGTGGATGGTGGTGCTCCACCCTTATATTCATCTGTATTGTAAAGACATTGATACGGTTTAAAGCAGAACATGACACTGACTTTCCGGGACTGCTCCACGAATCCAGGACTGTATTGGGAACTGTTACTTTAATGTAATGGCTGATAGATGTACAAGCACGTCTTGTAGGTGGACACAGATTACTGTGTTAGGACCCCCTATTAAGAAAAGCACTCATGTACAGCTATAACAGCGGGCCATCGATTGGTAAGCAATCTGCCGCAGACGCTCTGCCAATCTATTAGCTGGTTGTTTTCACGCGCCATTAGATGGCACTGAGCTGTGAATAATTTTCTTTCATCTGGAAGAGATGATAGTTTATGATGAAATCATCACAGTCACGGAATAATCTGCACTGACCTAAGGAGGACCAATCCTCATTCTGGGCAAATGTTTAATAAGCAAAATGCTGATATATTAGTAATCCATAAAGAAAGACGTGAAAGGGATGAGGATGTGTCCCCGCAGTCATGTAACACACCAATCAGATGTAGCAGCAGAGCTTGCAAATCCCTAATTAGGAGGATCATCTCAGTGAGGAGCCCGTCCCTCTGTTCAACGAATTGCATTGGAGTTGTTGAAAAGAATGGTCCCCAAAGATGTGCGAAGTGGGTTAATGATCACACACATCCCTTTCTTTTCCATGAAATGCAGAGTTTCAGGAACTTGTTACCAGTCCTAATTAGAAGAACACAAAGCGCTAAGCTTAGATTGTAAAAGTAGAGATCTGCTGCCACCTGGTGCTGAAGGAGGCAAGCGGAGTGTTTATAACTTTATAGTAAATGGGATAGTTACAGTGACTTGTAAAAGTATTTACCCCCTTTGGTTTTTTTTTACCTATTTTGTTACATTACAACCTGTGTTCCAACATTTTTGTAATTCGATTTGTTTTTGATGCATCATTACTAAATAGTCTAAGTTATTGAAGTGAAAAAAATGTAGGCAAAAATAAGATTTATGGGATAAAATAACTAAAATGTGGCATGTGCATATGTATTCACCCTCTTTTGCTATGAAGCCCTTAAAAATTTCTGGTGCAAACAATTCCCTTCATAAGTCCCATGATTAGTGTCAGGACGTTCGCCTGTGTGCAATTTAAGTGTCACATGTCTGTCAATATATACACTTTACGCTGCAACACCACGAAGACCAAGGTGATCTCCAAACACCACGAAGGCCAAGGAGATCTCCAAACACCACCATGAAGACCAAGGAGATCTCCAAACACCACCACGAAGACCCAGGAGATCTCCAAACAACACCACGAAGACCCAGGAGATCTCCAAACACCACGAAGACCAAGGAGATCTCCAAACAACAGCACGAAGACCAAGGAGATCTCCAAACACCACTACGAAGAACCAGGAGATCTCCAAACAACACCATGAAGAACCAGGAGATCTCAAAACACCACCACGAAGACCAAGGAGATCTCCAAACACCACCATGAAGACCAAGGAGATCTCCTAACAAGTCAGGAACAGAGTTGTTGAGAAGTACAGGTCAGGGTAGGGTTATAACAAAATATCCCAATCTCTGATGATTCCCCAGAGCACTATCAAATCCATCATCATCAAATTGAAAGAACGTGGTACCACAACAAACCTGCCAAGAGAGGGTCACCCCTCAAAACTATCAGCCTGGGTAAAGAGGGCATTAATCAGAGAGGCAGTACAGAGGTAACCCTTAAAAAGCTGCAGAGTTCCCAAGCAGAGTTCTGTCCATAAGATAAGCCGTACACTCCTTAGAAGTGGCCTTTATGGAAGAGTGGTCAGAGAAAAGTCTTTACTTACACAATAATTGTAAGGCTCATTTTGAGTTTCTCAAAAGACATGTGGGAGACTCCCCAAATGTATGGAGGAAGATGCTTTGGTCAGACGAGACCAAAATTGAACTTTTTGAGCGCCAAACACAGGTCATCACCCCAAGAACACCATCCCCACAGTGAAAAATGGTGGTGGCAGCATCAGGCTCTTAGGATGTTTTTCGACAGGGATGGGGAAAATGGTCCAAGTCGATGGGAAGATGGATGGTAAGAAATACCAGGATATTCTTGAGCAAAACCGGTTTCATGCTGTCAGTGATGTCAGACTGGGACAGAGGTCATATTTATTAATGTCCTTGTAGGGGGCATACAGAGCAGAATTTCAATATTTGCAGATGTACAATAACAAATTGTATTGTGGTACCGTGTTAGCCAGAAAAATCGATGTGAATACTTTTCTGCCCAATGATGACAGAAGTATTCTAGGAGTGATAACTTTATTGGCTAACCAGAAAATACTATGTTTGCAAGCTTTCAGAGCACAGTGGCTCCTTCTTCAGGCTAGATTACAAATAGATTAATAAGAAAACCACAACATTTAAAGAATACTTAAGCAGGACATTTGTTAGGGGGTGGGAAGTGTGATGAGTCTATAGATAAGCCAAGGTAATTCAATTAGGCATTTTCTTACAAATGGTGAGGCAGTGGGAAAAATGTTCTTAAGGCCCCGTCACTCTTAGCGACGCTGCAGCGATACAGACAACGATGCCGATCGCTGCAGCGTCGCTGTTTAGTCGCTGTGTGGTCGCTGGAGAGCTGTCACACAGACCGCTCTCCAGCGACCAACGATGCCGAGGTCCCCGGGTAACCAGGGTAAACATCGGGTTGCTAAGCGCAGGGCTGCGCTTAGTAACCCGATGCTTACCCTGGTTAGCAGTGTAAAATGTAAAATAACAAACAGTACATACTCACCTTCGCGTCCCCCGGCGTCCGCTTCCTGCACTGACTGAGCGCCGGCCCTAACAGCAGAGCGGTGACGTCATTGCTGTGCTGTACTTTCACTTTACGGCCGGCAGTCAGTCAGTGCGGGAAGCAGACGGCAAGGGACCTGACGGACACCGGAATGTGAGTATGTACTGTTTTTTTTTTTTTACTTTTACGATGGTAACCAGGGTAAACATCGGGTTACTAAGCGCGGCCCTGCGCTTAGTAACCCGATGTTTACCCTGGTTACCAGTGAAGACATCGCTGAATCCGTGTCACACACACCGATTCAGCAATGTCAGCGGGACCTCAACGATCAAAAAAAGGTCCAGGCCATTCCGACACGACCAGCGATCTCACAGCAGGGGCCTGGTCGCTGCTACGTGTCAAACATAGCGAGATCGCTACTGAGGTCGCTGTTGCGTCACAAAACTTGTGACTCAGCACCGATCTCGCTAGCGATCTCGCTAAGTGTGACGGGTGCTTTAGTTATCTGGAGTCCATCTGGTGGAGGTGTGAATTGTATCCATGTAGTGACTCATAAATCCAAATGTTAAATTGAGACCTAGTGTCAACGAATTACACATATTCATTAGTTTGTATTCCCAAATTTTTCTTTCCCTGTGGTCCTTAAAATCACCTTTTAGTATTTAGGCCATGTGCACACGTTCAGTATTTTTCGCTATAAAAACGCGATAAAAACACGAAAAAAACGCTAACATATGCCTCCCATTATTTTCAGAGTATTCTGCCTTTTTTGTGCAAATGTTGCATTTTTTTCCGCAAAAAAATCGCATCGCGGAAAAAAAAGCAACATGTTCATTAAATTTGCGGAATTGCGGGGTTCCGCACACCTAGGAATGCATTGATCTGCTTACTTCCCGCACGGGGCTGTGCACACCATGCTGGAAGTAAGCAGATTATGTGCGGTTGGTACCCAGGGTGGAGGAGAGGAGACTCTCCTCCACGGACTGGGCACCATATAATTGGTCAAAAAAAAAGAATTAAAATAAAAAATAGTCATATACTCACCTTCGATGGCCCCCGGAGTCTTCCCGCCTCTCAGGTGCATGCTGCGACTTCGGTTCCTATAGCTGGTGTGTGGTGAAGGACCTGCGATGACGTCGCGGTTTGTGATTGGTCGCAAGACCGGTCATGTGACCGCTCACGTGACCGCGATGTCATCGAAGGTCCTGCACACACACATCATCTATAGGAACGGACGCCGCTGAGGAGATCGGCTGTCTGCAGGTGAGTATAACCATTTTTTTTATTACTTTTAAACATTCTATCTTTTACTATTGATGCTGCATAGGCTGCATCTATAGTGAAAAGTTGGTCACACTTGTCAAACACTATGTTTGACAAGTGTGACCAACCTGTCAGTCAGTTTTCCAAGCGATGCTACAGATCGCTTGGAAAACTTTTGCATTCTGCAAGCTAATTTCGCTTGCAAAATGCTAAAAAAAAACGCGAAAAAAACGGGGAAAAAACGCAAAAAAAAAAATGCGGATTTCCTGCAGAAAATTTCCGGTTTTCTTCAGGAAATTTCTGCAAGAAATCCTGACGTGTGCACATACCCTAAGACTTTTAAGTCTGTCATGCTGTGTCCAGGTCCAGAGAAATGTTTTCCCACCGGTGTGTCCATTTCATTCCTGATTGTGTGCCTGTGTAAATTCATCCTAGTTTGTAGTCTTTGCATAGTTTCCCCAATATAGATACTTCCAGGGCACCTCGTACATTGTATCATGTACACCACATTGGAGGATGTACAAGAAAAGGAACCCATGACCTTATAGTCCTGATTTGTGTTTGGTACACAGACTATATCTGTTGGTAATATGTGGGTACACGTTTTGCATTTTTTATTGTTTCAGGGGAATGTGACAGTCACTGATGGTGATGAGAGGACACTTCTGACAAGCAGATTCCTTAAAGGGAACCTGTCACCTGAATTTGGCGGGACCAGTTTTGGGTCATATGGGCGGGGTTTTCGGGTGTTTGATTCACCCTTTCCTTACCCGCTGGCTGCATGCTGGCCGCAATATTGGATTGAAGTTCATGATGTGTCCTCCGTAGCACACGCCAGCGCAAGGCAATATTGCCTTGCGCGGGCGTGTACTCCAGAGGACAGAGAATGAACTTCAATCCAATATTGCGGCCAGCATGCAGCCAGCGGGTAAGGAAAGGGTGAATCAAACACCTGAAAACCCCGCCCATATGACCCAAAACCGATCCCACCAAATTCAGGTGACAGGTTCCCTTTAAGTTAGGGGGCTGTTTATAGGAGAGAAGTGGTAGTTCTGGGAATGTCTTTCAATTTGTGATCTCTATGGAATATGGGTTGGAGATCAGCACCAATTTTCCTTAGGATGCTCATGTGGGGGTTGTATGTGACCACAAGGGGTACCCTGTTGTTATCCTCTCTCAGGTTGTAATCCAGGAGGCTGTTTCTTGGGATCCTTGTAGCTCTGTGGATCTGCTCATCTATTACACAGGTCAACAAAAAGAAATTTTTTTTCTGGTGTCCAAAATATTTTAATGAATTTGGGGTATTTTTGGGGTGCTGATTCTGAATATGTCATCAGTTTTGCCAGATTGGCTCAAGTTTTTGACATTTTTGGTATCTTATTTATAGCACTTGTTGGTAAATGCGACGCATCATCTCATTAATTTCTTTGGATTAGTACTTGAACTGAGCAGTTCTCAATATAGTTTTGTGTTAATTAGTGTTCTAAAAGTTTGTTCATAGCTTGATTTTTGCACTAACTTTATGTTGTTGTCTGTTTTCCAGTGAAAAGCATGAACTCATCAAGAAGAAGTTGTCTTAACGATCCAGACTCATTCTGTTACATTTGTGGTGAATACACACTGCCAAAACATAGAAGAAACATAACAGACTTCGTAAAAAAAGTGTATTTTGCCTATTTTGGGGTTATGCTTGGGGACCAAGACAAGTTTTGGGCACCACACATAGTGTGCAAAGCATGTATCGAATTATTACGAAAATGGAGCAAAGGACAAAGAAAAAGCTTCAAATTTGGTGTTCCAATGGTGTGGAGAGAGCCAAAAAATCATCATGATGACTGTTATTTCTGTGCAGTGCAAGTGCAAGGATTCAATAAGCATAAGAAACGAAAATGGGAGTAACATGGAATCTGCAAGAAGGCCTGTCCCTCATTGTGAAGATGTGCCTGTACCTGTGTTTACCATAAATAACAGTCATCATGATGATTTTTTGGCTCTCTCCACACCATTGGAACACCAAATTTGAAGCTTTTTCTTTGTCCTTTGCTCCATTTTCGTAATAATTCGATACATGCTTTGCACACTATGTGTGGTGCCCAAAACTTGTCTTGGTCCCCAAGCATAACCCCAAAATAGGCAAAATACACTTTTTTTACGAAGTCTGTTATGTTTCTTCTATGTTTTGGCAGTGTGTATTCACCACAAATGTAACAGAATGAGTCTGGATCGTTAAGACAACTTCTTCTTGATGAGTTCATGCTTTTCACTGGAAAACAGACAACAACATAAAGTTAGTGCAAAAATCAAGCTATGAACAAACTTTTAGAACACTAATTAACACAAAACTATATTGAGAACTGCTCAGTTCAAGTACTAATCCAAAGAAATTAATGAGATGATGCGTCGCATTTACCAACAAGTGCTATAAATAAGATACCAAAAATCTCAAAAACTTGAGCCAATCTGGCAAAACTGATGACATATTCAGAATCAGCACCCCAAAAATACCCTAAATTCGATGAAATATCTTTGGCACCAAAAATGCTGTTGACCAGTGTTATCAGTGGATGGTATCCTTGTTATAGGAATGTATTCCTCAGTGATCGCAGCTGTAGTTCCCTGTCTTTGCTGTCTGAACAGATCCGAATATATCTCAGAGCTTGACTGTAGATGATGGATTTTTTTGTGTGTCTTGGATGAAAGCTGTTCCATCTAAGATAAGCCGGACGTCCGATGGGCTTGTGGTAAATGGATGTCTGTATGGCATTGTCCTTGATGTGTATGGTCATGTCCAGAAAATGTATTTGGATCTTTGAAACGTTGAGGGTGAACTTGATGGTTGGGTGGAACTTGTTGAAGTTATTGTGGAAGGTGAGTAGATCATCTTTTGAGCCTGTCCATATTATTAGCAGATCATCAATGTAGCGGAAGTATGCAAAAGGTTTAACAGAACAAGATGACAAAAATTCTTCCTCTAGTTTTGCCATAAATAAATTAGCATATTGTGGGGACATTTTGCTGCCCATACACTGTTGGTATAAATTGTTCCCAAAAGAAAAATAATCGTGATGGAGCACAAACCTGATAAATTGCAGTGTTGGTTCTGTGGCTAGATTGTTCTTTTGAATGAAATATTTACATGCACCAATTCCATCCTCATGAGGAATGTTGGAATAGAGAGATTCTACATCCATGGTGGCTAGTAGCGTGTTCTATGGAAGTGGGCCCAGCGCTGACAATTTGCAAAGAATATCCGTGGTGTCCTGGATATAGCTGGGTGTGCGCCTCACCAAGGGTTTCAGAATGTTCTCCACCCAACCTGAGATATTCTCAGTTAAAGTCCCAATACCAGAGATGATAGGTCTCCCAGGATTACCTTCTTTATGTATTTTAGGCAACATGTAGAAGGTACTTGTTTGGGGATTGTCTGGTATTAGTTCCAGCAGTGAGGATGAAGTGGAATCAAATCCATTGATGATATGTGTAAGGCTACTTTCACATTTGCGTTTTAATCTGCAGCGTTTAATCCGCAAACGCAAGGACAAGAAAAACGCAAGAAAACGCGTGTAAACGCAGCGTTTTAAAACCGCATGCGGTTAACGCATGCGGCATTAAAACGCTGCGTTTACATGCTTTTTTACGCGTTTTTCATGCGTTTGCGTTTTTTTTGCGCATGTTGAAAAAATGTACAGGAGAAAAATCTAGATCACAAGAAACAGCCAATGGGACTACAGAGGGCGTGTATTATGGGATATCTATATATAGACCCTAGGACTTCTGAAATCTTCAGATTTTGCTCCTGTATCCTGTGATATGATCTTCACATGGATAGCTTTTACTTCAACCTGGATCTAAGCATCAAGATTTTTCTGGTGTGTGCGTTTGCTTGGGAGCAACACCGAAACCGTGAAAGACAGAGAAGGACACGGCGTAGGCGTTTTTGGCAACACCCCATTGTAGAACTGCGGGAGAGCCGTGGTGCATATCACACCCTGTATGTCGAGCTCAATGAGAACCCGGAAAAATTCCCGGAATATACCAGGATGTCACAAGACTCTTTCCGGGATTTGCTTGCTCGCGTCCAAGGAGCCATCCGGAGACAGGACACACAGCTCCGTAGAGCGATTCCACCAGAGGAACGTCTCCTGGTTACCTTAAGGTACGTAATAATTCTAAACAAATGCTAGTCATAATTATTGCTGGTCTGACATGTATTCTTTGCATTTTTGTAAATTATTTTTTCTTTCTTACAGATTTCTTGCAACTGGAGAGAGCTTGTCATCCCTCCATTTCCAGTACCGCCTTGGAATTTCCACCCTGTCCGGAATAGTTTTTGACACCTGCCGGGCTTTGTGGAACATTCTCCGTGAAGAAAAATTGCTGATAAATTTTGGACTGTGTGTGATTTCCCCAACTGTTTGGGTGCGGTGGATGGGAAGCACATCCGGATTATCAAACCAGCCAGAACAGGATCACAGTTCTTCAACTACAAGAAATATTTTTCAGTAGTTCTCATGGCAATAGCCCATGCGGACTGTCGCTTCATTGCCGTGGACATTGGTGCTTTTGGCCATGGCAACGATTCACAGACTTTTAAAAACTGGGATATGGGCCGACGTGTTTATGGCAAAAATTTTAATTTTCCACAGCCACGACCTCTCCCCAACACTCAAGGCCCACCGCTGCCATTTGTAATGGTTGGGGATGGGGCCTTTCAGATGAGTGAAAATCTCCTGAAGCCCTATTCAAGTCGGGACTGGAACCGCACAAAATGGATCTATAACTACAGACTAACCAGGACCCGCAGAACAGTAGAGTGTGCCTTTGGGATTATGGTGTCCAAATGGCGCATTCTACCTACTGCCTTAAATCTAAAAATGGGACAGTGGATGAGGTGGTAAAAGCCTGTGTGGTTCTCCACAATTTCATTCTGGCTAAGGAGCGACCAACCATAAAACTTGATGAACCTGTTGCAAACCCTTTGCCTGATTACCGTCATCACTCGCTGCGGTCAACAGTTGAAGTAGGCCACATGCGGAACCAATTTGCTGCCTTTTTTGATTCTGACATCGGACGTGTGTCATGGCAGGACAATATGGTGTAAAAATTTCCTGCTGGCTTCGGCTCTGTAAAGTTATGTTTTAAATGTTAATAATGTTTTTTCTAATAAAATAATTGTGTTTTATTTTCTTCACCATGTCTCCTATCTATTTCCTTTACAAACCACTTTGGGTTTTTGGGCTTAGGTTGTTGACGTCATTGCGTCCTGTCTCGGTTCACCAGTAGCTATTTGCCGCAGACTGTAGAGACGATAGCTGTTTGGTGTCGTCGCATTCGCAGTATTTGTTCAGTACTTAACATCAGTATTTGTAAGCCAAAACCAGCAGTGGTAGTTAAATGCTGAAGTGGTGCATATGTGTTTATTGAACTTTTCCTCACATAGTTCCACTCCTGGTTTTGGCTTACAAATAGTGCTGTAAAATACTGAGCAAATACTGACAGTGTGACGGCAGCCTACACAACAGATCTATAGTCATCAAGTCAGGTGTCAGAAATAATGGATTCATGATGCACAAATAAATGGCTCCTGAATTAATTTTTTCTGACACTTGTCCTGCTGAGTATAGATATGCCTTGTATGACGTACATCGTCCCTTCACTTTGTGTGAAATATATGTAATGTACAAAGAAGATAAAATGGAGGTAATACTAGACATTTCTCAAATCAGCAGGTCAGGGGTCATAAATAATGATTTTGTGAAGACACGACCTGTTGAGTATAGTTGTGCCGTGTATTACCACCATTTTGTCTTCTGTGTGCGACAAAAAGTCACAGAGTAAACCGAAAGAAGGGGTTTTGGAGAAAATACAAGTGTTATTTTTTGGGTCAACCTCATATCTCTAAACCAAACACACACAAAGCTTCAGTGTTCTGCTAAGTACTGGAGGTTGGAGGTGGCCCCCAAAAAAGTGTTTGACGCATTTTTTGTTATTGGCACACGGTGTGTGTTGCCGGCGGCGAAATACACAATTAACCAAACCTTATAGGGGAAAAATACAGGTTTATTTTTTAAAACACAAAAAAATAAATAAATAAATAACTGCGCCTGCTTGGGGTTGAGTGACGAAATTGTGTTGTGTCGAGTTGTGAGGTCTGGCTTACTGTCGCCGACATAGGGGTGGCAGGAGAAGGTGCTATAAAACTACTGGGGTCAGGAAATTCGGGGATTGGGCTAGACACATGAGAGGGCTGAGACACACTGGAAGGGTGAGACAAACAAGACATTACAGACACATTGGGAGGTGAGGGGGAGGGATAGCAATTGTTTTCTTTTTTGTTTTGCCTTTCCCTTTCTTGGGTTGGCGCAGCTGTCCTGTGAGCCTCGTTGGGCTCATTGGTATCGGCCTGGCCGTGGTGGCCGACCTGTCACGGTCTGTGTGCCTTTGCAGCGGCATTGTTGTTGTGGTGGCGGGTAACGCCAGGGCAGGGTCCGGCAGCGGCATTCTTGTGGTGGCGGGGAACGCCAGGGCAGGGTCCGGCAGCGGAATTCTTGTGGTGGTGGGGAACGCCAGGGCAGGGTCCAGCAGCGGCATTGTTGTGGTGGCGGGGAACACCAGGGCAGGGTCCGGCAGTGGCATTCTTGTGGTGGCGGGGAACGCCAGGGCAGGGTCCGGCAGCGGCATTCTTGTGGTGGCGGGGAACGCCAGGCCAGGGTCCTGCAGCTGCAGCATGGTGGTGGCAGTGGAGGAGGTCCAAGCAGGAGCAGCGGTTGTCATGGTGGTGGCGGTGGGCTGTCCTACTGCACTCGGCACGGTGGTGGTGCTATAGTGGTGTCCGGCAGTGCTTGGAATGGAGGTGGCCGTGCAGTGGTATGCAGCAGAGGTCGGCATTGAGGTAAAGCGTGACAGTGTGGGCACAGGTGGAAATACCCCCACTGTCTGCTGAAAATACCGACTCTGCTGCATAGCCTGCACGTAAGCAGGATTGCAGGCCTGCATAACACTAATCTGGAGATCGGGACTAAGGTGTTCCGACATGCCCTGTTCTATTTGATTAAAAAAATGATGTGCTGGCCTCTGGAGGTCGGCTTTCCTTGGGCAAGGGCTGTGGTAACCTCCTGGATATGTGTACTCATATGACTAATGGCAGTATCCAGTCGGTCACCCATCGCCTTGAGTCCCTCATGGAAGACCGAGCTCAAGTGCAAAAACTCGGGCATGAGTGACCTGTCCACGGCCCTCTGCCGCTGCCAGGAGAAGCCCATAAAAAATTGGCTAGTGGCAGAGGACTGGGGAAGGGGAACACCTGATGGACCAGCTTCCTGGTCTCCAGGTTGTGTGGCAGGCCCACTTGCTGCAGCGCTGGAGGATGGCTGGGACGGGTCCGTGGCTGACTGATGAAGGACCGCTCCAGAACCTGGGGCAACAGTGGAGCTCCAAGTGCTGTGAAAAAAGAAAAAAAAATTAATACCAAACATTTGCAAAACGATAACTCCAGAGGAATATAAACTGATATTAAGGCAGAGGTCACACTAGCACTATTTGGACTGAATTTTACATCAGAGTTTGCAAGCCAGGAGTACAACAGTAGGAAGAAAAGTATAATAAAACTGTAGCGCCCCCACCGCCGCAGGGCCGAGGGGAATACCCGGTACCGGGCCTCTGAGTCTCTGCTCTGGGATTGTCACGGTGGCTAGGCCCAGTCCGTGACCCTGCCGAGGGGCGTACAGTGATAGGTATGATGTAGATGGTGGTGATGAGGCTGTAGTGGTGCGGTGCAGTAAATAACGAGGACACCAGGTTGCAGTCTCTTTACCTCTTTACTGAAGATCTCTGGTTCCTCAGTCCAGAACACGGTTCACCAGGCTGCGCAAGTCCGGCCGGTCCAATGGCACCTCCAGAGTTCTCTTCACAGGTGGAAATCGGTGCCTTCCTTCTAGCGCTATGTGTTGTGGTCCTTCCCTGCTGTGCTTACAGAAAGTCCCCACAACTGTTGTGTCTGTTTCTTAAGTTCCCTCACAACTCGATTAGATGATGTTCTGCTAATCCTCCGTCCCTCCCTGGTGTTCTGGTTGGGACGGCACCCGTTTGACGGGTAGGCTCGGAGCTCTTCCGGGACCCTAGAGTCGCCCCTCTCCACAAGTTGCCAACCAAGACTGCATAGGTGATTAAAGTTAGACAGCCCGCCTTAGACTGACTGTCCTGCCGCTGTTTGGAGTATTGCTTGAAGCTGAATGTTATGATACTCCCTCGGCGTTCCGGCCACCGGTAGTGCGCCTCAGTAGGATGTTGCTTCGGTCTTACAGCACGACTCCTACTGGTATTTCTCCTTTTGCGTGATCTCGTTTCTCACTCAGCACAATCTATCTTCTTATCCTTCCTTGGGCACCGCCGCTTCCCGGAGCAGGCACGGTCCCGTTACGTTCGTTCAAGTTGCCAAGCCTCTGTCAGGATCCCACCCCTGACAGAGACCCTACTGTATCTTCCCCCACAACACCCTCTGCCACAAGGTGTTGCCTGGTTCCAACCCAGTCAGCTTTCTGATCTAACTTCCTGCCTGACCCCCAGTTTACCCACTATGGTGGGGAGTGGCCTAGTGAATAGAACCCTTAGCTCCCCCCGGAGGCCCTGCTGTGAAATGTATTGGTGTCTGTGATACCTGATCAGATGAACTCTTTCAGTGCCATCAGATGCACCATAGCTCCCCTTAGTGGCGGAGCCACAGTACTGCAACGACCAGGACTCTGGGGCGCTGCAAAACCATATGCTCAACTTCTGCATGCATCAACCACTCCTTGTTTTGGATTCAAAATACTGATGTAAAATATGAAAAGACGATGGAGGCGATACAAGCCATATCTATATACAAGCCATATCTATACTCACCAGGACAAGTGTCAGAAAAAAAGAATTCAGGAGCCATTTATTTGTGCTTCATGAATTCATTATTTCTGACACCTGACTTGATGACTACAGATCTGTTGTGTAGGCTGTCGTCACACTGTCAGTATTTGCTCTGTATTTCACATCAGTATTGGTAAGCCAAAACCTGGAGTGGAACTATGTGAGGAAAAGTATTCAAAGAACACGTACCCCACTTCTGCATGTATCAATCACTCATGGTTTTGGATTCCAAATACTGATGGAAAATATGACTGGACGATGGAGGTCATACAAGCCACATCTATACTCACCAGGACAAGTGTCAGGAAAAATGAATTCAGGAGCCATTTGCATCATGAATTCATTATTTCTGACACCTGACTTGATGACTACAGATCTGTTGTGTAGGCTGCTGTCACACTGTCAGTATTTGCTCAGTATTTCACATCACTATTGGTAAGCCAAAACCTGGAGTGGAACTATGTGAGGAAAAGTATTCAAAGAACACGTACCCCACTTCTGCATGTATCAATCACTCATGGTTTTGGATTCCAAATACTGATGGAAAATATGACTGGACGATGGAGGTCATACAAGGCACATCTGTACTCACCAGGACAAGTGTCAGGAAAAATGAATTCAGGAGCCATTTGCATCATGAATTCATTATTTCTGACACCTGACTTGAAGACTACAGATCTGTTGTGTAGGCTGCCGTCACACTGTCAGTATTTGCTCAGTATTTCACATCACTATTGGTAAGTCAAAACCTGGAGTGGAACTATGTGAGGAAAAGTATTCAAAAAACACGTACCCCACTTCTGCATGTATCAATCACTCATGGTTTTGGATTCCAAATACTGATTCAAAATAGTGACCAAAAAATGCTAGCATTACAAAACTCTTTTTTTTTTTAACCAATATACTTACGTTCTTCGTGCAAGGACCGGTCTCAAAAACGCAAGGATGCGGTGGTACTTGTATTTTCGTATCCTTGCTCCAGAACCACTTGGGAGCCGGCTCTCTTGGCGCAGGTCCTTGTTGAAGCGGTCCTTCATCGATCGCCAACGTGTTTTGACTTTTGACACTGTTGACAAAACAAAACAGAATAGTTAGGACAATGGTCTTTTGACCGTGGTCACACAACTGTGTGTGCTGAGAAAAAGTAATGACTTTCTATCATCATACACAGTTGTGTGAGCATGGCCAAGGTCTTGACTGCATCACACTGCATTGCTATACTTACCAAATGCAGAACGGACCCGAGCCGGGGCATTGGCCCAGCCATCCCACAACGCTGTGGCCACCTCATTCCAAAGCCGCCGGATCGTCACGTTGTAGGCGTGCAGTGGATCCCGGTGTCCCACAACGGGACTCGCTCATGGACCAGGGAGATGAGGTGCTCATTCTCTATGAGGTCCTCATCCCGTTCTGGAACCTAAAAACAAAAAGGACATTAATATTGGAGACATTAACATAAGGAAGACAGAAAACAGAATCAGAGGAATGGCATGAATATTGAAATAAAAAAAAAAATAGTGATGAAGCAAAAGGGAAAGAAAGAGAGAAGTAGAAAGAAATGAAGATTCAAGAATTGTAAAATGAGGATACAATAAACAGTCAGCCAGGTATACTTGTAGCGCCCCCACTGCCGCAGGGCTGAGGGGTACCCGGTACCGGGCCTCTGAGTCTCTGCTCTGGGGTTGTCACGGTGGCTAGACCCGGTCCGTGACCCTGCTGAGGGGCGTACAGTAATAGATGTAAATGGTGGTGGTGGTGCGGTGCAGTAAATAACGAGGACACCAGGTTGCAGTCTCTTTACCTCTTTACTGAAGGTCTCTGGGTCCTCAGTCCGGAATACGGTTCACCAGGCTGCGCAAGTCCGGCCGGTCCAATGGCACCTCCAGAGTTCTCCTTGCAGGTGGAAATCTGTGCCTTCCTGCTAGCGCTATGTGTTGTGGTCCTCCCCTGCTGTGCTTACGGGATAGTCCCCACAACTGTTGTGTCTGTTTCTCGTGTTCCCTCACAACTCGATTAGATGATCTTCTGCTAATCTTCCGTCCCTCCCAGGTGTTATGGTTGGGACGCACCCGTATGACGGGTAGGCTCGGAGCTCTTCCGGGACCCTAGAGTCGCCCCTCTCCACAGGTTGCCCCCTATGTCTGCGTAGGTGATTTAAGTGAGACAGCCCGCCTGTGACTGACTGTCCTGCCGTTGGTTTGAAGTATGGCTTAGAGCTCTGTACCTCCTCGGCGTTCCGGCCGCCGGTTGTTTACGCCTCAGTAGGATGTTGCCTCGGTCTTACAGCACGACTCCTACTGGTATTCTCCTTCTTGCTTTGATCTCGTTTCTCACTCAGCACAATAAATCTCGCTTCTTGTCCTTTCTTAGGGCACCGCCGCTATGAAGTGCAGGCGCGGTCCCGTAGCTTTCTCTCTGTTTGCCAGGCCTCTGTCAGGATCCCACCCCTGACAGGGACCCTACCGAATCTTCCCCTGCAACACCCTCTGCCACAAGGTGTTGCCTGGTTCCAACCCAGTCAGCATTCTTTCTCACTTCCTGCCTGACCCCCAGTTTTACCAGTATGTGAGGAGTGGCCTAATGAATAGTACCCTTAGCTCCCCCTGGAGGCCCGACTGTGAAATGTATTGGTGTATGTGATACCTGGTCAGATGAACTCCTTCAGTGCCATCAAATGTACCATAGCCCCCCTTAATGGCGGAGCCACAGTACTGCAACGACCAGGACTCTGGGGCGCTGCACTCCCCCCCGGTTAAATCCAGTACTCCTGGACTGGGAAGAAAACAACAATACATGTCAGCAAAAAGACATACAATTTTTGTGAGTGCAATAACAATAAGCATATTTGAACAGAGCTTCCCTTTATGGAAGGTGAGGACACTTGAACGTTACAAACATGGTAAAATACTTTTTAATAACTTACTATAAATAACTTTTCTTACCCAACCGGGTATTCTACTAAGTGCAAAATTTTTAAACATTAATTTAACATTGCCTTTAAGGATGTACACTCTGAATCCACTAAAGACCTTCTTATAACACATTATAAGGCTTAAGCAACTGTGCTACATTCTCCTACTTTACGTCTGCAGGACCGCCTGTCCTAACCGCTCCAGACCTACTGCCTCTCCTTTCTGTTACAGGACCGCTCCTTTATGCCCGAGCCTACTGTCCTTCCACTACTATACACAGTATAGAACATGTTTTTCTTTCAGTTTGAGATCACTGAGCCATCTCTATATGGCTCCTAAGAGGACTCACCACTAACCCCCTACGGGTTCACTTCCTGTTCTCATTCTTCTGTTAACATTATTGAACATTTCCTACAATCAACTAATTGGTTACATTTAACTTTCACATATCAACATCATCAATACTTTCTTTTCAGGACATTATTGCCATTCAACCATCTTAAGGCAACACTGTTCATAAGTGCAGGATGCGAACATCCCCTTTAAGAGGGGACCAAGTCTCTATGAGGTAGTGCAACTTCTCAAGCTGCAAGTCCGTATGCAGCAAGGACTCCAGTGCAGGTTCCAAGAACCGTATCTTCGCAAAGAGTCCTGTTCTTTTATGTAAAACCAGTAGAGAACACCTTTAAGAAGGTGCCAACTATATACAAGAAGTTTGTATCATGCATTGTTCATGATTCAGCAGTTCTTTGATAACTTGTGCAAATGTAGAAAACAAACAAAACAAAAAGCAGAAGAAGGGATCCCAGGTAAACAAAGGGATCCCTTTAAGAGTTAACCCCAGTCGGGTTTAAAGCAGCAAAAAGCAGGGAAACAAACAGTTAACTGTGTACAGTTTCAGGTTTCCGAGGTTTAGTTGGACGGCTTCCAGGGCTGCACCTGGCACTTAACCCCTCTTGGCCCGGGAAGGGTGAAGTCCAGGGTTGCACCCAGTGCTGGACAAACGCCGTTAGTCCGTCTTTCATGTACAGTTAGATCATGCACAGCGATGGAGGTCTGCGCAGCTTGAGTAGGGGCATTTGCTGCAGCAGAGGTAGCGGCTGCTGCAAGATCAGTCACTGGAACGGAGTCAGAAGCTATGGCACTAGTAGTCGCGGGAGTGGTGTCAGTCATCAGGGCAGGGTCGTCCTTCATACCTGCTTCAGATGCAGTCCCTCCGGTGCCGATCTGCTCCGTCTCTGCTGGGGTCTGGAACGCTAGCTGCAGGGCCTTGCGCTGCGGCGTTGTCATCTCAGTTTGCAGCACCTCGCTTTCCGGTAGGGCCTTGCTTTCTGGCTTCGGAGCGCTGGAACTTCTTTCTTGCTCCGGACCAGATGAGGCTGCCGACAGATGTCTGGTGAGGCTCCCGATGATGGTCTTCTTCCACCCGGCCTCAGTGCTCAGCTGCGTCTGCAGGAGTTGGTCGCCGAGCTCATCCACTCCGGCCTGCAGGAAGTCAATATCAGCGGTGGAGGCCTGGTTGCGGTGCCCCTCCGGGTAGCTGGGGGAGTCCTCTGCTCCTACCCCACGCTCCGGCTCCGGGTGGCTGGCCATGGCGTCCTCCATGTCGCTGAGTTCTTCTTCCTGGTCCTTTTCCCGCTCTCTCCTTCGTGGGCGGTTTCGTTTTCTCTGTCTCTGCCCACCATTGAGGATCAGTAGGCGGATCTCGGCTGCTGACGGACACGTCCTCCAGGGGCCGAAATATTTAGACTGGGCGGCCATTGTCTTTCGCGCTCTTCAGCTTGTTCACGCCCACTCCACGCCCTTCTTCTTCTCCTTCGCTCCTCTTAGCGCTGTAATGGCGGCGGTTTTGGCGGGAACTTCTGGCGGCAAGTGGCGATACACAGTCTTTGCAGTAAATCACAGTCCAAGTATAATAAATCACAGTTCCAAGGCACACATGACCCGATTCTTCAGGCTTAAGTAGATCCTGTTCGTGACGCCAAGTTGTAGCGCCCCCACTGCCGCAGGGCCGAGGGGTACCCGGTACCGGGCCTCTGAGTCTCTGCTCTGGGGTTGTCACGGTGGCTAGACCCGGTCCGTGACCCTGCTGAGGGGCGTACAGTAATAGATGTAAATGGTGGTGGTGGTGCGGTGCAGTAAATAACGAGGACACCAGGTTGCAGTCTCTTTACCTCTTTACTGAAGGTCTCTGGGTCCTCAGTCCGGAATACGGTTCACCAGGCTGCGCAAGTCCGGCCGGTCCAATGGCACCTCCAGAGTTCTCCTTGCAGGTGGAAATCTGTGCCTTCCTGCTAGCGCTATGTGTTGTGGTCCTCCCCTGCTGTGCTTACGGGATAGTCCCCACAACTGTTGTGTCTGTTTCTCGTGTTCCCTCACAACTCGATTAGATGATCTTCTGCTAATCTTCCGTCCCTCCCAGGTGTTATGGTTGGGACGCACCCGTATGACGGGTAGGCTCGGAGCTCTTCCGGGACCCTAGAGTCGCCCCTCTCCACAGGTTGCCCCCTATGTCTGCGTAGGTGATTTAAGTGAGACAGCCCGCCTGTGACTGACTGTCCTGCCGTTGGTTTGAAGTATGGCTTAGAGCTCTGTACCTCCTCGGCGTTCCGGCCGCCGGTTGTTTACGCCTCAGTAGGATGTTGCCTCGGTCTTACAGCACGACTCCTACTGGTATTCTCCTTCTTGCTTTGATCTCGTTTCTCACTCAGCACAATAAATCTCGCTTCTTGTCCTTTCTTAGGGCACCGCCGCTATGAAGTGCAGGCGCGGTCCCGTAGCTTTCTCTCTGTTTGCCAGGCCTCTGTCAGGATCCCACCCCTGACAGGGACCCTACCGAATCTTCCCCTGCAACACCCTCTGCCACAAGGTGTTGCCTGGTTCCAACCCAGTCAGCGTTCTTTCTCACTTCCTGCCTGACCCCCAGTTTTACCAGTATGTGAGGAGTGGCCTAATGAATAGTACCCTTAGCTCCCCCTGGAGGCCCGACTGTGAAATGTATTGGTGTATGTGATACCTGGTCAGATGAACTCCTTCAGTGCCATCAGACGTACCATAGCCCCCCTTAGCGGCGGAGCCACAGTACTGCAACGACCAGGACTCTGGGGCGCTGCATACTTACACGCTGCCGCCGTGCCACCTGACCGTGACTACGCTGCTCCTGCCCAGTCTCCTGCCCAGTCTCTTCCGCTGTAGAAGAAGTGGTCTGAAAAAGGGAAAATATACATTGTCATATGTGTAGATGTGACAGTGAATACTTACCAATCTGAGGAGGTGAATACTCACTTCGCTGACATGTTCCCCTTGTGCAGGCCCAGGCGTTTGCTCATCCTCATCAGAAGAAGAAGACATTCTGATGCGTGCAGAAAAAAAGAAATGGCAGAAATTAGGACTTGTAGAGAAAGAAAATTGAAAAGAAAGGCATTGGATAGGATATACTCACATTGTTCAGAGGCTTGTTTGCTGCTCCAAGGGGCTGTGGGGCGTCTTGTCTGCAAGGCAGTCTGCTGACTAGTGACCTGCAAATGTCCACTACCTCCCTTTATCACCCTGTATGTGGGGGGTGGCTTATCAGTGTCTAGACATGTTTTTCTCAATTGAAACGCATGCGTTGAAAAACGCAACCAAACGCATGTGCAAAAAAAACGCATGCGTTTACATAGACTGCAATGCGTTTTTTGGCCGCAAACGTTACGCAATCGACCGCATACGTTTCCAGGCGGCAAATTGACGCCTCTAAAAATTACTACATGTTGCATTTCCGCGCCAAGACGCAGACGACTAGACGACGCATGCGTCGTCAAACGCGGCGAAACGCGAACACACAAAAACGCATGCGTTCCTAATGTTATTTATAGGAATACACAATGCATGCGGATATTTGCGGAAGAAACGCTGTGGACACAACCGCAAATGTGAAAGCGGCCTAAGTTCCTCTGTGTATTTTTTTAGGTCGGATCTCCCTGAAGTGGAGTGTAGTATTTTATATCCAATAATTGTCTGTTTGCTTCCTGGATGTAATCTGTCGTATTCATGATGACTACAGCTCCTTCTTTGTCAGCTGGTTTGATGATGATATTGTTATTGTCTCTTAACCCCTTTACCCCCAAGGGTGGTTTGCACGTTAATGACCAGGCCAATTTTTACAATTCTGACTACTGTCCCTTTATGAGGTTATAACTCTGGAACGCTTCAACGGATCCTGGTGATTCTGACATTATTTTCTCGTGACATATTGTACTTCATGATAGTGGTAAAATTTCTTGATATTACCTGCGTTTATTTGTGAAAAAATTGAAATTTGGCGAAAATTTTGAAAATTTCTCAATTTTCCAACTTTTTATTTTTATGCCCCTAAATCACAGAGATATGTCAAGCAAAATACTTAATAAGTAACATTTCCCACATGTCTACTTTATATCAGCAAAAAAAAATTTTGTTAGGGAGTTATAAGGGTTAAAAGTTGACAAGCAATTTCTCATTTTTACAACACCATTTTTTTTTACGTACCACATCTTATTTGAAGTCATTTTGAGGGGTCTATATGATAGAAAATAGCAAAGTATGACACCATTCTAAAAACTGCACCCCTCAAGGTGCTCCAAACCACATTCAAGAAGTTTTTTAACCCTTCAGGTGTTTCACAGGAATTTTTGGAATGTTTAAATAAAAATGAACATTTAACTTTTTTTGACACAAAATTTATTTTAGCTCCAATTTGTTTTATTTTACCAAGGGTAAAAGGAGAAAATGGACCCCAAAGGTTGTTGTACAATTTATCCTGAGTACGCTGATACCCCATATGTGGGGGTAAACCACTGTTTGGGCGCATGGCAGAGCTCGGAAGGAAAGGAGCACCATTTTACTTTTCAATGCAAAATTGACTGGAATTGAGATGGGATGCCATGTTGCATTTGGAGAGCCCCTGATGTGCCTAAACATTGAAACCCCCCACAAGTGACACCATTTTGGAAAGTAGACCCCCTAAGGAACTTATCAAGATGTGTGGTAAGCACTTTGACCCACCAAGTGCTTCACAGAAGTTTATAATGCAGAGCCATAAAATAAAAAATCATATTATTTCACAAAAATGATTTTTTCGCCCCCAATTTTTTATTTTCCCAAGGGTAAGAGAAGAAATTGGACCCCAAAAGTTGTTGTGCAATTTGTCCTGAGTACGCTGATACCCCATATGTGGGGGTAAATGACTGTTTGGGCGCATGGCAGAGCTCGGAAGGGAAGGAACGCCGTTTGACTTTTCAATGCAAAATTGACTGGAATTCAGATGGGACACCATGTCGCATTTGGAGAGCCCCTGATGTGCCTAAACATTAAAACCCCCCACAAGTGACACCATTTTGGAAAGTAAACCCCCTAAGGAACTTATCTAGATGTGTTTTGAGAGCTTTGAACCCCCAAGTGCTTCACTACAGTTTATAACGCAGAGCCGTGAAAATATATATATATTTTTTTTCACAAAAATGATTTTTTTAGCCTCCAGTTTTGTATTTTCCCAGGGGTAACAGGAGAAATTGGACCCCAAAAGTTGTTGTCCAACTTGTCCTGAGTACGCTGATACCCCGTATGTGAGGGGGAACCACTGTTTGGGCGCATTGCAGAGCTCAGAAGGGAAGGAGCACCATTTGGAATGCAGACTTAGATGGATTGGTCTGCAGGCGTCACGTTGCATTTGCAGAGCCCCTGATGTACCCAAACAGTAGAAACCCCCCACAAGTGACCCCATATTGGAAACTAGACCCCCCAAGGAACTTATCTAGATGTGTTGTGAGAACTTTGAACCCCCAAGTGTTTCACTACAGTTTACAATGCAGAGCCGTGAAAATAAAAAATCCTTTTTTTCCCCACAAAAATGATTTTTAGCCCCCCGAATTTTTATTTTCCCAAGGATAACAAGAGAACTTGGACCCCAAAAGTTGTTGTCCAATTTGTCCTGAGTACGCTGATACCCCATATGTTGGGGTAAACCCCTGTTTGGGCGCACGGGAGAGCTCGGAAGGGAAGGAGCACTGTTTTACTTTTTCAACGCAGAATTGGCTGGAATTGAGATCGGACGCCATGTCGCGTTTGGAGAGCCCCTGATGTGCCTGAACAGTGGAAACTCCCCAATTCTACCTGAAACCCTAATCCAAACACACCCCTAACCTTAATCCCAACGGTAACCCTAACCACACCCCTAACCCTGACACACCCCTAACTCTAATCCCAACCCTAATCCCAACCACAAATGTAATCCAAACCTTAACCCTAACTTTAGCCCCAACCCTAACCCTAACTTTAGCCCCAAGCCTAACTTTAGCCCCAACCCTAACCCTAACTTTAGCTCCAACCCCAACCCTAGCCCTAGCCCTAACCCTAGCCCTAACCCTAGCCCTAACCCTAACCCTAACGGGAAAATGGAAATAAATACATTATTTTAATTTTATTATTTTTCCCTAACTAAGGGGGTGATGAAGGGGGGTTTGATTTACTTTTATAGTGTTTTTTATAGCAGATTTTTATGATTGGCAGCTGTCACACACTAAAAGACGCTTTTTATAGCAAAAAAGTTTTTGCGTCTCCACATTTTGAGACCTATAATTTTTCCAAATTTTGGTCCACAGAGTCATGTGAGGTCTTGTTTTTTGCGGGACGAGTTGAAGTTTTTATTGGTAACATTTTCGGACACGTGACAGTTTTTGATCGCTTTTTATTCCGATTTTTGTGAGGCAGAATGACCAAAAACCAGCTATTCATGAATTTCTTTTGGAGGAGGCGTTTATACCATTCCACGTTTGGTAAAATGGATAAAGCAGTTTTATTCTTCGGGTCAGTACGATTACAGCGATATCTCATTTATATAATTTTTTTATGTTTTGGCGCTTTTATACGATAAAAGCTATTTTATAGAAAAAATAATTATTTGGCATCGCTTTATTCTGAGGACTATAACTTTTTTATTTTTTTGCTTTATGCTGTATGGTGGCTCGTTTTTTGTGGGACAAGATGACGTTTTCAGCGGTACCATGGTTATTTATATCTGTCTTTTTGATCGCGTGTTATTCCACTTTTTGTATGATAATAAAGCGTTGTTTTTTGCCTCGTTTTTTTTTTTTTTCTTACGGTGTTCACTGAAGGGGTTAACTAGTGGGACAGTTTTATAGGTTGGGTCGTTATGGACGCGGCAATACTAAATATGTGTACTTTTATTGTTTTGTTTTTTTTACTTAGATAAAGAAATGTATTTATGGGAATAATATTTTTTTTTTTTTTTTTTTACACATGTGGAATTTTTTTTTTACTTTGTCCCAGGGGGGAACATCACAGATCGCTGATCTGACAGTTTGCACAGCACTCTGTCAGATAAGCGATCTGACTTACAGCGCTGCAGGCTTACCAGCGCCTGCTCTGGACCCGGAAGTAGTCCCTGCAGGACCCGGATGCAGCCCTTTTGGATCCGGGGCCTGCAGGGATAGGAGGTAAGAGACCCTCGGAGCAACGCGATCACATCTCAGGGAAGCCCGCAGGGAGCCCCCTCCCTGCGCGATGCTTCCCTATACCGCCAGAACACTGCGATCATGTTTGATCGCAGTGTGCCGGGGGTTAATGTGCAGCGGGCGGTCCGTGACTGTCATGTCGGACACTGTTCACACTAGGGCATCCGACAGACAGCGGTAATTCAACTTACGTCCACTACACGCTCAGTGGCGTCGGCTAGACTTTATCCAGCTTGCTCAGGGGTAATCTAGCTGGTAATTTGGTTGGCGGCTGGGTCACGCCCACGGCCTTTAAATAGTCGTGCTGGTCTTTGGGCGTCGCCGATTATAGCTTGTGCTGTGTGCCTAGCGATTTTGGTCTGGAGTGGTGGTCTTGTGGGAATATCATATCTGGTGGTGTATTATCCTTTGTCATATTCCTCCTTCCTATATTTGTATTTGTTTTGCCCTGTGCACATTATAGTGTATTCCTGTGTGTCTGAGGCGTGGTGCGTTTTTCTGTTTTCCCTGTCTGTGCTTTCTGTGGGGATTGGTGTGTGGTCTCTTCACTGGGTAGCGGGTGGTGGTTTCAGCTTAGGGCTGAAACAGGAGACAGGGTCAGGCCTGGCGGCCCAGACATGCACACCTTTAGTGTAACTTCTGGGAAAGGGACAGACAGGGTTTCCCTAGCCTGAGGGATATCGCAGGGGCCCGGGTAACCAGCCTTAGTCTACCCAGTACTCCCGTGACATTGACCGCTCCTGGCACATAGTGCCGTCTGTCAGCTGCGATAGTCAGCTGACACCTGGCCGCGCTCCCCCCGTGAGCGCGGCCGATCGTGCTGGACGTACTATCCTGTCGGTGGTCATACGGGCCCACCCCACCTCGACGGGATAGTACGTCCGATGTCAGAAAGGGGTTAAGGATTGTATGGCTTTTCTTTCCTCCATAGTGATATTTTGTGGCACTTTATGGTGTCTCTCCAAAATGTCAGATTTAACTTTTTTACGGAAACAGTCAATGTAGTGATCCAGCGTTTGGTTGTGCCCAGGTTGGGGGGTCCAGTTTGTCCTCTTTTTCTTTTTTGCTGTGTCGGTCACATTGTCTTGTGATGTGATATCTGCATGGTTATGAAAGAATTCTTTGAGTCGCAATCTGCGGAAGAATAAAAGAGGACAAACTGGACCCCCAACCTGGGCACAACCAAACGCTGGATCACTACATTGACTGTTTCAGTAAAAAAGTTTTTTTTTCCCACTGCCTCTCCATTTGTAAGAAAATGCCTAATTGGATTACCTTGGCTTATCTATGGACTCATCACACTTCCCACCCCCTAACAAATGTCCTGCTTAAGTATTCTTTAAATGTTGTGGTTTTCTTATTAATCTATTTGTAATCTAGCCTGAAGAAGGAGCCACTGTGCTCTGAAAGCTTGCAAACATAGTATTTTCTGGTTAGCCAATAAAGGTATCACTCCTAGAATACTTCTGTCATCATTGGGCAGAAAAGTATTCACATCAATATTTGCAGATGACACTAAACTCTGCAGGGTAATCAATACAGGGGAGGACAATTTTATATTACAGGATGATTTATGTAAATTAGAAGCTTGGGCTGACAAATGGCAAATGAGCTTTAATGGGGATAAATGTAAGGTCATGCACTTGGGTAGAAGCAATAAGATGTATAACTATGTGCTTAATTCTAAAACTCTGGGCAAAACCGTCAATGAAAAAGACCTGGGTGTATGGGTGGATGACAAACTCATATTCAGTGGCCAGTGTCAGGCAGCTGCTACAAAGGCAAATAAAATAATGGGATGCATTAAAAGAGGCATAGATGCTCATGAGGAGAACATAATTTTACCTCTATACAAGTCACTAGTTCAACCACACTTAGAATACTGTGCACAGTTCTGGTCTCCGGTGTATAAGGCCTCTTTCACACTAGCGTCGTGCACTGCACGTCGCAATGCGTCGTTGTGGATAAAAACGCATCCTGCAAAGTTGTCTGCAGGATGCATTTTTTCTCCATAGACTTTTATTAGCGATGCATTGCGACGCAGTGCCAAACGTCGCAACCGTCATGCGACAGTTGCGTCGTGTTTTGGCGCACCGCTGCCACAAAAAAAGTTACATGTAACTTTTTTTGTGCGTCGGGACCGCCATTTTCGACCGCGCATGCGCGGCCGAAACTCCGCCCCCTCCTCCCGGACCTTACAATGAAGCAGCGGAAGCGTCTTAAGACTGCTTCCACTGCCAACGTAGGGCATTTTCTTCACAGTATGCGTCGGTACGTCGGGCCGACGCAGCGCGAAGGCCCCGTACCGACGCTAGTGTGAAAGTAGCCTAAGAAAGACATAGCTGAACTAGAGCGGGTGCAGAGAAGAGCGACCAAGGTTATTAAAGGACTGGGGGTCTGTAATACCAAGATAGGTTATTACACTTTGGGCTATTTAGTTTGGAATAACGAAGGCTAAGGGGTGATCTTATGTTAATGTATCTATAATATAACGCTGGGAGCGTCACTCTGTCCGAAGCCTCTATAGACTGCGCAAGCGCCGGTGCAGTCTGGACCGCACAGAGCGACGCTCCCAGGAGATCGCGGTATGCGTAAGCGCTGAACGCACACTGCGATCTCCACCGGACAAGCAGGGACGAGCCAGGAGGCGGAGGGTGAGTATACTTACCTGACCCGTTCCACCGACGCGCTTCCGGGCCGTGACTGTCCCCCTGCTCCCGGAATCGGCGCCTGCGCAGTCCGCGCTTTCCGGCGCCATTTTCTTGAAGACACATTGCAGTGTCTTCAAGAAAATGGCGCCGGAAAGCGCGGACTGCGCAGGCGCCGACTCCGGGAGCAGGACCAAGAAAATGGCCGCACCCAGCACAGCCGCCGCGCCCAGCACAGCCACGCACAGCAACGCACAGCCGCCGCACCCAGCACAGCCGACCATAGCCGCCCACAGCCACGCACAGCCGCCGCACCCAGCACAGCTGCCCACAGCCACGCACAGCCACCCATAGCCACGCACAGCCGCCGCACCCAGCACAGCCGCCCACAGCCGCCGCACCCAGCACAGCCGACCACAGCCGCCGCACCCAGCACAGCCACGCACAGCCGCCCACAGCCGCCCACAGCCACGCACAGCCGCACCCAGCACAGCCGACCACAGCCACGCACAGCCGCCGCACCCAGCACAGCCGCCCACAGCCACGTATAGCCACGCACAGCCGCCGCACCCAGCACAGCCGACCACAGCCGCCGCACCCAGCACAGCCGCCCACAGCCACGCACAGCCCACAGCCGCCGCACCCAGCACAGCCGCCCACAGCCGCCGCACCCAGCACAGCCGACCACAGCCGCCGCACCCAGCACAGCCACGCACAGCCGCCCACAGCCACGCACAGCCGCACCCAGCACAGCCGACCACAGCCACGCACAGCCGCCGCACCCAGCACAGCCGCCCACAGCCACGTATAGCCACGCACAGCCGCCGCACCCAGCACAGCCGACCACAGCCGCCGCACCCAGCACAGCCGCCCACAGCCACGCACAGACCACAGCCACGCACAGCCGCCGCACCCAGCACAGCCACCCACAGCCGCCGCACCCAGCACAGCCGCCGCACCCAGCACATCCGCCGCACCCAGCACAGCCATGCACAGCCGCCACAGCCACGCACAGCCGCCTACAGCCACGCACAGCCGCCCACAGCCACGGACAGCCGCCCACAGCCACGCACAGCCGCCCACAGCCACGCACAGCCGCCCACAGCCACGCACAGCCGCCCACAGCCGCCGCACCCAGCACAGCCGCCCACAGCCACGCACAACCGCTGCACCCAGCACAGCCACCCACAGCCGCCGCACCCAGCACATCCGCCGCACCCAGCTTATCCGCCGCACCCAGCACAGCCGCCGCACCCAGCACAGCCGCCACAGCCATGCACAGCCTCCGCACCCAGCACAGCCACGCACAGCCGCCTACAGCCACGGACAGCCGCCGCACCCAGCACAGCCACCGCACCCAGCACAGCCGCCGCACCCAGCACAGCCGCCCACAGCAACGCACAGCCGCCGCACCCAGCACAGCCTCCCACAGCCACGCACAGCCGCCTACAGCCACGCACAGCCGCTGCACCCAGCACAGCCGCCGCACCCAGCACAGCCACCGCACCCAGCACAGCCACCGCACCCAGCACAGCCACCGCACCCAGCACAGCCACCGCACCCAGCACAGCCGTCCACAGCTGCCGCACCCAGCACAGCCGCCCGCACCCAGCACAGCCACGTCACATACAGCCGCCCGCACTCAGCACAGCCACATACAGCCGCCCGCACTCAGCACAGCCGCCCGCACTCAGCACAGCCGCCCGCACTGATGGGGGCGCAGGATGGAGCAGCACGTGATAGGATTGGGGCGCAGGATGGGAGCACATGACAGGATGGGGATGAGGATGGAGCAGCACATGACACGGTGGAGCAGCACATGACAGGATGGGGGCGCAGGATGGAGCAGCACATGACACGGTGGAGCAGCACATGACAGGATGGGGATGCAGGATGGAGCAGCACATGACACGGTGGAGCAGCACATGACAGGATGGGGGCGCAGGATGGAGCAGCACATGACACGGTGGAGCAGCACATGACAGGATGGGGGCGCAGGATGGAGCAGCATATGACAGGATAGGAGCAGCACATACCAGGATGGAGACCATATTCCAATATAAATGCTCGCCACCCGGGCGTAGAACGGGTTCAATAGCTAGTAAATATATGAGGGGACAGTACAAAGACCTTTCTGATGATCTTTTTAATCATAGACCTGAGACAGGGACAAGGGGGCATCCTCTACATCTGGAGGAAAGAAGGTTTAAGCATAATAACACGCGGATTCTTTACTGTAGCAGTGAGACTATGGAACTCTCTGCCGTATTATGTTGTAATGAGTGATTCATTACTTAAATTTAAGAGGGGACTAGATACCTTTCTGGAAAAGTATAATGTTACATGTTATATATATTAGTTTCCTTGATAGGGCGTTGATCCAGGGAACTAGTCTGGTTGCCGTATGTGGAGTCGGGAAGGAATTTTTTTTCCCCAATGTGGAGCTTACTCTTTGCCACATGGGTTTTTTTTTGCCTTCCTCTGGGTCAACATGTTAGGGCATGTTAGGTTAGGCTATGGGTTGAGCTAGATGGACTTAAAGTCTTCCTTCAACCTTAATAACTATGTTACTATGTTACCTCCCAACAAGACAATGACTTAAAGCATACTGCTAAAGCAACACTCGAGTGGTTTAACCCCTTAACGACCGCCGATACGCCTTTTAACGGCGGCCGCTAAGGGTACTTAAACCACAGCGCCGTTAATTAACGGCGCTGTGGAAAAAGTGAATAGCGCCCCCCAGAGTCGGATTTTCTCTGGGGTCTCGGTTGCCGAGGGTAGCCGAGACCCCAGAGAACATGATTCGGGGGGTTTTTACCGACCCCCGAGTTGCGATCGCCGGTAATTAACCGTTTACCGGCGGTCGCAACAAAAACAAACAAACGCGATTTGCCATTTAATTTCTCTGTTCTCCGATGTGATCGCACATCGGAGGACAGAGAAATAGTGTCCCCGATGGCCCCCAATAGCCCCCCAATACTCACCTATCTCCCCCGGTGCTCCTCGTGGCTCCCGATGGGCGCCGCCATCTTTTTTCCGGGAAAAAATGGCGGGCACATGCGCAGTGCGCCCGCCGCCCGGCACCCGGAAGATCTTTGGGGTCTCGGCTGCCGGGGGTAGCCGAGACCCCAAAGAACATGATCGGGGTCGTTTTTTACCGACCCCTGTTTTGTGATCGCCGGTAATTAACTGTTTACCGGCGACCGCAAAAAAAAAAAAAAAGCGATCTCTAATTCTCTGTCCTCTGATGTGATCGCACATCAGAGGACAGAGAAATAGGGGGATTCGGGGACCCTATCATACTCACCCGGTGTCCCTGGGTCCTCCTGCGTCTCCTCTTGCCGGCCGGCTTCTTCCTCGGGAAAGAAAATGGCGGGCGCATGCGCAGTGCGCCCGCCATCTGCTGCCATCTGCCGGCCGGCAGGAGAGACGAGTTGGGGCTAAAATTAGGGTTAGGGTTAGGGTTAGGGCTAGGGTTAGGGCTAGGGCTAGGGTTAGGGCTAGGGTTAGGGTTAGGGCTAGGGTTAGGGTTAGGGTTAGGGCTAGGGTTAGGGCTAGGGTTAGGGTTAGGGCTAGGGTTAGGGTTAGGGTTGGGGCTAAATTTAGGGTTAGGGTTGGGGCTAAATTTAGGGTTTGGGCTAGGGTTAGGGTTAGGCTACTTTCACACTAGCGTTTTTTGGCTTCCGTCACAATGCGTCGTTGGAGAAAAAACGCATCCTGCAAAAGTGCTTGCAGGATGCGTTTTTTTCTCCATTGACTTGCATTAGCGACACATTACGACGGATTGCCACACGTCCCATCCGTCGTGCGACGGATGCGTCGTGCTTTGGAGGACCGTCAGCACAAAAAACGCTACATGTAACTTTTTTTGTGCGATGTGTCCGCCATTTCCGACCGCGCATGCGTGGCCGGAACTCCGCCCCTGCCTCCCCGCACCTCATAATGGGGCAGCAGATGCGTTGAAAAAACAGCATCCGCTGCACCCGTTGTGCGGCGCTTACAACGCTAGCATCGGTACGTCGGCCCGACACACTGCGATGGGCCGAGTACGACGCTAGTGTGAAAGTAGCCTTAGGCTTCTTTCACACTTGCGTCGGTACGGGGCGGTCGCAATGCGTTGGCCCGACGTACCGACACACGTTGTGAAAATTGTGCACAACGTGGGCAGCGGATGCAGTTTTTCAACGCATCCGCTGCCCAGTCTATGTCCTGGGGAGGAGGGGGCAGAGTTACGGCCACGCATGCGTGGAAATGGCGGACGCGACGTACAAAAAAAAGGTTACATTGAACTTTTTTTGTGACGACGGTCCACCAAAACACAACGGATCCAGTGCACGATGGACGTGACGTGTGGCCATCCGTCGGTAATACAAGTCTATGGGCAAAAAAGGCATCCTGTAGGCACATTTGCAGGATCCGTTTTTTGTCCAAAACGACGGATTGCGACGGATGCCACACGACGCAAGTGTGAAAGTAGCCTTAGGGTTAGGGTTGGGGCTAAAGTTAGGGCTAGGGTTAGGGTTAAATTTAGGGTTAGGGTTGGGGCTAAAGTTAGGGTTAGGGCTAGGGTTGGGGCTAAAATTAGGGTTAGGGTTAGGGTTGGGGCTAAAGTTATGGTTAGGGTTGGGGCTAAAGTTAGGGTTAGGGTTGGGGCTAAAGTTAGGGTTAGGGTTGGGATTAGGGTTAGGGTTTGGATTAGGGTTGGTATTAGGGTTACGTTTGGGATTAGGGTTGGGATTAGGGTTATGTTTGGGATTAGGGTTGGGATTAGGGTTACGTTTGGGATTAGGATTGGGATTAGGGTTAGGGTTGGGATTAGGGTTAAGGTTAGGGTTGGGATTAGGGTTAGGGGTGTATTGGGATTAGGGTTAGGTTTGAGGTTAGGGTTGAGATTAGGGTTAGGGGTGTGTTGGATTTAGGGTTTTGATTAGGGTTATGGTTAGGGTTGAGATTAGGGCTGTTTTGGGGTTAGGGTTGTGATTATCGTTAGGGTTGTGATTAGGATTATGGATCGTGTTGAGATTAGGGTTAGGGGTGTGTTGGAGTTAGGGTTGGAGTTAGAATTGGGGGGTTTCCACTGTTTAGGTACATCAGGGGGTCTCCAAACACGACAGCCAATTTTGCGCTAAAAAAGTCAAATGGTGCTCCCTCCCTTCTGAACTCTGCCGTGCGCCCAAACAGTGGTTTACCCCCACATATGGGGCATCAGCGTACTCGGGATAAATTGGACAACAACTTTTCAATTTCTCCTGTTACCCTTGTGAAAATAAAAACTTGGGGGCTAAAAATCTTTTTTGTGGGAAAAAAAATATTTTTTTATTTTCACTACTCTGCATTATAAACTTCTGTGAAGCACTTGAGCATTCAAAGTTCTCACCACATATCTAGATAAGTTCCTTAGGGGGTCCAGTTTCCAAAATGTGGTCACTTGTGGGGGGTTTCTACTGTTTAGGTACATCAGTGGCTCTGCAAACGCAACATAACGCCCGCAGACCATTCTATCAAAAGCCTGCATTCCAAAATGGCGCTCCTTCCCTTCCGAGCTCTGCCGTGTGCCCAAACAGTGGTTTACCCCCACATATTGGGTACCAGCATACTCAGGACAAATTGGACAACAACTTTTGGGGTCCAATTTCTCTTGTTACCCTTGTGAAAATAAAAATTTTGGGGCTAAAAAATCTTTTTTGTGGGAAAAAAATATATTTTTTATTTTCACTACTCTGCATTATAAACTTCTGTGAAGCACTTGGGCATTCAAAGTTCTCACCACATATCTAGATAAGTTCCTTGGGGGGTCTAGTTTCCAAAATGGGGTCACTTGTTGGGGGTTTCTACTGTTTAGGTACATTAGGGGTCTGCAAACGCAACATAACGCCCGCAGACAATTCTATCAAAGTCTGCATTCCAAAACGGCACTCCTTCCCTTCCAAGCTCAGCCATGCACCCAAACAGTGGTTTACCCCCACATATGGGGTACCAGCATACTCAGGACAAATTGGACAACAACTTTTGGGGTCCAATTTCTCTTGTTACCCTTGTGAAAAAAAAACTTGGGGGCTAAAAAATCTTTTTTGTTAAAAAAAAAAATATTTTTTATTTTCACGACTCTGCATTATAAACTTCTGTGATGCACTTGGGCATTCAAAGTTCTCACTACACATCTAGATAAGTTCCATGGGGGGTCTAGTTTCCAAAATGGGGTCACTTTTGGGGGGTTTCTACTGTTTAGGCACATCAGGGGCTCTCCAAACGCGACATGGCGTCCGATCTCAATTCCAGTCAATTTTGCATTGAAAAGTCAAATGGCGCTCCTTTGCTTCCGAGCTCAGCCATGCGCCCAAACAGTGGTTTACCCCCACATATGGGTGTCGGCGTACTCAGGACAAATTGTACAACAACTTCTGGGGTCCATTTTCTCCTGTTACCCTTGGTAAAATAAAAATTTGGAGGCAAAAAGATCATTTTTGTAGAAAAAATGCAATTTTTTTTATTTTCACGGCTCTACGTTATAAACTTCTGTGAAGCACCTGGGGGTTTAAAGTGCTCACCACACATCTAGATAAATTCCTTAAGGGGTCTAGTTTCCAAAATGGTGTCATTTGTGGGGGGTTTCCACTGTTTAGGCACAACAGGGGCTCTCCAAACGTGACATGGCGTCCGATCTCAATTCCAGCCAATTCTACATTGAAAAAGTAAAACGACACTCCTTCTCTTCCAAGCTCTGCGGTGCGCCCAAACAGTGGTTTACCCCCACATATGGGGTATCGACATACTCAGGAGAAATTGCACATCAACTTTTGTGGTCTAATTTCTCCTGTTACCCTTGTGAAAATAAAAATTTGGGGGCAAAAAGATCATTTTTGTAGAAAAAATGCGATTTTTTATTTTCACGGCTCTACGTTATAAACTTCTGTGAAGCACTTGGGGGTTCAAGGTGCTCACCACACATCTAGATAAGTTCCTTAAGGGGTCTAGTTTCCAAAATGGTGTCACTTGTGGGGGGTTTCCACTGTTTAGGCACATCAGGGGCTCTCCAAACGCGACATGGCGTCCGATCTCAATTCCAGCCAATTCTGCATTGAAACAGTCAAACGGCACTCCTTCTCTTCCAAGCTCTGCGGTGCGCCCAAACAGTGGTTTACCTCCACATATGGGGTATCGGCGTACTCAGGAGAAATTGCACAACAAAATTTGTGGTTAAATTTCTGTTTTTACACTTCTGAAAATTAACAAAAATGGTTCTGAAGTAAAATGTTTGCAAAAAAAAGTTAAATGTTCATTTTTTTCTTCCACTTTGTTTCAGTTCCTGTGAAGTACGTAAAGGGTTAATAAACTTCTTGAATGTGGTTTTGAGCAGCTTGAGGGGTGCAGTTTTTAGAATGGTGTCACACTTGGTTATTTTCTATCATATAGACCCCTCAAAACAGGTACGGACTGGGGCTGAAATTCAGCCCTGGCATTTGAAATCACACAGGCCCATGTTGTCCCCGTCCCCATGAACCAGATGGGCTATATTACTAATATTACCCTGGATGGAGGAAAGGAAGATTTACTGCAAGACCAATATTTCTAATGATACTCGTGGAATGCTGGGGTAAGTGACGGAGTCAGCAACTTTGTGCTCCATCACAACTCTTAACAGTATGGGTGTCTTGAGAACGCCGATTCTGTTAACAATGTAGCAGACCAGGCAGCCCATGACCACATAGGCCCTTCTGGCATTTGCCAGAATTGCCAGATGGCCAGTCCGGCCCTGCCTCAAAATGACTTCAAAGGTGATGTGGTCCCTAAAAAAAACATGGTGTTGTAAAAATGAGAAATTGCTGGTCAACTTTTAACCCTTATAACTCCCTAACAAAAAAAAATTTTGATTCCAAAATTGTGCTGATGTAAAGTAGACATGTGGGAAATGTTATTTATTAACTATTTTTCGTGACATATCTCTCTGATTTAAGGGCATAAAAATACAAAGTTTGAAAATTGCAAAATTTTAAAATTTTTTGCCATATTTCCGTTTTTTTCATAAATAATCGCAAGTAATATCGAAGAAATGTTACCACTAACTTGAAGTACAATATGTCACAAAAAAACAGTCTCAGAATCAGCGGGATCCGATAAAGCGTTCCAGAGTTATAACCTCTTAAAGTGACAGTGGTCAGAATTGTAAAAATTGGCTCGGTCATTAAGTACCAAATTGGCTCTGTCACTAAGGGGTTAAGGGGAAACACGTAAATATTTTGGAGTGGCCGAGTCACAGCCCAGACCATAATCCAATTGAGAATCTGTGATCAGACTTGAAGATTGCTGCTCACCAGAGGAAACCATCTTACGTGAAGGAGATGGAGCAGTTTTGTCTTGAGAAATGGACAAAAATCCCAGTAGCAAGATGTGGAAAGCTCACAGAGCATTATCCGAAGTGACTTTCCGTTGTAATTGCCGCAAAAGGAGGCTCTACACAGTACTGACTTTAGGGGGGAAAATAGTTATGTACACTGAAGTTTTCAGTTATTTTTTCCTATTTGTTGATTGCTTCACAATAAAAGGAAAAGCAAGTTTTCACAGTTGTAGACATGTTCTTTACATGGACTGATGCAAACCCTAAAAAAACAAAACAATGACATTCCAGGTTGTAAGGTAGCAAAAACATGAAACATATCAAGGGGAGTGAATACTTTCTCAAGCCACTGTATAGGGGAGGCAGTAGGCCAACCTAAAGAAATGTGTTTTTAGGGAACAGTTTAAACTGTGGATATGGGGAATTAACTGTATTGCTTGGGGTAGTGTATTCCAGAAAGCTGATGCAGCACAAGAGAAGTCCCGGAGATGAGAATGGGAGGTTCAGATTATAGATGTTCGTCTTGGGTCATTAGCAGAACAAGGACAGGTGGTAGACAGAGATGAGGGAGGAGCAGGTTTGGACTAGCCATCTGGCAAATGCCAGATGGGCGGGGTGGCCGCATTACCTGCTATTAACTGTGACGGCGCACAGGCTCTGTCACTTGCTCAGGCAGGCCGCATGCATCTCTTCTGCTAAGGGTCTGTGGGAGATTTTCATAGTGTGTGGGGGCTGTCATGGATATTATACTCTGTGGAGGTCTACAGGGTACAGTATACTATGGAGTGCTGTGGTGACCTACATTCTGTATGGGGTGATAAAGGGGTACTTCAAACTTAGGGGTGGTTATGGGGGACATCATACATTTTATAGGGATTTGTGGTGCACCTCACACTCTATATTAGGGGAGGTAGTGAATACCATAATATATGGGGGTTGTGGTGGCCATTAGGGTTGAGCGAAACGGATCAGTCATTTTCATAAGTCGCCGACTTTTGGCAAAGTCGGGTTTCATGAAACCCGACCCGATCCCAGCGTGGGATCGGCCATGCGGTACACGATCTTTGCGCCAAAGTCGCGTTTCATATGACGCTTAAAGCGCCATTTTTCAGCCAATGAAGGTGCACGCAGAGTGTGGGCAGCGTGATGACATAGGTCCTGGTCCCCACCATCTTAGAGAAGGGCATGGTAGTGATTGGCTTGCTTTCTGCGGCGTCACAGGGACTATAAAGGGGCGTTCCCGCCGACCGCCATCTTACTGCTGCTGATCTGAGCGTAGGGAGAGGATGCTGTCGCTTCGTCAGAAGCAGGGATAGCGTTAGGCAGGGTAAATTGACCCCAAAACCGCTTGTGCTGTAGCGATTTCCACTGTCCAACACCACCTTTTCTTTGCAGGGGCGGTGGAGGCTAGATTTCTCTTCATCATCTCTGTAGGTTATAAGGCTCCCTGATAGCTGCGTTGCTGTGTGTACGCTGCTGTGCAAAGCAACTGCTTTCTTCAAAGCACAAATCCTGTTGCTCCTTACTTTCTGCACAGCTATCTTGTTAGTTTGTCCACACTTATGACTTTTGTGTGCAGCAGTCCTTTTTATTGCTGCCTGCCACACTTTTCTGAGATTACTGTAGGGAGATAGTAATTGTAGTACTTTTTTTTTGTTATATCTCTTCAAGCCACTTTCTGCCACAGAAAACCTACTGCATAACAGTGTGCTTGATTTCTTCCTAATTCTCCCATAAAACAAAAAAAAAGTGGGAGATTAAGACTGGCAAATCTGCATTAGTGCCAGTCCTGTGTGTGGCTTCTGTCTTTTTTTTCTGCCACAGAAAACCTACTGTATAACAGTGTGC
This sequence comes from Ranitomeya variabilis, assembly GCF_051348905.1. NCBI lineage: Eukaryota > Metazoa > Chordata > Amphibia > Anura > Dendrobatidae > Ranitomeya > Ranitomeya variabilis. The sequence goes on along the minus strand of NC_135233.1, from coordinate 595,214,800 downwards.
CTGATTTCTTCCTAATTCTCCCATAAAACAAAAAAAAAAGTGGGAGATTAAGACTGGCAAATCTGCATTAGTGCCAGTCCTGTGTGTGGCATCTGTCTTTTTTTTCTGCCACAGAAAACCTACTGTATAACAGTGTGCCTGATTTCTTTCTAATTCTCCCATAAAACAAAAAAAAAAGTGGGAAATTAAGACTGGCAAATCTGCAGTAGTGCCAGTCCTGTGTGTGGCTTCTGTCTTTTTTTTCTGCCACAGAAAACCTACTGTATAACAGTGTGCCTGATTTCTTCCTAATTCTCCCATAAAAAAAAAAAAATTGGGAGATTAAGACTGGCAAATCTGCATTAGTGCCAGTCCTGTGTGTGGCATCTGTCTTTTTTTTTTGTGCCACAGAAAACCTACTGTGTAGCAGTGGGCCTGATTTCTTCACAATTCTCCCATAAAAAAAAAAAAAGTGGGAGATTAAGACTGGCAAATCTGCATTAGTGCCAGTCCTGTGTGTGGCATCTGTCTTTTTTTTTTGTGCCACAGAAAACCTACTGTGTAGCAGTGGGCCTGATTTCTTCACAATTCTCCCATAAAAAAAAAAAAGTGGGAGATTAAGACTGGCAAATCTGCATTAGTGCCAGTCCTGTGTGTGGCTTCTGTCTTTTTTTTTCTGCCACAGAAAACCTACTGTATAACAGTGTGCCTGATTTCTTCCTAATTCTCCCATAAAACAAAAAAAAATTGGGAGATTAAGACTGGCAAATCTGCATTAGTGCCAGTCCTGTGTGTGGCATCTGTCTTTTTTTTTCTGCCACAGAAAACCTACTGTGTAGCAGTGGGCCTGATTTCTTCACAATTCTCCCATAAAACAAAAAAAAAAGTGGGAGATTAAGACTGGCAAATCTGCATTAGTGCCAGTCCTGTGTGTGGCTTCTGGGTTTTTTTTCTGCCACAGAAAACCTACTGTATAACAGTGTGCCTGATTTCTTCCTAATTCTCCCATAAAACAAAAAAAAAAGTGGGAGATTAAGACTGGCAAATCTGCATTAGTGCCAGTCCTGTGTGTGGCATCTGTCTTTTTTTTTCTGCCACAGAAAACCTACTGTATAACAGTGTGCCTGATTTCTTTCTAATTCTCCCATAAAACAACAAAAAAATTGGGAAATTAAGACTGGCAAATCTGCAGTAGTGCCAGTCCTGTGTGTGGCTTCTGTCTTTTTTTTCTGCCACAGAAAACCTACTGTATAACAGTGTGCCTGATTTCTTCCTAATTCTCCCATAAAACAAAAAAAATAAAGTGGGAGATTAAGACTGGCAAATCTGCATTAGTGCCAGTCCTGTGTGTGGCTTCTGTTTTTTTTTTCTGCCACAGAAAACCTACTGTATAACAATGTGCCTGATTTCTTTCTAATTCTCCCATAAAACAAAAAAAAAAGTGGAAGATTAAGACTGGCAAATCTGCATTAGTGCCAGTCCTGTGTGTGGCTTCTGTCTTTTTTTTCTGCCACAGAAAACCTACTGTATAACAGTGTGCCTGATTTCTTCCTAATTCTCCCATAAAACAAAAAAAAAGTGGGAGATTAAGACTGGCAAATCTGCATTAGTGCCAATCCTGTGTGTGGCATCTGTCTTTTTTTTTCTGCCACAGAAAACCTACTGTATAGCAGTGTGCCTGATTTCTTTCTAATTCTCCCATAAAACAAAAAAAAAGTGGGAGATTAAGACTGGCAAATCTGCATTAGTGCCAGTCCTGTGTGTGGCATCTGTTTGTTTTTTTCTGCCACAGAAAACCGACTGTATAACAGTGTGCCTGATTTCTTTCTAATTCTCCCATAAAACAAAAAAAAGTGGGAGATTAAGACTGGCAAATCTGCATTAGTGCCAGTCCTGTGTGTGGCTTCTGTTTTTTTTTTTCTGCCACAGAAAACCTACTGTATAACAATGTGCTTGATTTCTTTCTAATTCTCCCATAAAACAAAAAAAAAAGTGGGAGATTAAGACTGGCAAATCTGCACTAGTGCCAGTCCTGTGTGTGGCTTCTGTCTTTTTTTTCTGCCACAGAAAACCTACTGTATAACAGTGTGCCTGATTTCTTCCTAATTCTCCCATAAAACAAAAAAAAAGTGGGAGATTAAGACTGGCAAATCTGCATTAGTGCCAATCCTGTGTATGGCATCTGTCTTTTTTTTCTGCCACAGAAAACCTACTGTATAGCAGTGTGCCTGATTTCTTTCTAATTCTCCCATAAAACAAAAAAAAAGTGGGAGATTAAGACTGGCAAATCTGCATTAGTGCCAGTCCTGTGTGTGGCATCTGTTTGTTTTTTTCTGCCACAGAAAACCGACTGTATAACAGTGGACCAGATTTCTTCCTAATTCTCCCATAAAACAAAAAAAATAAAGTGGGAGATTAAGACTGGCAAATCTGCATTAGTGCCAGTCCTGTGTGTGGCTTCTGTCTTTTTTTTCTGCCACAGAAAACCTACTATATAACAGTGTGCCTGATTTCTTTCTAATTCTCCCATAAAACAAAAAAAAGTGGGAGATTAAGACTGGCAAATCTGCATTAGTGCCAGTCCTGTGTGTGGCATCTGTCTTTTTTTTTCTGCCACAGAAAACCTACTGTATAACAGTGTGCCTGATTTCTTCCTAATTCTCCCATAAAACAAAAAAAAAGTGGGAGATTAAGACTGGCAAATCTGCAGTAGTGCCAGTCCTGTGTGTGGTTTCTGTCTTTTTTTCTGCCACAGAAAACCTACTGTATAACAGTGTGCCTGATTTCTTCCTAATTCTCCCATAAAACAAAAAAAAAGTGGGAGATTAAGACTGGCAAATCTGCAGTAGTGCCAGTCCTGTGTGTGGCATCTGTCTTTTTTTTTCTGCCACAGAAAACCTACTGTATAACAGTGTGCCTGATTTCTTTCTAATTCTCCCATAAAACAAAAAAAAAAGTGGGAAATTAAGACTGGCAAATCTGCAGTAGTGCCAGTCCTGTGTGTGGCTTCTGTCTTTTTTTTCTGCCACAGAAAACCTACTGTATAACAGTGTGCCTGATTTCTTCCTAATTCTCCCATAAAAAAAAAAAAATTGGGAGATTAAGACTGGCAAATCTGCATTAGTGCCAGTCCTGTGTGTGGCTTCTGTCTTTTTTTTCTGCCGCAGAAAACCTACTGTATAACAGTGTGCCTGATTTCTTTCTAATTCTCCCATAAAACAAAAAAAAATTTTGAGATTAAGACTGGCAAATCTGCATTAGTGCCAGTCCTGTGTGTGGCATCTTTCTTTTTTTTTCTGCCACAGAAAACCTACTGTATAACAGTGTGCCTGATTTCTTCCTAATTCTCCCATAAAACAAAAAAAAAAGTGGGAGATTAAGACTGGCAAATCTGCATTAGTGCCAGTCCTGTGTGTGGCATGTCTTTTTTTTTTGTGCCACAGAAAACCTACTGTGTAGCAGTGGGCCTGATTTCTTCACAATTCTCCCATAAAAAAAAAAAAAAAAAGTGGGAGATTAAGACTGGCAAATCTGCATTAGTGCCAGTCCTGTGTGTGGCTTCTGTCTTTTTATTCTGCCACAGAAAACCTACTGTATAACAGTGTGCCTGATTTCTTCCTAATTCTCCCATAAAACAAAAAAAAAAGTGGGAAATTAAGACTGGCAAATCTGCATTAGTGCCAGTCCTGTGTGTGGCTTCTGTCTTTTTTTTCTGCCACAGAAAACCTACTGTATAACAGTGTGCCTGATTTCTTCCTAATTCTCCCATAAAACAAAAAAAAAAGTGGGAGATTAAGACTGGCAAATCTGCATTAGTGCCAGTCCTGTGTGTGGCTTCTGTCTTTTTGTTTCTGCCACAGAAAACCTACTCTATAACAGTGTGCCTGATTTCTTCCTAATTCTCCCATAAAACAAAAAAAAATTGGGAGATTAAGACTGGCAAATCTGCATTAGTGACAGTCCTGTGTGTGGCATCTGTCTTTTTTTTTCTGCCACAGAAAACCTACTGTGTAGCAGTGGGCCTGATTTCTTCACAATTCTCCCATAAAACAAAAAAAAAAGTGGGAGATTAAGACTGGCAAATCTGCATTAATGCCAGTCCTGTGTGTGGCTTCTGGGTTTTTTTTCTGCCACAGACAACCTACTGTATAACAGTGTGCCTGATTTCTTCCTAATTCTCCCATAAAACAAAAAAAAAAGTGGGAGATTAAGACTGGCAAATCTGCATTAGTGCCAGTCCTGTGTGTGGCATCTGTCTTTTTTTTTCTGCCACAGAAAACCTACTGTATAACAGTGTGCCTGATTTCTTTCTAATTCTCCCATAAAACAACAAAAAAAGTGGGAAATTAAGACTGGCAAATCTGCAGTAGTGCCAGTCCTGTGTGTGGCTTCTGTCTTTTTTTTCTGCCACAGAAAACCTACTGTATAACAGTGTGCCTGATTTCTTCCTAATTCTCCCATAAAACAAAAAAAATAAAGTGGGAGATTAAGACTGGCAAATCTGCATTAGTGCCAGTCCTGTGTGTGGCTTCTGTCTTTTTTTTCTGCCACAGAAAACCTACTGTATAATAGTGTGCCTGATTTCTTTCTAATTCTCCCATAAAACAAAAAAAAGTGGGAGATTAAGACTGGCAAATCTGCATTAGTGCCAGTCCTGTGTGTGGCTTCTGTTTTTTTTTTTCTGCCACAGAAAACCTACTGTATAACAATGTGCCTGATTTCTTTCTAATTCTCCCATAAAACAAAAAAAAAAGTGGAAGATTAAGACTGGCAAATCTGCATTAGTGCCAGTCCTGTGTGTGGCTTCTGTCTTTTTTTTCTGCCACAGAAAACCTACTGTATAACAGTGTGCCTGATTTCTTCCTAATTCTCCCATAAAACAAAAAAAAAGTGGGAGATTAAGACTGGCAAATCTGCATTAGTGCCAATCCTGTGTGTGGCATCTGTCTTTTTTTTTCTGCCACAGAAAACCTACTGTATAGCAGTGTGCCTGATTTCTTTCTAATTCTCCCATAAAACAAAAAAAAAGTGGGAGATTAAGACTGGCAAATCTGCATTAGTGCCAGTCCTGTGTGTGGCATCTGTTTGTTTTTTTCTGCCACAGAAAACCGACTGTATAACAGTGTGCCTGATTTCTTCCTAATTCTCCCATAAAACAAAAAAAATAAAGTGGGAGATTAAGACTGGCAAATCTGCATTAGTGCCAGTCCTGTGTGTGGCTTCTGTCTTTTTTTTCTGCCACAGAAAACCTACTGTATAATAGTGTGCCTGATTTCTTTCTAATTCTCCCATAAAACAAAAAAAAGTGGGAGATTAAGACTGGCAAATCTGCATTAGTGCCAGTCCTGTGTGTGGCTTCTGTTTTTTTTTTTCTGCCACAGAAAACCTACTGTATAACAATGTGCCTGATTTCTTTCTAATTCTCCCATAAAACAAATAAAAAAGTGGAAGATTAAGACTGGCAAATCTGCATTAGTGCCAGTCCTGTGTGTGGCTTCTGTCTTTTTTTTCTGCCACAGAAAACCTACTGTATAACAGTGTGCCTGATTTCTTCCTAATTCTCCCATAAAACAAAAAAAAAGTGGGAGATTAAGACTGGCAAATCTGCATTAGTGCCAATCCTGTGTGTGGCATCTGTCTTTTTTTTTCTGCCACAGAAAACCTACTGTATAGCAGTGTGCCTGATTTCTTTCTAATTCTCCCATAAAACAAAAAAAAAGTGGGAGATTAAGACTGGCAAATCTGCATTAGTGCCAGTCCTGTGTGTGGCATCTGTTTGTTTTTTTCTGCCACAGAAAACCGACTGTATAACAGTGGGCCAGATTTCTTCCTAATTCTCCCATAAAACAAAAAAAATAAAGTGGGAGATTAAGACTGGCAAATCTGCATTAGTGCCAGTCCTGTGTGTGGCTTCTGTCTTTTTTTTCTGCCACAGAAAACCTACTGTATAACAGTGTGCCTGATTTCTTTCTAATTCTCCCATAAAACAAAAAAAAGTGGGAGATTAAGACTGGCAAATCTGCATTAGTGCCAGTCCTGTGTGTGGCTTCTGTTTTTTTTTTCTGCCACAGAAAACCTACTGTATAACAATGTGCCTGATTTCTTTCTAATTCTCCCATAAAACAAAAAAAAAGTGGGAGATTAAGACTGGCAAATCTGCATTAGTGCCAATCCTGTGTGTGGCATCTGTCTTTTTTTCTGCCACAGAAAACCTACTGTATAGCAGTGTGCCTGATTTCTTTCTAATTCTCCCATAAAACAAAAAAAAGTGGGAGATTAAGACTGGCAAATCTGCATTAGTGCCAGTCCTGTGTGTGGCATCTGTTTGTTTTTTTCTGCCACAGAAAACCGACTGTATAACAGTGGGCCAGATTGCTTCCTAATTCTCCCATAAAACAAAAAAAATAAAGTGGGAGATTAAGACTGGCAAATCTGCACTAGTGCCAGTCCTGTGTGTGGCTTCTGTCTTTTTTTTCTGCCACAGAAAACCTACTGTATAACAGTGTGCCTGATTTCTTTCTAATTCTCCCATAAAACAAAAAAAAGTGGGAGATTAAGACTTGCAAATCTGCATTAGTGCCAGTCCTGTGTGTGGCATCTGTCTTTTTTTTCTGCCACAGAAAACCTACTGTATAACAGTGTGCCTGATTTCTTCCTAATTCTCCCATAAAACAAAAAAAAAGTGGGAGATTAAGACTGGCAAATCTGCAGTAGTGCCAGTCCTGTGTGTGGCTTCTGTCTTTTTTTCTGCCACAGAAAACCTACTGTATAACAGTGTGCCTGATTTCTTCCTAATTCTCCCATAAAACAAAAAAAAAGTGGGAGATTAAGACTGGCAAATCTGCAGTAGTGCCAGTCCTGTGTGTGGCATCTGTCTTTTTTTTCTGCCACAGAAAACCTACTGTATAACAGTGTGCCTGATTTCTTCCTAATTCTCCCATAAAACAAAAAAAAAGTGGGAGATTAAGACTGGCAAATCTGCATTAGTGCCAGTCCTGTGTGTGGCATCTGTCTTTTTTTTTCAGCCACAGAAAACCTACTGTATAACAGTGTGCCTGATTTCTTTCTAATTCTCCCATAAAACAAAAAAAAAAGTGGGAAATTAAGACTGGCAAATCTGCAGTAGTGCCAGTCCTGTGTGTGGCTTCTGTCTTTTTTTTCTGCCACAGAAAACCTACTGTATAACAGTGTGCCTGATTTCTTCCTAATTCTCCCATAAAAAAAAAAAAATTGGGAGATTAAGACTGGCAAATCTGCATTAGTGCCAGTCCTGTGTGTGGCATCTGTTTGTTTTTTTCTGCCACAGAAAACCGACTGTATAACAGTGGGCCAGATTTCTTCCTAATTCTCCCATAAAACAAAAAAAATAAAGTGGGAGATTAAGACTGGCAAATCTGCATTAGTGCCAGTCCTGTGTGTGGCTTCTGTCTTTTTTTTCTGCCACAGAAAACCTACTGTATAACAGTGTGCCTGATTTCTTTCTAATTCTCCCATAAAACAAAAAAAAGTGGGAGATTAAGACTGGCAAATCTGCATTAGTGCCAGTCCTGTGTGTGGCTTCTGTTTTTTTTTTTCTGCCACAGAAAACCTACTGTATAACAATGTGCCTGATTTCTTTCTAATTCTCCCATAAAACAAAAAAAAAAGTGGGAGATTAAGACTGGCAAATCTGCATTAGTGCCAGTCCTGTGTGTGGCTTCTGTCTTTTTTTTCTGCCACAGAAAACCTACTGTATAACAGTGTGCCTGATTTCTTCCTAACTCTCCCATAAAACAAAAAAAAAGTGGGAGATTAAGACTTGCAAATCTGCATTAGTGCCAATCCTGTGTGTGGCATCTGTCTTTTTTTTTCTGCCACAGAAAACCTACTGTATAGCAGTGTGCCTGATTTCTTTCTAATTCTCCCATAAAACAAAAAAAAAGTGGGAGATTAAGACTGGCAAATCTGCATTAGTGCCAGTCCTGTGTGTGGCTTCTGTCTTTTTTTTCTGCCACAGAAAACCTACTGTATAACAGTGTGCCTGATTTCTTCCTAATTCTCCCATAAAACAAAAAAAAAGTGGGAGATTAAGACTGGCAAATCTGCATTAGTGCCAATCCTGTGTATGGCATCTGTCTTTTTTTTCTGCCACAGAAAACCTACTGTATAGCAGTGTGCCTGATTTCTTTCTAATTCTTCCATAAAACAAAAAAAAAGTGGGAGATTAAGACTGGCAAATCTGCATTAGTGCCAGTCCTGTGTGTGGCATCTGTTTGTTTTTTTCTGCCACAGAAAACCGACTGTATAACAGTGGACCAGATTTCTTCCTAATTCTCCCATAAAACAAAAAAAATAAAGTGGGAGATTAAGACTGGCAAATCTGCATTAGTGCCAGTCCTGTGTGTGGCTTCTGTCTTTTTTTTCTGCCACAGAAAACCTACTATATAACAGTGTGCCTGATTTCTTTCTAATTCTCCCATAAAACAAAAAAAAGTGGGAGATTAAGACTGGCAAATCTGCATTAGTGCCAGTCCTGTGTGTGGCATCTGTCTTTTTTTCTGCCACAGAAAACCTACTGTATAACAGTGTGCCTGATTTCTTCCTAATTCTCCCATAAAACAAAAAAAAAGTGGGAGATTAAGACTGGCAAATCTGCAGTAGTGCCAGTCCTGTGTGTGGCTTCTGTCTTTTTTTCTGCCACAGAAAACCTACTGTATAACAGTGTGCCTGATTTCTTCCTAATTCTCCCATAAAACAAAAAAAAAGTGGGAGATTAAGACTGGCAAATCTGCAGTAGTGCCAGTCCTGTGTGTGGCATCTGTCTTTTTTTTTCTGCCACAGAAAACCTACTGTATAACAGTGTGCCTGATTTCTTCCTAATTCTCCCATAAAACAAAAAAAAAGTGGGAGATTAAGACTGGCAAATCTGCATTAGTGCCAGTCCTGTGTGTGGCATCTGTCTTTTTTTTCTGCCACAGAAAACCTACTGTGTAGCAGTGGGCCTGATTTCTTCACAATTCTCCCATAAAACAAAAAAAATAGTGGGAGATTAAGACTGGCAAATCTGCATTAGTGCCAGTCCTGTGTGTGGCTTCTGTCTTTTTGTTTCTGCCACAGAAAACCTACTCTATAACAGTGTGCCTGATTTCTTCCTAATTCTCCCATAAAACAAAAACAAATTGGGAGATTAAGACTGGCAAATCTGCATTAGTGACAGTCCTGTGTGTGGCATCTGTCTTTTTTTTTCTGCCACAGAAAACCTACTGTGTAGCAGTGGGCCTGATTTCTTCACAATTCTCCCATAAAACAAAAAAAAAAGTGGGAGATTAAGACTGGGAAATCTGCATTAATGCCAGTCCTGTGTGTGGCTTCTGGGTTTTTTTTCTGCCACAGACAACCTACTGTATAACAGTGTGCCTGATTTCTTCCTAATTCTCCCATAAAACAAAAAAAAAAGTGGGAGATTAAGACTGGCAAATCTGCATTAGTGCCAGTCCTGTGTGTGGCTTCTGTCTTTTTTTTCTGCCACAGAAAACCTACTGTATAACAGTGTGCCTGATTTCTTCCTAATTCTCCCATAAAACAAAAAAAAAGTGGGAGATTAAGACTGGCAAATCTGCATTAGTGCCAATCCTGTGTGTGGCATCTGTCTTTTTTTTTCTGCCACAGAAAACCTACTGTATAGCAGTGTGCCTGATTTCTTTCTAATTCTCCCATAAAACAAAAAAAAAGTGGGAGATTAAGACTGGCAAATCTGCATTAGTGCCAGTCCTGTGTGTGGCTTCTGTTTTTTTTTTCTGCCACAGAAAACCTACTGTATAACAATGTGCCTGATTTCTTTCTAATTCTCCCATAAAACAAAAAAAAAAGTGGGAGATTAAGACTGGCAAATCTGCATTAGTGCCAATCCTGTGTGTGGCATCTGTCTTTTTTTTTCTGCCACAGAAAACCTACTGTATAGCAGTGTGCCTGATTTCTTTCTAATTCTCCCATAAAACAAAAAAAAAGTGGGAGATTAAGACTGGCAAATCTGCATTAGTGCCAGTCCTGTGTGTGGCATCTGTTTGTTTTTTTCTGCCACAGAAAACCGACTGTATAACAGTGGGCCAGATTGCTTCCTAATTCTCCCATAAAACAAAAAAAATAAAGTGGGAGATTAAGACTGGCAAATCTGCATTAGTGCCAGTCCTGTGTGTGGCTTCTGTCTTTTTTTTCTGCCACAGAAAACCTACTGTATAACAGTGTGCCTGATTTCTTTCTAATTCTCCCATAAAACAAAAAAAAGTGGGAGATTAAGACTTGCAAATCTGCATTAGTGCCAGTCCTGTGTGTGGCATCTGTCTTTTTTTTCTGCCACAGAAAACCTACTGTATAACAGTGTGCCTGATTTCTTCCTAATTCTCCCATAAAACAAAAAAAAAGTGGGAGATTAAGACTGGCAAATCTGCAGTAGTGCCAGTCCTGTGTGTGGCTTCTGTCTTTTTTTCTGCCACAGAAAACCTACTGTATAACAGTGTGCCTGATTTCTTCCTAATTCTCCCATAAAACAAAAAAAAAGTGGGAGATTAAGACTGGCAAATCTGCAGTAGTGCCAGTCCTGTGTGTGGCATCTGTCTTTTTTTTCTGCCACAGAAAACCTACTGTATAACAGTGTGCCTGATTTCTTCCTAATTCTCCCATAAAACAAAAAAAAAGTGGGAGATTAAGACTGGCAAATCTGCATTAGTGCCAGTCCTGTGTGTGGCATCTGTCTTTTTTTTTCAGCCACAGAAAACCTACTGTATAACAGTGTGCCTGATTTCTTTCTAATTCTCCCATAAAACAAAAAAAAGTGGGAGATTAAGACTGGCAAATCTGCATTAGTGCCAGTCCTGTGTGTGGCATCTGTTTGTTTTTTTCTGCCACAGAAAACCGACTGTATAACAGTGGGCCAGATTTCTTCCTAATTCTCCCATAAAACAAAAAAAATAAAGTGGGAGATTAAGACTGGCAAATCTGCATTAGTGCCAGTCCTGTGTGTGGCTTCTGTCTTTTTTTTCTGCCACAGAAAACCTACTGTATAACAGTGTGCCTGATTTCTTCCTAATTCTCCCATAAAACAAAAAAAAAGTGGGAGATTAAGACTGGCAAATCTGCATTAGTGCCAATCCTGTGTATGGCATCTGTCTTTTTTTTCTGCCACAGAAAACCTACTGTATAGCAGTGTGCCTGATTTCTTTCTAATTCTTCCATAAAACAAAAAAAAAGTGGGAGATTAAGACTGGCAAATCTGCATTAGTGCCAGTCCTGTGTGTGGCATCTGTTTGTTTTTTTCTGCCACAGAAAACCGACTGTATAACAGTGGACCAGATTTCTTCCTAATTCTCCCATAAAACAAAAAAAATAAAGTGGGAGATTAAGACTGGCAAATCTGCATTAGTGCCAGTCCTGTGTGTGGCTTCTGTCTTTTTTTTCTGCCACAGAAAACCTACTATATAACAGTGTGCCTGATTTCTTTCTAATTCTCCCATAAAACAAAAAAAAGTGGGAGATTAAGACTGGCAAATCTGCATTAGTGCCAGTCCTGTGTGTGGCATCTGTCTTTTTTTCTGCCACAGAAAACCTACTGTATAACAGTGTGCCTGATTTCTTCCTAATTCTCCCATAAAACAAAAAAAAAGTGGGAGATTAAGACTGGCAAATCTGCAGTAGTGCCAGTCCTGTGTGTGGCTTCTGTCTTTTTTTCTGCCACAGAAAACCTACTGTATAACAGTGTGCCTGATTTCTTCCTAATTCTCCCATAAAACAAAAAAAAAGTGGGAGATTAAGACTGGCAAATCTGCAGTAGTGCCAGTCCTGTGTGTGGCATCTGTCTTTTTTTTTCTGCCACAGAAAACCTACTGTATAACAGTGTGCCTGATTTCTTCCTAATTCTCCCATAAAACAAAAAAAAAGTGGGAGATTAAGACTGGCAAATCTGCATTAGTGCCAGTCCTGTGTGTGGCATCTGTCTTTTTTTTTCTGCCACAGAAAACCTACTGTATAACAGTGTGCCTGATTTCTTTCTAATTCTCCCATAAAACAAAAAAAAAAGTGGGAAATTAAGACTGGCAAATCTGCAGTAGTGCCAGTCCTGTGTGTGGCTTCTGTCTTTTTTTTCTGCCACAGAAAACCTACTGTATAACAGTGTGCCTGATTTCTTCCTAATTCTCCCATAAAAAAAAAAAAATTGGGAGATTAAGACTGGCAAATCTGCATTAGTGCCAGTCCTGTATGTGGCTTCTGTCTTTTTTTTCTGCCACAGAAAACCTACTGTATAACAGTGTGCCTGATTTCTTTCTAATTCTCCCATAAAACAAAAAAAAAGTGGGAGATTAAGACTGGCAAATCTGCATTAGTGCCAGTCCTGTGTGTGGCATCTTTCTTTTTTTTTTCTGCCACAGAAAACCTACTGTATAACAGTGTGCCTGATTTCTTTCTAATTCTCCCATAAAACAAAAAAAAAGTGGGAGATTAAGACTGGCAAATCTGCATTAGTGCCAGTCCTGTGTGTGGCTTCTGTCTTTTTTTTCTGCCACAGAAAACCTACTGTATAACAGTGTGCCTGATTTCTTCCTAATTCTCCCATAAAACAAAAAAAAATTGGGAGATTAAGACTGGCAAATCTGCATTAGTGCCAGTCCTGTGTGTGGCATCTGTCTTTTTTTTCTGCCACAGAAAACCTACTGTGTAGCAGTGGGCCTGATTTCTTCACAATTCTCCCATAAAACAAAAAAAATAGTGGGAGATTAAGACTGGCAAATCTGCATTAGTGCCAGTCCTGTGTGTGGCTTCTGTCTTTTTGTTTCTGCCACAGAAAACCTACTCTATAACAGTGTGCCTGATTTCTTCCTAATTCTCCCATAAAACAAAAAAAAATTGGGAGATTAAGACTGGCAAATCTGCATTAGTGACAGTCCTGTGTGTGGCATCTGTCTTTTTTTTCTGCCACAGAAAACCTACTGTGTAGCAGTGGGCCTGATTTCTTCACAATTCTCCCATAAAACAAAAAAAAAAGTGGGAGATTAAGACTGGCAAATCTGCATTAGTGCCAGTCCTGTGTGTGGCTTCTGGGTTTTTTTTCTGCCACAGAAAACCTACTGTATAACAGTGTGCCTGATTTCTTCCTAATTCTCCCATAAATCAAAAAAAAAGTGGGAGATTAAGACTGGCAAATCTGCAGTAGTGCCAGTCCTGTGTGTGGCATCTTTCTTTTTTTTTTCTGCCACAGAAAACCTACTGTATAACAGTGTGCCTGATTTCTTTCTAATTCTCCCATAAAACAAAAAAAAAGTGGGAGATTAAGACTGGCAAATCTGCATTAGTGCCAGTCCTGTGTGTGGCTTCTGTCTTTTTTTTTCTGCCACAGAAAACCTACTGTATAACAGTGTGCCTGATTTCTTCCTAATTCTCCCATAAAACAAAAAAAAAATTGGGAGATTAAGACTGGCAAATCTGCATTAGTGCCAGTCCTGTGTGTGGCATCTGTCTTTTTTTTCTGCCACAGAAAACCTACTGTGTAGCAGTGGGCCTGATTTCTTCACAATTCTCCCATAAAACAAAAAAAATAGTGGGAGATTAAGACTGGCAAATCTGCATTAGTGCCAGTCCTGTGTGTGGCTTCTGTCTTTTTGTTTCTGCCACAGAAAACCTACTCTATAACAGTGTGCCTGATTTCTTCCTAATTCTCCCATAAAACAAAAAAAAATTGGGAGATTAAGACTGGCAAATCTGCATTAGTGACAGTCCTGTGTGTGGCATCTGTCTTTTTTTTTCTGCCACAGAAAACCTACTGTGTAGCAGTGGGCCTGATTTCTTCACAATTCTCCCATAAAACAAAAAAAAAAGTGGGAGATTAAGACTGGCAAATCTGCATTAGTGCCAGTCCTGTGTGTGGCTTCTGGGTTTTTTTTCTGCCACAGAAAACCTACTGTATAACAGTGTGCCTGATTTCTTCCTAATTCTCCCATAAATCAAAAAAAAAGTGGGAGATTAAGACTGGCAAATCTGCAGTAGTGCCAGTCCTGTGTGTGGCTTCTGTCTTTTTTTCTGCCACAGAAAACCTACTGTATAACAGTGTGCCTGATTTCTTCCTAATTCTCCCATAAAACAAAAAAAAAGTGGGAGATTAAGACTGGCAAATCTGCAGTAGTGCCAGTCCTGTGTGTGGCATCTGTCTTTTTTTTTCTGCCACAGAAAACCTACTGTATAACAGTGTGCCTGATTTCTTCCTAATTCTCCCATAAAACAAAAAAAAAAGTGGGAGATTAAGACTGGCAAATCTGCATTAGTGCCAGTCCTGTGTGTGGCATCTGTCTTTTTTTTTCTGCCACAGAAAACCTACTGTATATCAGTGTGCCTGATTTCTTTCTAATTCTCCCATAAAACAAAAAAAAAAAGTGGGAAATTAAGACTGGCAAATCTGCAGTAGTGCCAGTCCTGTGTGTGGCTTCTGTCTTTTTTTTCTGCCACAGAAAACCTACTGTATAACAGTGTGCCTGATTTCTTCCTAATTCTCCCATAAAAAAAAAAAAGTGAGAGATTAAGACTGGCAAATCTGCATTAGTGCCAGTCCTGTGTGTGGCTTCTGTCTTTTTTTTCTGCCACAGAAAACCTACTGTATAACAGTGTGCCTGATTTCTTCCTAATTCTCCCATAAAACAAAAAAAAAGTGGGAGATTAAGACTGGCAAATCTGCATTAGTGCCAATCCTGTGTGTGGCATCTGTCTTTTTTTTTCTGCCACAGAAAACCTACTGTATAGCAGTGTGCCTGATTTCTTTCTAATTCTCCCATAAAACAAAAAAAAAGTGGGAGATTAAGACTGGCAAATCTGCATTAGTGCCAGTCCTGTGTGTGGCATCTGTTTGTTTTTTTCTGCCACAGAAAACCGACTGTATAACAGTGGGCCAGATTTCTTCCTAATTCTCCCATAAAACAAAAAAAATAAAGTGGGAGATTAAGACTGGCAAATCTGCATTAGTGCCAGTCCTGTGTGTGGCTTCTGTCTTTTTTTTCTGCCACAGAAAACCTACTGTATAACAGTGTGCCTGATTTCTTTCTAATTCTCCCATAAAACAAAAAAAGTGGGAGATTAAGACTGGCAAATCTGCAGTAGTGCCAGTCCTGTGTGTGGCATCTGTTTGTTTTTTTCTGCCACAGAAAACCGACTGTATAACAGTGGGCCAGATTTCTTCCTAATTCTCCCATAAAACAAAAAAAATAATGTGGGAGATTAAGACTGGCAAATCTGCATTAGTGCCAGTCCTGTGTGTGGCTTCTGTCTTTTTTTTCTGCCACAGAAAACCTACTGTATAACAGTGTGCCTGATTTCTTTCTAATTCTCCCATAAAACAAAAAAAAGTGGGAGATTAAGACTGGCAAATCTGCATTAGTGCCAGTCCTGTGTGTGGCTTCTGTTTTTTTTTCTGCCACAGAAAACCTACTGTATAACAATGTGCCTGATTTCTTTCTAATTCTCCCATAAAACAAAAAAAAAAGTGGGAGATTAAGACTGGCAAATCTGCATTAGTGCCAGTCCTGTGTGTGGCTTCTGTCTTTTTTTTCTGCCACAGAAAACCTACTGTATAACAGTGTGCCTGATTTCTTCCTAATTCTCCCATAAAACAAAAAAAAAGTGGGAGATTAAGACTGGCAAATCTGCATTAGTGCCAATCCTGTGTGTGGCTTCTGTCGTTTTTTTCTGCCACAGAAAACCTACTGTATAACAGTGTGCCTGATTTCTTTCTAATTCTCCCATAAAACAAAAAAAAAAGTGGGAGATTAAGACTGGCAAATCTGCATTAGTGCCAGTCCTGTGTGTGGCATCTGTCTTTTTTTTTCTGCCACAGAAAACCTACTGTGTAGCAGTGGGCCTGATTTCTTCACAATTCTCCCAGAAAAAAAAATAAAAGTGGGAGATTAAGATTGGCAAATCTGCATTAGTGCCAGTCCTGTGTGTGGCATTTATTTATTTTTTTCTGCCACAGAAAACCTACTGTGTAACAGTGGGCCAGATTAAATCACTTGTCTCACATATCCCCCCAAAAAATTAAAATAAAGGGAGAATAATCTTGCCAAACCTGTGCATGTGTGCGAGTGCTGTCTGTGGTATCTGTCAGTCATTTTGTGCCACAGGAACTATACCGTGATATAGTGGGCCTGATTCAATCCCTTGTCTCCCATATAAAAAAAAGAGGGACATTTCTATTGCCAGTGTGTGCATCTGCGTCAGTCCGGCTAGTGCCATATCTGCCAGCCTCTTTCTGCTAATCCAACTGTGTATTGTGTAATACAGTGGGCCTGATTTTTCCCTGCATTCTCCCACACATAAAGAGGGACATTTCTATTGCCAGTGTTTTTATCTGCGTCACTCCTGTTAGTGCCATATCTGCCAGCCTCTTTCTGCTAATCAAACTGTGTTGTTGTGTAATACAGTGGGCCTGATTTTTCCCTGCATTCTCCCACACATAAAGAGGGACATTTCTATTGCCAGTGTTTTTATCTGCGTCACTCCTGTTAGTGCCATATCTGCCAGCCTCTTTCTGCTAATCAAACTGTGTTGTGTAATACAGTGGGCCTGATTTTTCCCTGCATTCTCCCACACATAAAGAGGGACATTTCTATTGCCAGTGTTTTTATCCGCGTCACTCCTGTTAGTGCCATATCTGCCAGCCTCTTTCTGCTAATCAAACTGTGTTGTTGTGTTATACAGTGGGCCTGATTTTTCCCTGCATTCTCCCACACATAAAGAGGGACATTTCTATTGCCAGTGTTTTTATCTGCGTCAATCCTGTTAGTGCCATATCTGCCAGCCTCTTTCTGATAATCAAACTGTGTTGTTGTGTAATACAGTGGCCCTGATTTTTCCCTGCATTCTCCCACACATAAAGAGGGACATTTCTATTGCCAGTGTTTTTATCTGCGTCACTCCTGTTAGTGCCATATCTGCCAGCCTCTTTCTGCTAATCAAACTGTGTTGTGTAATACAGTGGGCCTGATTTTTCCCTGCATTCTCCCACACATAAAGAGGGACATTTCTATTGCCAGTGTTTTTATCTGCGTCAATCCTGTTAGTGCCATATCTGCCAGCCTCTTTCTGCTAATCAAACTGTGTTGTTGTGTAATACAGTGGGCCTGATTTTTCCCTGCATTCTCCCACACATAAAGAGGGACATTTCTATTGGCAGAGTTTTGATCTGTGTCACTCCTGTTAGTGCCATATCTGCCAGCCTCTTTCTGCTAATCAAACTGTGTTGTTGTGTAATACAGTGGGCCTCATTTTTCACTGCATTCTCCCACACATAAAAAAGGGACATTTATGTAGCGCCCCCACTGCCGCAGGGCTGAGGGGTACCCGGTACCGGGCCTCTGAGTCTCTGCTCTGGGGTTGTCACGGTGGCTAGACCCGGTCCGTGACCCTGCTGAGGGGCGTACAGTAATAGATGTGGATAGTGGTGGTGGTGCGGTGCAGTAAATAACGAGGACACCAGGTTGCAGTCTCTTTACCTCTTTACTGAAGATCTCTGGGTCCTCAATCCGGAATACGGTTAACCAGGCTGCGCAAGTCCGGCCGGTCCAATGGCACCTCCAGAGTTCTCTTTGCAGGTGGAAATCTGTGCCTTCCTGCTAGCGCTATGTGTTGTGGTCCTTCCCTGCTGTGCTTCCGGAAAGTCCCCACAACTGTTGTGTCTGTTTCTTAAGTTCCCTCACAACTCGATTAGATGATGTCCTGCTAATCTTCCGTCCCTCCCTGATGTTACGGTTAGGACGGCACCCGTATGACGGGTAGGCTCGGAGCTCTTCCGGGACCCTAGAGTCGCCCCTCTCCACAAGTTGCCCCCTATGTCTTCGTAGGTGATTTAGGTGAGACAGCCCGCTTATGACTGACTGTCCTGCCGTTGGTTTGAAGTATTGCTTGAAGCTAGATGTACGAATACTTCCTCGGCGTTCCGGCCGCCGGTTGTGCGCCTCAGTAGAATGTTGCCTCTGTCTCACAGCACGACTCCTACTGGTATTCTCCTTGTTGCTTTGATCTCGTTTCTCACTCAGCACAATCTATCTCGCTTCTAATCCTTCCTTGGGCACCGCTGCTATGCTGAGCAGGCACGGTCCCGTGACGTTCTCTCAAGTTGCCAGGCCTCTGTCAGGATCCCACCCCCGACAGGGGCCCTACCGAATCTTCCCCCACAACACCCTCTGCCACAAGGTGTTGCCTGGTTCCAACCCAGTCAGCTTTCTTTCTAACTTCCTGCCTGACCCCCAGTTTTACCAGTATGTGAGGAGTGGCCTAATGAATAGAACCCTTAGCTCCCCCTGGAGGCCCGACTGTGAAATGTATTGGTGTCTGTGATACCTGATCAGATGAACTCCTTCAGTGCCATCAGACGTACCATAACTCCCCTTAGTGGCAGAGCCACAGTACTGCAACGACCAGGACTCTGGGGCGCTGCACTCCCCCCCGGTTAAATCAAGTACTCCTGGACTGGGAAGAAAACAACAATACAGGTTAGCAAAAAGACATACAATTTTGAAAATGCAATAACAATAAGTAAGCTTGAACAGAGCTTCCCTTTATGGGAGGTGAGGACACTTGAATGTTACAAACATGGTTAAACATTATAAATTACAGGCTGTAAACAACTCCTGTTACCCAACCGGGTATTCTACTCAGTGCAAACTTTTGAATAATAAGTTAACATTGTCCTTGAGGACATACACTTCCTATCCACTAAAGACGTTACTTATAAAACATTATGAAACTGACTTCTTCTTCAAGGGCGTACAGACTAAACCCACTAAAGAATTATTCCGAACTCTTTCTCTTTCATTCTCCTTAATTAAATCTGCAGGACCGCCTGTCCTAACTGCTCCAGGCCTACTGCCTCTCCTTTCTTTACAGGACCGCCCCTTTCAGCCCGGGCCTACTGCCTTTTCAACTACTATACACAGTATAGAACATAACATTTACTTTCGGTTTGAAATCACTGAGCCATCCATACATGGCTCCTAAGAGGACTCACCGACTAACCCCGTACGGGTTCACTCTCTGTCCTCATTTTTCTATCAACGTTACCAATCATTTCTTACAGTCAACTAGTTGGATACATATAACTTTTACATGTAAGCATCATCATCACTTTCTTTTTGTCAAGACATTATTGCTATCTATCTGTCTTAAAGCAATACCATTCTTTAAGTGCAACAAGTGAACATCCCCTTTAAGAGGGGACCAAGTCTCTATGAGGTAGTGCAACTTCTCAAGCTGCAAATCCGTATGCAGCTAGGACTCCAATACAAGTTCCAAGAATCGTATCTTCGCAAAGAGTCCGTCTTTCGTATAAAACCAGTAGGGAACACCTTTAAGAAGGTGCAAACTTTTTACAAGCAGTTTGTATCATGCACTGTTCATGATTGCGGCAGTTCTTGATAACGAAGAAGAAAATAGAAAATAACCAAAACGCAGTAGGGATCCCGGGTGTTATGACCCCAATGGCAGAGGGTCTCAGAAATATATATTAAGTCTGCAAACACAAAAAAACAGCTCATAGGGCAATGGTAACTGGGCTAACCGTATATCTAATCCTAGCACCACAAATAGCAGCAGCCGGGGAACGTGCCTACGTTGGTTCTAGACGTCTCGCGCCAGCCGGAGAACTAACTAACCCTAGAAGGGAAAAGATAGACCTTTCTTGCCTCCAGAGAAAAGACCCCAAAAGTTGGATACAAGCCCCCAACAAATAATAACGGTGAGGTAAGAAGAAAAGACAAACGTAAGAATGAGCTAGGTATTTAGCAAAGAGAGGCCCACTGACTAATAGCAGAAAATAGTAAGATGACTTATACGGTCAGCAAAAACCCTATCAAAATTTCCACGCTGGATATTCAAGAACCCCCGAACCGTCTAACGGCCCGGGGGGAGAATACCAGCCCCCTAGAGCTTCCAGCTAAATCAGGAATCACATTTAGTACAAGCTGGACAGAAAATAAGAGCAATGCAAATAACCAAAAAACAAGGAAACAGGACTTAGCTTAATTTTGCAAGAACCAGGACCAGCAGACAGAAGCAAACAGAAAGGACTGATTACAACGATGCCAGGCACTGGACTGAGAATCCAGGAAGTTAATATAGCAACACCCCTGGACTAACGACCCAGGTGGGTGCCAAACTGAGAAAAGACAATCCCAGAATCATATCACTAGTGACCACAAGAGGGAGCCAAAAAAGTCTAATTCACAACAGTACCCCCCCTTTAAGGAGGGGTCACCGAACCCTCACCAAGACCACCAGGGCGATCAGGATGAGCAGCGTGAAAGGCACGAACTAAATCGGCCGCATGCACATCAGAGGCAACCACCCAGGAATTATCCTCCTGACCATAGCCCTTCCACTTGACCAGATACTGAAGCCTCCGCCTGGAGAGATGAGAATCCAAGATCTTCTCCATCACGTACTCCAACTCGCCCTCAACCAACACCGGAGCAGGAGGCTCAACAGAAGGAACCACAGGTACAACGTACCGCCGCAACAAAGACCTATGGAACACGTTGTGAATGGCAAACGACACAGGAAGATCCAAGCGAAAGGACACAGGATTAAGGATTTCCAATATCTTGTAAGGACCGATGAAGCGAGGCTTAAATTTAGGAGAGGAGACCTTCATAGGAACAAATCGAGAAGACAGCCATACCAAATCCCCAACACGAAGTCGGGGACCCACACCGCGACGGTGGTTGGCAAAACGCTGAGCCTTCTCCTGTGACAACTTTAAGTTGTCCACAACATGATTCCAGATATGCTGCAACCTATCCACCACGGAATCTACCCCAGGACAGTCAGAAGACTCCACATGTCCCGAGGAAAAACGAGGATGGAAACCAGAGTTGCAAAAAAAAGGCGAAACCAAGGTAGCGGAACTAGCCCGATTATTAAAGGCAAACTCAGCCAACGGCAAGAAGGTCACCCAATCATCCTGATCTGCAGAAACAAAACACCTCAAATAAGCCTCCAGAGTCTGATTAGTTCGCTCCGTTTGTCCATTAGTTTGAAGATGAAAGGCAGACGAAAACGACAAATCAATGCCCATCCTAGCACAAAAGGATCGCCAGAACCTGGAAACAAACTGGGATCCTCTGTCAGACACGATATTCTCAGGAATGCCGTGTAAACGAACCACATTCTGAAAGAACAAGGGAACCAGATCGGAAGAAGAAGGCAGTTTAGGCAAAGATACCAAATGGACCATCTTGGAAAAGCGATCACATACCACCCAGATGACAGACATTCCTTGAGACACCGGAAGATCTGAAATGAAATCCATGGAAATGTGTGTCCAAGGCCTCTTCGGGACAGGCAAGGGCAAGGGCAAGCCGCTGGCACGAGAACAGCAAGGCTTAGCCCGAGCACAAGTCCCACAGGACTGCACAAATGACCGCACATCCCGTGACAAGGAAGGCCACCAAAAGGACCTAGCCACCAGATATCTGGTGCCAAAAATTCCCGGATGCCCTGCCAACACCGAGGAATGAACCTCGGAAATGACTCTGCTGGTCCACTTATCAGGAACAAACAGTCTGTCAGGTGGACAAGAGTCAGGTCTACCAGCCTGAAATCTCTGCAACACACGTCGCAAATCCGGAGAAATGGCTGACAAGATCACTCCCTCTTTAAGAATACCAACTGGTTCTGCGACTCCAGGAGAGTCAGGCACAAAGCTCCTTGAAAGAGCATCAGCCTTCACATTCTTTGAACCTGGTAGATACGAGACCACAAAGTCAAAACGGGAGAAAAACAATGACCAACGGGCCTGTCTAGGATTCAGGCGTTTAGCAGACTCGAGATACATCAGATTCTTGTGATCAGTCAAGACCACCACACGATGCTTAGCACCCTCGAGCCAATGACGCCACTCCTCAAATGCCCACTTCATGGCCAGCAACTCCCAATTGCCAACATCATAATTCCGCTCAGCAGGCGAAAACTTCCTAGAGAAGAAAGCACATGGTCTCATTACAGAGCAACCAGGGCCTCTCTGCGACAAAACGGCCCCTGCCCCAATCTCAGAAGCATCCACTTCAACCTGAAAGGGAAGTGAGACATCAGGCTGGCACAAAACAGGCGCCGAAGTAAACCGGCGCTTCAAATCCTGGAAAGCCTCCACGGCCGCAGGAGCCCAGTTAGCAACATCAGAACCTTTCTTGGTCATATCCGTCAAAGGTTTAACAACGCTAGAAAAATTAGCGATAAAACGACGGTAGAAGTTAGCAAAACCCAAGAACTTCTGAAGACTCTTAACTGACGTGGGTTGAGTCCAATCATGAATAGCTCGGACCTTGACTGGGTCCATCTCCACTACAGAAGGGGAAAAAATAAAACCCAAAAAGGGAACCTTCTGTACTCCAAAGAGACACTTTGAGCCCTTAACAAACAAAGCATTCTCACACAAAACCTGAAACACCATCCTGACCTGCTCTACATGTGAGTCCCAATCATCAGAGAAAACCAGAATATCATCCAGATAAACAATCATAAATTTATCCAGATACTTCCAAAAAATATCATGCATAAAGGACTGAAACACTGAGGGAGCATTAGAGAGCCCAAAAGGCATCACCAAGTACTCAAAATGACCTTCGGGCGTATTAAATGCAGTCTTCCATTCATCTCCTTGCTTAATGCGCACAAGGTTGTATGCACCACGAAGATCTATCTTGGTGAACCACTTGGCACCTTTAATCCGGGCAAACAAATCCGACAACAGAGGCAAAGGATACTGAAATTTAACAGTGATTTTATTCAGAAGCCGATAGTCAATACAAGGTCTCAAAGATCCGTCCTTCTTGGCCACAAAAAAGAAACCCGCACCAAGAGGGGAAGAGGATGGACGGATATGCCCCTTCTCCAGAGACTCCTTGATATACGAACGCATTGCGGTATGCTCAGGTACAGACAGATTAAATAGTCTTCCCTTAGGAAATTTACTACCTGGAATCAAGTCTATGGCGCAGTCACAGTCCCTATGAGGAGGCAGAGCACTGGACCTGGACTCGCTGAATACATCCTGATAATCAGACAAATACTCAGGAACTTCCGAAGGAGTAGAGGAAGCAATAGACACCGGCGGGGAATCACCATGAATTCCCTGACAGCCCCAACTTGACACAGACATTGCCTTCCAGTCCAAGACTGGATTATGGGTCTGTAACCATGGCAGACCCAAAACGACCAAATCATGCATTTTATGCAGAACAAGAAAACGAATCACCTCCCGATGTTCAGGAGTCATGCACATGGTTACCTGCGTCCAAAACTGCGGTTTATTCTCTGCCAATGGCGTAGCATCAATACCTCTAAGAGGGATAGGATTTACCAACGGTTCAAGAACAAAACCACAGCGCTTGGCAAATGACAGATCCATAAGACTCAGGGCAGCACCTGAATCCACAAACGCCATAACAGGGTAGGAAGACAATGAGCAAATTAAAGTCACAGACAAAATAAATTTAGGTTGCAAATTACCAATGGCGACAGGACTAACAACCCTTGTTAGGCGTTTAGAGCATGCTGATATAACATGTGTAGAATCACCACAGTAAAAACACAACCCATTCTGACGTCTATGATTTTTCCGTTCATTTCTAGTCTGAATTCTATCACATTGCATTAATTCAGGTGTTCGTTCAGACAACACCACCAGAGGATTAGCGGTTTTGCGCTCCCGCAAACGCCGGTCAATTTGAATAGCCAGCGCCATGGAATCATTCAGACTTGTAGGAATGGAGAAACCCACCATCACATTCTTAATGGCTTCAGAAAGGCCATTTCTGAAATTTGCGGCCAGAGCACACTCATTCCACTGAGTAAGCACGGACCATTTCCGAAATTTTTGGCAATACACTTCAGCTTCATCCTGGCCCTGAGAAATAGCCAGCAAGGCTTTTTCTGCCTGAACTTCAAGATTGGGTTCCTCGTAAAGCAATCCGAGCGCCAGAAAAAACGCATCAATATTTGCCAATGCCGGATCTCCTGGCGCTAGCGAGAAGGCCCAATCCTGAGGGTTGCCCCTTAAAAAAGATAACAATTTTAACTTGCTGAGCTGAGTCTCCAGATGAACGGGGTCTCAGAGATAGAAACAATTTACAATTATTCCTGAAATTCCTAAACTTAAATCGATCTCCAGAGAACAGTTCAGGAATAGGTATTTTAGGTTCAGACATAGGACTACTGGTAACAAAATCTTGTATGCCCTGCACACGAGCAGCAAGCTGGTCCACACTTGTAATCAAGGTCTGGACATTCATGTCTGCAGCAAGCACAAGCCACTCAAAGGTAAAGGGGAGGAACAAAGAGAGGAAAAAAAAAAAACAAAAAAAAAAAAACTCAGAATTTCCTTTCTTATAATCCCACTTCTGCAATGCATTAAACATTCAATGTTGGCCTGGCATACTGTTATGACCCCAATGGCAGAGGGTCTCAGAAATATATACTAAGTCTGCAAACACAAAAAACCAGCTCATAGGGCAGTGGTAACTGGGCTAACCGTATATCTAATCCTAGCACCACAAATAGCAGCAGCCGGGGAACGTGCCTATGTTGGTTCTAGACGTCTCGCGCCAGCCGGAGAACTAACTAACCCTAGAAGGGAAAAGATAGACCTTTCTTGCCTCCAGAGAAAAGACCCCAAAAGTTGGATACAAGCCCCCAACAAATAATAACGGTGAGGTAAGAAGAAAAGACAAACGTAAGAATGAGCTAGGTATTTAGCAAAGAGAGGCCCACTGACTAATAGCAGAAAATAGTAAGATGACTTATACGGTCAGCAAAAACCCTATCAAAATTTCCACGCTGGATATTCAAGAACCCCCGAACCGTCTAACGGCCCGGGGGGAGAATACCAGCCCCCTAGAGCTTCCAGCTAAATCAGGAATCACATTTAGTACAAGCTGGACAGAAAATAAGAGCAATGCAAATAACCAAAAAACAAGGAAGCAGGACTTAGCTTAATTTTGCAAGAACCAGGACCAGCAGACAGGAGCAAACAGAAAGGACTGATTACAACGATGCCAGGCACTGGACTGAGAATCCAGGAAGTTAATATAGCAACACCCCTGGACTAACGACCCAGGTGGGTGCCAAACTGAGAAAAGACAATCCCAGAATCATATCACTAGTGACCACAAGAGGGAGCCAATAAAGTCTAATTCACAACACCCGGGTCAACAAAGGGATCCCTTTAAGAGTTAACCCTAAACGGGTTTAGCAGCAAAACAGTAGAACAGTAACTATTTACATTCTCATGATATCGAGGTTTATCCTCATAGTAGGGTGCACGACATCAGCCGAAAGTGGACACCTCCTGACCGCCCAGGCCCCGGCCCCTGGTCCACGACTGATGCAGTGCTAGTGTCAATAGTTGGTCCCTCGGGTGCAGTCAGACCACCTGATGTCTGGATTTGAAGGCGGAGTCTAGCCGCCAGCTCAGTTGCTGCAATAAGACGTACGGCGGCAATAGTAGTAAGGTCTGTCACGTCTGGTTCAATCCCAGTTGAAGTAACATATCACGCCCCCTCAGGTTCACATCGGTGAACGTTCCGAGCGTACCATCCTTGCGCATTCCGATGACGGGTGTAGGTCACCTGATCCCCCTTTTGCAACGGGTCACCCTCTCGGCTGCAGCAGGGGGTTTTCACGTTGTGACTAGTAACGAAGACGTCAGTTGGTAGCCCCGGTTCCTGTATGGAGCCCCATCCCCTCTTCGGGTGGAAGGCCAACACAGTTCCCCACTTTACCACGTCTTTCCTACCACACGCACGAGGTGGTCGTTGTACTCTCGGTGGGTCAGTTAATTCTGCCTCTTTTTGTCTTCTCCAATGTAGGATCAAACATTGTTTGTATTGTTCCCAGGTAAGCACAGCAAGGGTGAAACCTTCCTCCCGAGCTCCATCTGGTCCAATCCGGGGAGTGTCCCACTGGAGAATCACCCCGTCTGGGCCCACGTCTATGGGTTCTCCCATCCTGGTCGGCAGCGGTGGTACCAGCTTCCCCATTGCGTCAGGGGGTAACACCACTAGCTCTGCCGAGAGGAGGCGGCTTTTACTGGGGTGAGGGTTGGTCGCGAGAGCGGGATCGAGCGGGGGAGCAGGGGCGTCTTCCATACCTGCGCCTGATGTGATTCCACCGATGTCGATCCGGTCCACTAACGAGGACACTGGAGTCGGCTGCAGCCCGGACCGCGGCTCCTCCAATGCGGTCTCCGGATGCGGCTCCGCCCTCTATGGTTCCTCCTCCGCTGGCTCCGAGGTCGGGATGGGTAGGCTCAGCTCCGTTGCCGGTTCCAAGGAACTCAGGTCCCTCCGCTGCAGTGGACGTGGGTCCGCCTCTGGTGGATGAGGGCAAGCCGGGATTGCTCCCTCCTCGTTCAGGCACTTGCTGTTCATCATCGCTGTCTGATAGTCGGTGGCAGTGCATGCACCTGACTCCGCCATTTCTCCGGGGCCGAGCTTCTCCGTCACCCACTTCCCACCGTTGCAAATCAAGGGGTGGTCCTCTGCTTTGAGGCAGGTCCTCGCTTTGCAGCAAGAGGCGCAGGGGGCGGTCGCCGCTTCTGGCGCCACTTTGGTAGTCTCCTCCCATGGCACGCCCTCCTTCTTCTTTGGTGTAGCAATGGCGGCGATTTTTGGCGGGAACTTCTGGCGGCAAACAGCAATACACAATCCTCTCAATAAAGCACAGTCCAAGCACAATAAATCACAGTTCCAAGGCACACATGACCTGATTCTTCAGGCTTAAGTAGATCCTGTTCGTGACGCCAAGTTGTAGCGCCCCCACTGCCGCAGGGCCGAGGGGTACCCGGTACCGGGCCTCTGAGTCTCTGCTCTGGGGTTGTCACGGTGGCTAGACCCGGTCCGTGACCCTGCTGAGGGGCGTACAGTAATAGATGTGGATAGTGGTGGTGGTGCGGTGCAGTAAATAACGAGGACACCAGGTTGCAGTCTCTTTACCTCTTTACTGAAGATCTCTGGGTCCTCAATCCGGAATACGGTTAACCAGGCTGCGCAAGTCCGGCCGGTCCAATGGCACCTCCAGAGTTCTCTTTGCAGGTGGAAATCTGTGCCTTCCTGCTAGCGCTATGTGTTGTGGTCCTTCCCTGCTGTGCTTACGGAAAGTCCCCACAACTGTTGTGTCTGTTTCTTAAGTTCCCTCACAACTCGATTAGATGATGTCCTGCTAATCTTCCGTCCCTCCCTGATGTTACGGTTAGGACGGCACCCGTATGACGGGTAGGCTCGGAGCTCTTCCGGGACCCTAGAGTCGCCCCTCTCCACAAGTTGCCCCCTATGTCTTCGTAGGTGATTTAGGTGAGACAGCCCGCCTATGACTGACTGTCCTGCTGTTGGTTTGAAGTATTGCTTGAAGCTAGATGTACGAATACTTCCTCGGCGTTCCGGCTGCCTTGTTGTGCGCCTCAGTAGGATGTTGCCTCGGTCTCACAGCACGACTCCTACTGGTATTCTCCTTCTTGCTTTGATCTCATTTCTCACTCAGCACAATCTATCTCGCTTCTAATCTTTCCTTGGGCACCGCCGCTATGCTGAGCAGGCACGGTCCCGTTACATTCCTGCTTGTAGCCAGGCCTCTGTCAGGATCCCACCCCCGACAGGGGCCCTACCGAATCTTCCCCCACAACACCCTCTGCCACAAGGTGTTGCCTGGTTCCAACCCAGTCAGCTTTCTTTCTAACTTCCTGTCTGACCCCCAGTTTTACCAGTATGTGAGGAGTGGCCTAATGAATAGAACCCTTAGCTCCCCCTGGAGGCCCGACTGTGAAATGTATTGGTGTCTGTGATACCTGGTCAGATGAACTCCTTCAGTGCCATCAGACGTACCATAGCTCCCCTTAGTGGCGGAGCCACAGTACTGCAACGACCAGGACTCTAGGGCGCTGCACTTACATTCGCAACAAGTTCACGCACACCTTGTACCTGGTTTTGCAGGACCACATAACGGTTGTTAGTTTGGTAACATTTTTCCAAGAATGAGGAAGTCTGGTGGAAGAGGACGTGGCCGTGGGCGGTCATTGGCAGCTGGTAATGATGGTAGTGGTGGTGGTCGTGGAGCATCAGGTGGTCGTGGGAAAAGCAGTATAGCCCCTAAGTCTCGAGTTGTTGAGCCAGCGTCATCGTCTGGCTGCACAAGGCCTCGAAGGCTCCCTTTTCTGGGAGTAGGAAAACCGCTTTTGAAGCCGGAGCAGCAGGAACAAGTATTGGCTTTCATTGCTGACTCTGCCTCTAGCTCTTTCGCCTCCTCCTCGGAAAGTGCCAAATGTCAGAGCAGTGCGTCGTCAGTGGATGCTCACGGTCAGGAACAAGTCGTTTCCTTGTGTCCTTCATCCAAAACAACAGTGAAGGCTGCGTCAGGCGACACAACTGGTTACTCCATGGAGCTCTTTACACATACCGTGCCTGGGTTAGAAAGGGAAATTGTTAACAGGCCATGCCCATTACAAGATGAATCGGACATGGAGTGCACAGATGCACAGCCACAGCCAGATTATTATGCTGTCCCTTTGACTCAGATCAGAACATTGCCCTCGCAGTGTACTGATCCAGAATCTGACCCCGATGAGACTATGGAGCCCACGTCACGAACGCTATAGCACCGGCTTACACGGTGACCCAGAGGAAGGTGCACAGAACATAGAAGAGGAGGTCATAGATGACCCAGTTGTTGACCCCGATTGGCAGCCATTGGGGGAACAGGGTGCAGGCGGCAGTAGCTCTAAAGTGGAGGAGGAGGAGCCGCAGCAGGCATCAACATCGCAACAGGTTCCATCTGGCAGGCCTGTATCTGGCCAAAAACGTGTTGGAAAACCAAAACCAGTTGTAGGACAGCGTGGCCATCAGGTTAAAGTAGCTCAGTGTGCAATGCCTGAAAAGGTATCCGATAGGAAGAGTGCAGTCTGGAATTTTTTTAACCAAGATCCCAATGATCAGCGCAAAGTCATCTGTAAGAAATGCTCAAGGACCTTCAGCAGAGGTCAGAATGTTAAAAATTTAAATACAAGTTGCATGCATAGACATTTAACCACCATGCACTTGCAAGCCTGGACAAACTACCAAACGTCCCTTAACGTTGTAGCACCCTCTCACAATGAAGCTAATCAGCAAGGCGACATCCCTTCCCTCACTGTAAGCCCACCGTTTACCACACCACCTGCAGGTAATGTTGCGGTTTCGTCGCAAGGCCAAAGCAGTCAGGGAATCACCAGGTTCGTGGTCGGAAAAACTGTATGTAGGGCACCATCAAGAATACCATCACCAACCCTCTCTCAGTCACCCATGTCCACCGGCACCCCCGCTAGTTCCACCGTATGCAGCTCTCCAGTCCAGCTCACCCTACATGAGACTCTCGTTAGGAAAAGGAAGTACTCATCCTCGCATCCGCGTACACAGGGTTTGAACGCCCACATTGCTAGACTAATCTCGTTAGAGATGATGCCCTACCGGTTAGTTGAAACCGAAGCTTTCAAAGCCCTGATGGACTACGCTGTACCACGCTACGAGCTACCCAGTCGACACTTCTTTTCGAGAAAAGCCATCCCAGCCCTCCACCAGCATGTAATAGACCGCATTGTCCATGCGCTCAGGCAATCTGTGAGTAGAAAGGTGCACCTGACAACAGATGCATGGACCAGTAGGCATGGCCAGGGGCGTTACGTCTCCATCACGGCACACTGGGTTAATGTGGTGGATGCAGGGTCCACAGGGGACAGTAATATTGGGACAGTTCTGCCTAGCCCACGGTCTAGGAAACAGTTGGCTGTAGGCGTTCGTCCCCCCTCCTCCTCCTCCAGCAGAAGCGAGAGCTCGTCCACAGACCGCAGTCGCACGACCACTCCATCCGCAGCTGCCACTGTTGCACACGAGGTGTCCAATTATGGAACAGCTAGTGGCAAGCGTCAGCAGGCTGTATTGGCAATGAAGTGTTTGGGCGACAACAGACACACCGCGGAAGTTCTGTCCGAGTTCTTGCAGCAAGAAACTCGGTCATGGCTGGGCACTGTACATCTTGAGGCAGGCAAGGTAGTGAGTGATAACGGAAGGAATTTTATGACAGAAAAAAGACTCGCACATCCAAACTAGTGTGAATAGGTGCATACCAGGAGCAGCTACCTCCATACATAAATATACAAAAAAGGTTGCACTCTATCGTGCCAAAGCATGTCTAATATGAAATACATGAAATATGAATACCAAAATGGCTTTTGAACATTAGGAAAATATTTAAGAGACGCTTTGCACAAAATTTGATATAATCAAATAGTGTGAAGGAAGGAATTTCATGGCTGCCATAGCCCTTTCACAACTGAAACACATTCCTTGCCTGGCTCACACCTTAAACCTGGTGGTGCAGTGCTTCCTGAAAAGTTATCCGGGGTTACCCGACCTGCTGCTGAAATTGCGCAGACTTTGCTCACACATCCGCCGTTCGCCCGTACACTCCAGCCGTATGCAGAACCATCAGCGGTCTTTGAACCTTCCCCAGCATCGCCTAATCATTGACGTTGCAACAAGGTGCAACTCCACACTGCACATGCTTCAGAGACTGTGCGAACAGAGGCGTGCTGTTATGTATTTGTGGGAGGATACACATACACGGGCAGGCAGTTGGATGGCAGACATGGAGTTGTCAGCTGTGCAGTGGTCGAAGCTCCAAGACCTGTGTCAAGTCCTTCAGTGTTTTGAGGAATGCACACGGCTGGTTAGTGCAGACAACGCCGTAATAAGCATGAGCATCCCCCTAATGCGTCTGCTGATGCAAAGTTTGACGCACATAAAGGAACAGGCGTCTGCAGCCGAGGAGGAGGGAAGCCTTGATGACAGTCAGCCATTGTCTGCTCAGGGAAGTCTACAGGACGAGGTGGCGGGCGAAGAGGAGGAGGACGAGGAGGATGATGGGGATGACTATTTTTTGGATGAGGAAGCTTCTCAGGGGGCAATAGAAACTGCTGGCGGTGCAAGGCCGGGTTCAGGGTTTTTGAGGGAGACAAGTGACGTTGATTTGCCAGAAAGTGCTCCTCAACCCAGCATATGCACTGACTTGACAACTGGAACATTGGCCCACATGGCGGATTATGCCTTGCGTATCCTCAAAAGGGACCCACGCATTATAAAATGATGACAGATGACGATTACTGGTTGGCCTGCATCCTTGATCCTCGCTATAAAGGCAAATTGCAAAATATCATGCCACATGAGAAACTTGAACAGATATTGGCAACCAAACAAGCTACTCTTGTAGAACGTTTGATTCAGGCATGGAGGCACAAGGTCCAATTCGTTATAGAACCAATATATAACTT
Source organism: Ranitomeya variabilis (assembly GCF_051348905.1). Taxonomy (NCBI): domain Eukaryota; kingdom Metazoa; phylum Chordata; class Amphibia; order Anura; family Dendrobatidae; genus Ranitomeya; species Ranitomeya variabilis. The sequence continues at coordinate 595,183,464 of NC_135233.1, read as the reverse complement.
AAATAACTAAAATAAAAGACACAGACAAATTCCTTGGATAAAATAGGCCGCGATATTTATTAAGGGTTACCAATAACAACTACTTTAATAACCAATTAAAGTCAAATGCTTAAATCCATTAAGAATTCATAAATAAATAAATAATAATCAAATAATTTATATGACCTTCAAAAAGAACCAAGTCCACCCACCATTAGCTGGGCGACTATACCTTCTAACAAATATCGCGACGGGAATTTTTTACATTTATTAGGGAGGGAGGGGCACTTTTCTTTCTTGCTGCGCACGGACTGACTGGATTGCGCAGAAGAAGGGCCTTATATACCTCTGATTTTCCCGCACTTTTCAGTCCTGAGCCAATCAAATCAGCATTTTTTCCCGCTCAAACCAACGGCCCCTTCTTCTCGCATTTTCTCCTGGCAGTTGCTGGTGACCTGTAAAGGACTTCAAAGCTAGGTAAGTACCATTCAAATCACAGCACTAATAGAGAAGAGGGGAGAGTGGGAGAGACCAATATGGAGGAACAAAAAGGGGGGGGAAAGGAGTACGAGAAATACACAGTAATGAATGGGCCTGTGCCCCCGTGTGTCCCCCTAGCTAAGCTCTTTGGGGGGCCTTTCATTCCCAGCACACAGCGCCGGTGATGGTTCTCACACGAGCTGCAGGGGGCAACAGGGTAGAGGTGTTAGAGGTGCACAGATCAGAAGTGGCGTAGGACAGAGGGGTTTTCTGACCAGGTTGTGGAGTGATTTCGCAATGACCGCAGACACGACAGGTACAGCAGCATCCATTCAAAGTGACAGGAGACAACATTTGTCCAGTATGGTTACTAACTATTTTTCCTCCATTACCGATGTTCTCCCTCAACCGTCATTCCCATTTGATTACTGGGCATCCAAAATAGACACCTGGCCTGACTTGGCTGAATATGCATTGCAGGAGCTTGCTTGCCCAGCAGCTAGTGTGCTGTCAGAAAGAGTATTCAGTGCTGCTGGTTCAATACTGACCGAAAAAAGGACTCGTCTGGCTACCCAAAATGTTGATGATCTAACCTTAATTAAAATGAACCACTCATGGATTTCAAATTATTTTGCCCCACCTTTCCCGGCTGACACCTAGCTTTCCTGTAAAAAGGTCTTGCTTTGGGACTGGTGTTACTGACTGTTCCAATCTCGTAATTTGCAGCTGCTGTTTGTCCAGCATACGACATCTTTACACCTCCCTAAATGCCCTAACTCCCCCCACGGGGCCGTGGTCTCGCCACTTGTGGCAAGCACCCGTCAGAGTGCCGTTTGTCTGAAGAGGTGGGTGTGCCCACTTTTGGTCGACGGCACTGACACTGGGTCCCTCATAGTACAATGAAGTGTCTCTGGCGGTGGTGGCGCGCACCCAACGTCAGACACACCGTTGTAACATGAGGGGCCCTGGGCTTGTACCGCCGGCCAGGAGAGAGTGTCCTCCCCAAGGTAAAACAGTGCTCTACCACTTGCAAAATTATCTGTCGCTGCTCCACCACTGTTTAGTCTATGCGCTGAAATCCTTCCATGCCGTGCACAGACAATAACAATTTGTTATTCATACACAATTCCCCATGGAAATAATAAATAGGGAAAAAGAGGCATAGGCAGAAAAAATGGATGGAATAAAAACTTCTCTTTAATACAAAAATTAATACAATACAATAATGTCAAACAGGGGAATCTTATATAAAAACAAACCGCTAGGGACTACATCATAAATAGTGTGATAAAGTAGCAGCAACAATATGAAAAATGTGCAAACAGCAAAAATAAGGCTCTATATATATATATAAGGACCTCTAGCCTAACAATGCCTTATCAAAAAGGCTGTGTATTCGACAATAAATGGATAAGTGGCAAACCTAAATATCCTGAAACACATGTTCCTCAAAACCTATACACAGCCCCAAATACATGGAAGATCCCTTAATAAGGTGATGGCATATGCCCCTTATGTGAGGAAGCCAGTTGGCGAAACGGCGCTGTCGGGGTCGCGGTGGGACGCATCTATTCATATCTATGTAAGTTTACCCTATTCCAGCAATAATCTGCACTTTTGCAAGTATACCTGATTTCAGCAACTTTGGAGTATCTTGGCCCTTTAGTATGTACCTGTTATTTAGCTCAGCATGCCATCACCTTATTAAGGGATCTTCCATGTATTTGGGGCTGTGTATAGGTTTTGAGGAACATGTGTTTCAGGATATTTAGGTTTGCCACTTATCCATTTATTGTCGAATACACAGCCTTTTTGATAAGGCATTGTTAGGCTAGAGGTCCTTATATATATATATAGAGCCTTATTTTTGCTGTTTGCACATTTTTCATATTGTTGCTGCTACTTTATCACACTATTTATGATGTAGTCCCTAGCGGTTTGTTTTTATATAAGATTCCCCTGTTTGACATTATTGTATTGTATTAATTTTTGTATTAAAGAGAAGTTTTTATTCCATCCATTTTTTCTGCCTATGCCTCTTTTTCCCTATTTATTATTTCCATGGGGAATTGTGTATGAATATGTATGTTTTGAGGTGTGCACAACACGGTTTACGGACTTATGATAAAATAACAATTTGTTGACATGTATGATGCTAGTTAAAATAGTCAGGGGCCCTGTCCTACATTTACACCAGTAAATACTCTGCGCAAAATTACAATGTCTGAAAGTCAGCATAGGAGCACACCCCTGTACCTAAGTATGCCACCCTTTTTTGGGGGGGAAGTTTGGGTTTTTTTGGGGAGACATTAACATCTAGTTTGTTTTTGGGAGTACTTACTGTGTCAGACACTCCTTCCAATTGTCCTCCACTGACCACACCAATGCTGCCTGTGTACCCCTGTTACCAATTTAAAACTGCATAGAGCCCATTTTATTATTTTAGGCCTAGGAAGTCTGTCTGCGGTCCCTCCTTCCAATTGTCCTCCACTGACCACACCAATGCTGCCTGTGTACCCCTGTTGCCAAATTTAAGCTGCATAGAGCCTATTTTATTATTTTAGGCCTAGGAAGTCTGTCTGCGGTCCCTCCTTCCAATTGTCCTCCACTGACCACACCAATGCTGCCTGTGTACCCCTGTTGCCAAATTTAAGCTGCATAGAGCCTATTATATTATTTTAGGCCTAGGAAGTCTGTCTGCGGTCCCTCCTTCCAATTGTCTGCCACTGACCACATCAATCCTGCCTGTGTACCCCTGTAAGCAATTTAAAACTGCATAGAGCCAACTTTTTTAGTTAACACATACTACCTTTGTCTGTCTGTGCCACTAAATCACGCTGTCCTCCTCTGAAAAAGCGGAGCTTCAACCTTCAGGCTCTCATTAAGTATTTTTAAATGTAACACTGCAATTGCCCTACTACTTGGGTTGGGGCCTAGTAACGGTGTCTGCCGCTCCTTGGTGTTCTCCTCCTCCTTGGTGTTCTCCTCCAGGTTTCCTTGTCTGAGCTTCAACCTTCAGGCTCTCATTAAGTATTTTTAAATGTAACACTTTTGTTGCCCTACTACTTGGGTTGGGGCCTAGTAACAGTGTCTGCCGCTCCTTGGTGTTCTCCTCCTCCTTGGTGTTCTCCTCCAGGTTTCCTTGTCTGAGCTTCAACCTTCAGGCTCTCATTAAGTATTTTTAAATGTAACACTTTTGTTGCCCTACTACTTGGGTTGGGGCCTAGTAACGGTGTCTGCCGCTCCTTGGTGTTCTCCTCCTCCTTGGTGTTCTCCTCCAGGTTTCCTTGTCTGAGCTTCAACCTTCAGGCTCTCATTAAGTATTTTTAAATGTAACACTTTTGTTGCCCTACTACTTGGGTTGGGGCCTAGTAACGGTGTCTGCCGCTCCTTGGTGTTCTCCTCCTCCTTGGTGTTCTCCTCCAGGTTTCCTTGTCTGAGCTTCAACCTTCAGGCTCTCATTAAGTATTTTTAACTGTAACACTTTTGTTGCCCTACTACTTGGGTTGGGGCCTAGTAACGGTGTCTGCCGCTCCTTGGTGTTCTCCTCCTCCTTGGTGTTCTCCTCCAGGTTTCCTTGTCTGAGCTTCAACCTTCAGGCTCTCATTAAGTATTTTTAAATGTAACACTGCAGTTGCCCTACTACTTGGGTTGGGGCCTAGTAACGGTGTCTGCCGCTCCTTGGTGTTCTCCTCCAGGTTTCCTTGTCTGAGCTTCAACCTTCAGGCTCTCATTAAGTATTTTTAAATGTAACACTTTTGTTGCCCTACTACTTGGGTTGGGGCCTAGTAACGGTGTCTGCCGCTGCTTGGTGTTCTCCTCCACTGAACAAAGCAGTGCCACCTGTTTCCTACTGTTAGCAATTTAGAACTGCATTTAGACTAGTTACTTATTTGGCCCTACTCACTGTGTCAGCCTCTCATTACAGTTGTCCTCCACTGAACAAAGCAATGCCGCCTGGTTAGTCCTGTTACCAATTTTAAACTGCATTTAGGCCACTTCATTATTTGGGCCTAGATCTGTGTTTCCTCCTCATCCTGCCCATTGCCCAGCCACTGCTAGATTAGCCCGCTGGTACATTGACCCAGACCACTACATTCCCCTTGCACTCTACACAGCCTGAATCTGACCCTGCTGAAAGTCTGGTTCCTCTTCCCGCATACTATACCACCTTACACGGGGACAAAGAGGAAGGTGCAGGTGAAAGTGCAGGTTCCTTCATCAGGTGGGGGGGCCCACTCGTTGGCGACGTCACTGGCACAGGGCCCCTCATAGTACGCAAAAGTGTCGCTGCCGGTGGGAGGCGCCCCCGCCGTGCAAACACACCGCCGTACTGTGAGGGGCCCTGTGCCAGTGCCAATGCGAACGAGTGGGACCCCCTGCTTGCTCAGGATCACAGCACTTGCAACGTTGCAATACTTACCTCTAACTGCTCCACCGCCGTGACGTAGTCCACGTTTCCTGGGCCCACTAAAAACTTGAACCAGCCCTACCCCCCACAACTTTAGCCAAATGACCCCCCAATTTTCAATGGCTACCTATTATTGTAAGGTAAATTAAGATTGACAAGCTTAAGTAACAAGAATTGATGTTTTTGGCATTAAAATGGGCACTGTAGGTGTTTTCCTGGCCTCCACTCACTGCCGACTATGCTTCCCCATTGACTTGCATTGGGTTTCGTGTTTCGGCCGAACAACGACCCCGACTTTTCAAGAAGATCGGCCGATTTCACTCGACTCGACTTTTGACAAAGTCGGGTTTCCCAAAACCCGACTCGGCCCCCAAAAAGTAAAAGTCGCTCAACCCTAGTGGCCATCTTACTGTGTGGGGTGCTGTGGGTCATCATACCATGTGGGAGTATAATACTCTATACGGGGTCATGAAAGAAGTGGGTGAGACCACTTTGGGACTTCAGTAGGGGGAAAATTATAGATGGAAGTAGAGGTCATGGCGGTCTGGGCCGAGTGTAAAAGAAAAGGGAAAACTAATGAAGACAATCAGTGCGACGTCACTGGTGAATAGCTGATCGATATACATATGGTCTGCAGAGCACTGGTGTAGACCTGATATTACCATTATACGGTCACTGTATGGGGGTAATATCAGTCCTAGTACAGAGGTTTTGGTTAAAGGGGTTGTCGAGATTTGATGATGTCAAAGTCTGCAATGACTGTGACTGCAGACTTCTGAATCTTCATATAGTGTGCATGGCGCACTGTGAGGATTCTCAGATGCCAGGAGCGGAGGGTCATGTGACCACAAGCGGCGGGTCATGTCACCACATGCATGCAATTTGAATTACATGCTGACTAGACGTGCACGGCTCAACACCAGTGAATTTAGCAAAGCAGAGTACGTCTAGTCGGAATGTGGCCAGAGGTATGGAAATTCTATACTTGTGGCACGTGACGGCCGCTTCCAATGCTGACACCAGAGAATCCTGACAGTGTGCACTGTGAGGATTCAGAAGTCTTAAGTCACAAACTTTATTTTACGATCAGTGATCAGTATGGTGGGATTATCACTACTGTATATGCTGGCAATATTTAGTTATGGTTTGTTGATATTTGTCTGTTATACTGCAATATTGTCATTATTTAACATTATATAGCAGTATTAGAAATATTGGAAACGGATTTCTTCAGGTAAGGTAATATTAGTAATAAATATCCCCATCTGGGGCTCGGGGGAACAGAAAACCATGGCCCTGTGTGCTTTAAAATTGCCAGGGCGGAATTTCAGTCCCAGTCCCTCCCTGGGGTGGAAATGTAGGGTGGTGCAGAAGTGTGGAAAGCATTGTGTTAGACCACATTCACACCTTCAGCATTTGGTCAGTATTTTACATTAGTATTTGTAAGCCAAAACCAGGAGAGGTTAAAGAATACAGAAGTGGTGATGTGCTTCTATTATACTTTTCCTCTGATTAAGCCAAAACCAGGAGCGGAACAATCAGAGAAAATTACTGAACATGTGAATGTGGCCTTAAGAGTGATATATTTGTATTGGACTCTAGCGGATGGGCAACTAGTGCAATGACTGGCACAGTGTGGAGGCTTCGGTGTAGGGGTTGGGCACAAATTTGATCTTGGTTTTTCTGTTCATCATAGATTGGAAAAGGGAGAGTTTAGTAAAGATGAGAATGATCAGTAGAGTTGAAGTAGTCAAGTTGAGAATGAAATCAGAGCAACAGTAAGTTTTTGCAGAGTCGAAGGTAAGAAAATGTAAAATCCTAGGAATGTTTTTGGAGGTGCAGGAACATGTCTCTCAAAGTTGAATGAGAAGAAAGAGGCAAATTAATCCAATACCCTAACCATACTCTGTTCTAGAAATGCACCCACAGAGAAAAATTTCTCCTGGTGAAGCATGTTCCCACACAGACAGGTATCACTTCCACAGTGCCCATCATACAGTACGATGACCAAGCAGTATATTCCCCTACACACAATATGTGCCCACGCACAGTATGATGTCCCCACAGTACATCCCCCCCCACACAGTATGATGTCCCCAGAGTACATTCCCCCCCACACAGTATGATGTCCCCAGAGTACATTTCCCCCACACAGTATGATGTCCCCAGAGTACATTTCCTCCCACACAGTATGATGTCCCCAGAGTACATTTTCCCCCACACAGTATGATGTCCCCGGAGTACATTTCCCCCCACACAGTATGATGTCCCCAGAGTACATTTCCCCCCACAGTATGATGTCCCCAGAGTACATTTCCCCCCACACAGAATGATGTCCCCACAGTACATTTCCCCCCCCCACACAGTATGATGTCCCCACACACAGTATGATGTATCCACAGTACATTCCCCCCACAGTATGATGTCCCCACAGTACATTCCCCCGACACACAGTATGTCCCCACAGTACATTCCCCCCGACACACAGTATGTCCCCACAGTACATTCCTTCCGACACACAATATAATGTCCCCACAGTACATCCCCCTCACACACAGTATGATGTACCCAGAGTACATTCCCCCCACACAGTATGATGTCCCAACAGTACATTCCCCCCACACAGTATGATGTCCCCACAGTACATTCCCCCCCACACAGTATGATGTCCCCACAGTACATTCCCCCCCACACAGTATGATGTCCCCACAGTACATTCCCCCCCACACAGTATGATGTTCCCACAGTACATTCCCCCCACACAGTATGATGTCCCCAGAGTACATTTCCCCCCACAGTATGATGTCCCCAGAGTACATTTCCCCCCACACAGAATGATGTCCCCACAGTACATTTCCCCCCCCACACAGTATGATGTCCCCACACACAGTATGATGTATCCACAGTACATTCCCCCCACAGTATGATGTCCCCACAGTACATTCCCCCGACACACAGTATGTCCCCACAGTACATTCCCCCCGACACACAGTATGTCCCCACAGTACATTCCTTCCGACACACAATATAATGTCCCCACAGTACATCCCCCTCACACACAGTATGATGTACCCAGAGTACATTCCCCCCACACAGTATGATGTCCCAACAGTACATTCCCCCCACACAGTATGATGTCCCCACAGTACATTCCCCCCCACACAGTATGATGTCCCCACAGTACATTCCCCCCCACACAGTATGATGTCCCCACAGTACATTCCCCCCCACACAGTATGATGTTCCCACAGTACATTCCCCCCACACAGTATGATGTGCCCACAGTACATTCCCCCCCACACAGTATGATGTCCCCACAGTACATTCCCCCCACACAGTATGATGTCCCCACAGTACATTCCCCCCACACAGTATGATGTCCCCACAGTACATTCCCCCCACACAGTATGATGTCCCCACAGTACATCCCCCCCCACACAGTATGATGTCCCCACAGTACATTCCCCCCACACAGTATGATGTCCCCACAGTACATTCCCCCCACACAGTATGATGTCCCCACAGTACATCCCCCCACACACTGTATGATGTCCCCACAGTACATCCCCCCACACACAGTATGATGTCTCCACAGTACATTCCCCCCAACAGTATGGTGTCCCCACAGTACATTCCCCCCGACACACAGTATGTCCCTACAGTACATTCCCCCGACACAGTATGTCCCCACAGTACATTCCTCCCGACACACAATATGATGTCCCCACAGTACATCCCCCCACAGTATGATGTCCCAACAGTACATTCCCCCCTACACAGTATGATGTCCCCACAGTACATTCCCCCTACACACAGTATGATGTCCCCACAGTACATTCCCCCTACACACAGTATGATGTCCCCACAGTACATTACCTCCTACACACAGTATAATGTCCCCACAGTACATTCCCCCTACACAGTATGATGTCCCCACAGTACATTCCCCTCCCACACAGTATGATGTCCCCAGTATATTCCCCTCCCACATACACACAGTATGATGTCCCTCCTGTGTTCCCTTGCCATCCACCCTCACAGCATCATCATCCCCTTTCCATCATGACTCATACACATTAGCCCCTCTCTCTCCTTACCTCTCCCATGTACAGCTCCCATGCACTCATCTTCCTGAAAAACCTCAACCCATCTTGCCCAAACACATTGCACAAAAAACTTCTTACAATTCCAATAACTACTTGCTCTACCTTTCTACTCCTACTGATTTCGGGGGACATCTCCACAAACCCCGGTCCACCATCCCCCAACCTTAACAACCTTAACCCCTACCCTACCTCACATCGAAACCATAATAATCTTATTAATATTACTTGCACTCCTTCTTTCAGTTGTGCCCTCTGGAATCCACAGTCTGTATGTAACAAACTTCCTTTCCTGCACAACTACCTTCTGAACAACTTTCTGAATCTGTTGGCCCTCACTGAAACCTGGATCCAGGATTCTGACCCTCTCGCCCCTGCTGCCATTTCTCATGGTGGCTTACAATTCTCCCATTCCTCGAGACCCATAAACAGACCTGGTGGCGGAGTTGGAATACTCCTGCCCCCCACAATGCACTTTTCAGGTCATCCCCCATTTCCATCACCCTCATTCCCTTCTTTTGAGATTTGAGATCCACACCATCAGGCTCTTTCGTACCCTCTCCCTCGGAGTAGCAGTCATATATCTGCCCCCAGGCTCACTCACCCACTTCATGGACCATTTCTCAGCCTGGTTGCTGCACTTTATGTCCTCAGAACTCCCAACCCTTATCCTGGGAGACTAACATCCCCATTAACAGCCCCACGTCCACATCTGCATCCCAGCTTCCATCACTAACCACTTCTCTCAGCCTCTCAATCTCAGACACACAAGGACGGTAACACGCTTGACCTTGTCCGGCTCTGTCCAATCTCCAACCTAAATAACTCAAAGCTTCCCCTCTCTGACCACAACATTCTCTCCTTCACTCACAATTCCTCGCCCACCCCAGCACACTCCTACCTACCATACATTCAGAAATCTACAAGCCATTAACTCTCATACATTTCAGACTCCCTACACTCATCACTGTCCCCAATCTCCTTTTTTTCCTGTCCTGATCTGGCTGTACATCACAATGACACTCTCAGAAGCACCCTGGACCAAGTAGCTCCCCTTACCCTCAGAACCTCCAAACACAGAGTCAAATAGCCATGGCTCACATCACAAACTATTTCTCCAACGATGCTCTAGGAGTGCTGAACGCTTATGGGGGAAAACTTGCACACCAGAACACTTCATCCACTTCAAATTTATGTTAAGAACCTATAACTCTGCCCTACACCTCGCCAAACAGACCTACTACACCACCCTGATCTCCTCACTATCCAGCAACCCCAAGAAACTTTTTGACACCTTTCACTCCCTCCTCAGGCCAAAAGCACAAGCCTCTATCACAGACATTTGTGCTGATGACCTGGCCTCCCACTTTAGAGAAAATAGATAAAGGTACCGTCACATTCAGCGATGCTGCGGCGATATAGACAACGAGCCGACCAAAACTAGATCGCTGGAGCGTCGCTGTTTAGGTCGCTGTAGAGACGTCAAACACAGCAACTCCAGAACGATGCAGGAGCGATCCAGTGACGTAACGGCGACTCACTTCTCGTTCTCGCTGTTTGATAGCTCCATGTCAAACAGCCGGAGTGTACCAACCCGACACACATCTAGGGGCGTTGCAGCGTAGCCAGACAGGCGTTTTTCTCCACAGGGAGACACCCAGGATGTGACGTCCCGGAATATAAACCGCGACTCTACAGCGATTCAGTCTTTCCATATTTTTTGCGAGCTGCATCTTCACGTTCTGCCTTTCCAGCGTCCTGTCCGGAACGACCCTCTGCCAGCTACGATCCTCTTCTCCCGGGAGCGTCCTGTCCGGAAACCCCATACTCAGTATACTGCAGGTGTCTTCATCGGATCTTTTCTTGCTCATCAATGGTATGAAATATCTTTGAGTTGTTGTTTGTTTCTTCTGTGTATAGTTATGGCTATGCAGCAACGCTTATCTATGTACTTGGTAAAATGATGTATAAAACATCTCTGGCAGCCATCTTGTGCATCTGGCAAGCGGACGCACAAGATGGAGGCACTTTAGGAGGTGGTTAGCAAACACTTTTGCGCTGGCAGCCATTTTCTGCGTAAAATATACGGAAAGGTAAACCAACTCTTTTGCGCTGACAGCCATTTTGTGCGTAGACTATATGGAAAGGTAAACCAACTCTTTTGTGTCTGCCTTGGCTTGGCTGGCCCTGGCCTGCTCCGCTAGTTAATTATATCAGCACACAACATAATGGTAATATAACAACACATTTATTGCAAAAAAGATGAAAAAAATAAACAAACCTTTAAGGGAATAAACAATAACATAAAAGTTTTCAGAAGTATAAAATAAAATAAAAATAAAATGTAAAAAAAATCAAAACCTCCCACGGCGGTGGGCCAACAGATGGCGCAGCGTGTGTCCCTGTAGCTTGACCTGCTGTGCAAGCTCTGTCGCGGCCTCCAGCAGGCGCACTGAAGTCTTCTCCAGGCGCTTTTGCCTGGACAGCAGCTCTTTCGCGGTGGGCGTTTCTGTGGATAGAAGAGGTAGCAGTAAGGGTATGTAGACTCATGGCGTATTTGCAGCTTTTTCTACGCTCCGTGTAGCATCCGCAACTGCTGTACCTCATTTCTATGCGTTTTTGGCCGGGCCATGGGACTCCATGTTATAAAATCAGTTGCGTATACGGTGCTAAAATTGACATGCTGCGTATGCAAAATACGCACTTGCGTTCAAATACGCAGCGTATTTTCGTACGCAGTGTGTGAACTACATTTTTGTCCTGCGTACAGAACGGACGGAGATTACGCTGCAAATACGCATGTGTGAACATACCCTGAGATTTACTACACACTCAATTTGGTCCTGTCACAGAGGGTGAGAACATTGGGGTCCCATCACACACAGCGAGATCACTGCAGATCTCGCTGCAAAGTGTGACGTCGCGACCCCGTGATGTCACTGCCGCGCGGTCGGCTTGTATGGCCGCGACGGAGCGACGCTCCTGCGATGCGGGGAAGACGCCGCCAGCGATGCGCTCGCTGTCGGCGTCTTCCCCGCATCGCTGACTGTGACGGGGGCTATAGGCTATGTACGGTACAACCTTTCTTCAGCGGGCAGTGACGGCGCAGCTGGGGGCGCCGTCGCTGCTCGCTGTCACACACAGAGCGAGATAATCACTAAGCAGCGAGATTGGCTGCGATCTCGCTGTGTGTGAAGCCACCCTTTTTTTTCTCGCTGTCAAATGTGACATCCCACCGATAACCCCTCCCCACTGTCTGTCTACTTACGGAGAAGGGACACCGGTTGCTCATCCCCGGAAGAGCTGCTGACCTCCCAACCCCTTGCTTGTGCCGCACCGACTAAGGAAGCAAATACATATCTGGTTAACAATTGAACACACTGTGGGGAACCGCTCGCAGTTTTGGTCACTTACCAACTGATCCACTGCTCGCCTCTGGGGAGAACACCGCTGACCCGGGGGAAGAAGGCAAGTGGCGGAAGGGAGGTGTTGAGGATGGTGGAGGGGTGCTATCGCGCCTGGTCCTAACCGCATCTGTAATGTATACAATATTTCAGCTCCCCTCTAATGTCCCGTATGCAGTAATAAAATCGCAATGAATGATGGTTAACATACGCGACGGCCCGGGCTGTGGGCTGCCGCTGGTGGTGGATGATGGGCCCTCTGTGCCAGTGCTGGCAGATGACGACCCCTGTTCCCGGTGCCGTCTCTCTACACAAAAATTAAAGAACCGCAATATTTAGACACCAAAAGTACAGGGCTACAGACTAAAAAAAAATACATAGGCGCCATTGGCGGCAAAAGTTAGGAGCCAAATGAAATTTTTAGTCTCCAAATGTACAGTCATGGCCAAAAATTTTGAGAATGAGACAAATATTAATTTTTCCAAAGTCTACTGCTTAATTTTTTCTAATGGCAATTTGCATATACTCCTGAATGTCAGAGTGATCAGCTTAGGCTTCTTTCACACTTCAGTCTTTCGGCGTCAGTCAAAAACCGCCATTTTCGTAAAATGGCGGATCCGTTTTTTTTTTTGGGCGGATCCGCTATTTTCCCATTGACTTGCATTAGAGACGGATTGTGGCGGATGGTCGTCCGTTCCATCCGCCTTGCGACGGATCCGTCGATATTTGGCGGACGTTGTCTAGACATTGACGGACTTTGTAACGTTTTTTGTCGCTGGCAAAAAGGCGGAACGCAGCGGATCCGTCGCGTCCGCCTTTTTTTTGAATGGGTGCCTATGGGCGACGGATCCGTCGCGATACGTTTTTTGGCGGATCCGTCGCCTCAATCCGCTTTTTTTGATTGAGCATGCTCCAAAAAGTTGCAACTTTGCCCAGACAACCCAAAAACTATATAAAGAGGACAGGTCATTCCCAAATGTACCAGCCAGCAAGAGAGACCCTTCCATGCCCGAGAGACCCAGCCAGACCCAGCCAGCAAGACCTCTGCCAGCAAGACTTTGCCAGCCAGGCACTGCCATCCAGCCAGAGAGGCCCTGCAAGCCAGAGACACTCTGCCAGCAAGACTTTGCCAGCCAGGCACTGCCATCCAGCCAGAGAGGCCCTGCAAGCCAGAGACACTCTGCCAGCAAGACTTTGCCAGCCAGGCACTGCCATCCAGCTAGAGAGGCCCTGCAAGCCAGACCCTGCCTGAGACAGCCATGTGAGTACTGCCATCCAGCATGCATGCATGCGTGCGTGCGTGCTTGTGTGCGTGCGTGTTTGTGTGCGTGCTTGTGTGCGTGCATGCTTGTGTGCGTGCGTGCTTGTGTGCGTGCTTGCATGCTTGTGTGCGTGCGTGCGTGCTTGTGTGCATGCTTGCATGCTTGTGTGCGTGCGTGCTTGTGTGCGTGCTTGCATGCTTGTGTGCGTGCGTGCTTGTGTGCGTGCATGCTTGTGTGCGTGCGTGCTTGTGTGCGTGCTTGCATGCTTGTGTGCGTGCGTGCTTGCGTGCGTGCATGCTTGTGTGCGTGCGTGCTTGTGTGCGTGCGCCTGCCTGCCCTGTTTATATGTTTTTCATACTATTTAAGCTGTTATTTTTTATAGCTGAGGTGTAAAATGTGTTTTGTGTGTGTGTATAAATGATGTGTGATGTGTTCTGCATTTTTGTTGTTATCCCAAATGTTATAGTATTTCAAATAAAGAGCAGTGTAGCTCCTCCTGTACCATTAAAAAAAATAAAAATTTTTAAAAAAATAGTAATAAAAATTACACCAAACTGTCAGTAGTCTCATTTCAAGATAAATGTAATATTGGGTAAACATGCAGTAAAGGTTATATATATAAATGTGTAATGCAAATCTTGTGTATAGAATATGTTATCCGGTTTTAGAAAATACAAACTGTAGGGTAATCATAATTACCAATTTTTGGAATTGGTATTTTAAGTTCGAATGAGGAACATTTTTGATAAGGTTTGATAGGTGGCTTTTACCAACATGCGCATTGCGCATATCAATTTCAGTTTTGGTGTTGCTTTAAAGGGTTCTTGGGGGTTTTTTTTGGTGGGGAAACAGGGCTAGAGGGTTTGGCAGCTTGTGCATCAAGCATATCTACCATATAAAGTATGACGGTTAGAAAAAAAATTTCATTTTGTGTGGGATGAAATCTAAAAGTTTTTAAAAAAGATGTAAGTGTTAAATCCTACAGCTGCATCTATCCTTGTGTATAGTAGCTTAGAACTGTCTGTATACTTACAGATACTTGGGACCAAGAGGTACGCAAAGACCATAATGTCTTCTTCTGAGAGCCCCCCAGCACATCAGCAGCAAACTGAGGTATTGTATTTTTTTTTTTTTTCTTTGTTCTGTAAAATTTTTTGGTGATACAACTATGGTCATTGTTTTTTAACCCTTTATGTGTTCTGTATTCACAGGAATATGAAGCAGAGGGGCTTACAGAAGGAGACGGACAGGGTGGAGAAAGACAAGGAGCGGGAGCGCATAGTGTAAGTTTTGAACAGACCGATCCTCACATACAATGCACTACACCCAACACAAACATTCATGACAGCACACACAATACATATGCCTCGATCTAAGAACATTATTAATTTTTTTTTTTACATTTTTTTTATTAGTCCTCACAATCCGGGGCTCGACATAGAGTTCCTCAAAGCACCTCCCATAGTCGTCGGAATGATAATCGCGGCGGTCGCCGAAGAGTAAGTTCCTTTTTGTTTTGTTGTGTAGTAAAATGTAAAATTCATGTGTTGTAATCTTTCCCTTTTTATTGTTATATTTTTCGTAGGCTTCACAGCGTGCTCCCGAACAAGATGATGAAGAGGAGGGCATCGATGTGAACACCCTCATCGAAGCAGTACAAAGTAGGGAGCCGCTGTGGAACATGTCGGACCGCCGCCATGCTGACCAGTTAATCACCCGACGGCTATGGGAGGAAGTGTGCAGTGCTGTTATGGATAACTGGGAGGAACTCGATGCTGGGGCCCAGGATCTAGCGCGTAAGTATTCACACTTCATAACCTTATTTTAGCATGATTTAATGTGGTGTATAGTAACCAATTTTTGCTATCTCTTTCCAGGTAACAGGATTATCGTGCGGTGGCGGTCAATCAGGGATCGCTTCAAGAGGGAGTTTAATAAGGAGATGCAGGCCCCGAGTGGATCTAGAGGACGCAGGAGCAGATACAAACATGCCAGAGCCCTGTCGTTCCTACGGTCGACGCTGCTGAGCAGAAGGTAAATATTCAACACCACATATTTTCAGTCAAACTGAAAAAATGTGTAACCTTCAATTTTTTTGCAGCAAGGGCAATTGTAATATAAAGATACTAATATTTTTTTTCTTCTTCTTTAACAGCACTTTCTGCAGCACTCGGGAGCCTGCATCAGAGTTGCAGCCCTCTGGAGCGATCCCTCGAGAGTCCGCCACCGGCGACCACGTCGACCCCTCTGTTTCTGCACCTACCCTTTTGTTTGATCCCTCAGCCTCATCCACCAGCGCTGGAGCAGCAGGGCGGACTTCGTCACTTGAAGCTGCAGGTGATGAGTTAGAGTTCCCTTTACCCCACCCCTCTGCCACTGCCGCAACTTCTAGACCAACTTTGTGGTCAGGACGGCAGCGCCAGAGAGGTCAGGAAAGGAGCTATGCGCCTGACTTTTTGCATCTGAATGCATCCTTTCACAGTGCCATCAAGCTTTTGAGTGAGCAAACGTCTGCTGGGTACAATATGCTTAACAAAAGCATACTGGAACTCAGCAGTCGTCTTGATAGGATGCAATCAGATGCAAACCAGTCACCAAGGCACTGTTTTTTTCAGGCGGTCCTCAGGCACATGGAAAATCTAACTCCTGACCTGCAGATGCATGTGATGCAAGGCTGCCACACTGCTCTAGCGCAGGCGATATCCCATGCCCCTTCACCTACCCTTCATGTGTCAACACCTTTCCCCTCTCAATCCACCGTCTATCCTCCCATCCGTCCTCCTCCTGTACGTCCTCCTCCCGTCCATTCTACTCCTTCGTCATTTGTTCCTTCCCCCCTTAGTCTTTCCCAGTTTTTAACGTCCCCCTTCCATTCTTCCCCTTTAACTTCTCCGTTATCAATCCCAGCAACACCTTCATACCTCACACACACCACATCTGCACCTCAACTCTCTACACAACCTCATGTTTTCACCACCCATTCCACTTCTGTTCCTCCCCGTGATGTCCTGTCCCCCACTCTCGACGTGGTCCGCCCGCCTGTCAGCCCCTCCGCTACTATCTCCACCCAAAACTATGAGAATCTGTAAAAGTCAATAAATAAACAGTTTTTTGGTTTAAAATTTTTTTTATTGTCTTTCTTTTTTTTTTTCTTTTAATTTTTTAAGTCACCAAGGTTATGGCAATAGTAACATTAACAGTGTTTAAAGGGTACCGTTGCAAAACATACAATGCTGCATTAAAGTACAAAGATTTTGTATGCAAACAAAAATTGGTATTTTTACAAGTATAAAAATAAATAAATTTTTTACACCATTTCATACTGCCAGTCAACTGATCCTGCAGGAGACATGAAGTAGTCTGCAAAACTGTCCCGCATTCTGCAGACTGCAACTGGACTGCGAAAAGTGGGGTTTTGGTAATCCCGTAAGGTGCTTTCTGAAACATTATCCTCCAGGGAAACTTGTTCTTTTGATAGAACAAAATTATGCAGGACAACGCACGCTTTGACCACATCATCGACAGTTTCAGTCTGCAGTTTAATGGCAGTTAGTAGCACTCTCCATTTGGCAGTTAGGATGCCAAAGGCACATTCCACTACTCTGCGTGCTCTGGTTAAACGGTAATTGAAAATTTTCTTCCTCTGGGTCAGTCCACTACTTCCAAAGGGTTTAAGCAAATGTGGGGAAAGCTGGAAGGCATCATCTCCAACACAAACAAATGGTAACGGTGGACCGGTGGTTCCAGGGAGAGGTCTAGGGGGTGGAAAATCAAATGTCTCTCCATATAAACGGCGCCGCATTGGTGAATTTTTAAAGATTTGTGAATCATTTGCACGTCCATACGCACCTATATCCACAGCGATGAACTTGCATTGTGCGTCAGCTATGGCCATCAACACAATAGAGAAATACTTCTTATAGTTATAAAACTGTGACCCAGAGCCTGAAGGTTTGACGATCCTTATGTGCTTTCCATCAACTGCTCCAACACAATTTGGAAACTGGCAAATCTGATGAAAAATTTGGGCGATCTCCAGCCACCTCTCCTGTGATGGCTCTGGGATGTATTCCACTTGTAGGCACTCCCACAATGCCCGGCAGGTATCTCTGATGATCCCTGAGATGGTGGATATCCCAAGTCGAAATTGAAAATGGAGGGATGAGAAGGACTCTCCAGTTGCAAGGAATCTGTTAACAAAAAGACAATACTTAATAAAAAAAATACAAAAAAAAACAACACAGTTATAAGTCTGATGAATGAGAATCATTTAATAAAAAAAATGACTTACCGAATAGTCACCATGAGACGCTCTGCTGGTGATATTGAGAATCGCATCTGGGTGTCTCGTCTCCGTATACAGTCTTCCACATAGCCCAATAAAAATTCAAAATTTTCAGCTCTCATCCTCACATAATTGAAGAACTTTTGAGGGTTTTCCCTTAGTTCCATGTAAAGCGTGGAATAAACACCACGGGTCATACGTTGTGCTGTGATGGGATGGATCCACAGCCTTCTCTTACGCCGCTGCCGTAGGATTCGCAGTCTTCGTTCCTCCCTCTCTCGAACGCTGACTGCCAACTGATTTGCCTCAAAAGTAAAATCTGCATAGATCTTTGCAATGTTCGCCAGGACTCCTTCCATTTCTGCCACTTTCTCTACAACCTTTCAAAGATGTGGTGTAAATACACGCTATATATAGTTTTCCAGAAGTTTCCAGTAGCCAATCACATTGAAATCCTCCCCTTTTTAAAAACGGATCCGTCAAAAAACGGTTGCAACGGATGTAAAAAACGTTCACAACGGTTCTAACGGATCCGTTTTTTTAACGGATTAGGGCAGCTGATCCGTTAAAAAACCGGATCCGTTAGAACCGTTTTTGAACAAAATTTGACGGATCCGTCGATCCGCCACGATGTCGGACCCAACTGACGCCACACAACTGAAGTGTGAAAGAAGCCTTAACAGCAATTACTGTACTTGCAAAGTCAATATTTGCCCAGAAAATGAACTTTAACCCCCAAAACACATTTCAACATCATTGCAGTCCTGCCTTAAAAGGAGCAGCTAACATCGTTTTAGTGATTGATCCATTAACACAGGTGTGGGTGTTGATGAGGACAGGGCTGGCGATCAATCAGTCATGATTAAGTAAGAATGACATCACTGGACACTTTAAAAAGGAGGCTGGTGCTTGGTATCATTGTTTCTCTTCAGTTAACCATGGTTATCTCTAAAGAAACACGTGCAGCCATCATTGCACTGCACAAAAATGGCCTAACAGGGAAGAGTATCGCAGCTACAAAGATTGCACCTCAGTCAACAATCTATCGCATCATCAAGAACTTCAAGGAGAGAGCTTCCATTGTTGTCAAAAAGGCTCCAGGGCGCCCAAGAAAGACCAGCAAGCGCCAGGACCGTATCTTAAAACTGTTTCAGCTGCGGGATCAGACTCCCAGCAGTGCCGAGCTTGCTCAGGAATGGCAGCAGGCTGGTGTGAGTGCTTCTGCACGCACTGTGAGGCGGAGACACTGTGAGCAAGGCCTGGTTTCAAGGAGGGCAGCAAAGAAGCCACTTCTCTCCAGAAAAAACATCAGGGACCGACTGATATTCTGCAAAAGGTACAGGGAGAGGACTGCTGAGGACTGGGGCAAAGTCATTTTCTCTGATGAATGCCCTTTTCGATTGTTTGGGACATCTGGAAAACAGCTTATACGGAGAAGAGGTGAGCGCTACCACCAGTCTTGTCTCATGCCAACTGTAAAGCATCCTGAAACCATTCATGTGTGGGGTTGCTTCTCAGCCAAGGGAATCGGCTCACTCACAGTCTTGCCTAAAAACACAGCCATGAATAAAGAATGGTACCAGAATGTCCTCCAAGAGCAACTTCTCCCAACCGTCCAAGAGCAGTTTGGCGCCCAACAATGCCTTTTCCAGCATGATGGAGCACCTTGCCATAAAGCAAAGGTGATAACTAAATGGCTCATGGAACAAAACATAGAGATTTTGGGTCCATGGCCTGGAAACTCCCCAGATCCTAATCCCATTGAGAACTTGTGGTCAATCATCAAGAGACGGGTGGACAAACAAAAACCAACAAATTCTGGCAAAATGCAAGCATTGATTATGCAAGAATGGACTGCTATCAGTCAGGATTTGGTCCAGAAGTTGATTGAGAGCATGCGAGGGAGAATTGCAGAGGTCTTGAAGAAGAAGGGTCAACACTGCAAATATTGACTTGCTGCATTAACTCATTCTGTCAATATAACCTATTGGTACTCATAATATGATTGCAATTATATTTCTGTATGTGATATAAACATCAGACAAACACTAATAAAAACCAGAGGGCAGCAGATCATGTGAAAAAATAATTTTGGTGTCATTCTCAAAAATTTTGGCCATGACTGTACGTACATATATTGCAAATAGACATCACTCTTCCCAGTGATGCTATACTCTGCATTGTCTGGGGGCTCTGGTGTTCAATGCTATGCGTGGCCTGGGACTCATAGTATTGCATCACTAGGAAGCGCCTCCCGGGGGCGTGGCCTAGCAGGAGATGTGAGAGGACGCGTGTCGGACCTCTCCCGCTGCCTGAACGCTGATCCGGTACTATCAGAGGCGCCGCCGAACGCCACATACCGGTGGAGGAGCTCCGGAGTGTCCGGAGAGTGGAGGGAGCTGACCGCACTGTGCGCACGCAGCAGGATGACAAGAAGGAGGCAGAAAGAAGTCGGGATGGCAGGCTGCACGCGCTCCCAAGATGGCGCCGACAGCGCTGCTGAAGAGGCGGCAAAAGCAAGTGCTGCATACCAGAAGAGGCTGGAGGTTATCGCCAGGTTGGAGCAGTTTGCGAGGACAGAGGAGGCAGGACGGATGATGCAGGGAGCCGCTGGAAAGGTGACAGAAGAAGAGGGGATCTCAGGGGAGCAGGTGGGGATGAGGTCTGGGGCACAGGCAGAGGGGATGGTGAGTGGATCCCGTATAGCACCTATTAATACACCAAAATGTGAGAAATTCTCCATTGAACGATGTAGCTGAGCTGACTCCAGAATATGTCTCACAAATGGAGACTGGCAGTGCTGATGGGACTGGGGAGCCAACCCTGAAGGATATATTTTCTGCAGTATTATTCTGCAAAACTGCATTGACAACCCTAACTGTTCAGGTGGACGACCTTAAAGGGGAAGTTGCCTCTTTTCGCTCAGCTATGCATAAGATGGAGGGGAGAGTTGAAATGTTGGAGGAACGTGTGGGAGGTGTGGAAGATCAGATTGCTGAAATGGCAAAGAGAGAGAAAAAATATGTCCAGCGCATTGCGGAGTTGGAGTTTAAAACTGATGATTTGGAGAATCGGTCGCGCAGGAACAACTTGAGAATTATTGGTGTGCCTGAAAAGGCAGAAGGAAATAACCCCACTGAGTTCATAGAGACATGGCTGAAAACTAAGGTTGGAGGGGACAGTCTCACTAGCCTTTTTGCGGTTGAAAGAGCGCACAGGGTGCCGACTAGACCTCTGCCCCCTGGCTCCGCCCCACGGACCTTTCTAGCTAAAATCCTAAATTACAGAGACCGGGATATTCTGTTACGGAAGGCCAGGAATATGGAGGAATTGACTATTGACGGCAACCGAGTATCTATATATCCTGACTATTCTACAATTGTACAGAAGCTCAGGATGAAGTTTGGAGAGGCTAAAAGATGCTTGCGTGAATTAGGACTGGCCTATTCTATGCTGTATCCAGCTAAATTACGTGTGGTGGCCATGGACAGGGTTCACTTTTTTCAAAATCCTGAGGAAGTGTCACATTGGCTGGACTTGAATGCTAAACGTATTGGAGCAGAAAAGACCCGCTGAAGAGGTTTTAATGCGGTCTTCTGGCTATTGTGATAGATGGGGGAGAGAAAATTGAGTTGATGGTTAATAGTGATCTGTTACTAAAAGAATTTGGGGTATGGTCCTTGTGCGCTAAGGTTGTGTTCGGCGGCGCAACTGTTTATATATCTTGTTTCTAAAGGGCGGGGGGAGGAACGACTGGAAGATAGAGGGAAATCTATTTGTGGTGGTATCGGCTTTTGAGCCACTGCTGGGATAGCAACAGCGCGTTCCCCTTTCTCATATAGAGAGGGAGTAGGAGTTTATACGTTGATTGTTATAACGTTGTTGGGGGAGAAGTTATTGAGGGAAGGGTCGGGTAGGGTCAGGGGTTATTTTGTAATAATGAGGGGCTGGGGGGGAGGTTTGGGTAGGAGGGCTCAGTTTAGGGGGGTAAAGAAGACCAATGGAAAGAAGAAGAGAAGGTTTAAAATTATGCAAAATGATGGGAGATAGAGTTAAAATTTTGAGCTGGAACATTAGAGGATTATCGAATGATACAAAACGGAAGGCTATTTTGCAGTATATTGTAAAACAGAGACCCTCGCTGGTGTGCCTTCAAGAAACTCACTTAGTAAAGGAAAAAAACGGGTATATTGCATAAAAGATGGGTGAGGAAGGCTTACCATGCGACATTCTCGGCCTATGCTAGGGGAGTGCATACAAGTGTTCCGTTCGAGGAGGTAGAGGTGGTAATAGATAGTGATGGACAGTATGTATTCCTTGTGTGTAAGGTGTTTGCTAGACTGATATGTGTCGTGTCGGTGTATATTCCTTCACCGTACTCAGGGAAAAAACTACAGGAAATCCTAAATATATCTGGTAGGTGGGGAGGAGTTCCATTACTTATAATAGGGGACGTTAACAATATCATTGATGATCACTGGGATAGGGGGCAGCATGCTATGTTGCTATGTTGAGGAAGGAGGGGAATTTGACAGCGTTTGGTAGTTATTTGAAAGAAGTGGCATGGAAAGACTTGTGGAGAGTGCGTAATACTGATACATACTGTTTCTCATGCTATTCAGCGACATACGGCTCTCTATCTCGTATTGACATGGCCCTAGGTAACGAAGAAATGGATAGGTTGGTACAAGAGGTGGATTATCTGCCTAGAATAGTGTCGGATCACAGTCCAGTGGTAGTAACAATTCAAATTGAAGGCCTTGGGGGGATGGCTAAATTGGGTTGGAAGTTGAATCCCTTCTGGTTGCAAATTATTGATATGGGGAAGATCGGGGAAGAGATAAAAGAATTCTTTAAATTTAATGATGGTAGTGCAGCGAAACATGTGGTATGGGACACCATGAAGGCCTATTTGAGGGGTATATTATCTAAAGAGATATCTATACATAAAACACAAACAAGGGAATCTGATAAAGGGATATTGGAGGAATTGAGGGCAGCAGAGGCCGCACTTAGTAATTTACGTTCACAGGACACCATGAATCGTATGAAAACGGCTCAGGAGGAGGTAAACAAATTACATCTACGCAAAGCAGAAAGGGCGAGAGCTTTTCAAAGAGAGGCCTTTTACGCGGAAGGAGAGAAGGTGGGTCACCTTCTCTCAGTGGTAACGTCTGCACAAAGGGATTCGTCACACGTGCATGCTCTAGAATTAGAGAATGGTAGTATTGTAACACAGGGGATCCAAATCTTAGATGGTTTTAAGGGATTCTATAGCAAACTGTATGAATCGCACACCAGGCAGGGAGAAGGTGACATTGACAGATTTCTAGAGGAGGCAAGTTTACCTAGATTAGAAGCTGAGGATAGATATTGGTTAGATGGGCCGCTTACGGTGGAGGAGTTGGAGGGTGCCTTGAGGTCCATGGCGGGGGGGAAGGCTCCGGGGGCTGACTGTGTCCCTGTTGAGATTTATGGTGTCCTTTCTGAGGAGTTGTTGACCAGATTGTTGGGGGTCTTTGAGGAGTCACTGGAGAGGGGAATATTGCCTGATTCCATGAGGTAGGCCATTATTGTGGTCATCCCTAAACCTGAGAAGAACCCACGACTGCCGGAGTCATATAGACCAATATCACTCCTAACAACAGATGTTAAGATTTTGGCTAAAGCCTTGGCGAACAGACTGACCCGGGTGATAGAAAAGGTGGTCCATTCGGACCAATCGGGCTTTATGCCTAATAAATCCACTGCCATCAACTTGAGAAGGTAATTTCTTAATATGCAGATACCGGCGGAGAATGCTGGGGGGAGGGTGGTCGTCTCCCTCGATGCGCATAAAGCCTTCGATAGTATTGAATGGCAATACCTGTGGTCGGTTCTGAGTCGCTTTGGGTTTGGGCCGGTTTTTGTATCGTGGGTGAGGCTCCTGTACTCCTCTCCAGTGGCTAAAATTAGGGTGAACAATGCACTGTCAGATGGTTTTCAGTTGTTTCGGGGTACGCGGCAGGGATGCCCGCTGTCCCCGTTGCTGTTTGCTCTAGCGGTGGAACCTCTGGCAGCGGCTATCAGAAGGTCTCAGTTGGTAAAAGGGTTTATGTATGGGAAAATGGAGGAAAAAATTGCTCTGTATGCTGACGACATTCTGCTTTTTCTTGAGGGTCCTGGGGAACCTTTGAGGAATGTAATTTCATTAATTGAAGAATTTGGGCAAATTTCAGGGTTGATTATCAATTGGGACAAATCAAGTGTTTTACAGGTGGATAGAGGAGTGGATTGTACTAGGGAGGTGGAAGAGGGTACAAAATTAAGGGTGGTTTCACAATTTAAATATCTAGGAGTCCAGGTGTCTCTCCCTTTGAATAGATTTGAGGAGCTCAATCTTGAGCCATTAATAACCAAATTACGTGCCAAAATCACAGCGTGGAATAAGCTGCATTTGTCGGTGGTGGGTAGAGTAAACCTTCTTAAGATGGTTGTGATGCCACAGGTTTTGTATATTTTACATAGCTCTCCGGTTTGGATCCCACGAACTAGATTCCGTAGACTTAAATCATTATTTGGAGAGTTAGTATGGGGTGGGAGGTGCCCGAGAATTAGGCAAGAGATACTGCAAAGACCTAAAGACGAGGGGGGACTTGCCCTGCCTAATCCCTGGTTGTATTTTTTGTCGGCGCAGAGCCAACATCTTAGGGGATGGGGGAAAGGGCTTGAGGAAGGCTGGGGTCATAACAGTCTGATGTATATTATTGGCATGTGGCCCTTGGGTCAGGGTCTAGAAGCAGGACTATTCAAGAAATTGGGGGCTCGTCTTCACACTATAAATTTAATTCATAAGGTATGGCAGACGCTTAAAAGAATAAGAGGGGTTGAGGGATTCACAGAATTTTCACCTATTTGGGATAACCCTTCCTTTCAAGAATTCAATCATATGGAAGGATTGGGGGAGTGGAGAGAAAAAGGCATTGGGTTGATAAGTCAGTTGATGCAGAATGGGAGCCTTAAGCCTTTTGAGATGCTGCAGCAAGAGTTCCAGTTCCCGGGGTTAAAACTATACCAATACAGACGGGTTCAACACGCATTTCAGGCACAGAAGAGGAGGGGGCCTATAGTGATCCAGAAGGATCTAATGTTGGACTTTATATTAAATAATAATGGAACAAAAGGGGCTATATCCGAAGTATATGGGGATCTGCTACACACATTTCTACTAGATTACCCTATAAAGGCCAGAGGGAAGTGGGAGGCCGAATTGGGGGAAATAGAAGATGATAGGTGGGAATCTATCTTAGAATACGTACCCAGGTTATCAATGAGTGAACCTGGGAGAATGTCACAATTGTATGTGATAAATAGGGCCTATAGGACACCTGATATGTTGTTTAAAGCCGGATTGAAAGACGATTCTGGGTGCCCTAGGTGCTCTCAGTCTCAGGCGGGCATACTACACATGTTATGGCTTTGTCCCAGACTATTTGCGTTCTGGGTTGTTGTGCTGAACCAAATTGGGGTGATCTATGGGTGTTCGATTCCCAGGGATCCGGTGGTTTGTGTACTTGGGTATGTGAAGGAAATCCTGACCGACAAAACTACCAAAATGGCTATAGCTAGATTATTGCTCATTGCGAGAAAGGTGATTGCAAGGTATTGGATTAGGGAGGAACCTCCTACTAGACGGAAGTTTATTGCACAGGCTAATCATATTGTCCAGCTCGAAAAAAGTATATATAATAAAAGGAACAGAATGGGCTTCTTTCAAAAGCTGTGGCAGCCATGGCTGGACGGGAACAATTAAGTGATTGTGGTAAAAAGTTGCATATATTATAATATGTATGTGTTGTATCTTTTCTTTTCTCTTCTTTCCAGGAGTAATGTTTGGGCGGAGTTGGGTCTTCAGAGGGGAGGGGGGGGGGGGGGGGGAGGGAGGTTTCTATTAAATCAAAAACACGAATGTACCCTGTTTATTTGTATGGATACTGATGTCTTTATTTTGCACAATAAAATATCTGATTAAAAAAAAAGGAAGCGCCTCCCGGCAGCGCGCGTCTCCTGATTCCCCCCTCCCGGCAGCGCGCGCAGGGTTGCCAACCTCCTCCTAAATGATTTCTGGACAATCTAGCTAAAAATTGCGGACATCCCCAAATTTTAAATGTTAGTGGAGATTCTGGAACCCCTGACCTGACCATTTATCACGGACACCGCATTTTCCTCTCGGACAATACGGACATGAGGAAAAAGCATGTTTTTACGGGATGTCCAGGAATTCCAGGACAAGTTGGCAACCACGAGCGCGAGTCTCCCGATTCACCCCTCCCGGCAGTGTGCGTCTCCCAATTCCCCCATACTGGTGCTTGCCACGCCTTATCTCCGCCCGCAACTCTGCCAGATGCTGTGGGGTCTTGTACCGCAAGTCTGCCCACTTTTTGCGCAGCTGCAGCACACTGCGGCGGATGCCAAAGCGCCTCTCCATGATGCGCCCAATGCGGCGCAGGACCTCCTGCTTGTGGAGGTTCCTGTGGGCTGGGTGCAGTCTCCAGCCCCTCGTAATCCCAGGCATACATTTTTTTTATGAAAAATTGAAGCTCTGTCTGCCCCAGAGGAGCAGAACGCTGTCTCGCCGCCATTTTTCCAGGAAAGACGCTGAACGGCACGGCCCAACCACGCCAGAGGAGGTCCTTGACTCAGGCGTGATGCTGCGCGATCCGCATCGCTATAGCGTCTCCGTTTAGCGTCGCGGTTGTGACGCCGGTATACACAGCGTCATGGTTGTGGCGCCGGCTCCAGAAATCACTCTTTGGCTGTCCTGGTTTCAAGCCGCAGCGCTCATCGTCCTGGTTTCAGCGTTGCAGCGGCTTTTACAGTGATTTTAGGGTACGTTCACACATTGCAACTCAGCTGCATACTGACGCACAAGAATATGCAGCTGAGAAGTTAGCTGTGTATTTTGTGCGTCTTTTCGTGCGTATTTTACAGACGTACAGTATGCAGTATGGAAAGTACATTGCGTATATGCTGCACAAAGGGTGTCTATGGGTAACGGCAGTTGCGTCAATGCTGCGTATTAGCCCTGCGTATTTAACGGACGTAAAATATGCGACAAATACGCGATGTGTGAACGCTAACTTACAGTATTGGATGTCTTGTGTCAGTTTAGCAAATCATAAGTACTAATTTTATTTTTTGCTTTTTCAGGTTGCCATGTCTACTACAGATGTACTTGTGATTGTAGCGGCTGTGTTGTTGGTTGAAGTTCACCGCCAGCAGGAGGCTCAGGCGCGGAACACTCGTACTAAGCGACAGCGCCACATGTGGACCAGACAGTGGCTGCAGAAGAGGAATCAATTGTCCCATATGGGCCTAATAAGGGAACTGCAGGAGAACAACCCGCATGATTTCAGGAACTACCTGCGAATGTCGGAGGATTCCTTTAATGAGCTACTTGCTGCTGTGGAACCTTTTATCAGGCGGCAAAATACCAGGATGCGAGCTGCTGTCCCTGTGGATGAGAGACTGGCTGTCACGCTGCGGTTCCTGGCGACTGGCAGGTCTATGCAAGACTTGCCAATTCAAACAAAAAAAGAAAAAAATAGACCTCCGCACTGCTGTTTGTAAGGCTAGACTCTGTTGTTTTTATCACCCTTCATTAGTGAGCCGATATCAGATCCTTTTTATACAACGGGGTGCAACTTACAAAGTAATACATAACAGTCCATGAAAAAGATAAAAAAAGTGCACTTACCCGTGTATGTAGAAAGTCACAACTTTATTCGGACAACATTATAATAACAGCAAGGGAGAGTGTAGAAAAAATGCGGACAACGATCGTTTCGTGCCTCAGCACTTCAACGGGTCCAAACACTGAAAGGAAGTAGGGTGGGTCCATATCAGTGCTTAGCTGGAAAGCACTGCCCCTCCTCTTACTCCTCCTGTCAGCGTGGTGCACCAATCACCTATATCCTAAATGTGAAAACATTAATAACAAAGACATGTTTAAAACCACAATTTAAAAGCAACGCAACCAATGATTTAAATCTGAAACAGGACATTGCAATAAATTTTACAATTTTTAGAGGAAAACGGCCATGTCGATCCTTTCATTTAAACCTAGGGGACCTACAGCGCCTGCGCGCATAATCCATCTCCCTTCTCTCTGGAGTAGCAAGCACTGCAAGTCTCCACCTTGTTTTGGTAAGGAAACCTGTTCCAACCCCGCAAAACGTAAAGACTGTATATTACCATCATGTTGATTTCTTACATGGTTAATGAACCTCGGAACCCCTTTGCCTGTTCTCACCGAATTAAAATGTTCTCTTATTCTTTTGAACAACGGCCGGATTGTCTTACCTATATAGTAAAAGCCGCATGGGCAGAAAATAGCATATACAATATGAGTAGACCTGCATGAAATGAAATCTCGAACTACATGTTGGATGGGACCAATTTTAACATAGGTGCCTGTTAGATGGTATTTACAAAAGTTACAATGGCCACATTTAAAATTTCCCTTAGGTGTATTTGATGTGAGCCAATTATCCCGATCTGAGGAAAATCTATTACGCACTATCAGATCCCTAATATTTCTGCTACGCCGGCAGAAGAAATACGAGCCCTGAAAGAGATCCAGGGTTGGTCGGATACAATAATCCGTTCTGCGGACAAAGGAGGAAATACAGTTCTACTTACAAGAGACTATTATAAAGAAGAAGCTTTAAGACAATTGTCCGAGTCTCATACATATGAAAAATTAAAGGGAGATCCCACATTTAAATTTAAGGGCATGTTACGATCTTTTCTAAGGCAGCATGTGGAGAAAAAAGTTTTTTCAGAAAAACAGGCTAATAAGTTGTTACCAGATTATCCTAGAAAACCACACTGGTACCACATTCCGAAGGTTCACAAATCACTAACGCGGCCACCAGGCCGGCCTATAGTGTCAGGGGTGGGATCCCTCACAGAACCTTTGTCTGCCTATTTAGATTGGTTGCTACGCCCCCTTTTATGTGATATTCCCTCTTTCATAAAAGACACCGGAGATTTTTTGGGTACAATAAATAATTTTGTCTGGCAAGAAGGTTTTTGCTTGACTTCAATTGACATTGAAAGTCTGTATACCAGAATTCCCCAGAAAATGGGAGTAGAAACTATTGACATGATTTTAAGGAATACCCCGACAGACACGGGAACCATTTCCTTTATCTATGGGGGACTTTCCTTTATTCTCGAACATAATGCTTTTCAGTTTGATGATACCTGGTATAAACAAATTGAGGGAGTAGCGATGGGTACCCCAGTCGCTTGTACCCTAGCAAACCTCTTCTTGGCCAGACTAGAAGAGGAATATATATACTCTATAAAAAATCCCTTTTTGAGACACAAAGTTTTTTGTGAGATTTGTGGACGACGTATTCATGGTGTGGGACGGTGACAGTGACACCTTCACACAATTTGTGGATTACCTTGAGACATCCAACACCTTGAATATGAAGTTCACATCTCAGTTTGGAGGAAATGAATTAGTATTCCTAGATGTCAAGCTCACAGTTATTGATGGTATAATTCACACAGAGACATACCGAAAACCTTCTGCAACAAATGCTTTGCTTCATTATAACAGTGCTCATCCCCTCTATACCAAAAAATCCCTGCCTTATAGCCAGTTTTTACGGGTAAAAAGGATTAATAATAGTCCAGCGGGATTTAAACGTCAATCAGAAGAACTATATAAGAGGTTTTCAAAAAGAGGGTATCCACAATCGATTTTAGATGGGGCTGCAAGTACAGATGTAAATGACAACTCCTGTGTCAGGTCCACAAAAAAAGAAAAAAGATTTGTTTTTTGTTTTGAATTTGGACCTATGGATTCACAAATTAGGTCAGTAATTCGTAAAAACTGGCATATCCCAGGTCAAGACACTGACTTAAAAGAAATGACAGACAGGGGACCTTTATTCGCATGCCGGCGTAGCAGAAATATTAGGGATCTGATAGTGCGTAATAGATTTTCCTCAGATCGGGATAATTGGCTCACATCAAATACACCTAAGGGAAATTTTAAATGTGGCCATTGTAACTTTTGTAAATACCATCTAACAGGCACCTACGTTAAAATTGGTCCCATCCAACATGTAGTTCGAGATTTCATTTCATGCAGGTCTACTCATATTGTATATGCTATTTTCTGCCCATGCGGCTTTTACTATATAGGTAAGACAATCCGGCCGTTGTTCAAAAGAATAAGAGAACATTTTAATTCGGTGAGAACAGGCAAAGGGGTCCCAAGGTTTATTAACCATGTAAGAAATCAACATGATGGTAATATACAGTCTTTACGTTTTGCGGGGTTGGAACAGGTTTCCTTACCAAAACAAGGTGGAGACTTGCAGCGCTTGCTACTCCAGAGAGAAGGGAGATGGATTATGCGCGCAGGCGCTGTAGGTCCCCTAGGTTTAAATGAAAGGATCGACATGGCCGTTTTCCTCTAAAAATTGTAAAATTTATTGCAATGTCCTGTTTCAGATTTAAATCATTGGTTGCGTTGCTTTTAAATTGTGGTTTTAAACATGTCTTTGTTATTAATGTTTTCACATTTAAGATATAGGTGATTTGTGCACCACGCTGACAGGAGGAGTAAGAGGAGGGGCAGTGCTTTCCAGCTAAGCACTGATATGGACCCACCCTACTTCCTTTCAGTGTTTGGACCCGTTGAATTGCTGAGGCACGAAACGATCGTTGTCCGCATTTTTTCTACACTCTCCCTTGCTGTTATTATAATGTTGTCCGAATAAAGTTGTGACTTTCTACATACACGGGTAAGTGCACTTTTTTATCTTTTTCATGGACTGCTATGCAAGACTTGCATTACTGTGCAGCTATTTCCCGATCCCTGCTCAGCGTCATCATCCCAGAGACATGTAATGCAATCGTCTCAGCTTTACACCGCACTTACATGCCTTTCCCGGAGACCCGGGATGATTGGAAACAGATTCCCCATGGATTTCAGCAGCAATGGCAGTTCCCTAATTGCGGTGGGGCATTGGATGGGAAACATGTCCGCATCACCCAACCACCACACTCTGGCTCATTTTTCCACAATTACAAGGGTTATTTCAGCGTTATTCTGATGGCCGTCATTAATGCAAACTATGAATTTATAAGTGTGGATGTAGGGATCAACGGGAGAGTATCTGATGGCGGAGTTTTTGGGCACACCGATTTTGGGGACCGCTTGAAAGAACACAAACTGGCCTTGCCGCCCAACAGCGACACTACTGAAAACATGAACTTTGTGTTTGTTGGAGATGAGGCGTTCCCACTGCATCCCAACCTTCTGAAGCCCTTCTCCCAGAAAACGCTGACACCGGAGCGACGCATTTTTAATTACAGACTTTCCAGAGCTCGACACGTTGTGGAGAATGCTTTTGGTATTATGGCAAACCGATTTCGGGTTTTCCACACTCCACTCAACATGAAACTCTCGTCTATTGACTCTGTGGTGCTTGCCTGTTGCGTCCTGCACAACTTTCTACGCCGCCGTGATGCCACTGCATACAGCCCTCCACAATATGTAGACTCTGTTGACCCTGCAAACGGAGATGTAACCCAGGGCGAATGGCGTCTCGAGCACAGGGTTTCAGGCTTGGAAAGTCTTGGATCCGGAAGGAACTCTGATGATGCGACGATTTGCAGGGAGAAGTACTGACTTTTTCAATGGGCCAGGGACTGTCCCATGGCAGCATCTCCAGCAGTAGCGCAACTGTTGCCATTTCCTTGTTCCATGTATTATGGAATAAATTTTTTTTGGTTGATGTGCTCTCGTGTACCATTTTGTTGATCACCCATGCAATTCCTTTTTCTGTCTCAATGTCTACATAAATATATCTATCTATGCACATACTCTAGTTCTGTAGCAAACATACGAATCCTGGGAGTCCGCAGCATCCTCTGCCCTAGCGCTTTCCTGATTTTTATATATGTATATACTAGACTGTGGCCCGATTCTAACGCATTGGGTATTCTAGAATATGCATGTCCCCGTAGTATATGGACAATGATGATTCCAGAATTCGCGGCAGACTGTGCCCGTCGCTGATTGGTCGAAGCAACCTTTTTTACATCATCGTCGCCATGGCAACCATTATGACATCTACGTCGATACTGTGCCCGTCGCTGATTGGTCGAGGCGAATTCGTGGCAGACTGTGCCCGTCGCTGATTGGTCGAGGCAACCTTTATGACATCATCGTCGCCATGCTGTGCCCGTCGCTGATTGGCGGCCTCGACCAATCAGACGCGGGATTTCCAGGACAGCCAGAAAAACCCTTAGACAATTATATATAGATATATATAATATATTCACTTATACATTATGTGAATATGTAAACAATAAATCTAAAGAAAAGAGACCATGTGAAGGTAATAAAGTTTATTGACATATTAAACCAGTAACAAGTGACAGTAACGAGAAATTCGAGGACATGCGAACCAAATGTTAAGATAGAGCAGTTAACTGGTCGCTCAGCACAAACAGTAACGATACATGCAACAAATCGTTTATTTACAGATTTTCTATGAATTTTGGTCCGTATACACACGGCCGGCAACTCGCTGTGGTTAACCACGGCCGTACATACGGGAGGAGCTGACATCGGCAGAAGGAGGGACGCATATTCGTTCCTTCTGCCGATGTCAACTCCTCCCGTATGTACGGCCGTGGTTAACCACAGCGAGTTGCCGGTCGTGTGTATAGGGACAAAAATTCTTAGAAAATTGTGGCCCACAAAACTACCGGTAAATGAAAGCCAAAAAAAACCGGCAGTGTGAACGCATGAACTGCTTAGGAAAAAGAAGTCTCTATCGTTTTCAGTCCAAGAACACTACAGATGTTGATGATAGGTGTCCATCTCGCTGTACTGGTGTGTGGGCATAGAAGGTCCTTGCGAAAAGTCACCAAAAGAAGGGGGTGTAGGTGTTGGCCGGAACTGGAAATGATGTGGGGCCAGTCTGCGGACAGCAGTGCTGTGCATGAGCTCTTGCTGGTGTCCCCAAGAAAACTGGCAACTGGGCTGACGGTCGCTGCTGGTTAATGTTGTTGTCTCAGTCAGTTTGCCTGTGGCTGCCGTGTTCAAAACCTCGAACATCACTCTCTCCTCATGCATTCGCTGGGTAATGTCCAATCTATTTAAGCGTTCTGCAACGAAGGATGGGAATCCGGTGAGCTGGGTTGTGGCATGCTGGCTCATTATGTTGCTGGCCAGTGCCAGGAGATCCAAAGGTGTGCCCGCAGTCGCCTTTCTTTTGCGAGATGGGCACTGTGGACGTGTCTGCTCCTCGACACACGGGCTTATGGAGGACTGAGGGGTCTCGTCATCGTTGCCTTCCGGTGTTTGGAGATGTGTTGTGAATTCTGCTTTTGGGCTCCCTCCGGTGGTTTAGGTGGTAATGCAGTTGTCCCTGAGTTGCAGTCCTGGTCAGGTGTATCTGATGATTGCAGTTCTGACTGGGGTATTTAGGCGTGCAAGATTCATTAGTCCTTGCCAGTTGTCCATGGTTGTTGGGAGGTTTTGGTCCTGGTTTGGTGCCTTCTGCCAAATCAGCAAAGATAAGTGTCTGGTTTTGTTTCTGTGGCACACATGCTGTGTGCTTAATAATTCTGTGCTATTCAGTGTTTTTTTGTCCAGCTTAGATTGTGTCAGTATTTTCTCAGTCTTGTTGGATTCTCTGGAGTGGCAGATATACATTCCATGTCTTTAGTTAGATTGTGGAACTTTTTGTATTATCTGCTGTGGATATTTTTGGAAGGGTTTTAATACTGACCGCTTAGTATGCTGTCCTATCTTTCCCTAATTTTAGCTAGAGTGGCCTCTTTTGCTGAATCCTGTTTTCTGCCTGCGTGTGTCTTTCCTATCCTACTCACAGTCAATATTCGTGGGGGGCTGCCTATCCTTTGGGGTTCTGCTCTGAGGAAAGGTAGTATTCCTATTTCCATCTATAGGGGTATTTAGTCCTCCGGCTGTGTCGAGGTGTCTAGGGTTTGTTAGGCACACCCCACGGCTACTTCTAGTTGCGGTGTTAGTTCAGGTTTTGCGGTCAGTACAGTTTCCACCTACTCCAGAGAAAGTTCATGCGGCTCCAAAGTTACCGGATCATAACAGTACAACTGGCCCACTATGAGTTAAATGCATCTCAGAAGAAGGGAAGAAAGGGGTTGAGTCATTTTTTTTTCTGCAGTTTGCTTTGCCTTTTCTTCCCTCTTTTTCTCTGGGTGGCTAAGGAGTCTTGTGTTAGCATGGATGTTCAGGAATTAGCTTCTCGTGTAGACCAGCTTGCTGCTAGGGTACAGGGGAATTTCTGATTATATTGTTCAGACTCCTGTTTTAGAGCCGAAGATTCCTACTCCTGATTTGTTTTTTGGTGACAGGTCCAAATTTTTGAGTTTTAAAAACAACTGTAAACTGTTTTTTGCTTTGAGACCTCGATCCTCTGGGGATTCTATTCAGCAGGTTAAAATCGTCATTTCCCTGCTGCGTGGTGATCCACAGGATTGGGCATTTTCCCTGGAATCTGGGAATCCGGCTTTGCTTAATGTAGATTCCTTTATTCAGACTTTAGGACTATTATATGATGAACCTAATTCTGTGGATCAAGCGGGAGAAGACCTTGTTGGCCCTATCTCAGGGTCAAGAGGCGGCAGAATTGTTTTGTCAGAAATTTAGAAAATGGTCTGTTGACTAAATGGAATGATGATGCTTTGGCTGCAATTTTCAGAAAGGGTCTTTCTGAATCCGTTAAAGATGTTATGGTGGGGTTTCCCACGCCTGTCGGTCTGAGTGATTCTATGTCTTTGGCCATTCAGATTGATCGGCGCTTGCGGGAGCGCAGAACTGTGCGCGCTGTGGTGTTGTCCTCAGAGCAGAGTCCTGAGCCAATGCAGTGTGATAGGATTCTGTCTAGGACAGAACGACAAGGACTCAGACGTCAGAATAGGTTGTGTTATTATTGTGGCGACGCTTCTCATGTCATTTCAGTCTGCCCTAAACGGACAAAGAGGATTGCTAGTTTATTTACCATCAGTACTGTACAACCTAAATTTCTGTTATCGGTGTCCTTGATCTGCTCATTGTCATCATTTTCTGTCTTGGCGTTTGTGGATTCAGGCGCCGCTTTGAACTTAATGGACCTTGAGTTTGCCAGGCGTTGTGGTTTCCCCTTGCAGAACCTTATTCCTTTAAGGGGCATTGATGCTACACCTTTGGCTAAAAATAAGCCCCAGTTTTGGACACAGGTGACCATGCGCATGGCGCCAGCCCATCAGGAAGATTGTCGATTTCTGGTATTGCATAATTTACATGATGCTATCGTGTTGGGTTTTCCGTGGTTGCAGGTACATAATCCTGTGTTGGATTGGAAGTCTATGTCTGTGACTAGTTGGGGTTGTCAGGGGGTTCATAATGATGTTCCTTTCTTCTTCCTCTTCCGAAATTCCAGAGTTTTTGTCTGATTTTCAGGATGTATTCGATGAGCCCAAGTCCAGTTCTCTTCCACCGCACAGGGACTGTGATTGTGCTATTGATTTGATTCCAGGCTGTAAGTTTCCTAAGGGCCGACTCTTCAATCTGTCTGTGCCTAAACATACCGCTATGCGGAGTTATGTTAAGGAGTCTTTGGAGAAAGGGCATATTCGGCCATCTTCTTCACCGATGGGAGAGGGATTTTTTTTTGTTGCCAAGAAGGATGGCTCCTTGAGACCCTGTATTGATTATCGCCTCTTGAATAAGATCACGGTCAAGTTTCAATACCCTTTACCTTTGCTTTCCGATTTGTTTGCTAGGATTAAGGGGGCTAGTTGGTTTACGAAGATTGACCTTCGGGGGGCGTATAATCTTGTTCGTATTAAGCAGGGTGATGAATGGAAAACTGCGTTCAATACGCCCGAGGGCCATTTTGAATACCTTGTGATGCCGTTCGGGCTCACTAATGCTCCATCTGTTTTTCAATCCTTCATGCATGATATCTTCCGGACTTATATTGATAAATTCTTGATTGTATATTTGGACGATATTTAGATTTTTTTCTGATGATTGGGAGTCTCATGTGGAACAGGTCAGGATGGTATTTCAGATCCTTCGTGACAATGCTTTGCTTGTGAAGGGGTCTAAGTGTCTCTTTGGGGTGCAGGTTTCTTTTTTGGGTTTTATTTTCTCTCCTTCATCTATTGAGATGGATCCGGTTAAGGTTCAGGCCATTCATGATTGGATTCAACCCATGTCCGTAAAGAGCCTTCAGAAATTTTTGGGTTTTGCGAATTTTTATCGCCGTTTCATTGCTAACTTTTCCAGCGTGGTTAAACCCTTGACCGATTTGACGAAAAAAGGCGCTGATGTGGCGAATTGGTCCTCTGCGGCTGTTTCTGCCTTTCAGGAGCTTAAACGTCGATTTACTTCTGCTCCGGTGTTGCGCCAACCGGATGTTTCCCTTCCGTTTCAGGTTGAGATTGACGCTTCTGAGATTGGCGCAGGGGCCGTTTTGTCCCAGAGGGATCATGTTGGTTCCTTGATGAAACCGTGTGCATTCTTTTCCCGTAAATTTTCGCCTGCTGAACGCAATTATGATGTCGGCAATCGGGAGTTGTTGGCTATGAAGTGGGCATTTGAGGAGTGGCGACATTGGCTGGAGGGAGCTAAGCACCGTATTGTGGTCTTGACCGATCATAAGAATTTGATTTACCTCGAGTCTGCCAAGCGGCTGAATCCTAGACAGGCTCGATGGTCCTTGTTTTTTTCCCGTTTTGATTTTGTGGTCTCGTATCTTCCGGGTTCTAAGAATATTAAGGCTGATGCCCTTTCTAGGAGTTTTTTGCCTGATTCTCCTGAGGTCCTTGAACCGGTCGGCATTCTGAAAGAAGGGGTGGTCCTTTCTGCTATTTCCCCTGATTTACGACGGGTTCTTCAGGAATTTCAGGCTGACAGAGCTGATCGTTGTCCAGTGGGGAAACTGTTTGTTCCTGACAGATGGACTAGTAGAGTGATTTCTGAAGTTCACTGTTCTGTGTTGGCTGGTCATCCTGGTATTTTTGGTACCAGAGACTTGGTTGGTAGGTCCTTTTGGTGGCCTTCTTTATCATGTGATGTACG
Source organism: Ranitomeya variabilis (assembly GCF_051348905.1). Lineage (NCBI taxonomy): Eukaryota > Metazoa > Chordata > Amphibia > Anura > Dendrobatidae > Ranitomeya > Ranitomeya variabilis. The sequence continues at coordinate 595,146,414 of NC_135233.1, read as the reverse complement.
TTCTTTTGTGCAGTCCTGTGGGACTTGTGCGCGGGCCAAGCCTTGTTGTTCCCGTGCTAGTGGGTTGCTTTTGCCATTGCCGGTCCCTGAGAGGCCCTGGACGCATATTTCTATGGATTTTATTTCTGATCTTCCGGTTTCCCAGAGGATGTCGGTTATCTGGGTTGTTTGTGACCGGTTTTCTAAGATGGTTCATTTGGTGCCTTTGCCTAAATTGCCTTCCTCTTCAGAGTTGGTTCCGTTGTTTTTTCAGCATGTGGTTCGTTTGCATGGTATTCCGGAGAATATTGTGTCTGACAGAGGTTCCCAGTTTGTTTCTAGGTTTTGGCGGGCCTTTTCTGCTAGGCTGGGCATTGATTTATCTTTTTCCTCTGCATGTCATCCTCAGACAAATGGCCAAACCGAGCGAACTAATCAGACCTTGGAGACTTATTTGAGATGCTTTGTGTCTGCTGATCAGGATGATTGGGTGGCCTTTTTGCCATTGGCCGAGTTTGCCCTTAATAATCGGGCTAGTTCGGCTACTTTGGTTTCGCCTTTTTTTGTAATTTTGGTTTTCATCCTCGTTTTTCTTCCGGGCAGGTTGAGCCTTCTGACTGTCCTGGTGTGGATTCGGTGGTTGACAGGTTACAGCAGATTTGGGCTCATGTGGTGGACAATTTGGTGTTGTCTCAGGAGGAGGCTCAATGCTTTGCTAACCGTCATCGGTGTGTTGGTTCCCGGCTTCAGGTTGGGGATCTGGTCTGGTTGTCTTCCCGTCATGTTCCTATGAAGGTTTCTTCTCCTAAGTTTAAGCCTCGGTTTATTGGTCCTTATAGGATTTCTGGGATTATTAATCCGGTGTCTTTTCGATTGGCGCTTCCTGCCTCTTTTGCTATCCATAATGTCTTCCATAGATCTTTATTGCGGAAATATGTGGTACCCGTTGTTCCCTCTGTTGATCCTCCAGCCCCTGAGTTGGTTGATGGGGAGTTGGAGTATGTGGTTGAGAAGATTTTGGATTCTCGTTTTTTGAGGTGGAGGCTTCAGTATCTTGTCAAATGGAAGGGTTATGGCCAGGAGGATGATTCTTGGGTTTTTCCCTCTAATTTCCATGCTGCCGATTTGGTTCATGCTTTTCATCTGGCTCGTCCTGACCGGCTGGGGGCTCTGGTGAGGGTTTGGTGACCCCTCCTCAAGGGGGGGGGTACTGTTGTGAATTCTGCTTTTGGGCTTCCTCCGGTGGTTGTAGGTGGTAATGCAGTTGTCCCTGAGTTGCAGTCCTGGTCAGGTGTATCTGATGATTGCAGTTCTGACTGGGGTATTTAGGCGTGCAGGATTCATTAGTCCTTGCCAGTTGTCCATGGTTGTTGGGAGGTTTTGGTCCTGGTTTGGTGCCTTCTGCCAAATCAGCAAAGATAAGTGTCTGGTTTTGTTTCTGTGGCACACATGCTGTGTGCTTAATAATTCTGTGCTATTCAGTGTTTTTTTTGTCCAGCTTAGATTGTGTCAGTATTTTCTCAGTCTTGTTGGATTCCCTGGAGTGGCAGATATACATTCCATGTCTTTAGTTAGATTGCGGAACTTTTTGTATTATCTGCTGTGGATATTTTTGGAAGGGTTTTAATACTGACCGCTTAGTATTCTGTCCTATCTTTCCCTATTTAGCTAGAGTGGCCTCTTTTGCTGAATCCTGTTTTCTGCCTGCGTGTGTCTTTCCTCTCCTACTCACAGTCAATATTCGTGGGGGCCTGCCTATCCTTTGGGGTTCTGCTCTGAGGCAAGGTAGTATTCCTATTTCCATCTATAGGGGTATTTAGTCCTCCGGCTGTGTCGAGGTGTCTAGGGTTTGTTAGGCACACCCCACGGCTACTTCTAGTTGCGGTGTTAGTTCAGGTTTTGCGGTCAGTACAGTTTCCACCTACTCCAGAGAAAGTTCATGTGGCTCCAAAGTCACCGGATCATAACAGAGATGTCCATGAGGCACCTGCGAGTACAGGAACCAAAAAAAAAACAAAAAACAGTCAATAACATACAAACATCAGCCCTACAGAGCCCCCACCGCCCCAACACTTCTATGCCCGTCCGTGGGAAGCTATGAGGAACGGTCATCTAGGTAGCAAACCACAGGGGTTACAGAGCCGGGCTGAACTACTTTTGCCGGCTATACTGTACGAATCTGCGGAAGACAAAATTGAATTTTATTTTCTACTTTTGAAATAAGACAGCATTTAAAGGTAGGGAAGGACTGTTTGGACTATACTTATCTGAACAGGAAGTGGCAACTGTTATTATCTGATGGATTAAACATGAAAAACGGGAATTATTATTATTGGAAACCGTGCTGTATCATAAACATACAAGACACAGGGCATGCTACAAGCAGGGAAGCTAGGGGGTACTTACATGCTCGTCAGGAGACTCGGGCAGGATCTCTTCTGCAGATGGCGCACAAAGGCTTGTCACGGTCTTGGACGGGCGAGGGATTTCCTGGTCCCGAGTGAACGCCAGCATGTCAGAGTACCACAACTTGGGCACATACACGTCGTCGGTTCCGGCCCCAGACTTCATGGACTTTTCCACCTTGTTCAGTTCTTTTTTGTAGACTGTGCGGAGAGCCTGGATCTTCTTCCGCACAATGTTTTCATCCACCGTCTCAGTGGGATGATGCTGCTTGTAGAGGGCCACCAGTTTCTCGTACGCAGCTTTCGTCTTGTAGCGGTTACTGTAATCCGCAGACTTGATCTTCCACAAGCAGGGCAGGGAGCGGTACATGTCGATGAGCTCCCGAACAAACTCCTGGTCATTGGCAGACATCTGAAAGAAAGAAATAGTAAAATTACAGCAAGCAAGAAAGCGAACGCTCAAAATGGCTGCCAGCCAGCGCAAAAGCGTATTTGTTTACCTTTCCATAAAGCGAACGCTCAAATAGGCTGCCAGCCAGCGCAAAAGCGTATTTGTTTACCTTTCCATAAAGCGAACGCTCAAATAGGCTGCCAGCCAGCGCAAAAACGTATTTGTTTACCTTTCCATAAAGTGAAAGCTCAAAATGGCTGCCAGCCAGCGCAAAAACGTATTTGTTTACCTTTCCATAAAGCGAAAGCTCAAAATGGCTGCCAGCCACCCCAAAAGCGTTTTTGTTTACCTTTCCATAAAGCGAACGCTCAAAATGGCTGTCAGCCAGCGCAAAAACGTATTTGTTTACCTTTCCATAAAGCGAAAGCTCAAAATGTCTGCCAGCCACCGCAAAAGCGTATTTACCTTTCCATAAAGCGAACGCTCAAAATGGCTGCCAGCCAGCGCAAAAGAGTATTTACCTTTCCATAAAGCGAACGCTCAAAATGGCTGCCAGCCAGCGCAAAAGAGTATTTGTTTACCTGTCCATAAAGCGAACGCTCAAAATGGCAGCCAGCCAGCGCAAAAACGTATGTTTACCTTTCCATAAAACGAAAGCTCAAAATGGCTGCCAGCCAGCGCAAAAGCGTATGTTTACAAATATTTACAAACTTGCAAGCTCAAACAGATCTCTGCAGAGATGTAGTATACAGTACATCACTCTACAACACACATAAATTAGCATTGCTGCATGGCAGATGAAACAAACAGCACAAAGATATTACTAACCGTTGATAAGCTGAAAGAGATAGAGGACGATGCAGAGTTCCTGACAGGACGCTCCCGTGAGGCTCGTAGGTGGGGGAGGGACGTTCCGGACAGGACGCACAAGTGATCTCAAAGGAAAGACTGAGTAGAGTCGTGGTTTATATTCCGGAACGCAGCTACAGATGATCCCGCTGTGGCCTATCAGCGTTCACAGGGAGACGGCGTCACAGCCACTAATTTCCGCCCAGCTAACAACCATTGTTCCTGCTGCAAGTTCCCTCTCAGGTCGTCGCGGCTGAGGGCGTCTCCTTTTGTAATGTAAAACGCCTACCTGGCTAGAAGGAGACGCTGCGACACCCCCTATGCTCGTTGCTGGCGTAGTTGCTTTTGATGACAAACATGACGATACACGCCAACCTGGCGACAAAATAAAGTTCTGGACTTCTAGCTCCAACCAGCGATGGCACAGCGGGATCCAGATCGCTGCTGCGTGTCAAACACAACGAGATCGCTATCCAGGACGCTGCAACGTCACGGATTGTTGTCGTTCTCTTTGCAAAGTTGCTGAGTGTGACGGTACCTTAATATCCATCAGGAAATCCACCAAGTGCAGTGACTCCCATCCCTCCCTGCATTTCCCCTGGCTCACTTTCCACATTCGATCCCGTCACAGAAGAAGTCTCCAAGCTCCTCTCTTCTTCTCGTCCGACTACATGCACAACCGACCCCATTTCCTCACATCTTCTCCAGTCTCTCTCTGCAGTCGTCACAACTCACCTAACTACAATCTTTAATCTCTCCCTCTCCTCTGGCATTTCCCCATTCTCCTTCACTATTGTTACTCCATTACCAAAGAAACCCGCCCTCGACCCATCCTGCACAAATAACTACAGACCAGTCTCCAATCTCCCCTTCATCACTAAACTCTTGGAGCGCCTGATCTACTCCCGCTTTACCAGTTACATCTCCACTCATTCCCTCCTAGACCCTTCACAGTCAGTCTCCCGCCCCTTACATTTCGACAGAACGTGACCAACGACTTTCTGACAGCAAACTGTTACGGTGATCACTCTGCTCATTCTTCTCGACCTTTCTGCAGCTTTTAACACTGTTGACCACCCTCTCCTACTCTCTAGGCTCCAGTCACTAGGCATTAAAGACACTGCTCTCTCCTGGTTCTCTTCCTATCTCTGACCACTCCTTCAGTGTTCTGTTCATTGGCTCCACATTTATCTCCTCTTCCTCTCACTGTTGGGGTACCTCAGGGTTCAGTCCTTAGCCCCCTTCTCTTCTCCCTCTACATGGCCCCAATTGGACAGACCATCAGCAGATTTGGCTTTCAGCACCATCTTTATGCTGATGACAACTATACACGTCATCCCGACCTTGTACTACAGAACGCCAGTGACTGTCTGCCCACAGTCTCCAACATCATGTTTGCCCTTTATCTGAAATTCAAGTTTACAAAAACGAACTACTTCCACTCCCGCTGTCTACTAACCTCCCTAAATCTGACATCTCCCCCTCAGTGGGTGGCACCATAATAACACCCCGACAGCAGACGCGCTGTCTGGGTGATATGTTTGACACTAATCTCTCCTTCACCTCCCATATACAATCTCCCTTACACCTAAAGAACATCTCTAGAATCCATCCCTTTCTCACCATGGAAACAACAAAAACCCTCACTGTCACGCTGATCCACTCACACCTGGACTACTGTAACGCTCTATTAACCCCTTCATGACCCAGCCTATTTTGACCTTAATGACCTGGCCGTTTTTTGCAATTCTGACCAGTGTCCCTTTATGAGGTAATAACTCAGGAACACTTCAACAGATCCTAGCAGTTCTGAGATTGTTTGTTCGTGACATATTGGGCTTCATGTTAGTGGTAAATTTAGGTCGATAATTTTTGCATTTATTTGTGAAAAAAATGGAAATTTAGCGAAAAATTTGAAAATTTCACAATTTTCAAATTTTGAAATTTTATTCTGTTAAATGAGAGAGTTATGTGACACAAAATAGTCAATAAATAACATTACCCAGATGTCTACTTTACATCAGCACAATTTTGGAAACAAAATTTTTTTTTGCTAGGAAGTTATAAGGGTTAAAATTTGACCAGCGATTTCTCATTTTTACAACGAAATTTACAAAACCATTTTTTTTTTTTTTTTTTAGGGACCACCTCACATTTGAAGTCAGTTTGAAGGGTCTATATGGCTGAAAATACCCAAAAGTGACACCATTCTAAAAACTGCACCCCTCAAGGTGCTCAAAACCACATTCAAAAAGTTTATCAACCCTTCAGGTGCTTCACAGCAGCAGAAGCAACATGGAAGGAAAAAATGAACATTTAACTTTTTAGTCACAAAAATGATCTTTTAGCAACAATTTTTTTATTTTCCCAAGGGTAAAAGGAGACACTGGACCACAAAAGTTATTGTACAATATGTCCTGAGTACGCCGATACCCCATATGGGGGGGGGGGGGGGGGGGGAACAACTGTTTCCCTCAAGGAACTTATCTAGATGCATAGTGAGCACTTTGAACCCCCAGGTGCTTCACAAATTGATCCTTAAAAATGAAAGTACTTTTTTTTTTTTTTTTCACAAAAAATTTCTTTTAGCCTCAATTTGTTCATTTCCACATGGGCAACATGATAAAATGGATCCTAAAATTTATTGGGCAATTTCTCCTGAGTACACCGATACCTCACATGTGGGGGTAAACCACTGTTTGGGCAAACGGCAGGGCTTGGAAGGGAAGGAGCGCCATTTGACTTTTAGAATGAAAAATTAGCTCCAATCGTTAGCGGACACCATGTCGTGTTTGGAAAGCCTGTGTGCCTAAACATTGGAGCTCCCCCACATGTGACCTCATTTTGGAAACTAGACCTCCCATGGAACTAATCTAGATGTGCGGTGACCACTTAAACCCCCAAGTGCTTCACAGAAGTTTATAACGCAGAGCCGTGAAAAAAAAATAAATCATTTTTCTTTCCTCAAAAATTATGTTTCAGCAAGCAATTTTTTATTTTCACAAGGGTAACAGGAGAAATTAGACCCCAATAGTTGCCCAGTTTGTCCTGAGTATGCTGGTACCCCACATGTGGGGGTAAACCACTGTTTGGGCACACGTCGGGGCTCAGAAGGGAAGTAGTGACATTTTGAAATGCAAACTTTGATGGAATGGTCTGTGGGCGTCACGTTGCGTTTGCAGAGCCCCTGATCTGCCTAAACAGTAGAAACCCCCCACAAGTGACCCCATTTTGGAAACTAGACCCCCCAAGGAACTTATCCAGATGTGTGGTGAGCACTTTGAACCCCCAAGTGCTTCACAGAAGTTTATAACGCAGAGCCATGAAAATAAAAAATCATTTTTCTTTCCTCAAAAATTATGTTTTAGCAAGCAATTTTTTATTTTCGCAAAGGTAACAGGAGAAATTGGACCCCAATAGTTGTTGCCCAGTTTGTCCTGAGTATGCTGGTACCCCATATGTGGGGGTAAACCACTGTTTGGGCTCACGTCAGGGCTCGGAAGGGAGGGAGCACCATTTGACTTTTTGAACGCAAGATGGCTGGAATCAGTGGTGGCACCATGTTGCGTTTGGAGACCCCTGATGTGCCTTAACAGTGGAAACCCCTCAATTCTAACTCCAACACTAACCCCAGCACACCCCTAACCCTAATCCCAACTCTAGCCATAACCCTAATCACAACCCTAATCACAACCCTAACCACACCCCTAACCCTAATCCCAACCCTAACCCCAACCCCAACCAGCCCCTAACCACAAGCCTAATCTTAACCCCATTTCCAACCCTAGCCCTAATTCCAACCCTAAGGCTATGTGCCCACGTTGCGGATTCGTGTGAGATTTTTCCGCACCATTTTTGAAAAATCCGCAGGTAAAATGCACTGCGTTTTACCTGCAGATTTACCGCGGATTTCCAGCGATTTTTGTGCGGATTTCACCGGCGGATTCCTGTTGAGGAACAGGTGTAAAACGCTGCGGAATCCGCACAAAATTGACATGCTGCGGAAAATACAATGCATTTCCGCGCGGTATTTTCCGCACCATGGGCACAGCAGATTTGGTTTTCCATAGGTTTACATTGTACTGTAAACGATGGAAAACTGCTACGAATCCGCAGCAGCCAATACGCCGCGGATCCGCAGCCAAATCCGCACCGTGTGCACATAGCCTTAGGGCCCACGCTGCGGATTTCATTGCGGAATTTTCCGCAGCGGAATTGATAAATCCGCAGTGCAAAACCGCTGCGGCTTTTACTGCGGATTTATCGCGGGTTCTAGTGCGGTTTCACACCTGCAGTTTTCTATTGGAGCAGGTGTAAACCAGCAGCGGAATCCGCACAAAGACTTGACATGCTGCAGAATATAAACTGCTGCGTTTCTTTCCGCAGCATGTGCACCACTTTCGTTTCCCATAGGTTTACATTGTACTCAGAGTGATCAAAATGTACCTGGAACGAATCTGCCAGCCGACAGCCGACTTTTGGAAGATGGCGGCGCCCATGGAGTAGACGGACGGACACCGGGAGGCTTGGTAAGTATGAGGGGGGGGGGGGGGAACGGAGCACAGGGAGGGGAACGGTGGCGGTGGGGCAGATCAGGGTTTCCAGCCATGGCCGATGACATTGCAGCATCGGCCATGGCTGGATTGTAATATTTCACCATTTTCATAGGCGAAATATTACAAATCACTGATTGGCTGTTGAAAGTGAAACAGCCAATCAGAGCGATCGTAGCCACGAGGGGGTGAAGCCACCCCCCCTGGGCTGAAGTACCACTCCCCGTCCCTGCAGATCGGGTGAAATTGGAGTTAACCCTTTCACCCGATCTGCAGGGACGTGATCCCTCCATGACGACACATAGGCGTCACAGGTCGGATTGGCACCGACTTTCATGACGCCTACGTGGCGTCCATCCTTAATGCAACAGCCAGGGTCATCTACCTGGTTAATAGTTACTCGGACACGTCCGCTCTTCGCTAGTCGTTACACTGGCTGCCCATTCATTATAGGATCCAATTCAAAGTAGTTGTTCTCACCCACAAAGCTCTCCAGTGCGACACCCCCTTACATCTCCTCCCTTATCTCGGTCTAACCGGCCGCTGCGCTCTGCACTAATCCATACCTCCCACTCCAAGACTTCTCCCACCCTGCACCAATGCTCTACCCCAAGAAATTAGGACTATCCACAATTTTGCATAGTTTTAGGTGCTCCCTCAAAAAGCATTTTAGAGTGGCATATCACGTTCACTATTCTAAGTCATTTTATGTGTAAGTGTGCATCTGTAATCCATTCACCAGCTCCATCTATTCCTCAAGATGGCTGGACCATCATTGTATAAACATCATTGGAAATACACACCTGTACTTTGTACCCCACCTCATTGTAGATTATAAGCTCTGATGAGCAGGGTCATCTTATTTTGCTTTAATGATTGTATTGTTAACTTTTTGTTACTTATGACTTGTGTTTTCAAACTGTTAAACTATAAAACGCTGCGGAATATGTTGGCGCTATATAAAGATTATTATTATGTCCCACAGTACATCCCCCCCCCCCCACACACAGTATGATGTCCCCACAGTACACCCCCCCACACACAGTACAATGTCCCCAAAGTAAAGTACTTCCCCCCCCCCCCCCCCACACACACACACGATGTCCCCACTGTACACAGGCCCACTAAAGACAGAACAAGGGTTCCCCCGGCACTACAATAAGGTAACCCAAGCATGTATACAGTACCCATTTATGCTACAACTAGTGAATAGCGAGTTTAGTTGTGTGCTAATCATAAGCACGCCGAAGATACTGCATGTTCAAGTCACCGAGGCTGCATGACAGGTGCAACACCATGCAGGGGGTTGCATAACAAACAGGTAATCCCTGTATGTGTTACAGCTGTCTAACAGCCACGAGACACGCAGCCGCGGGGACTCAACATCGCATTTGATAATATTAAAGACACTCAATTAGAACACGAGCATGCTTGTATAACGCCTTACTCGGGCATGCACGCTAATCACCAGCTAGGACCAAATTTTGCAACTGGCCTCTATTGTGCCGCTGAAATAGGCAACTCTTACACAATTATACAGCCATTAACTTGCCCTGTCAAGCTTTAGCTGCACTGCCAATGCAATCTAGCCATACCCTTCGTGCAATTCCCACATAAGCAAAGAACGCAGACTAGCAGCCATATCCCATGGACTACATGAATCAGATATAGCCAATATAAAATGCCATGTTGTCATCTAAACTGGGAAACAGGACGCTAATGGTGCAGAGCTAATGGGACAGATTCCAGTGAATGCACAGCGCACGTGGATTTCACTCACAGCTAGATCTGTATGTTACAGGCAAATATTTAAGGGTGACTCAACATATTCACACTTCTGAATGGTCATACTATTGGGAAATTTTTATCAGTAGGAACAAGGATGCCAAAATTCTCCTCCACACCCCCCATATTGGTTGTCAGCTCCCGGCTTTTTGTACGGTCAGTATAGGCAATCGCTGGTTCATGTTTTTTTTTTACAATAAAGAATTACATCTAATTAACCCTTTCATGACATGGAGATTTTTTTCATATTGAAGGCTTTTGTCACAGGATATTAAAAACGGTTAAAGGAATATTCCCATCTCAGACATTTCTTGACAATCCACTGAGCAATATGCCCTCAGAGCTCAAAATTTCTGCCCCTTCATTTACCATTTAGCGGGGGGCTTCAGCATCCAGACCCCTCAGATTAAAACTTAAGAAAAGTCAGCCATTCTATTTTTTTTTTCCCCACCTATAAATACATGCACTTGGAATATAACCCGAAAATGACAATTTGACTCCTGGAAAGACCGATATAAACGACTCGAGGACCGAATTACAGAATATTGTTTTATTAACAGTCCCAGAGAAGGATTTATTTTTTCTTCTCCATGTCCTGTTCTGCAGCTTCCTTGGCTTTCTTGGCACGGATGCCAAAGAGCCGGGCGTTGGCGCGAGCCATACGCAGACTGGCAAAGGCTTTGAAGTTCTTCTCTTCCTCTGTGATGACTCTTGGTTTTTCTTTCTTGTAGGTCTAAAAAGAAAACACATTGTGAAACCCCCAAACTGTGCAATGGAGCAATAAAATGAGGCAACTCGGTGATTTGCAAAGATAAAAGACTGCAGAGGAACCTAGGATCAATCAGCACGCTACATACATTTTTGATTAATAAAAGGAATTTAATTTACTAGACTACTTAGGACTTAAAGGAACGCCAATCATATACATTTTTGCCATTAATATCAGAATTGCACCAGATATTTGTTTCTTGAAGAAGCCATGATGTACCACTGATGGTCTACACTGACTTGGCAAATAAAAGCAGCCAACAGAAGTTTTCATGCTGGTGTCCTCACAATCATAGTTTTGGTTCCAACACTCCCGAAGAAAAAAAATGAGAAAAACAGGAACCCCTCCAGCCTTTTATACCCGCAAAGGTCCCAATACTACAATCTGCAATGTCTCAAGTCTAATGACAGCACATAGGAAAACATCACACCTGTCCATATAATTCACAGCATGTATGAGAACACCAAGCTGGCCTTATAGGACGCGACTGACCCCATCTATATAGCAGTATGGGCGCATTGTACCCTGGCACCTCCTTGGTTAACCAACCTACAAACCACCTAGGCAGCCGCCAAATTCTCAGGCAATTGCGGTGTCAGAACATCTATAGTCACCATGACGGAGTCTGCATCATTTTCCTCTACAGAGAATCGACCACCAAATTTTACAATTCAAAGGTCTACTGTATGGACAAAAGTATTGGGACCAATCTTAAGCAGCGAATTTAATTTTTCCTTTTCTGTCCTATTGCCACCTCCCCCCCCCCCCCCGATGTATAACCTACAGCCCCCCGCCATGACGTCTGCCTTTACTAACATGTGAGACTGGGCGGTGGTGCAGAGCTCACTGATACCCGTGAGGACCTGTAATCGGAGCCACCGGGGTAACAAGTCCGCCCATGACATTTCTTCCTCATCACCTGGGAGTGATATTAGTGAGAAGTGGCAGGAACCGCAGCAACTCAGCCACGAGGTGGAGACCCCATAACGTTACAGAGCGAGGAGCCGAGTGCGGAGGATGAGGGCAAATAAGTCACAAACGCTTTACTGACTCCATAACTGCAGAGTCCAGACCTCCTCTGGTATAACATCAGCACAAACACTGCGCCCCCACCAGGAGCTTCATGGCCGAGCAGCTGCATGCAGCTTTACATTACCAAGCACAATGCAAAGTATCGGATGGAGTGGTGTAAAGCTGCCACCACTGACACTGGAGGAAACATGTTCTGTGCAGTGACGGATCGCACTTCTATCTGCGTCTGATGGAGGAGTCTGGGATTGATGATTCCAGGAGGATGTTACCCCCTGACTGCATTGTGCCCGCTGTACAGATGGCGGAGGAGGATAATGCTATGGGTATATTAGGGTCAGCCTCGGCCCTTACTTTCAGTGTTGGGGAATCAGTTCTTCAGCACAAGACATTGAGGACAATTGTAGCTTCCAGGCTTGTGGGAGCAGTTTGGGGAAAGCCCTTTTCTGTTCCCCATGACTGTGCCCAGTGGACAAGGTCTATACACACATGGTTTGTGGAGGAACATGAGAGCCTGGATCTCAACCCCATCCAACAACTATAACAGATTGTGAGAACCCCCCCCAAACATCAGGGTCTGACATCACAAATCCTCTTCTGGATGAAGGAGTAAAAATTCCTACAGACCCCTGCAAAATGTTATCTCTCATTGAACTGGGACTTAATACCTCATGGAGATGCTTCTTTTAATAATCTGTGAAACGAACATCTGCGTTCATGGACCATCATTCATACTCTACTATGAATAATTTATCCATTAAGAATTTGTTATATATCCTTGTTATTTAATGTTTTGGTCACGCACTCTTAGAGATACGGGGACCCTATGTTATGATGTAATACCCATGACAAAATATAGTCTATTATTTGCCCTCACGTGGTGTTGTATATGTGATTCTGTGTCTTTACATTTTCTATAACATGGGGTATATTGTCATTTATAATTATGGTTAGGACATTTGTTATCTGTTTTATATATGTACTTGGTATATCTATACACTTGCATACTGTACACTCCTTCCTTTATATAATTTGATACTGACATTATGAATTCCCCTCCTTTTAGGCTGACCCGCATTAATAGGGTCCTGGTATTAAGGATCCCCTATGCACGTGTCACTTATCTTTTCCTTCATTCTCACTTTGCGCATTTACACTTCTCACTTTAATAAACTTTATATATAAAGTTTCCTTATATGGCCCTTGCATCATATCCTTAGATTTACCATATTAAATGAAGGCCCATATGGAATAGTCATGCTGTTGCCGACAGCTCGATTGTGACGTGTGGATCTCTGACGTCACGGAGGATTTCCCCCAGATCCGCTGCTGAGGCAGCATCATTGAGGACGCTGGCACTCACCACGCATGCGCCGCTTCACAACCCAAACCTGACACTTTTTTTTTTTCGGCATCCATCGTTACCCCTGGACGTAATCTTCCCCTCTAAATAAATTCGCCTTTACACACAGGGAATCACAGCTCCCCCAATGAAGCCAGCACGAAACGCGCGTCGGGGCTGCTGCTATCTGCACATTCACATACAGGTTACGATGGGTCAGATACTTCTTCCTTGTTTATTTACGTTATGTTTCCCTAAGATAGTTCTCCTCCAAAGATGTCATTACGTCTACTTATGTCTGCACATCATGTTGTTGCTGCCGCTATCTTTCTGTAAACATCATGGTACATGTATAAATTGATTACCATGTTACTCCTATCAATCATTTGGTGGTATTTTCCCTGATGATCTATATGTTACTTACAAGATATCATCACTTTTGTGAACCCCTAAGGACACCATTGATTTATTTGAATCCCCATGCCTGTCATTATGCTTGTGGATGTGTAACTGACACCATGTGCCTTTGCCTCAAACCTTCTATTTTATGTATTAGCTTCTTGTCACGTTGTGTGATAAAATAAACTTGTGTACTTTTTACTATACTCTGGCTTGATACTCTGAGTCTCTTATAGGATACACCATGACACAGTCTGCATCATTTTCCTCTACAGAAAATTGACCAAATTTTACAATTCAAAGATCTACTTTACGGACAAAAGTAATAGGACAAATCTTAAGCAGCGAATTTATTTTTTCCTATTCTGTCCTATTGCCACCCCCTTCCTCCCCAGTGTATAACCTACAGCCCCCCACCATGCTGTCTGCTTTTACCAACATGAAAGACTGGGTGATGGTGCAGAGCTCACCGATACCAACGTGGTCCTGTAATAGGAGCCACTGGGGTAAAAAGTCTGTTCATGACATTTCTTCCTCAATCTACCCCAGCACCTGTGAGTGATATTATTGAGAAGTGGAAGGAACTGCAGCAACTCAGGTACGAGGTGTAGACCCTGTAATGTTAAAGAGCCGGACGCCGAGTACTGAGAAGGCAGAAAAGTCACCAACCCTCTGCTGGCCTCATAACTGCAGAGTCCAGACCTCCTCTGATATAACATGAGCAAAACACCACGCCAACCACTGGGAGCTTCAAGTCTGAGCTGTTGCATGCAGCCTTACACCACCAATCACAATGCATAGTATCAGATGGAGAGGTATAAAGCGGCCACCACTGGACTCAACATGTTCTGTGCAGTGACAGATCACACTGAATATCTGTGTCTGATGGAGTCTGGGTTTGGTGATTCCAGGAGAATGTTGCCCCCTGACTGCATTGTGCCCGCTGTACAGATGGTGGAGGATAATGCTATGGGTCTGTCATCAGGGTCAGCCTCGGCCAATTAGTTCCAGTGTTGGGGAAAGCCCCTCACTGTTCCCCACGACTGTGTCCAGTACACAGGGTCCACACACACAGTTGGTGTAAGAACTGGACCTCAACCCATCCAACACCTATAACAGATTGTGAGCCCGACCTCCGCCCCAAACATCAGGGTCTGACATCACAAATCTATCTGGATGAAGGGGCAAAAATTCCCACAGACCCCTCCAAAATCTTATAGAAAAGAAAAACGCTAGTATAGCTACAAATTGACCAACTCCACATTAATACCTATGGATGTAAAATGGAAGTTCCTGCAGTTATTCACAGATGAGACTGGTGTACTTACTACAAAATATATGTGTCAAAATGGCTGTAAAATCATTTTTAAAAGTGGGAAATAATTAAATTATTACACAGCCAAGTCATCAAGAATGAAAAATTGTAAGAACTTACAGAGCGGATCGGCATGATCGTGCCCTTAAACTGGGTGGCCATCTTCAATTCTTCAGCCTGGAATAAGAAATAAAACGTTGGTATAAGATTTAAGAGGGTTTTATGCATCCTCTGACCATAGATATAAATGCACATGGGAGGATAGAGGGAGGAGAATAAAGAACTGAAGCAATCTGCAGGTGATCAGTCTTGGAAAAAGCGACGTCCATGAGCTCCATAATGCAGCAGATAATATGGCAGTACTTACAGAGCTGTCTCCCTTCTTGGGAGCGGAGGGTTTGCGTGGGAAGATGATCAGTTTGGAGCGGTACTCTTTTAGCCTCTGCACATTGGCCTGCAGGGCTTCTGTAGACTTGTTGCGACGACGATGATCCACAGAGATCCCAATAGTGCGGGCGATCTTCTTATTGATACCAGCAGCCTGCATGAAAGCAGTTTGTTAAAATACAACGTACACTAAAGCCATTAAAACGGACGACCGAACCTAAAAGCCATCAGAACAAAGGGTTCAAGGGAATCATCACAGAAATGCAGAGATTCCGGAGATTTGTCATCATGCGGCTGAGTTCAGATTACACGTCAGAGTTGTGATATAATGGCTCCGCTATATCTGTACACACAATACACAAGATTTGCAGTCATATAAAGATGAATAAAAAAAGTCCAGTAGTTCATTATTAGGCCACTGTTTTTTTTTTTTTTCTGAAAAGTTAGGCATAACAATGCACCACTATTCTAGTCAGTTTTGATTAATTTCTCGCATAGTGCTTGATTGCAAAATCTTTAGTAGCACAGAGTGATTGAAGTTTACCGACAGCCATATTTGCCAGCTCACCTTGAGTTCCTCCAGACTGAAGCCTCTTCCAAGTCGCACCTTTGTGTGGTATCTGACGGTAGGACATCTTACCACTGGCCTGACTGGTCCTGAAACGGGCCTTGGAGCTATCAGGCGGGCTTTGGCCTGACGTGTCTTGCGCCTATTTGGGTTAAGGGAGTGCACGTTAGGATCTACCAACAAAGGTGGCGTACTACTTGCAAAGCCACACAGGTCATGGTTTTCTGCATTAACTTCCACTTACAGGGGTTGTCCAGTGAAGATACGTGATCATTTAACCTATGGGATAGGTGGACTCCAATCGATGGAACCCATTTCTCCCCCATAAGCGTGCACGCTTGACCACTGCTCTATAGGACTGCCAATTACTGGAGGATGAATGGAGCGGAGGTAAAGGATGAGGGTTCTGTCTATCAGTGTGGGTCATAGACATCAGACCCCCACATGTATACAAGATACCACTTATCCAATACTGGACAGTTATAATGCCAGGAAGTGATCTAGCTGCTCTAGGTCACCTATACACTGACAAAAAGCGATCATTCCATCAAACGTCGCGGTCTACAGTCATCAGGCTGAAAGGGGTTCAAATATGGATTCATCACAGAAGCTGCAGAGATTCCGGAGAACGTGTCATCATCTGACCGTAGACCTGGACACACACACCCCAGCAGATCTTCCTACAGGATGGCCATTAGCTTACCTGCGGATCTTTCTGGCTGGCTGGTTAAACCAGGTGGCCACTCGCCGCTGCCAATCCTTGTGGAAATGTGGCTTCAAGATCATGCCATTCCTGCTGGGGGCCATGGCGACTTAATCCCTACAAAACAAAAACGGTTTAAGAGGTTTTTATTAGAGTCTGTGCTTTATCTGTACGGACGTCACGTGCAGTTATAGAAACAGCCAGGTGAGGGATCCTGCGGCAATCTTATGTATAGACATGTGCACAGACCCAATAGATTACTGCCAGGCACACAGCCCTTTGATATTTAAGTTTTCATGACAGGTCAGAAACAATTGATGTTCAGGGGCAGAGATGGGAACGGTTTGGGGAAAACCACACATATCGGAATAGCTGGCTGAATAGAAAGTCTGATGCCCACCTACCCGGGTGCTGGGGAGAAATCTTACCACCCAAACCCCCAACGATCAAAACTTTAAAGTGTGACCCGCTCCCTAAGTTTTCATTCTTATTGTGCTGGGCTCATGGCCGGACACCACATAAGACCAATCTAAGCGTCAGGTTGACTTCGAATGAATAAATAAAATGGTAACCCCCCCCCCCCCCCCAAAAAAAAGTACAATCCTGGAAGCCAATTAGTCATTAAAGGGTTAGTCCCTCAAAAATAAAGCTATCTCCTAGCCACAGGGCCAGATTATAACTTCCTGATCATGGGGGTCCGACCACTGGAACCCCCACAGATCCAAGGAAGCAGCTTCTGGAAGCCCACCTTGAATGAAGCAGGATCACTGGTGGTCCCAGCAGTCAGACCCCATGTTTTCCATTATCCTATGCACTGGAGATGGCTATTGTCATAGGATAGAGGAAACATGCGGATTGCTGGGGTCTGACTGCCGGGACCCCCAGTAATTCTGAGATTTCCAGGAACCCTACTCCTGGCATTGATGAGGGTCCCAGAGGTCGCCCCCGTGCGATCAGCACATTATCCACCAGTCTATTGCTGGGAGAATAACCCTTTAATAGCCAACTCCCAGGTAACCCTGGAAGAAGAGGAGCTTACATGGCCGGCGCCGCTCGGCCCCAGGACTTAACTGGTTAATAAGCAACAGTATAGCAGGAACGGGCAGCAGCAGCACTGCGAGTCCCAGGGTGCAGCCACGAATATCTTCCCCCTGCACAGACACAGGAGAGCGCAGAGCCCTGTACACACATACATCCCCCGTACACCCCGCTCACCAGGCCTCAATCCCCCAAAACAACACTAAACTCCCCCCAAACCAACGAGCCGGAGCAGAGGATCAAATCCCACCCGGCCAGGGCGTCCGGCGCGACACAGAAACCGAGGATGGCAACGGATAGTAAACCATAGCAGCGGCGGCGGCGGAGCGAACAAACATACCTCTATGGGGAGAAAATGGCCGAAAGGAAGAAAGCTCCCGGTGCAGTATGGGATATCACGCGCTGGAGCCAATCACAAGTAAGGAATGCCGACGGCCAATCAGAAGACGCGTAAAGGAACGTTCCCTTCCGCCAGTAACTACAGCGTGTTGCGTGCCCGCACTAAAGATGGAGGAGCCGGACGAGTGAACGCAAACAAAACTTTATTGAAACGTTACAGTTCATTATGTTCATGAATCAATAAAGTTTGAATACAGAAAATGGCAATAAAATTATTATTGTAGATATGTGTTTTCAGGTTCGTCCGGTTTGAGTGAACTTTGGTTCCGGTATCAGAACACTACCGAACCCCATAAAAGTCAATGGGGACCCGAACTTTGATGCTATAACTCTCTCCATGGACGTCCGTGTTTGGAGTTCAACACCAGACACTAAAGTGTCCGCTTTGAACGCCGAACTTTACAATTCAGATTCACTCGCCTCTAGCTATTTTGTTACACCTGTTCAGACTGGGCTTCATCGGAGACCACCATCTACATGTACACTGCAATACTGTGCAACGGCAGTATACAGAACGAGTGATCAGCAGCCGCAGGGTTACGTCCTCTAAGAGGACAACCCCTCCCCCCCCAAAAAAAAAAAAGTTTTAAAAGTATGACAAAAAAATTCTAAAAAGTCAAATGACTATTTCAACAGTTAAAATTAAAGAAATGCTATAAACGGAGGAAAAAAACAACTCAATTTTCCACTGTTGCACTTATTTGAAAGAAAAAAAAAAAATCAATGAGAACAAAACATTAAAGGGAACCTGTCACCCCGTTTTTTCCGTATGAGATAAAAATACTGTTAAATAGGGCCTGAGCTGTGCCTTACAACAGTGTAGTTTGTGGACCCCGATTCCCCACCTATGCTGCCAAAATACGTTACCAAAGTAGCCGTTTTCACCTGTCAATCAGGCTGGTCTGGTCAAAAGGGCGTGGTGTCTTCCCCCAGATCTTGCTTAGTTTTCCGTTGGTGGCGTAGTGGTTTGCGCATGCCCAAGGTCCCGAATCCACTGCACAGGGGAGTGAAAAGAGCGCGATGTGTGCTATTTCCCTGTTGATCGGTGGGGGCGGCCATCTTCCTTTGGCCGCGCGTGCGCAAAAGCGGCGCTCTGCTGGCCGCGGGATGCCGCGCGTGCTCAGATGGAGATCGCGGCGGCCATTTTCCTGAAGCAGAATTCGCATCTCGGCTTCAGGAAAATGGCCGCCGCGATCTCCATCTGCGCACGCGCGGCATCCCGCGGCCATTTTCCTGGCCGCCCCCACTGATCACCACCAATGAAATAGCACACATCGCGCTTTTCACTCCCCTGTGCAGTGGATTCGGGACCTTGGACATGCGCACACCACTACGCCACCAACGGAAAACTAAGCAAGATCTGGGGGAAGACACCACGCCCTTTTGACCAGACCAGCCTGATTGACAGGCGAAAACGACTACTTTGGTAACGTATTTTGGCAGCATAGGTGGGGAATCGGGGTCCACAAAATACACTATTGTAACGCACAGCTCAGGCCCTATTTAACAGTATTTTTATCTCATACGGAAAAAACGGGGTGACAGGTGCCCTTTAAAAAAAAAAAAAAAAAAAAAAAAAAAAAAAAATCAGTACTACCAGAATCTGGCCACAAAAGAAAACGAGCTCTCACATAGCAAAATTGCCCCCCCAAATTAAACAGGTAAAGTCTCAGAAAATGGTGATCATAAAATAAACATTTGGTTCCCCTGTTTTTATTTTTTGTTTTTCAACCTTTAGGGCTTGCTCACACTTGGGATGTAATCTGACAAGTGCAATCCAATAATAAAAAAATTCGGATAGCACTCGGCCCACTGTTATACTATGGGGCAGCTTATATCTGCATTCATTTGCTCATGTCAGCATGCTGTGATTGCATCCGAGAGTCGGATCGCACAACAAGTCTATGGGTACGGGTAAAACATCGCACTGCACTCGGATATCACCCGAGCGCAGTTCCATTTCCGTCGACAATGGAGGAGATGGAGAAATTAATTTCTCCGTCTCCTCCACTCCAGTGCACCGATCCTGTCATGCGAAAGGATTGGAGCACTGACAATCGGATCACGCTCGCAGCAGCCATACGATAGTGTGACTCCGGCCTTAGCATTAGATCATGCAGTAATCACAGTGACCTAAAGATTCAGGTAATTTTCACCACACAATAGTGTAAAAAAACAACAAAAAACATAAATTAATGGCAAAATTGCATTTTTTTTTCACCATTATAATCCACTTGGATTTTTTCCCTGCTTTTCAGTATGTTGTATAATTAAAATGAATGGTTGTCATTTAAGAACTACAACTTGTCCTTCAAAAAAAAAAACAAGTCGTCATACGGCTGTAAATGAAAAAAAAATAAAATTACAGCTTTTAAAGAAGTGAAGGATAAAAACAAAAATGTAAAAAAATGTTAATTTAAAAAAAATAAAATAATAATAATAATAATCATCCAATCCTTAAAGGGTTGAAGGAGTTGTCTGCTGTAAATGACCTGCTTACCCAGGTCCAGCGAAATCAGCTCCTTGTGAGCGGACAACCTCTCAATTGACTGGTCACAAAATCAACTGTTTTCTCCATAAATTAAATACAATAAATACATTTAATTTGTTTTTTTATTCACAAAAATTACAACTTTAATCTGTTATATTAAATAAAAAATGCAAAACTCCAAGTGAGGTTTTTACCCCTGCATAGGTGCAATGGTATGTACATATATTGCATTCATCTCAATGGGATGGTTTCTTCTGCAGGTGCAAGGATTTTTGGAAGCCTCTTTCACACTAACGTCTGCAGCAAATCTGCCACGTGGGAACGCCCAGAAGTGGCCACCCATTGGGGTATCAGGGTCTGAGTACAGATCGGCCACCGGGCTCCTGATGCAAATGTCACGGTCTCATATATGCCCAAGAGGCTGTCAAGTTTGAGTCAGGAGACCAGTGGCCGGTCCGTGCCGCACGGATGCCTGAATTTGGATTGTAGCAGTCATTTTTTTTAGGCCGGTGTCATATTAGGTTCCTCTTCTTCTTCCTCATCTTTCCGAGGCGGTGGTCTCTGAGATTCATCTTCTCCGGTGTCTTGTTTATCCCTCTCAGCTTCAACCCAGCTCTGCGGGGCAATCATTTTTTTTGGTCCATGTGGAGGAGGACCGATTAGTGTTTCAATGTCATTATAATTTATCACTTCCTTTTCCAATAGAGCATTGGCCAGCTACGGTGACAGACAAAAGGTGTGAACATGCGAGAAACGGGACAGAAAAATAACACAAACGTACACCTGTTCCTGAAATTAGGCTAGAGTATTGGGTGCCATAGAACCTAAAGGAAACTTGGTACTAGACTTTAACACATGGTGGGTGGGAGTCTAATGTACTTTATTTTTTTTTTAACTTTTCCAGTTTCCAAACCCACACCACTTACCGGCGGTATATACCAACACCACTTATCGGTGGTATATACCGACACAACTTACCGGTTGTATATACCGACACCACTTACCAGCGGTATATACAGACACCATTTACGCTGGTATCAGGGGCGGATTATCAGAAGGTCAATATGGGCGGTAGCCCAGGGCCCAGTGGTGTGGGGGGGCCCTGGGCTACCGCACAGATTGACCCTCTGATAATCCGCCCGAGTGTGACTGAATGCCCGCCGGCATTTATGTGCCCCCGGACCCGGTGGGCAGAGAGAGGAGGCCCGCATCGGGCCCCTTCTCATCTGCTCACCGGGCCCCTTCCGGCGCTGCGGCGGTTTCCTATTGACGTGCGGGCACGCGCCCGCACGTCAATAGTTAACAACAGCCGCCAGCCAACTGGAGGCTGGCAGCTGAAGTCGGCCGCAGAGCACACGTCGCCGGCGTCTGACGTCATTGTCAGTCGCCGGCGAGTGTGCGCTGCTGGAGGTAGCTCGCCGCCTGGAGCGCTGGTCAGGTGAGGAGAACTCTTTTTTTTTTTTTTTTGCGAACGGCAATCCGGGGGGCCCTGGGCAATATGCTGGACACACTGGGGCAATGCTGGAGACACTGGGGCAATGCTGGAGACACTGGGGCAATGCTGAAGACACTGGGGCAATGCTGAAGACACTGGGGCAGATTGCTGGAGACACTGGGGCAGATTGCTGGACACACTGGGGCAATGCTGGAGGACACACTGGGGCAGATTGCTGGACACACTGGGGCAATGCTGGAGGACACACTGGGGCAAATTGCTGGACACACTGGGGCAAATTGCTGGACACACTGGGGCAATGCTGGAGACACTGGGGCAGATTGCTGGACACACTGGGGCAGATTGCTGGACACACTGGGGGCAATTTTGGAGACACTGGGGCAATGCTGGAGACACTGGGGCAGATTGCTGGAGACACTGGGGCAGATTGCTGGAGACACTGGGGCAGATTGCTGGAGACACTGGGGCAGATTGCTGGAGACACTGGGGCAGATTGCTGGAGACACTGGGGCAGATTGCTGGAGACACTGGGGCAGATTGCTGGAGACACTGGGGCAGATTGCTGGAGACACTGGGGCAGATTGCTGGAGACACTGGGGCAGATTGCTGGAGACACTGGGGCAGATTGCTGGAGGACACTGGGGCAGATTGCTGGACACACTGGGGCAGATTGCTGGACACACTGGGGCAGATTGCTGGACACACTGGGGCAGATTGCTGGACACACTGGGGCAGATTGCTGGACACACTGGGGCAGATTGCTGGACACACTGGGGCAGATTGCTGGACACACTGGGGCAGATTGCTGGACACACTGGGGCAGATTGCTGGACACACTGGGGCAGATTGCTGGACACACTGGGGCAGATTGCTGGACACACTGGGGCAGATTGCTGGACACTGGGGCAGATTGCTGGACACTGGGGCAGATTGCTGGACACTGGGGCAGATTGCTGGACACTGGGGCAATGCTGGAGGACACTGGGGCAGATTGCTGGACACACTGGGGCAGATTGCTGGACACTGGGGCAGATTGCTGGACACTGGGGCAGATTGCTGGACACTGGGGCAGATTGCTGGACACTGGGGCAGATTGCTGGACACTGGGGCAGATTGCTGGACACTGGGGCAGATTGCTGGACACTGGGGCAGATTGCTGGACACTGGGGCAGATTGCTGGACACTGGGGCAGATTGCTGGACACTGGGGCAATGCTGGAGGACACACTGGGGCAGATTGCTGGACACACTGGGGCAGATTGCTGGACACACTGGGGCAGATTGCTGGACACACTGGGGCAGATTGCTGGACACACTGGGGCAGATTGCTGGACACACTGGGGCAGATTGCTGGACACACTGGGGCAGATTGCTGGACACACTGGGGCAGATTGCTGGACACACTGGGGCAGATTGCTGGAGACACTGGGGCAGATTGCTGGACACTGGGGCAGATTGCTGGACACTGGGGCAGATTGCTGGACACTGGGGCAGATTGCTGGACACTGGGGCAGATTGCTGGACACTGGGGCAGATTGCTGGACACTGGGGCAGATTGCTGGACACTGGGGCAGATTGCTGGACACTGGGGCAGATTGCTGGACACTGGGGCAGATTGCTGGACACTGGGGCAGATTGCTGGACACTGGGGCAGATTGCTGGACACTGGGGCAGATTGCTGGACACTGGGGCAGATTGCTGGACACTGGGGCAGATTGCTGGACACTGGGGCAGATTGCTGGACACTGGGGCAGATTGCTGGACACTGGGGCAGATTGCTGGACACTGGGGCAATGCTGGAGGACACTGGGGCAATGCTGGAGGACACACTGGGGCAGATTGATGGAGACACTGGGGCAGATTGCTGGACACACTGGGGCAGATTGCTGGACACACTGGGGGTAATATGCTGGAGACACTGGGGCAGATTGCTGGACACACTGGGGGCAATGCTGGATACTCTGGGGCAATATGCTGGACATACTGGGGCATATTGTTGAACACACTGTCTGGGGGCAATGCTGGAGACACTGGGGCAATGCTGGAGACACTGGGGCAATGCTGGAGACACTGGGGCAATGCTGGACACACTGTGGGCAATGCTGGACAATTGGACATACTGGGACAGATTGCTGGACACACTGGTGGTAATATGCTGGACACACTGGGGCAATGCTGGACATACTGGGGCAGATTGCTGGACACACTGGTGGTAATATGCTGGACACACTGGGGCAGATTGCTGGACACACTGGGGCAATATGCTGGACATACTGGGGCAGATTGCTGGACACACTGGGGGCAGGACTGGAGGCATGGGCAGAATGTAGACACGGGGCATGATTGGAGACACGGGGCAGAATGAAAGACATGGGGCAGGATTGGATCATGGGGCAGGATGGATACGATGGAGACAGATGGGGCAGGATGGGGAGATCACATGGGGTAGAATGGATACTCATGAGTGCAGGATGGGAGAACATATGGCTGGAGCCAGGAATGAGACACACAGGGCCAGGGTGGGGAATATTATTACCATAGGGGCTAATTAAGGGATATTATTACTGCAGTGATGTATTTATTTTATTTTTTGAGTATACTGTTTTAAATGGGGGGGGGGGGGGGGGGGGCGGTCCTGTTACTGTGCAGAGTGACACTATATCGCCTTTTTTTCTCCATGTGGTGTAATGTAGAAGTTGTGAAAAATTAAGTAATGTGTTCTGCAAGCAGAGCTCGAGATAACTGTTATTTCCTGCAGAAACGAGTCCTGGCTGGAAGAAATGATGGCAGTCTGTGCTGGATGAAAGATGGAGGACTTCACCTAGAGACGTCACTGGTGAGTCAGTGTTACCTATACACTGACACTATACACTGTATACTATATACAGAGCTCCTGTATGTAATGTCACCAGTGATCACTGTATTACCTATACACTATATACAGAGGTACTGTGTATAATGTCACCAGTGATCGCTGTATTACCTCTACACAGACACTGCATACTAAGTACAGATCTCCTGTGAATACTGGCACTTATGGTGATAGTATTGTGTTTTTTTTTGTATTTTTATTACTGATCAGTATTGTAGTATTCAGTCACTATGTGGTGGTAATATGTGGTCTGGAAATGGTGTTGTGGTATTTGTCCCTTGAATGTGCTATTTGGTCACCAAGTGGTGGTAATATGTGGTCTTGACATGGTGCGGTGGTATTTGTTCCTTGTATGTGATATTATTCGATCACTGTGGTTGTAATTTGTGGTCTTGTCATGGCGCGGTGGTATTTGTTCCTTGTATGTGATATTATTGGTCAAAATATACCTAAATTGTATTGCAGATTTTAACAAATATTTAATAGGTTACAGTAGAGTAGGGCCCGGCCATTTTTCTGGAATAATCTGGTTCGGATATCACATGACCCCCATCACATGACCCCCGTCACATGACCGGGGGGAGGCCCACAGTGTCTGAACAGCCCGGGGCCTTGGCTACCCTTAATCCACCCCTGGCTGGTATATACCGACACCATTTACCTCTGGTATATACAGACACAATTTATGGCTGGTATATACCGACACCGTTTACCGCTGGTATATACCGACATCGTTTACCACTGGTATATACCGACATCGTTTACCACTGGTATATACCGACATCGTTTACCGCTGGTATATACCGACACCGTTTACCGCTGGTATATAAAGACACTGTTTACCGCTGGTATATACAGACACATTTTACTGCTGGTATATACTGACATAATTTACAGCTGGTATCAGGGGCGTAACTATAGCGGTCGCAGCTGCGACCAGGCCCGGACTGCTTAGGGGCCCGTCCGTCCAGCAATAGTGAAGGACCCACCCAACCATTACATCAGGGAGGCGTCACCGCAGGTCCTCCAGTTACATGGGGGAAGATGGATTTAATGCGGTCACGTGATCCAACCTTATGACTGGAGAGAGGCGTGTCCACAGGTCCTTCAGCCACACCAAAGGGAAAGACTGGTCGAAGGGAGCTGGTGCTGCTTGAGTGAGTGGCTGAGTGCCTAAACCTAAAAAGCTGCAATCTGTTGCTGCATCCTCCTCCTCCTGCTGCCGAAGGGTCCCTTAAGCCTCAGATCTGCATTTGTCCTCCTGTCATTAGCAGCCGCTCGTGTGACCTGTCTGCCCTGTTCTCATGTCTCCCCTGCCAACTTTCTCACCGTGTGTTCCCCATCTACCCTGTCCTCAATCCATGTGCCCCCTTCTTCGTTGCTCCCAAGGCTCCCCCCGGTTTCCCGTCCCCTTTCAGCTCCGTCTCCCCGTGTGTCCCTATCTACTTTGCCCTAGGAGTCCCCTTATTTCCTCTTGTGCCTGTCTCCCTTGCCCCCTTGTGCCCTTCTCCCCTACCTCCTAGTCCCCGTGTGTCCCCTTGTGCTTGTCGCCCTTGTCCTTGTGTCCCTGTGTGTCCCGTTGTGTCAGTCTCCCTTGCCCACTGGTCCCTGTGTGTCCCCTTGTGCCTGTCTCCCTTGCATCAGTCTCCCTTGCCCACTAGTCCCTGTGTTCCCTTGTCCCCTTGTGTCTCCCTTGCCCACTAGTCCTCTTGTGTCAATCTCCCTTGCCCACTAGTCTCCGTGTGTCCCCTTGTCAGTGTCCCTAGCCCACTGGTCCCCCTGTGTCCCCTTGTGTCAGTCTCCCTTGTCCCCTTGTGTCAGTCTCCCTTGCCCACTAGTCCCTGTGTGTCCTCTAGTCAGTCTCCCTTGCCCACTAGTCCCCGTGTGTCCCCTTGTCAATCTCCCTGGCCTACTGGTCCCCCTGTGTCCCCTTGTGCCAGTCTCCCTTGCCCACTAGTCCCCTTCTCCCGCCTCCTAGCCCGCATGTGTCCCCTTGTGCCTATCTTCCTTGCTCCCTAGCCCCCTGTGTCACCATTGTGCCTGTCTCCCCTAGCCCACTTGTGTCCTTCTCCCCTGCCTTATAGTCACCATTTGCCTGTGTCTTTCTTACTGCACCTGTATGGAGGGGCTGCATTATACTATGAGGGGGGCCGCATTATATTCTATGGGGGTTACATTATATTGTATGGTGGGGCTGCATTATACTTTTGTGGGGTGGCAGCATTATACTCTGTGGGGTGGCTGCATTATACTATATGTGGGCTGCATTATACTGTATCGAGGACTATGGGGAATACATTATACTATATGAAGAACTATGGGGTGCATTATACTATGATAAATGAATTGTACGACATGGATGACGATGGCAGTGCATTATACTATATGGAGCACTATGAGGAGTGTATTATACTATATAGAGGACTGAGCAGTGTATTTTAATATATAGAGGACTATGAGGAGTGTATAATACTATATGGAGGACTGAGGAGTGTATACTATATGGAGGACTATGAGGGGTGCATTATACTATATAGAGCACTATGAGCAGTGTATTATACTATATGGAGGACTGAGGAGTGTATTATACTATATGGAGGACAGAGCAGTGTATTACACTATATGGAGAACTATGAGGAGTGTATTTTAATATATGGAGGACTATGAGGAGTGTATTATACTATATGGAGGACTGAGGAGTGTATAATACTATATGGAGGACTATGAGGAGTGTATTATGTACTATATGGATGACTATGGAGAGTGTATTATACTATATGGATGACTATGAACTGTGCTGTATATTATATAGAGGACTATGGGGGTGCATTATATTATAAGAAGTACTATGGGGGTGCATTGTAATTCTTATATGGATCCCCATGACTTCTATGTAAGCCCCTGATGAGTATAATGGTTTATTTTCTTTTATAAATTACATAACAATGGCAGTACGGGGGACAGATATAAACTAGGATGGGGCACTGGATAGTTACGCCACTGAGATCACACTATACAACTTTGCAATAAAGCTATAGTGTGCGAAATGAATAGAGAAAATCTAAATTTGGGTGGAAAATATTTTTGCATGGTTGGGGCGGGGGGCCCCATTTGAAAGTTCGCATCGGGGCCCATAACTTTCTAGTTACGCCACTGGCTGGTATATACCATCATCATTTACCGCTGGTATATACCGACACTATTTACCGCTGGTACATACAGTCATCATTTTCAAACTAATATGCGTGCAGGTACCAATGTAGCAGCCATACAGATCCCTACCATTTGCAGTTTGTCCTTGTTTTCCTGCAATAGTTTCTCCGTGTCCTTGTAGGCTATTGCCACGAGCTGCTGAGCTTCCTACGACATAAATAAAATCCGTAATAAGCGATTCGCCATCCCATCATCTCTAAATACAAAATGTTACTCCCCCCCCCCCCCCCAGTATAAAACGACACTCACATAATCCATCATTTCCTGTAATCCCTGACTGAAGGGTCGTCTCCCAATACCAGTCGAGGAGTCACTGTCTGGAAAGGAGACCTGCCCGATGCTGGGTATCATGCCATATTGTTTCACCATATTATACGCCACCCGGGTCACTTTCCTCAGATCATCCTGAGCGCCTGCACAACAGGAGAAAACATGAAAACATCCAGGAATAATTATCATATTCTGATAAAATATTTTTAAGGCTGATCTAGATTGTGCAAGTAGGAGTCTAGCACTGCAAACGGCAGATACCGGCTGGGGGGCACCGGTACAGATTATGCTTTGGGCCAGGAGCTTTCATTTCCCCATCCACCATATACTGAGATTAGCATGGTGCAAAAAGAGTCACTGGTCCAGTGGCCATGTTGGTAGTCTGTGGCGTCGAACAAGAGTCCTACGAACCTCCACTTACCTGTCGGCATCCTGCAACAATGACATTGCACTATGCGTGCTAATCAGAAGACACACTGGGTATGTCAGCAGGGAGGTGCAGTCTGCAACGGTCTGTTCTGGAGGCCGCTGGACCAGGTTCCTGAAAATATTTTTGCCAAACTCTAGCCGAGACCCATAACCTTTTTATTTTGGCAACAATGTAGATCTATGGGGACTTGTTTTTTTTTGCAGGACAAACTGCAATTTTCATTAGTACCAGCTCGGGGTACCAGGAGCTACGGATTCATTTCCATCCCTCTTTTTTTTTTTAAGGAAGTTGAATAACCACAAAATAGTAAGACCTGCTATTTTTTTATATATTAATTAGGCGTATATTCTCAGCATGGGCATGTTTTTCAATTTTTTTATTTAATTTATTGTTAGACTTTTTTTTCACCAACTTTTTGAGTCCTCCTTCAGTAGGAATAGGGGTGCATGTGACTATTTGCTGGATTCATAGATTTCTGCATAGCAATATCTTATACTGCCCTATTAGACTCTACATTTGGCACATACACAGGTAAATATGGAAGCCTTCATACAAGCCTATAGGCACCTTCTAGGTTGCAGTGACCTTATGGGATTAAGCAATACTTGCCATTATAATGCTTGATAAAGCTGGGATATTTAAAGTTCTATCTCCAGCACTATCTTGAAAAAAAATAAATAAATATATATATATATATATATATATATATATATATTTATTAGATAAGAGATATATATGTATATATAGAGATAATAAAGAAATCACGGAGTTTGGCTGAAAAAAAAAATTGGGGACTAGCCCATGAAGAAAATGAACTGCGCTACCAATTTGTCGCATACCTGTGGTGACCTTGTTGAAGATTATTGCCTCCGCCACCCTGCCACCCAGCGCCATGCACATCCTCTCAAACAGCTGCTCCTTAGTATACAGATACTGGTCCCTTGGTAAAATCTGAGCAAACCCTAAGGCTGCATTTGTCCTCGGAGCAATGGAGACCTGTAGAGACGACACACAATAGTTGCTCTGAACATCCATTTAATGCAAATCTACATCCTTTTTTTTCGCCCTCCGTAAAATGTTCATTCCTCTCTAACCATAAGTTCATCTTACCTTCATTACAGCTTCCGTGTGCTCCAGCAGCCATCCGACCAACGCGTGCCCAGATTCATGGTACGCCACCACGCGCCTCTCCTCCTTTGACATGATCTTGCTTTTCTTCACCGTCCCTGAGTAGAAAAGATTTGTGACTAAATTAGACATGAAAGCTAAATGGTATCAATTGCAAAATATTGGCAGCGTTATCTATTCTCCCCTGGCCAGAAGACCCTTTATATATCTATGGCTCTGAAGACAGGCGAGCGCAGCACCAGATTGAGACGGAAAATACAAGACCCCTCTTCTGGCGACCCACACTTATCCATTGGATCAATAGTAATAGACATTTATTATTGATATTCTTTATTATTACAAAATCGCAAGTTATTCCCCCTAAGGGATTCATTTCGAATGAGGGAAAACCACTTTAATCAATTCTAAAAATACATATATAACATTTACCTGCAATAACCCTCTCCACGGCATACTCAAAGTTCATGGTGTCTATGGACGGGTGGCCTTCGCGTGCCGCATGCAGAGCCGCCTCGTTGCAGATGTTAGCGATATCCGCTCCTGAGCAAAATCGTGATGACACCATTATTGCAAGATGTGTTTGGATGAGGACATTCACCCCCCTGAGCTACAACTCCAACATAAGTGTCGTCTACTAAAAAGACGCAGCAGACACCAGGCAAAATTCATGACATATAATATATTTATATGTAAATATTTTGTTTTCCCTTTTGTGGTTTTATTTTTGCATTGATGACTTTGTCATTTTTTTTGCATTGTGCGCTGACAGTTTTATTGATACAATTTTGGGGTATGTATGATGTTTTTGTCTATTTTTGTTGCATTTTTCAGTGACAAAAAAAAATAAATATATTTTTAAAGTTTCAATTAAAAATAAATATAAAACCCAATCCTTCTTCCATACCCCACCGATATCTGCTATGGAAAGCGTGGTGGACACATAGTTCAGGACACAGATTTGGCTGACAGCGTGGAAGCAAGACAGATGCTATGAGGGGTGGACATACTATATGTGCGACATGTACAGGTGGCCACAGTCATTTTAAAAGTGGCTAGCACGTCATTACTTATGAGGGAGCGTATGAGGATTAGTAAGCTGTGATTGTTATGCACCGAAAAGCAAGGAGGCCACATACTATCATCGCATATGGGCACTTTGCCATCTCCGCGGTCCATATCCACCACTGCTGAGACAAGTGGATTCATTTTTATTACCAGATATTGTCAGGATGGAGACTTCTTTATAAATCTGCACTGATTGGACATGAAAAAGGACGTCACCCGTCAGGATATCCGCCACGTACCACTGAACCCAGGAGTCAGCTCCGCCAGGCGCAGGGAATAAAAACTCCCAGGTTGCGTCAGTTTCAAGCTTTTCAGATGCTGCTCAAAAATCTCCCTTCTCTCCTAAAAGACAAACAATGCATGAGGGCGGCTGTAACTAAATATTCACCATAAAGATAAGCCAGGTCTTACCTGTAATGTGGGCAGATCGATAAAAATGTGTCTGTCCAGTCTTCCCGGCCTCATCAGAGCCCCGTCCAATATGTCGGCTCTGTTGGTGGAGGCCAGAACGATGACGTGATCCGTCGTGCCCATACCTGCCGAAGAGAGCAGACCTTGGTACCCTATATACTGTAGGATCATCAGTGATTAATATGGGATGACTGGGAAGGGAGGGGGAATTAATAATGGAGCCACGAGTGAGAAATTCAGGAAACCAGGATGTGCTCTGTCATTTCTGGCCAACGTCCCATAACGCCGTGTCACATCTCGGGACAGGATGCCATTGCTGAATAGACAAAATAAAGCAATCCTTGTCCGTGCCGGCCACCTCCAGAGCCGAACACTACATCCCACACAAGGCTGGATCCACAGCTGGCAGGCGGAGGAAGGGGGCAAAGCAAGAAACGTCTCGCCTTATTCTATGTTATCTCCGTGAACCATAACTCAAAGGAAGGAAGCTTCTTCCGATGCACTAAGAAACCAGAAAAAAAATAAAAATGCAGGACTGGGTCATAGGGATCCCGAATTTATTGGAAACGTAAGCAAAATCTATAGTCATAGACTTGGCCTCTTGATATCGCCCCAACCATCACTTATGAAAGTTGATGCAATAGAAAAAAAATGGCAGTGATTTAAAGGGTCAGAGCAAAAGCTGCTAAAACAGGATAGCAGAGATGGTCCTGGGCAGTAATTGCCCCGCCGTGATGCTCTTACGTCCTAATAGGACATAATTATGTTGTGAAGCCGGCAATGGAGATCATGGCTATTTACATGAGACCGATATCAAAGGGGAAAATGTTTAACCCCTTTACCCTCAAGGGTGGTTTGCATGTTAATGACCGGGCCAATTTTTACAGTTCTGACCACTGTCCCTTTATGAGGTTATAACTCTGGAACGCTTCAACGGATCTTGGCGATTCTGACATTGTTTTCTCGTGACATATTGTACTTCATCATAGTCGTAAAATTTCTTCGATATAACTTGTGTTTATTTGTTAAAAAAATGGAAATTTGGTGAAAATTTCGCAATTTTCCAACTTTGAATTTTTATGCCCTTAAATCACAGAGATATGTCACACAAAATACTTAATACTGTAGGTAACATTTCCCACATGTCTACTTTACATCAGCACAATTTAGGAACCAAAATATTTTTTTTTGTTAGGGAGTTATAAGGGTTAAAAGTTGACCAGCAATTTCTCATTTTTACAACACCATTTTTTTTTTTAGGGACCACATCTCATTTGAAGTCATTTTGAGGGGTCTATATGATAGAAAATACCCAAGTGTGACACCATTCTAAAAACTGCACCCCTCAAGGTGCTCAAAACCACATTCAATAAATTTATTAACCCTTCAGGTGTTTCACAGGAATTTTTGGAATGTTTAAATGAAAACTAACATTTAAATTTTTTTTACACAAAATTTATTTCAGCTCCAATTGGTTTTATTTTACCAAGGGTAACTGGAGAAAATTGACCCCAAAAGTTGTTGTACAATTTGTCCTGAGTACGCCGATACACCATATGTGGGGGTAAACCACTGTTTGGGCGCACCGCAGAGCTCGGAAGGGAAGGAGCGCCATTTGACTTTTCAATGCAAAATTGACTGGAATTGAGATGGAACGCCATGTTGCGTTTGGAGAGCCCCTGATGTGCCTAAACATTGAAACCCCCCACAAGTGACACCATTTTGGAAAGTAGACCCCCTAAGGAACTTATCTAGATGTGTTTTGAGAGCTTTGATCCCTCAAGTGTTTCACTACAGGTTATAACGCAGAGCCGTGAAAATATATATATTTTTTTTTCACAAAAATGATTTTTTTAGCCTCCAGTTTTGTATTTTCCCAGGGGTAACAGGAGAAATTGGACCCCAAAAGTTGTTGTCCAATTTGTCGTGAGTACGCTGATGCCCCATATGTTGGGGTAAACCCCTGTTTGGGCGCACGATAAAGCTCGGAAGGGAAGGAGCACTGTTTTACTGTTTCAATGCAGAATTGGCTGGAATTAAGATCGGACGCCATGTCGCGTTTGGAGAGCCCCTGATGTGCCTAAACAGTGGAAACTCCCCAATTCTAACTGAAACCCTAATCCAAACACACCCCTAACCCTAATCCCAACGGTAACCCTAACCACACCCCTAACCCTGACACACCCCTGTTGTGAATTCTGCTTTTGGGCTCTCTCCGGTGGTTGTAGGTGGTAATGCAGTTGCCCCCGAGTTGCAGTCTTGGTCAGGTGTATCTGCTGATTGCAGATCTGACTGGGGTATTTAGGCTTGCAGGATTCATTAGTCCTTGCCAGTTGTCAATTGTTGTTGGGAGGTGTAGGACCTCTGCCTGGTTCCTCCTGCCTTTCTGCCAAATCAGCAAAGATAAGTGTCTGGTTCTTTTTCCCTGTGGCACACATGTTGTGTGCTTCACAATTCATTGCTATTCTTTGTGTTTTCTTGTCCAGCTTAGATTGTGTCAGTATTTTCTCAGTCTTGCTGGATTCTCTGGAGTGGCAGATATACATTCCATGTCTTTAGTTAGATTGTGGAACTTTTTGTATTATCTGCTGTGGATATTTTTGGAAGGGTTTTAATACTGACCGCCTAGTTATCTGTCCTATCCTTTCCTATTTAGCTAGAGTGGCCTCTTTTGCTAAATCCTCTTTTCTACCTGCGTATGTCTATTCTTCTCCTACTCACAGTCATTATTCGTGGGGGGCTGCCTATCCTTTGGGGGTCTGCTCTGAGGCAAGATAGCATTCCCATTTCCATCTATAGGGGTATTTAGTCCTCCGGCTGTGTCGAGGTGTCTAGGGAGCGTTAGGCACACCCCACGGCTACTTCTAGATGCGGTGTTAGTTCAGGATTGCGGTCAGTACAGGTTCCACCGATTCCAGAGAAAGTTTCATGCGGCTCCAAGGTCACCAGATCATAACACACCCCTTAATCTAATCCCAACCGTAAATGTAATCCAAACCCTAACCCTAACTTTAGCCCCAACCCTAACCCTAACTTTAGCCCCAACCCTAACTTTAGCTCCAACCTTAGCCCCAACCCTAACCCCAGCCCTAACCGTAACCCTAACCCTAGCCGTAACCCTAACCCTAGCCGTAACCCTAACCGTAAACCTAGCCCTAACCCTAATGGGAAAATGGAAATAAATACATTTTTTTAATTTTATTATTTTTCCCCTAACTAAGGGGGTGATGAAGGGGGGTTTGATTTACTTTTATAGCATTTTTTATAGCGTATTTTTATGATTGGCAGCCGTCACACACTAAAAGACGCTTTTTATAGCAAAAAAGTTTTTGCGTCTCCACATTTTGAGACCTATAATTTTTCCATAGTTTGGTCCACAGAGTCATGTGAGGTCTTGTTTTTTGCGGGACGAGTTGACGTTTTTATTGGTAACATTTTCGGACACGTGACAGTTTTTGATCGCTTTTTATTCCGATTTTTGTGAGGCAGAATGACCAAAAACCAGCTATTCATGAATTTCTTTTGGGGGAGGCGTTTATACCGTTCCACGTTTGGTAAAATTGATAAAGCAGTTTTATTCTTCGGGTCAGTACGATTACAGCGATACCTCATTTATATCATTTTTTTATGTTTTGGCGCTTTTATACGATAAAAACTATTTTATAGAATAAATAATTATTTTGGCATCGCTTTATTCTGAGGACTATAACTTTTTTATTTCTTCTTTGATGACGCTGTATGGCGGCTCGTTTTTTGCGGGACAAGATGACGTTTTCAGCAGTACCATGGTTATTTATATCCGTATTTTTGATCGCGTGTTATTCCACTTTTTGTTCGGCGGTATGATAATAAAGCGTTCTTTTTTGCCTTTTTTTTTCCCCCTACGGTGTTCACTGAAGGGGTTAACTAGTGGGACAGTTTTATAGGTTGGGTCGTTACGGACGCGGCGATACTAAATATGTGTACTTTTATTGTTTTATTTTTTTTATTTAGATAAAGAAATGTATTTATGGGAATAATATATATATTTTTTTCTTTATTTAGGAATTTTTTTTTTTCTTTTTTTATACACATGTGGAAATTTTTTTAAAAACTTTTTTACTTTGTCCCGGGGGGGGACATCACAGATCGGTGATCTGACAGTTTGCACAGCACTCTGTCAGCTGTCAGATCACCGATCTGACTTACAGCACTGCAGGCTTACCAAGCGCCTGCTCTGAGCAGGCACTCTGTAAGCCACCTCCCTCCCTGCAGGACCCGGATGCCGCGGCCATCTTGGATCCGGGCACCTGCAGCGAGGAGGAGGTAAGAGACCCTCGCAGCAACGCGATCACATCGCGTTGCTCCGGGGGCCTCAGGGAAGCCCGCAGGGAGCCCCCTCCCTGCGCGATGCTTCCCTGTACCGCCGGTACACCGCGATCATGTCTGATCGTGGTGTGCCGGGGGTTAATGTGCCGGGGGCGGTCCGTGACCGCTCCTGGCACATAGTACCGGATGTCAGCTGTGATAATCAGCTGACACCCGGCCGCGCTCCCCCCGTGAGCGCCGCCGATCGCGCTGGACGTACTATCCCGTCGGTGGTCATACGGGCCCACCCCACCTCGACGGGATAGTACGTCCAATGTCAGAAAGGGGTTAAAATGTTATTTTTTGCATTTGACTTTTTTTGGGTTTTTATTTAGTCCCTTTCTTCCAAGAGACATCACGTGAGGTGTCTATTTTAATGGTACCATTTTGGGGTATTCATGAAGATTTAAAAAAAAACAAAAAAAAACAGGGATTTTTGTGTGTACTCACCGTAAAATCCTTTTCTCCGAGCCACTCATTGGGGGACACAGGACCATGGGTGTTATGCTGCTGTCGCTAGGAGGCTGACACTAAGTTGAGACAAAAAAGAGTTAGCTCCTCCCCTGCAGTATACACCCTCATGCTGGCTTCCAGAGACCCAGTTCAGTGCAAAAGCAGTAGGAGATTTATAACAGTACAATACCTAACATTATATAACATGTCGAAGACAGTCAGGAACCAAAAAGGTAACAAGCCATAAGGCCAACACGGTGGGTGCTGTGTCTCCCAATGAGTGGCTCGGAGAAAAGGATTTTACGGTGAGTACACACAAAAATCCCTATTTCTCCTTCGCCACATTGGGGGGACACAGGACCATGGGACGTCCCAAAGCAGTCCCTGGGTGGGAAACAAAACAACCAAATAAACTCCGAGTACCAACTGACTATAAATGCGCTACGGCCGCTTGCAGAATACGTCTGCCAAGGGCCGCATCCGCAGAATATTGAATATGGACATTGTAGTGCTTTGAAAAAGTATGCAGGCTGGACCACGTTGCGGCCTTGCAAACCTGCTCCGCCCAACGACCGAGTAGAGTGTGCTCTAATCCCCGCCGGGACAGGTCTGTCCCTGACCCGATAGGATTCTTCGATAGCAGACCGAATCCATCTGGCTATCGTGGCCTTAGACGCAGCTAAACCCTTTCTGTGACCCTCCGGGAGAACAAAGAGGGAGTCCGATTTGCGGAAATGAGCAGTTCTGGAAATGTATCTCCTGAGGGCCCGTACCACATCCAGGGTATGAAGGGCTTTTTCGACCCTGTGTTTTGGCTGTGGGCAGAAGGAGGGAAGAATGATGTCCTCGTTAAGGTGGAAAGATGAGACCACCTTAGGGAGAAAGTCCGGAGATGGGCGTAGAACTACCTTGTCCTGGTGGAAGGCAAGGAAAGGCGCCCGGGCAGGATAAAGCGGTCAATTCTGAGACCCGTCTGATAGATGTCACTGCCACAAGGAAGGCAACCTTCCAGGAGAGGACAGGAAGCGGCACGTCCTGAAGAGGTTCAAACGGAGGTTCCTGAAGAACGCTCAAGACCAAATTGAGATCCCAGGTCTCTAACGGCATTCTGTAGGGGGGTACCACATGGGAGACCCCCTGAATGAAGGTCCTGACTTGCAAGTTGGCAGCGATCCTACGTTGAAACAACACGGATAGAGCCGAGATCTGACCCTTGAGGGAACTCAGTGCCAGGCCGGAATCCAAACCGGACTGGAAGAAATCCAAAATGGAAGGAATAGAGAAATCAAGCGGAGGGCGACTTCGGAGCCTGCACCACGAGAAGTAGGCCTTCCAGGTGCGGTGGCGGTAGATGCAAGCGGAGGACGTCTTGCGAGCTTTGATCATGGTGGGAATGACCTGCTGAGAGAAACCAGCTTGGGTTAGAATCCAGGTTTCAACAGCCACGCCGTTAAACGTAGGGCCCCTGAGCTCTGGTGGAAGATCGGTCCTTGACGAAGCAGATCTGGGCGGTCTGGTAACCGCCAGGGAACGTCGGACACGAGCTGAACGAGCTCCGCGTACCATGCGCGACGTGGCCAATCCGGGGCAACAAGGATGACCTGAACCCCTTCCGTCTTGATTTTTCGGATCACCTTTGGTAGTAAGGGAAGCGGAGGGAACACGTACGGAAGTTGGAACCGATGCCACGGGTATATCAGAGCGTCCACCCCGATGGCCTGGGGATCCCGAGAACGTGCTATGAAGTTGTGAACTTTGGCGTTCAGTCTGGACGCCATCAGATCCACGTCCGGGGTTCCCCAGCGAAGACAGATTTGCCGGAAAACCTCTGGATGAAGTTCCCACTCCCGAGGCGAGGCCCTGACGGCTGAGAAAATCTACCGCCCAGTTCTCCACGCCCGGAATGTGCACCGCGGAAATGATAGAGTGGTTGGCCTCGGCCCAACGAAGAATGTGGGAGACTTCCTGCATCGCCGCCCTGCTGCGGGTACCCCCTTGATGGTTTATATACGCCACGGCTGTGACGTTGTCCGATTGAACTCGAACTGGGTGACCCGCAAGCAGGGGGTGGAAGCGTCTCAGGGCGAGTCTGATCGCACGAATTTCCAGGATGTTTATAGGGAGCCTCGACTCCCGAAACGTCCAACGCCCCTGGGCAGAGTGGTGTAGGAAAACCGCTCCCCAGCCGAAGAGACTGGCATCGGTAGTTACCACCAGCCAGCGGATCGGGAGGAAAGACTTCCCCTGGAGGATAGAGGATCCCAGAGTCCACCATGTGAGGGCTTGCCTGATCCGTGGTGACAGAGGGCATGGGCGATCGAGGGATAAGGGATTCCTGTCCCAGATGTCCAGCAGAGCCTGTTGTAAGGGGCGGAGATGGAGTTGAGCGAAGGGAACAGCTTCTATTGCGGCCACCATCTTTCCCAGAATCTTCATGGCAAAACGGATGGACCGGGGACGAGGGTGACAGAGCGTCCGAGCTCCCTGCTGAAGCTCTTGGGCCTTGGACCGAGGAAGTAAGATCAGTCCCCTCGATGTGTCCAGGATCATGCCTAGGAATGAAATCCGTCGGGCAGGAATGGGAGAGGACTTGTCCGAGTTGATTAGCCAGCCCAGGCGCGAAAGAGAATCCAAGGTAATGCGGACGCTTGCTTCGCAGGCCTGATAAGACGGACCTTTTATGAGGAGGTCGTCTAAGTATGGCAACACGACCACTCCTCGAGAGTGAAGAATAGCCATGACAGCCGCCATGACTTTTGTAAATACCCTGGGCGCCGTGGCGAAGGGTAAGGCTGTAAACTGAAAATGGTCCTCCAGGATGGCGAAACGGAGAGACCTTTGATGTGGCGGGAAGATTGGGATGTGAAGGTAAGCATCTTTGATATCTATTGATGCTAGGAACTCCCCTCTTTCCATAGAGGAGATGACTGATCGGAGAGATTCCATCCTGAAGTGCCGTACTTTTTCGTACTTGTTTAGGAGCTTCAGGTCCAAAATGGGGTGTACCGTCCCGTCCTTTTTCGGCACGACGAAGAGGTTCGAGTAGAAACCTCTGAATCTCTCGTGTTCCGGAACCGGAACAATGACCCCGCTTTGGCGGAGGGATTCGATGGCGCAGCGAAGGGCGCAAGATTGAGCTCCCGAACTTGGGAGACGAGAGGGAAAAAAAACGTGCTGGAGGGGAGGCGGAGAATTCTAGTTTGTAGCCAGACGACACCAGATCCCTGACCCATTCGTCGTGGATGACGGAGAGCCAGACGTGCTGAAAAAGAAGCAGACGTCCGCCTACTTTGGAGGTGTCAACTGAAATAGACCCCGAGTCATTGCGAGGTGAATCTGGCAGGCCTGGACCCTCTGGTTCTGGGTTGCCTAGGCTTTCCTCGCCAGGACTGATTCGGCCTGAAGGAAGGTCGAGAGTCCCTGTCTGGGCGAGCGGATCGTTCTGATCTGGATGAGGGGGCAGAATTGGACCAGAATGGGCTACTGCGAAAGGGCCGAAAGCGAAAATATTGTTGACGCTGAAAAGCGGCTTTGGGCCTATGTTGTGGGAGGAACTTGCTCTTTCCTCCTGTAGCGTCGGAAATAAGCTGGTCTAATTTTTCTCCGAAAAGACGCCCGCTCTGAAAGGGAAGGGAAATCAGAGACTTTTTTGAGGAGGAATCTGCGCGCCATTCTCTGAGCCAGATAGCTCTCCTAATGGTGATGGCGTTAGAAGCTGCAGTTGCTGCACAGTCCGCCGCGTCGAGGGACGCATACATCACAATCTCCAGCCATGGCAATTTGTTTGGCCAGGTCTGCCACCTCAGGGGGAAGTTCCTGAATGGATTTTGCGAGGGCATCCGCCCAGTAAACCATTGCCTTGGCAACCCACGCCGCAGCGAAGGAGGGAGATAGAGAGGAACCCGAGGCTTCGTACACTGAGCGAGCTAGGGAATCTAGCTGGCGTTACGTGGGACTCTTAATTGAAGCACCGTCAGGAACGGATAGGAGAGTTTTGGTTGCCAAGCGCGAAACCGGAGGATCTACTTGTGGAGATTCCGTCCAATCTTTAACAAGATCTGCGGAAAAGGGATACTTCGACTCCAGAGTCTTTTTGCCTGTAAAACGCTTATCCGGACGCTCCCTGTGTCGCCTGACTATATCCAGGAAATCTGGGTGAGAGGCGAACGTCTTATGGGAACGCTTGTTTCTCGTAAAGGAAACAGAATGGTCCGGGGCAGAATTAGAATCATCGTCCACTTTTAGTGAATGATTGACTGCCTCAATGAGGGAGTCGACAGTAGACCTAAACTCCGGAGCATCCGGGTCTAAGGATGCATCAGACTCATACTCAGAGTCGTGATCGCTACGGGCCCCTAGGGAGGGTGAGCGAGAAGTGGAGCTACCAGAGGCTGACTGGTGTGACGAGTGCTCAGGGGAGGTAGTGCGGATCCGTTTTCTGGATGACCGTGCCTCCTTCCGGTGAGAGCAGCCCCTGCTGGCCGACGATTCCCCTGTTACGGAGGGATCTCTTAACCCAGGAAAAAGAGGGCCCTGCTCCCCAGAGGGGTCCTGAAGGGATTTAATCGCTTTGGCCAGCGAATCCACAGACTGTGACAGGGACGCCACCCACTCCGGGGGACTAGATACACTGAGGTCGGTAGCGGCGGAGGGCTCCTGGGCATCGCAGGCTGAGCAGAGGGAACTCTGAGGCCGAGGAAGAGGAGCCTGGCAGGTGGAACACGCAGTAAAAAAGGTAGTATGCACCTTAGTGATCTTTCTGGTCCTTGACTGGGACATGGTGAATGCTAAAGTAAGAGATAGTGCACAGGTAGGGCCTGTAAGCTGTGGAAGCGAGGGCGACGCTGCAAGGGAGAACTAACGTCGTCTCCTTACCCGTGGTCTTGTGTCCCACTGAGAGAGGGAGAGCGGCGGTGCTGGTGGAGAGACAGCCAGCGGACAGGGCGCTGCACTAGGAGGAGCGCAGCCGGCAGTCAGAGCGCTGCACGTGGAGCTGGGGCGTGCAGAGAGAAGAAAGATGGCCGCCGGGGGTTGGTGAGGGGAATCTCGCAGAGAGCGAGAAGCGCCAGGACCGGGGGGGCGGAGCCGCCGAATGACACGAAAAAGGGCTTCGGCCCGGCGCGCGGCCGAGGAGCGCCGGCCCCTAGGGGAGACCCTGAAAAGGTGAAGGAGCCCTCCGAAACCGCTGGGACGACCAACCCTCCCCCAAATGTTATGGCACTTACCCCGACAGAAGGGGAGAAACGCAGAGAAGCTTGCTGTACCAGCGGTCATAGATTTCTCCTGGGATCTGGTGAGCTGTGCCTGGGGGATTAGGACGGTGCAGGGTTGGGGGAAGCCTCTATCCACCATCCCCATAAAAGGGGGGTGGAGAGGAACCGTCTGCCTCCTTCCATCATCCGCCTCAGTGGTGATGCAGTGGGGGCTGCACGGACGCCACAATGTAAGGTGCCTCTGAACAGCCGAGGTAAAACCTGGTGGGCAGGGCAAAAAGTCCGGCATAGGCCTGGCTGCAGAAGAGGATACTGAAGGTGACACTCCAGTGCTCGTCTGATAAGGGAGGGGGGAGATCGGTGCCCTTGAAGGGGCCCGTCACCCCTAAAAATCAGCTCAGGCAGTGGCTTCCCACGTCGCAGGAGAGGATACGGAGAGGTAACACTCCCGTGCTCGCCTGTTGTTGGTTCGGGGGAGATCGGAACATGAAAGAATCCGTCGCCCCTTCGTCCGGGATAGAAAGGTTTAAATCCAGTGTGCCTCCTACGGACACTAAGCTTGAACTGGGTCTCTGGAAGCCAGCATGAGGGTGTATACTGCAGGGGAGGAGCTAACTCTTTTTTGTCTCAACTTAGTGTCAGCCTCCTAGCGACAGCAGCATAACACCCATGGTCCATGATCCTGTGTCCCTCAATGTGGCGAAGGAGAAAAAACAATTCTGGCATTTTTAACACTTGTTTTACAGTTAAGCGTTCAGAAATCGGACTTAAAGGGAGGTGATAATGTCGCATGGACAAGTGCTTGTCGGGTCTTGCGCAGTCATTTTATGCACTAGAATAGGACGCAATGATATCACAAGCATCCCAACGACGCCACCTAATCAGCATCTATCAATTCCTGATCCAGGAATGAGAGATAACTGCAGAACCCCTTTAAAAAAAAAAAATCATGCCAATCCCAAATACTCTCATTCCTTATAAAACAACTAGGTCCTCAAAGTCATCAGATCTAAAAAAAAACAGAAAATTATCACCCTCTGCTCACCGTCCATCTCCACCAGCAGCTGGTTCAGCGTCTGCTCCTCTTCGGTATTCGAAAACGTGGACATGTTAGACGATCGTTTTTTACCCACCGCGTCGATTTCATCAATGTAAACGATGCAGGGAGCGCGGATACGGGCTTCCTTAAAGAGACTGCGCATACGTGCTGCGCCGAGACCTAGCATAATATAGAAGAGAGTGCGTCATAAATGAGTGGACGGCAGGTCACAAAAAGCACATGTAATCTACACCCCTAGCCATAGCACCAATCCGATCATTCACGTTTCCTGTAATCCATCCGAACATATGGAATCTGAATCATTAATTATAATATTACTATTTATTTTAGGTAATCCATGCTATATTGGGCAAAAATCTAAAGTTCTGCAACTTTTTAACTTTGTTTGAAACTTTTTGCCAATTTCAGGATCTCTGTTTGTTGCTGTCAGTTGGTAAAAAAAAAAAATTAATAAAAATTGCTTTTTATTATGATTATTTCTTACCTCCGATCACTTCCACAAACTCTGAACCTGCTATAGCCAGAAATGGCACCTGCGCTTCTGTGGCCACGGCCTTTGCCAACAAGGTCTTTCCACATCCGGGAGGCCCAAGAAGTAATGATCCTTTTGGTACTTTTGCACCAAGGTGAAGGTAACGTTCTGGGTTCTACAAAAATGTAATGTTAACATTTGGGTGTACAGTCACCTAAGGGGTTAAACTGCGCTGATCAGAGCTTAGATTTGTGCTACTGACAACACAGCTCCTGAGCCCACTCCAGACAGGACTGTAGGACCCCCCCCCCCCCTGGGTAAATGTCACAGGTACATAGCTATGTGATTTCTTACCTTCAAGTAATCCACAAACTCTTTCACTTCCATTTTAGCTTCATGCATCCCAGCGACATCCTTAAAACTAATTCCTTTCCCTGATGCTCCATCTACAATGGTAAAACGAGCCGTCTTCAGCTGATTCTAAAGCCAAAAGAGAATGCAGTAAGCGATAGTTACAAAAAGCAAAATTTGTAGCTCAGGGCAGGCGGATTTATTAAATTGGTAAATTACTGTATAAGGGTCAGGATCGTAGAGGAACGCCACGCTACTGTTCCCAATCTCAGGGTTTCCCTATACGAACAAATGTGAGCATGCACAATACTTGTGGCACCAAAAGTTGCTGCTGTTCTCGAGCATAGGATAAGGGAGCATTCACATGTCCCTTTTTTCCACGGACGTGGCAAAATTGAAAAAAAATTAAATCCTTGCAATCTCGCATCTGCGCAGTCCCAGTGCCGTTCTTCCTCTTCCGCCCTTCTCTGGGCTTCACGTTCCTACAAAGCAGATGGCGGCGAGACACTGGCATTTCCGCTCCCAGTGTTTCTGCATGCTGGGAACGGAAGTACCAGTGACTTACTGATCAATCTAGGACCCCCAGCAAGTTTTGAGAACAGAGCTCTGGAACCGAGCAGTCGTCTTGAATGGAGCAGAGGGGTTTGCGCTGGACGTCTGCTCCATTCATAGTCTTTGGGGACTGTCGTAGAAAGCGGAGTACACTGCTCGGCTCTGTATGGCAGTCACATAGAGAATGAATGGAGCAGAGGTCAAGTATAATCACCTCCGCTACATATACGGTAGACTGAGCCAAGCACCAGTGAACCCAGTGATCGCCCCCCCCAAACTAATCACTAAGTTAGGATAGGAATAAAGTTTTAACTAGTGATGAGCGAACGTGCTCGGATAAGGTGTTATATGAGAATGCTCGGGTGCTAACCGAGTGTCTTCGGTGTGCTCGAAAAATATGCTCGAGTCCACACGGCTGCATGCAGGGCCGAACTGGCCATCGGGCAG
This sequence comes from Ranitomeya variabilis, assembly GCF_051348905.1. NCBI lineage: Eukaryota > Metazoa > Chordata > Amphibia > Anura > Dendrobatidae > Ranitomeya > Ranitomeya variabilis. The sequence goes on along the minus strand of NC_135233.1, from coordinate 595,102,273 downwards.
TTCTGGCAAATGCCAGAAGGGCCGGTGGCAGTAGTGGGCCGCTCGAGTGTGCCGCTGTCAGCACACTCCCAGCCCCGCATTCAACTATACCGCCGTCATAGACGCCGGTACAGTTGAATGCAATGATGGAGGAGAGAGCGTCTGCTGACGCTCCCTCTCCCATCATTCCCCGCTCTGCCTGCCGCTGACACTGCGGGTGCGCGATGACGTCATATCATCGCGCACCTGCTGTGTGACCGGGCGGGCAGACTGCAGCTGCTGAGACCGGAGCCAGGAGCAGCGCGGGGCAAGAGGAAAGGTGAGTAGAGTGTTTTTTTATATTATTATTATAATATATCAATGAGTGATAACTGGATTGTGGGGCTATTGGGGGGGGGGCTGCATTACATTCTATGGGGGCTGTGCTGCATTACATTCTATGGGGGCTGGCTGTATTTATTTATGAGGTTATAACTCTGGAACGCTTCAACGGATCTTGGCGATTCTGATTCTCGTGACATATTGTTTTCTCGTGATATATTGTACTTCACGTTAGTAGTAAAATGTCTTCGATATAACTTGTGAAAAAAAATGGAAATATGGCAAAAAACTTTTTAAATTTTTCAAATTTTCAAACTTTGAATTTTTATGCCCTTAAATCAGAGAGTTATATAGCACAAATACATAATAAATAACATTTCCCACATGTCTACTTTACATCAGCACAATTTTGGAACCAACATTTTTTTTTGTTAGGAAGTTATAAGGGTTAAAAGTTGACCAGCGATTTCTCATTTTTACACCATTTTTTTTTAGGGATCACCTCACATTTGAAGTCACTTTGAGGGATCTATATAATAGAAAATAACCAAGTGTGACACCATTCTAAAAACTGCACCCCTCAACGTGCTCAAAACCACATTCAAGAAGGTTATTAACTCTTCAGGTGCTTCACAGGAATTTTTGGAATGTTTAAAAAAAATAAAATAAATAAATTAAACTTTTTTTCACAAAATATTTTACTTCACATCCATTCATTTTTTTTTATTTTACCAAAGGTAACAGGAGAAACTGGACCACAAAAGTTGTTGAGTAATTTGTCCTGAGTACGCTGATACCCCATATGTTGGGGTAAACCACTGTTTGGGCGCACGGCAGAGCTCAGAAGGGAAGGAGCGCCGTTTGACTTTTTCAACGCAGAATTGGCTGGAATTGAGATCGTACGCCATGTCGCGTTTGAAGAGCCCCTGATGTGCCTATACATTGACACCATTTTTGAAAGTAGACCCCCTAAGGAACTTATCTAGATGTGTGGTGAGCACTTTGAACCTCCAAGTGCTTCACAGAAGTTTATAATGTAGAGCCATAAAAAAAATGATCTTTTCGCCCCCAATTTGTTAATTTTCCAAGGGTAACAGGAGAAATTGGACCCTAAAAGTTGTGCAATTTGTCCTGAGTAAGCTGATACCCCATATGTGGGGGAAAACCACTGTTTGGGTGCATGGCTGATGCTTTTTATTGCAAAAATGTTTTTGCATCACCATATTTTGGCCCACAGAGTCATGCGACTTCTTGTTTTTCGCGGGACAAGTTGGTGGGTTTATTGGTACCGGGCACATGACATTTTTCGGTCGCTTTTTATTCCGTTTTTTTTGGGAGGCAGAATGAACAAAAAACAGCAATTTATGAATTTCTTTTGGGGGGGCGTTTATACCGTTCCTCGTTTGGTAAAATTGATAAAGCAGCTTTATTCTTTGGGTCAGTACTTTTACAGCGATAACTCATTTATATCATTTGTTTTATGCTATGGCGCTTTTATACAATAAAAATTATTTTATCTAAAAAAAAAATTTTTGCATCGCTTTATTCTGACAGCTATAACTTTTTTTTTTTTTTTTTCACTGACAATGCTGTACGGCGGCTTGTTTTTTGCGGGACAAGATGATGTTTTAAGCGGTACCATGTTTATTTATATCTGTCTTTTTGATCGTGTGTTATTCCACTTTTTGTTCGGTGGTATTATGAGAAAGCATTTTTTTTTTTATGGTGTTCACTAAAGGGGTTAACTAGTGGGACAGTTTTATAGGGTGGATCGTTACGGACGCAGAGATACTAAATATGTGTACTTTTATTATTTAGATTTTTTTCACTAAAATATTTATTTATTGATGGAATAAATATTGATTTTTTAATTATTTTTTAAAATATTTTTACAATTATTTAAAACAATTTTTTTTTAATTCTTAGTTACACACTTTATCCCACTATGGGACACTCATTTTCTGCAGGCTGATTGCTTCTATAGCATGCAGATGAAGCAGCATCTGCATGCTATAGAAGCTGTCAGCGCTGCAGCTTTTCTGTGCACTAACCTGAGACTTCCTGACATGCACTGCGTCTCTGGCAGTTAAGGCCCAGGTCACATGGATGGGATAGTACGTCAAATGGTAAAAATGGGTTAACTCTTCAAAAATATTACCGGGAAAAACATAGGAAATATCAGAAACAAAGTAAAAATAAATAACAGTGTATTGGGTACGATCTTCCCCAACTGAGCATTTTGTGAATCCCTCCATACAGGATGTAACCCTTTGTGATCCCACCCAATATAACATAACTCACAAAAGCGCTGAAACCTCCTTGGCGACCGGTTAGCCCAATGAGACGCAAGAAGTAGATGATAAGGCCGATGGCGAGAACCGTGAAACCAACGGTGTACACAGCACTGTGGGGAAAAACAGACCCAAAGTGGGATTAAATCTAAGAACATAATATAATAAATATATATACGCACACTATTTGCATCTCATCTAGTCTTCATGGCGTCTTATATAAAAGCCATGATCTTACTTTCCAAAAAAGTCACTGCGCTTGTAAGAAAGTGGAATCCGATCAGCCACTGCGATATTCAGGGCATCTTCCGCATCGCGCAGCCTCTCCTCGAACTTGTCAATGTTGGCCACTTTCATTCTGTAGAACAAAGTCCGGGCCTATGAGAAGGGGGCGATGGGAAAACAAAAATGAAACTATTGAAAGTTTTGCCTGCAAAGTTGCAATAAATATATATTCATACCATGGTGAAACATTCAACTTTAACACAGCTAGCAGAAAAAGGGCTGGGGATCAATAGGGCCCCTCAAGGAACAGTCATTTATCCGCTACCTTAAAGGAAAGATGCCATAAAAGAAAAAATAAAATAAAATTATATTATATATATATATATATTTTATTTTTCATTCAATATTTTCCACTATTAAACACTAGGGGGAGCAGCTGCTGAAATTTGCCATGAAAACCTAGAGTATCACTAGCTCGCATTACGACTGCAGTAAAAGTGGGCGGGGTCTGGTCACATGTGTGTCACATCACTCCTCTCCTCCCCTCTAAAAGAAGATGAAGTTTAGGATCACACTGATACATCTGTATATTACCTTGAAAAATAAACTTGTCTCATAAAAGATACTGCCAACAATATAGGGATTTTTGTGTACTCACCGTAAAATCCTTTTCTCCGAGCCATTCATTGGGGGACACAGACCATGGGTGTATGCTGCTGCCACCAGGAGGCTGACACTAAGTATTACAAAGAAAGTTAGCTCCTCCCCTGCAGTATACACCCCTCTGCTGGCTCCCAGCTAACCAGTTCGGTGCAAAAGCAGTAGGAGATCAATAACATAAGCGTATAGCATGTCACATTATATATGAGAGTATAACATATCAAATGATAAAAACAAATACAACTAATAATAGGGAGGGAGCTGTGTCCCCCAATGAATGGCTCGGAGAAAAGGATTTTACGGTGAGTACACAAAAATCCCTATTTCTCCTTCGCCTCATTGGGGGACACAGACCATGGGACATCCCAAAGCAGTCCCTGGGTGGGGACAACATCAGATCAGGCCGTGTAACCGCTACTTATAAGTGCGCCAAGGCGGCCTGCAAAGTCCGCCTGCCCAGACTCACATCTGTGGAAGTGTGTGAATTATAGTGCTTCAAGAATGCATGCGGACTGGCGGAATTCGCAAGCTTGCGGTCGTGCTTGCCGACGCCTGGTGCCTAGAGCCCTGAGACAGGGAGATAGGCTGACATCTAGCACGGAAGGACTCCTGGATGGTGAAAAGAATCCACCAGGCTAACGTGGCCGATGAACACGGCTAAACCCTTCCTGTGACCGTCGGGAAGCCTACTTACCATCGAGAAGCCCAAGCAAAGTGTCCAACCTTCGGAAGGACGCCGTCCTCGATACGTACCCACTTGGAGCACTCACTTCTTCCAGATTATGGAGAACCCATTCCGTTGTGTGGACTGGAGCCGAAAGATAAGAGGACGATGCCCCTGCAACAGTGGGAATACAAAACCACCTTGGCAACGAGGGAAGGGGATGGCTTAAGGGCAATGATGCATTGATGGTAATAAGGAAAAAAGACTGAAAGGAACAGAGTGCAAGCTCTGAAGACTCATCAGGATGACAAGAACGCATAGAAAAAAGGGGAGTGACGTTCCCTGATCGTAAAGTCTTTCTGGATCGAAAAAGGAGTCTACTGTAAGATCCCCAGGACCATTAAGGTCCCCCAGATCTAACGGTACGCGGTAGGGAAGAACTACAGGTGAAGGCTCCCTGCGAGAAGGTCCATATTTCCAATTTTGACGAGATAAGACGGAGAAATATTAGTACCGCAAGCGAGAAAACCTGACATGGTCAGTGCGGGTCTCCCGGGATCACTGGGGGCCTTTTCTGCTTCCAAAAAGGTCTCAGACGTAGTGGAAGAGGAGTTATGGAAATTGGTACCGTGGAAGAAACGGAGCATGCACTGCGATGGACTTGGATCTTGAAGCCAAACCGTGAACTGGAGTACATAGGCGTTCAGCTTGGACGCCATCCGACCTACATCTGGAGTACTCCAGTGAAGGCAGATGTGAAGGAAGACTTCCGAGTGAAGTTCCCACTCACTTGAGGAGAAAACCCTGACGGCTGAATATGTCAGCCGCCCAGTGTTCCACTCCAGGGACATGTACTGTTGAGATCACCGAATGATAGATCTCGGCCCATCGGAGAGTGCGAGGTACCTCGGCCATGGCGCTTGACTGTGGGTACCTGCGAGATGATTGACGTATGGCACAGCCGTGGCATTATCCAAATTGAAGACGGATGGTTGACCCGCCTAAGGGCAGTGGACCTGCTGTAGGATTAGCCGTACTGTTCGGATCCCCAGAGAAATGATCGGGAGAAGACGGGCATTGGTATCCCTAATAACCATTGGACCAGAAGAAGGCTCTGGATGAGGAAGGAGCTTAGAGACTACCTTTTGAAAGCCTGATTGACTTGCTGAAAACGAGCGGAGCAAAAGAAAACTACTTCCGTTTTCGTCTTATTGCTCAGAACCCTCCTAGCTAATTGAATGAACCGAGGGAATGAGTGATCAAGTGCACAAGCTCCGTGTTGAAGGGCCACGACCTTGACTCGAGAGAGAGAGAATTACCATCCTTCTTGTGCAGGATCATCGTCAAAGAGGATCTGCTGGGCTGGGAATGAGGAAAAAACTTGTCTAAGTTTAGCTGCTAGCCCAAGTGAGAGGGTATTGCAAGTGATATAGACGACTTAGCGTAGTCCTTGTAGAGCGGCTAGAAAGTCGACCGAGTAGGGCAGGACGACCATGTTTCTAGGGTGCAAGAAGCACATGACAAACTGCTATGAGCGTTGCGACCACTGTGGTGCGGTAGCCAGGCTGAAGGGCAAGGTCGTGACTTGAAAATGCTGTTCGCGAATGGAAAGGAGAAGAGATAATTGTAGAGGGGAAAAAAGTAGGCATGTGAGGGTAAGAAAAAACCGAATGTCGATGGATGCCAGAAAACTCCACTTTTTTTTTTTTTTTTTGAAGTAATGGCTGAGCGGAGGAGCTGCATCTGAAAAAGGAGGGCCTTGTCCAAGGTTGTTAGAAGTTTGAGGTCCAGGAATGATCATACTTTTCATTTTCTCCTTCGTGAAACCAAGATCCCTTAGATCTAGACTGTCCAGGACAATGCTTCTACTGCTGGATGGGTCTGTAGAAAAAATACGATCCCTTGTTAGTCTCCCTGTTGTGAATTTGGATTCTGGGCTCCCCCGGTGGCCGCTTGTGGAATTGGACTTGTCATCCTCTTTCCTGTTTCACCTGGTTCCATCAGTAGTGGGTGTCGCTATTTAAGCTCATTTCTCTGGTGGTTTCTTGCCGGTCAACAATGTTATCTGATGCCTCTCAGTGCTTGTTCCTGCTTCTAGACAACTACTAGTTAAGTTGGACTTTTGTCCATGTTTTGTTTTGCCTATTTGTTCCAGTTCACAGCTGAAGTTTTGTTACTGTGTCTGGAAAGCTCTCGTTGATCAGGGATTGCTACTCTGGCGTTATGAGTTAATGCCAGAGTTTAAGGTAATCTCTGGATGGTGTTTTGTTAGTGTTTTTCTGCTGACCATGAAAGTATACTATCTGTCTTCTGCTATCTAGTAAGCGGACCTCAAATTTGCTAAGACTATTTTCCTGCTGCGTTTGTAGTTTCATCTGAACTCACCGTCATTATATGTGGGGGGCTACTGTCTTCTTTTGAATATTTCTCTAGAGGTGAGCCAGGTCTTATATTTCCCTCTGCTAGCTATTTAGGTCTTAGGCCAGAGCTGGGCATCTAGCGATAAATAGGAAATGCTACCTGGCTATTTCTAGTTGCGCGGCAGGCTTAGTTCATGGTCAGTATAGTTCCATCTTCCGAGAGCTTGTCCCTCTATAGGCTTGCTATGATCTCTGCCTGCAGAGATCATGACAGTTTGACCGGCCAATAAAGTGTTAAAGACCCAGGTTGAGAAAGGAGAGTTATAAGAAGTCTGCTGGAATTTTTTTTTTTTTTTTTTTTTTTTTTTTTTTTTTTTCCTCCAGTCTGCCTTGCTGCAGTCTTTTTTCTCTCTCTCCTCCTAATCTCTGTATGCTCTGTGTGCACCTGACAATAATGGATCTCCAGAGTGTAACTGCGGGTTTGAATAATCTCATCACGAAAGTACAAAATTTACAAGATTTTGTGGTACATGCTCCGGTATCTGAGCCGAGAATTCCTTTGCCGGAGTTCTTCACAGGGAATAGAGCTAGCTTCCAGAATTTCCGAAATAATTGTAAGCTTTATTTGTCCCTGAAGTCTCGTTCAGCTGGAGACCCTGCTCAGCAGGTTAGGATTGTGATTTCCTTGCTCAGGGGTGACCCTCAAGATTGGGCCTTCTCATTGCCAGCAGGGGATCCTGCGTTACGCGATGTGGATGCGTTTTTTCTGGCCTTGGGCTTGCTTTATGAGGAACCTCATTTGGAACTTCAGGCAGAAAAAACTTTGATGGCACTATCTCAGGGGCAAGACGAAGCTGAAGTTTTCTGCCAAAAATTCCGTAAATGGTCTGTGCTTACTCAGTGGAATGAGTGCGCTTTGGCGGCAACTTTCAGAGAAGGTCTCTCTGATGCCGTTAAGGATGTTATGGTGGGGTTCCCTTTGCCTGCAGGTCTGAATGAGTCCATGACAATGGCTATTCAGATTGATAGGCGTCTGCGGGAGCGCAAACCGGTGCACCATCTGGCGGTGTCTATGGAAAAGACGCCAGAAAGTATGCAGTGTGATAGAATTCTGTCCAGGAGCGAGCGACAGAATTTTAGACGGAAGAATGGATTGTGTTTCTATTGTGGGGATTCTACTCATGTTATATCAGCATGCTCTAGGCGTACAAAGAAGCTTGATAAGTCTGTTTCCATTGGCACCATTCAGTCTAAGTTTATTTTGTCTGTAACCCTGATTTGCTCTTTGTCATCCATTGCCACGGACGCCTATGTTGACTCTGGCGCCGCTCTGAGTCTTATGGATTGGTCCTTTGCCAATCGTTGTGGTTTTAATTTAGAGCCTTTGGAGACTCTTATTCCTCTGAAGGGGATTGACTCCACCCCATTGGCTAATAATAAACCACAATACTGGACACAAGTAACCATGCTTATCAATCCGGATCACCAGGAGATTATTCGTTTCCTGGTGCTGTATAATTTACATGACGATTTGGTACTGGGATTGCCATGGTTGCAGTCTCACAACCCAGTCTTGGACTGGAGAGCAATGTCTGTGTTGAGCTGGGGATGTAAGGGTATTCATGGGGACGTACCTTTGGTTTCTATTTCGTCGTCCATTCCCTCTGAAGTCCCTGAGTTCCTCTCTGATTATCAAGACGTCTTTGACGAACCCAAGCTTGGGTCGTTACCTCCGCACCGTGAGTGCGATTGTGCCATAGATTTGATACCGGGTTGTAAATATCCAAAGGGTCGTTTGTTTAATTTGTCTGTGCCGGAACATGCTGCTATGCGGGAATATATAAAGGAGTCTTTGGAAAAGGGACATATTCGTCCATCTTCTTCTCCCTTGGGAGCTGGGTTTTTCTTTGTCTCAAAAAAAGACGGCTCTTTGAGACCATGTATTGATTATCGGCTTCTGAATAAGATCACTGTTAAGTATCAATACCCATTGCCATTGCTTACTGATTTGTTTGCTCGTATAGAGGGTGCTAAGTGGTTCTCTAAAATTGATCTTCGTGGGGCGTATAATTTGGTGCGGATCAGGCAGGGGGATGAGTGGAAGACCGCATTTAATACGCCCGAGGGCCACTTTGAGTATTTGGTCATGCCTTTTGGTCTTTCTAATGCCCCTTCAGTTTTCCAGTCTTTTATGCATGATATTTTCCGCGATTTTCTGGATAAATTTATGATAATATATCTGGATGATATTCTGATTTTTTCTGATGACTGGGACTCTCATGTCCAGCAGGTCAGGAGAGTTTTTCAGGTTCTGCGGTCTAATTCTTTATGTGTGAAGGGGTCTAAGTGCGTTTTTGGGGTCCAGAAAATTTCCTTTTTGGGGTATATTTTTTCTCCCTCTTCCATTGAGATGGATCCCGTCAAGGTGCAAGCTATTTGTGACTGGACTCAGCCCTCCTCTCTTAAGGGTCTTCAGAGATTTTTGGGCTTTGCCAACTTTTACCGCCGATTTATTGCTGGTTTTTCGGATGTCGTTAAACCACTGACTGATTTGACCAGACAAGGCGCTGATGTTGCTAATTGGTCCCCTCATGCTGTAGAGGCCTTTCAGGAGCTTAAGCGCCGTTTTGCCTCTGCCCCTGTGTTGCGTCAGCCTGATGTGAATCTGCCTTTTCAGGTTGAGGTTGACGCTTCGGAGATCGGAGCTGGGGCAGTGTTGTCGCAGAAAGGTTCCGACTGCTCCGTCATTAGGCCTTGTGCCTTCTTTTCTCGCAAATTTTCGCCCGCAGAGCGGAATTATGATGTTGGGAATCGGGAGCTTTTGGCCATGAAGTGGGCGTTTGAGGAGTGGCGCCATTGGCTCGAGGGGGCTAGGCATCAGGTGGTGGTATTGACTGACCACAAAAATTTGATTTATCTTGAGACTGCCAGACGCCTGAATCCTAGACAGGCGCGCTGGTCTTTATTTTTTTCTCGCTTTAATTTTGTGGTGTCATACCTACCGGGTTCTAAGAATGTTAAGGCAGATGCCCTTTCTAGGAGTTTTGACCCGGACTCTCCTGGTAATTCTGAACCCACAGGTATCCTTAGGGAGGGAGTAATTTTGTCGGCCGTTTCTCCTGATCTGCGGCGGTCCTTGCAAGAGTTTCAGGCGGATAGACCGGATCGTTGTCCGCCTGATAGACTGTTTGTTCCGGATGATTGGACCAGCAGAGTCATCTCTGAGGTACATTCTTCTGCATTGGCAGGTCATCCCGGAATTTTTGGTACCAGGGATTTGGTGGCAAGATCCTTCTGGTGGCCTTCTCTGTCACGAGATGTGCGAGTCTTTGTGCAGTCATGTGACGTTTGTGCTCGGGCCAAGTCTTGTAGTTCTCGGGCTAGCGGACTGCTGTTGCCCTTGCCTATTCCTAAGAGGCCTTGGACACACATCTCGATGGATTTTATTTCAGATCTGCCTGTTTCCCAGAAGATGTCTGTCATCTGGGTGGTCTGTGACCGTTTCTCTAAAATGGTCCATTTGGTTCCTCTGCCCAAGTTGCCTTCTTCTTCTGAGTTGGTTCCTCTGTTTTTTCAGAATGTTGTCCGATTGCACGGTATTCCTGAGAATATTGTTTCTGACAGAGGTACCCAATTTGTGTCTAGATTTTGGCGGGCATTCTGTGCTAGGATGGGCATAGATTTGTCTTTTTCATCTGCTTTTCACCCTCAGACTAATGGCCAGACCGAGCGGACTAATCAGACCCTTGAGACATATCTGAGGTGTTTTGTCTCTGCTGACCAGGATGATTGGGTTGCTTTTTTGCCATTGGCAGAGTTCGCCCTCAATAATCGGGCCAGTTCTTCCACCTTGGTGTCCCCGTTTTTCTGTAATTCGGGGTTTCACCCTCGATTTTCCTCCGGTCAGGTGGAATCCTCGGATTGTCCTGGAGTGGATGCGGTGGTGGAGAGATTGCATCACATCTGGGGGCAGGTTATGGACAATTTGAAGTTGTCCCAGGAGAAGACTCAGCGTTTTGCCAACCGTCATCGTCGTGTTGGTTCTCGGCTTTGTGTTGGAGATTTAGTGTGGTTGTCTTCTCGTTTTGTCCCTATGAGGGTCTCTTCTCCTAAGTTTAAACCTCGGTTCATCGGCCCTTATAGAATATTGGAGATTCTTAATCCTGTTTCTTTCCGTTTGGACCTCCCTGCGTCCTTTTCCATTCATAACGTTTTTCATCGGTCGTTATTGCGCAGGTATGAGGTACCTGTTGTACCTTCAGTTGAGCCTCCTGCTCCGGTGTTGGTTGAGGGTGAGTTGGAGTACGTTGTGGAGAAAATTTTGGACTCTCGTGTTTCCAGACGGAAACTCCAGTATCTGGTCAACTGGAAGGGTTACGGCCAGGAGGATAATTCTTGGGTCAATGCATCTGATGTTCATGCTTCTGATCTTGTTCGTGCCTTCCATAGGGCTCATCCTGGTCGCCCTGGTGGATCTGGTGAGGGTTCGGTGCCCCCTCCTTGAGGGGGGGGTACTGTTGTGAATTTGGATTCTGGGCTCCCCCGGTGGCCGCTTGTGGAATTGGACTTGTCATCCTCTTTCCTGTTTCACCTGGTTCCATCAGTAGTGGGTGTCGCTATTTAAGCTCATTTCTCTGGTGGTTTCTTGCCGGTCAACAATGTTATCTGATGCCTCTCAGTGCTTGTTCCTGCTTCTAGACAACTACTAGTTAAGTTGGACTTTTGTCCATGTTTTGTTTTGCCTATTTGTTCCAGTTCACAGCTGAAGTTTTGTTACTGTGTCTGGAAAGCTCTCGTTGATCAGGGATTGCTACTCTGGCGTTATGAGTTAATGCCAGAGTTTAAGGTAATCTCTGGATGGTGTTTTGTTAGTGTTTTTCTGCTGACCATGAAAGTATACTATCTGTCTTCTGCTATCTAGTAAGCGGACCTCAAATTTGCTAAGACTATTTTCCTGCTGCGTTTGTAGTTTCATCTGAACTCACCGTCATTATATGTGGGGGGCTACTGTCTTCTTTTGAATATTTCTCTAGAGGTGAGCCAGGTCTTATATTTCCCTCTGCTAGCTATTTAGGTCTTAGGCCAGAGCTGGGCATCTAGCGATAAATAGGAAATGCTACCTGGCTATTTCTAGTTGCGCGGCAGGCTTAGTTCATGGTCAGTATAGTTCCATCTTCCGAGAGCTTGTCCCTCTATAGGCTTGCTATGATCTCTGCCTGCAGAGATCATGACATCTCCCGCTCAGAAGATTTGATTTGAATTGAACTAGATAAGGTCTCTGACCAGGAGACTATTGGTCAAGCAACATCATGTGGCGCTAAAGAAGGGTAGAGCGCTGAACCCGAAGCCACAAGACGGAACGAACCAGATTTGCTATCCGACCGTCTGTGGTTTTTTAATTGATGATACATCGGGCAGGGATACTGGTAGGTATACCACAAGAAATTCCACCCGGTTAGACTGCCAAGTGGCAGAATGCGGGGCTGCAACCAGCAGGCCTCTTGCCATCTTCGTGCAGAGTAGAAAATTAGGAACCTTCGATCCACCATTCTGTTAACAGGGACGTGGAGAGGAATCGTCTGCTTTCTTGCATCATCCCCTAAATTGATACAAAGGGGGGTGCTCGGACGCCAAAGATGTGTGCCTCTGTACATCCCCAGAGTTGAGGTCCCCGGGTGGACAGGGCAGGTTGTTTGGCATTAGGCCTGGATGCAGAAGAGGATACATGGAGGCGACACTGCATGTGTTCGTCTGTTGAAGATGTGGGGGGAATCGGTGCCCTTAAAAGGACCCGTCGCCCATAAAAATCAGACCAGGTATGGCAACCTACTTAGCGGCTTCTGTCCAGTGAATTGCTCGTCGATTTGTTGATGGTATAAATAGGAGAGTCCCTCCTTTTCTGAAGCTCTTGCAATCCAAGGCAATATGCGATCCATATTCAGCGTTGTTCTCAACAAATCATGGGGGAGAGATTAGGACATGAAAACTTCCGTTTTGCAGACGCCTGTACGTTTTTCTAGAACACTTGCGGCCCCTGCTAGCGGACGCTCCCATGTAGGAGAGGGACCAAGTATATCTGGGTTGCGGTTAGGGATGAGCGGCGGAAGGCTCCAGAGCTCAGTTAGAGTGACCAGCTTAGGATTGATGATGTGCCCATAAGACCAGTAAATACTGGTCGTGCGTCTTTAAGACCAGGGTATACTGGTCTTGTGCCTTTAGGAGGAGGGCATGCTGGCCATGTGCCTTTAAGAACCAGGACATACTTGTCATATGCTTTGAAGACCAGGGCATACTGGTCATGTGCCTTTAAGTCCAGGGCATATTGGTCACGTGCCTTTAAGTCCAGGGCATATTGGTCACGTGCCTTTAAGACCAGGGCATACTGGTCAAGTTCCTTTAAGACCAGGGCATACTGGTCATGAGCCCTTAAGACCAGGGCATACTGGTCATGTGCCTTTAAAAACCAGGTCGTACTGGTCATGTGCCTTTAAGACCAGGGCATACTGGCCAAGTGCGTAAGACCAGGGCCTACTGGTCATGCGCCTTTAAGACCAGACAATACTGGACCCGCGCCTTTAAGAACAGACAATACTACATGCGCCTTTAAGAAGGGAGAATACTTGCGCGTTTAATGCCTTGATGTAGAGTGGTTGTGCCCCCTTAATGCTAAAAATCGTTGCCTCAGTGTGAGCCGGCCGGGTGGACCAAGATGGCCACCGTGAGCTGCAGAGTAGATAAAATCTCGCAGAGAGCGAGAAGCGCCAACTCGGGGGGCGGAGCGACGGACACGATGCTGAATAGGCCCAAGCCGGGGCCTAAATTTCTGTAGCAGGCGGGCGACACCAGCGGGGCGTTTCAGGAGACTTCCGGGATGCGGCCTACACATCGGCCGAAGCCAGGGGCTAAATTTTTGTAGCCGGCCAGAGCGTTACCTCAGAGAGGTGGGCCACAGGAAAGTGGCTAAGGCTGCCTGCGCCTTTATGGATATCCCTCTGAAGATGGATCCACTCACCATCGTTGCGCGTCCCGGCATGGAGCCGCCGCGGATGTGGGTTTCAGCGCTGTTCTGTGCAGCGTGGACGGTGCAGGGATAAACCTCAATCCATCATCCGTATGTTAGGGAGGTGGAGAGGAACCGTCCGCCTCCTTGTGCCATCCGCTTTCACAGTGGTGGGACAGTGGGGGCTGCTCGGACGCCATAGAGAGGGGCCTCTGTACAGCCGAGGGTAAAACCTGGTGGGCAGGGCTGAATGTCCGGCAATAGGCCTGGCTGCAGAAGAGGATACTGAAGGTGACACTCCAGTGCTCGTCTGATAAGGGAGGGGGGAGATCGGTGCCCTTGAAGGGGCCCGTCGCCCCTAGAATCAGCTCAGGCAGTGGCTTCCCACGTCGCAGGAGAGGATACGGAGAGGTAACACTCCCGTGCTCGCCTGTTGTTGGTTCGGGGGAGATCGGAACATGAAAGAATCCGTCGCCCCCTTCGTCCGGTAAAAGGTAAAAGTAAAAAGATTCTTTGGGTCTGAATAGCAGACCCGTCCGTGTGCCTCCTACGGACACTAAGCAAGAACTGGTTAGCTGAGAGCCAGCAGGAGGGTGTATACTGCAGGGGAGGAGTTAACTTTCTTTGTAATACTTAGTGTCAGCCTCCTGGTGGCAGCAGCATACACCCATGGTCTGTGTCCCCCAATGAGGCGAAGGAGAAAGGGATATTTTTAATTATTTATTTTTTTAATTCTTATATTTTGAGCCAAAATGTATTTTAATTAAAAATGTTGCACTGTTTAACTTGTGTTGCATTGTTTATTGCTGGCTGCAGGATAGTTAGATATAAGCTTAGGGGCAGAGGTGAACATAGAAATCATAGTCCTTCATATAGTCTAATTCACCCCCCATAGTCCTCAATATAGTCCAGTGTATCCCAAACTTCAGTCCACACGGACCCCACAGGTCATGTTTTCAGGATTTCCATAGAGTTTCACAGGTGAGAGAATTCCTGAGGGCTTGATGAAACTTCCACCACCTGTGCAATACTAAGGAAATCCTGAGAACATGACCCGTGGGGTCCGTGAGGACTGGAGTTTGGGAAACACTGATATAGTCTAATGCACCCACCATAGTCCTCCGTATAGTATAATGCACCCCCCATAGTCCTCCATATAGTATAATGCACACCCCATAGTCCTCCGTACGGTATAAAGCATACCCCATAATCCTCCATATAGTCTAATGCACCCCCATAGTTCTCCATATAGGCTAATGCTCCCCCCATAATCCTCCATATAGTCTAATGCTCCCCATAGTCCTCCATATAGTCTAATGAACCCCTCATAGTCCTCCATATAGTCTAACGCACCCCCATAGTCCTACATATAGTCTAATGCACCTTCATAGTCCTCCATAAAGTCTAATGCACCCTCCATAGTCCTCCGTATAGTATAATGCACCCCCCATAGTCCTCCATATAGTATAATGCACCCCCATAGTCCTTCGTATAGTATAATGCACACCCCACAGTCCTCTGTACAGTATAAGGCATACCCAATAATTATCCGTATAGTCTAATGAACCCCCCATAGTCCTCCATATAGTCTAATGCACCCCCATAGTTCTACATATAGTCTAATGCTCCATCCATAATCCTCCATATAGTAGAATGCAAACCCAATAGCCCTCCATATAGTCTAATGGAAACCCAATAGTCTTCCATATAGTATAATGCACCCCCATAGTCCTCTATTTAGTATAATGCATCCCCAGTCTTCAATATAGTATAATGCACACCTCATAGTCATCCATATAATATAATGCACCCCCCTTATAGTCTACTGCACCTCATAGTCCTTCATATAGAATAATGGAAACCCAATAGTCCTCCATATAGTCTAATGCACCCCTATAGTCCTCCACCTCTTTGTCACGCATCATGTATGATGGCATTACATACACAGCTCTGCTAAGGCAGTGTATGCCTTTTTCAGAAGCGTTATAGTGACATAGCAAAGCTTTGTCAGTGATCAGGACACAGGAGGGTGATAATTACCCTGCTGTGATCTGTCATGACAGTGGCTGGAAGAGGTGATCAGCAGCCTGGTAATGTACTACTAATCCCAGGCTGCTGATCACCATCGCTGATACTCACCTCACCCTGGACCTCCGCTCCCCAGCAGATCCTGTCACCGCGCGAACAAAATGGCTGCGATCTCCTCTCACTGCTGTGGGTGTGCCCAGGTCACAGCACGAGGTAGCCACTATTAGGAGATTCGGTCGGACACCAACCGAAGTCACCTATGCCCAGGGGCTGCCATATTTCAGGTGTGTAAGTGTTGTACACACCAGCAAATGAAAATGGCAGCCCCCAGTGGCTGAAGTAAAAGTTAATAATTAAACCTGTAAATTTAATTTTGCATTAAAAATAATTGATTATATAATCAACAATTATTAATACAAAAATAAAAATTCTGGCAATAAGGGATCAATGTCATTTGAGGCCAAGACCAACTGCAAATGTTGCAGTAAGGCAAGTGGCAGGGTATTAGGCGATGTAACTTACCGGTCGCCCAAGGACCACGGCTTCTTCATGGAGGAAGATCTGGACATAATCGCTCTCGGGAACGACCTCCACTCGCTTCACTTCGCCCTTGGCCAACATTTCATTTACAAATTCATTCCAGGAGACGTGGATGGTGTTCATGGTGGTTATAAAGTATATACCCAGGGCAAGGATAGAAATGGTGAATATTCGGTAAACTGACAAGAGGTGCTCCTTATTCTTATCCTCATCTGAGAAACAAAATGTGACATATAAGTCTGTATATTGTTCAGGCCACAAGCAACGATCTGATGGAAATCTATCAGATCGCTTTGATGGAAGTTTGAAAAGTTGGTTGATCTGCCGCCATCACTTCTTGTACACCTCCCGCCCGCACTGATCTCACGTACCGTCGTTTTCTTTCTGGCTTCTCTTACTGAAATCTTCATTCTGATTTTCTTTCCTCCTTTCAGCAGTGGAGCGGAAGTAATGGATCCCCCCTGGATAAGAACCAATATTGTATCACCATTCCAGGCACAAAGCTTAAAAGTGGCTGTCCTGCCTTATGGTGTGCACTCCCTATTACTACGGGGTCTATTCACTATAATAGGAGCTGAGCTGCAGGACTCAAGAACAGCCGCTACCCACACTGAAAATCTGGAGAACCCCTGTAACTCGCCTTACATATGTTTTATCTTTAATGTAAGCTGTGAAATGACAAACCTAGGAGCCTCCAGAGCTGAGCCGGATTCTCGATAGCGTGTCGTCTTATTAGGAATCCTGTTACTCCGTCAGATATCGGGGTCACTTTCCTGCGCAGTAATGTCTGCAAGAAAAGAAAAAAACGGGGTCAGAGCTTCTCCAAGAAAGAAAACCTCAGATACAGGAAATAAAACAGCAAATATACCTGTAATATCCGGTAACCACCATTTTACTGCTCACCTTGTATCTGCCCCTATCATTACTGCCCCTATCACCCCTTTATGTGCCCTGTATTACTGCTCCTTTATGTGCCCTGTATTACTGCCCCTGTCACCCTTGTATCTGCCCCGTATTACTGCCCGTCACCCATGTATCTGCCCTGTATTACTGCCCGTCACCCCTATATCTCCCCCTGTATTATTGCCTGTCACCCCTGTATTACTGCCCGTCACCCCTGCATCTTCCCTGTATTACTGCCCGTCACCCCTGTATCTTCCCTGTATTACTGCCCCTGTCACCCCTGTATTACTGCCTGTCACTCCTGTATCTGCCCCGTATTATTGCCCGTCACCTCTGTATCTGCCCCGTATTATTGCCTGTTACCTCTGTATCTGCCCCGTATTATTGCCCGTCACCCCTATATCTGCCCTGTATTATTGCCCAGTCAGCCCTATATCTGCCCCGTATTATTGCCCGTCACTCCTGTATCTGCCCTGTATGATTGCCCCTGTCACTTCTGTATCTGTCCTGCATTATTGCCCGTCATCCTTGTATCTGCCCCGTTTTATTGCCCGTCACTCCTGTATCTGCCCCGTATTGCCTGTCACCCGTGTATCTGCCCCATATTATTGCCCGTCACCCCTGTATCTGTCCAGCATTATTGCCCCTGTCACCCCTGTATCTGTCCTGCATTATTGCCCATCACCCCTGTATCTGTCCTGCATTATTGCCCATCATTCCTGTATCTCTCCTGCATTATTGCCCGTCACCCCCTGTATCTGCCCCGTATTATTGCCCCTGTCACCCCTGTATTATTGCCCGTCAGCCCTGTATCTACGCTGTATTATTGCCCGTCACCCCTGTATCTGCCCTGTATTATTGCCCGTCACCCCTGTGTCTGTCCTGCATTATTGCCCGTCACCCCTGTATCTGCCCTGCATTATTGCCCGTCACCCCTGTATTATTGCCCGTCAGCCCTGTATCTGCCCTGTATTATTGCCCATCAGCCCTGTATCAGCCCTGTATCTGCCCTGTATTACTGCCCGTCACCCCTGTATTATTGCCCGTCAGCCCTGTATCTGCCCTGTATTACTGCCCCTGTCACCCCTGTATTATTGCCCGTCAGCCCTGTATCTGCCCTGTATTACTGCCCGTCACCCCTGTATTATTGCCCGTCAGCCCTGTATCTGCCCTGTATTATTGCCCCTGTCACCCCTGTATTATTGCCCGTCAGCCCTGTATCTGCCCTGTATTAATGCCCGTCACCCCTGCATTATTGCCCGTCAGCCCTGTATCTGCCCTGTATTATTGCCCGTCACCCCTGCATTATTGCCCGTCAGCCCTGTATCTGCCCTGTATTATTGTCCCTGTCACCCCTGTATTATTGCCCGTCAGCCCTGTATCTGCCCTGTATTATTGCCCCTGTCACCCCTGTATTATTGCCCGTCAGCCCTGTATCTGCCCTGTATTATTGCCCATCAGCCCTGTATCAGCCCTGTATCTGCCCTGTATTATTGCCCGTCACCCCTGTATTATTGCCCGTCAGCCCTGTATCTGCCCTGTATTATTGCCCGTCAGCCCTGTATCTGCCCTGTATTACTGCCCCTGTCACCCCTGTATCTGCCCTGTATTACTGCCCGTCACCCCTGTATTATTGCCCGTCAGCCCTGTATCTGCCCTGTATTATTGCCCCTGTCACCCCTGTATTATTGCCCGTCAGCCCTGTATCTGCCCTGTGTGTGTTATTGCCCCTGTCACTCCTGTATCTGCCCCGGATTATTGCCCCTGCCTCTCTGCACCCTCTATACCTGCAGTAATCCCAGGGAGCTGCTGCTCTTGATCCCCGTCCTGCTCAGCAGCCTCCACGCTCCGCACAGACAGGCCGTCCTCCTCCCGAGAGCCTGTAGCAGTGGCCCCATGTGTGGGCCGGGCTGATACTCGAGGCCGAGGCTTCTCCGCGGCCTAGTGACTGAGCAGAAGCTTCCGAGTCTGCGCTATCTGCCCGCCCACTGTCAGCAGAAGCCGCAGCCCAGGAACCGTCAGCGGAGGAGGCGCCATCACTGCTCCTCATCGTCCTGTAATAAATCCTTATAATATGCTCCATGTTATAATGACCCTGTGTTAACCCCTTTAGGACCAGGTGTTTTCTTTTTCTTTATTGTCCTTATTTTTTACTATTTAAAAAATTAATATATAAAAAACTTGCAAAAAAAAAAATGCCTGAAGTCACCAAAGTCTGGGAGCATGACTTTCCCCCCCCCCTAGTTTTCGGTAGACAGAGTGTATCAGACTTTAGCGGCTCGAGCTGCGGTTTTTATTGCCTCTATTTTGGGTACATACAACTTTTTTTAATCACTTTTAGTCATTTATTTTTTTTGGTGGGAAGGAGGATTTGGTGGGTCAGGGTGGGGAAACCTGACATCCACCAGTAGAAGAATAAGCTAATTGACTGCAGCGGTCACCAGACGCCCCCCCCCCCCCCCCCCGAAGAGAAAGGTAATCGTCTGCAGCGGTCATCTTATGTCACCTGCTGGAAAAGAAAGCTAGTTAGCTGTAGCAGTCCCCTGAAATCCCCAAATGGAAGACAAAACTAATTGTCTGCAGCGGTAACCAGACATCCCACCGCCGAAAGAGGAAGCTAATTGTCTGCAGCGGTAACCAGACATCCCACTACTGAAAGAGAAGCTAATTGTCTGCAGCGGTCACTTGATGTCCCCCACTAAATGAGGAATCTAATTGGCTGCAGCCTTAACCAGATATCCCCTGCTAAAAAAGGAAGCTAATTGGCTGCAGCGGTCACCAGTTGTCCCAAGTCGCAAAAGAAACCTAAGTGACTGCAGTGGTCCCCTAACATTCCCTACTGTAAAAGTAAGCTTATTGGCTGCAGTGGTCCCACGACATCCCCACTGAAAAAGGAAGCTAATTGGCTGCAGCGGTCACCAGGAGTCCCAAGCCACAAAAGAAACCTAATTGACTGCAGTGGTCCCCTAACATCCCCCACTGGAAAAAGAATTTAATTAGCTGCAGTGGTCCCCTAACACCCCCCACTCGAAAAAGAATCTAATTGGCTGCAGCGGTCCCATGACGTCCCCCACTGAAAGAGAAAGCGAATTGGCTGCAGCGGTCACCAGGTGTCCCAAGCCACAAAAAAAAACCTAATTCACTGCAGTGGTCCCCTACCATTCCCCACTGGAAAAGGAAGCTAATTGGCTGCCATGGTCCCCTAACATCCCCCACTGGAAAAGGAAGCTAATTGGCTGCAGTAGTCCCCTAACATTCCCCACTGGAAAAGGAAGCTAATTGGCTGCAGTGGTCCCCTAACATCCCCCACTGGAAAAGGAAGCTAATTGGCTGCAATAGTCCCCTAACATTCCCCACTGGAAAAGGAAGCTAATTGGCTGCAGTGGTCCCCTAACATCCCCCACTGGAAAAGGAAGCTAATTGGCTGCAGTGGTCCCTTGACATCCTCCACTCGAAAAAGAATCGAATTGGCTGCCGCGGTCCCATGACGTCTTATTTAATATAAAGTAGCGGACAACCCCGTAATAGCGCGGCCGCTCCCCAGTGGGGTGCGTGTCTGCTAGGGAATATATATGATGCTAGTAAAAATCCTCAGATTCGCCGTCCCACAGAGCGAGTGTCCGTGGGAATATGCTGGAACTTGTGCAACCGAAAGACAGATGGCGCCGCACTATAACTAATAACAGGCCGTGTTTTGTATTAGATGTAAGGTCACATCCGGTGGAGTCTCGTGACAAAAACAGGAAGAAAAAGGCGATGTGACCAGTGACGTAACGCGCCCAGTAATACCGTCCCCCAATAACGTAGAGCTAGTCGACACCGACCACCTGCTGTGTAATGGATATAGCTGTATACAGTATATATAGTCCCATCGTCAGCGTATGTTCTCCCCGTGTTTGGGTGGGTTTCCTCTAGGTTCTCAGGTTTCCTCCCACACTCCAGAGACAGAGTGATCGGGAATGTATGGGCCCCAATGGGGACAGAGATGATAATGTCTGTAAAGCGCTGTGGAATATGATGGTGATATATATATATATATATATATATATATATATATATATATATATATATATATATATATATACATAACAAATAAATAAAATAATAAAAACAAACAACATTGACATTTACTTGTTTCTTTTTAAAATCCTCTTCCTTCTCAAAGAATGTTATTGCTTATTGCTCATTTCTCAGGTCACCGCTGTGGTCAATCAGTGATAGCTAGGTGCCTAGGCAAGGAGTGCATTACTTACTGCACCCTAAGGATAAGACCAGACGTGTATTTACAAGCCTTTGCAATTTTACCCATTGAATATGTTGAATCAATCCCTTTAAGAGGGCAATCCGGGACTTTAAGATGGATAGATGATCTTGGGAGGATGGGAGGATTGGACTGGGGTCTCTCATCTTGACCTTGAAGATGGAAAATGACCTTAGAACAAGTTTTGGAAACCTCCTGAATGGAGTAACACGACGTCCTTCTGTCTCCGTCTTCAGTGGGGTAAGTTTCCAACATTTGGGCACGGGCCCGAATATTCTGGATAAGATGCATGATCATTCCAGCTGTCGTGGCATTGGTGGTGTCAGCTCTCCACTGATGATAGCAAGATGTCTTCAAGGATTTTGAGCACAGTTGATAAGCAAGGTCATAACTAAGATTAAAAAGACCTTGGTTCATCTGAAAAAATGTGATTACAGTCCAAAACCTGGTGTCTTGGGTCCGCGGAAACCAGGGAAGAGACATCTATATAATCTGATGTAGAGGAAGAGACCCTGATTCCAGCGATGTGCCACTTACTAGGTTGTGCGTTGTTGTTTCAATACAATCAGTGTTTTATCAGCAGGAGATTATCACTGCAGAACTAGTGTCTCGTGCCTCCTGGTCCAACCATGCTCCCACCAGTGGAAGAGTTAGCAGGCCCTCACGCACATAAGACATTTTGACCGTACCACCGAAATTGTTGGCTTTAGCTGACATTGTGGATGTGTATGGGGGGCTTTAAAGGGGTTGTGACTCCCATGAAGAAGCTATACTCCCCGGCTCTGACTCCCATTGGTTTAGCATAGGTCACTTCGGTGGTCTCGATTGATAAACGAATCAATGAGTGGCAATGCTATAGTGCACACCACGCAGCCCTGCTTATTCCTGTGAGTTAACTGAGAATCAGTCAGTGAGCTCTAAGGGGAGTTGGTAATTCTTTTACTTATTTTTTTCTAGCTCCTCTCAGATTATGATCACAGATCAAATCAAAGTTATATTTACAGGGAAACAAAGCGCCTGTAAAAGCCAAATAGTGCAAAAGTTGTAATAAAACTCAATTGCAATAATAATTTTTAGCCCCAAATATATGCAGTTAAGTAAAAAGGGTGCAAAAGTGGACCACCCCTTTAAAACTTCCTAAACACACAGGTATGATGTTCACATGCTATTGTACATGGTATTGCCTCAGTCATGTGCAGCAAAGGGGCGGGACAGTGTCTGTATAGCAACAGAAGGAGATCAGACCAATCAGCATACAGTATATGCAAGATTGACAGATAAGGTTTAGCCCCGCCCTTATCGCTGACGTCACTACCAACATACACACAACAGAAGCAGGGAAGAGATGGCAGCAGCGCCCCGCCCCCTTTCTCGCGCCCTCTTCTTTCTAACTCCTCCCACCTCCGCATCTGACCGTTGCGTCACTCGACCAATGAGAGTCGCCGAGGCAGCCAGTCGCTGAGGCGTCGGCCAATAGGAGAGTGTGTCACGTCGCCTTCTTCCCTCCCACTTTCTTCTCTCCCGGGGAGCGCGCCTTGGTGGAGTCAAAGGGCGCGTAGAAGCAGCTCGCGATGCAAGCGTTTGGGGGCGCGCACGGGAGCGGCCTCTGAGGAGAAAACCGGCAGCGGGGGGCTCCGCCTCCCCCACCACCACCGTTGGCCGCGCGTTCGGGACTCAGCCTCTCCGTGTTTTTGGTCACCTTTACCTCATTTTGGGCCTTTTTTTTCCCTCCCCTTTTTCCTGTCAGGACCTCGTTTACCGGACGCTGCTGTTCAGGAGAAGCCTCGCAGCCGCCCCTTCCCCCCACTCACACGTTGGGTTATCGGCTGTCGCTGGTTTCCGTTCCCCTCCCCCCCACACTTCCATCCCGGTTACCGGAGGAGGGGAGGAGGGGGAGGTAGGCCGCGGCCCCCGCTGGGTCCATGCGCAAGTTCGCGGCCTTCCCTCCCTCCTCCTCCTCCTCAGAACCGGTCCGAACACCGCGGGGCCCCAACCGCCAGGGAGTCGGGACTGATCACCGCCCGTCCGGAGAGCAGCGAGCACGGTAAGAGTCTGGGCTGGGGGGACCGCAGCCTCCATCATGTCATCCTGGGGGAAGCACAGCCGGCATCCTGGGGTGTGGGTACCGCAGCCTCCATCCTGGGGGGAGCGCAGCCTCCATCATGGCATCCTGGGGGAAGCACAGCCGGCATCCTTGGGTGTGAGTACCGCAGCCTTCATCCTGGGGGGGTACCGCAGCCTCCATCCTGTGGGGGGTAGCGCAGCTTGGCTGCAGCTCTGGGATTCCCATTAGTGTTTTTTTTTTTTTTGTTTTTTTCCTTGGGTGCTCGGGGATTGAATCTGGAGACATTTCTGTGGATTATTCTCCATAAGGTGTTAGATAACTTTCTGATTGCTTGGGACCCCCAGTGACCTCCAATAACGGGGATGTTTGTCTTCCATGCCATTCATCCCACTTAGCTCTTTCCAGGGGTGTCTGGCACTGTTATACCATTTAGGATGGTGCTCTGTTCTTAAGATCTCTGGGGGTCCCAGCATTCCGTAAGTAATCCACTCAATGTACCATTTTGGGGTCTCAGGCATCGCTAGACCATTCTGGATGAGCCTCTGTTCATGGGATCTGGAGGGGGTCCCAGCACTCAGTAAGGAATCACTTATGTACACATTTTGGGGGTCTCGGGCACCTCCACACCTTACAGCCTTGGAGCTCTGTTCTTGGGAGCTCTGGGGGTCTCAGCACTCAGTACGAAATCTCCATATCTACACCTTTTGGGGGTCTCGGGTACCTCTACACCATTCAGGATTGGGCTCTGTTCTTCATATCAGTTTTACTGAGTGCTGAGACCCCCCCAATCTCCACCATTTTGGGGTATCGGGTACATTTACACAATTCCAGATGGGGCTCTGTTCTTGGGATCTCTGGAGGTCCTACCACTCAGGGTGCCGAGTGGGATACTATCTATACAATTTGATATGAGCCCCACTCTCGGGATCACTGGGGGTCTGTGTTTTACCCACATTGTTAAATGAGTTATCACTTATGTAAAGGATGTTACTGCTTTAAAGAGGTTATCCAGCTTCTTAAAGGTAACCTGTCACCAGGTTTTCCCCACCACAATTAAAGGGAACCTGTCACCCCCAAAATCCATGGTGAGGTAAGCTCACCGTCATCAGGGGCTTATCTACAGCATTCTGTAATGCTGTAGATAAGCCGCTGATGTTTCCTGAAAGGAGAAAAGACGTTATATTACTCACCCAGGGGCGGTCCCGCTGCGGTCTGGTCAAATGGGCGTCTCAGGTCCGCTCCAGAGCCTCCTATCTTCATTCCATGGCGTCATCTTCTGGTCTTCTGTTGAGGGCAGAGCAAAGTACTGCAGTGCGCAGGCGCTGGAAAGGTCAGAGAGGCCCGGTGCCTGCGCACTGCAGTACTTTGCTCTGCCCTCAACAGGGCAGACAAAGTACGCCTGCGCCGGAGCCGCGGCATAAAGACCAGAAGAGGACATCATGGAATGAAGATAGGAGGCGCCGGAGCGGACCTGAGACGCCCATTTGACCAGACCGCAGCGGGACCGCCCCTGGGTGAGTGTAATATAACCTCTTTTTCTCCTCTTTCAGGTAACATCGGGGGCTTATCTACAGCATTACAGAATGCTGTAGATAAGCCCCTGATGTCGGTGAGCTTAGGGTACCGTTACACAAAACAATTTACCAGCGATACGACCTGGCCGTGATCGTTGGTAAGTCGTTGTGTGGTCGCTGGAGAGCTGTCACACAGACAGCTCTCCAGCGACCAACTATGCCGAAGTCCCCGGGTAACCAGGGTAAACATCGGGTTACTAAGCGCAGGGCCGCGCTTAGTAACCGGATGTTTACCCTGGTTACCATCGTAAATGTAAAAAAAACAAACAGTACATACTCACATTCCGGTGTCCGTCAGGTTCCTCGCAGTCCGCTTCCCGCACTGATGACTGAGTGTCGTCCGTAAAGTGAAAGCAGAGCACAGCGGTGACGTCACCGCTGTGCTCTGCTTTTACTTTACGGCCGGCAGTCAGTCAGTGCGGGAAGCGGACGGCGAGGGACCTGACGGACACCGGAATGTGAGCATGTACTGTTTTTTTTTTTTTTTTTTTTTACATTTACGATGGTAACCAGGGTAAACATCGGGTTACTAAGCGCGGCCCTGCGCTTAGTAACCCGATGTTTACCCTGGTTACAAGCGAACGCATCGCTGGATCGCTGTCACACACACCGATCCAGCGATGACAGCGGGAGATCTAGCGACGAAATAAAGTTCCAAACGATCTGCTACGACGTACGATTCTCAGCGGGGTCCCTGATCGCTGCTGCGTGTCAGACACAGCAATATCGTATGGATATCGCTGGAACGTCACGGATCGTGCCGTCGTAGCGACAAAAGTGCCACTGTGAGACGGTACCCTTACTTCACCATCGATTCTGGAGGTTACAGGTTCCCTTTAATTGGTCTATTACAGCAGCACATCAATATGTTTATAGGCCCTCCCCAATGCATATCTTAAAAAAAAAAAAAAAAAAAAAAAAAAAAGTTTTAACCATGTTATTGGCATGGTCCAGTTGAGTGCTCGTCTGGGGTCCGTACCTCCATAGATGTGGATGACTCGTCGTACATCTTGCACAGTTGAAATACAGGCTTGATTTGCCCTTCAACCGTGCAGGGTTCTGCAGATGACGTACGGCGCATTATCCACAACTATCGAGGTTGGAGGAGTCAGCCATTGTTTACAATCAGTGGGTTTCAGCAGTCACATGTAGCGCCGTCACAGACCGATGCGCACAACACAGCCCGTTAGCCTTGTTTGTGGCTGCTAGACGGTTGGTGAGAGCCATCACTTTTTGCATCATCTCATCATAATCAGAACATGATGTTATTGTCTGGTTGGGCTCTGTTCTCATGCTACTGGCATCAGCATTGTGCTAGTAGCACAGCATATGAGTCCTGGGTGCTTGTAAACAAAGACCTATAGGGCCGCTGCTCAGTGACCAAGGGAAGAGTATTTTAATTTTTAGATAATTCCTGGTAGTCCTATACGGTATAAAGCATGTCTGTTCGGTGTGCCATTGTTCGGCAACGTAGTCATACACAGTACAGTTGATATTGGCCTTTATAGGTGCTCAGGATAGCCATGATAATGGGCCATAAGGGGCCCGGAGTGACCTTCAGTATAGAATAGATCCTTCATAGAACAATTGTTTGCGGATTGGATAGTGTGTTAATGAGGCCAACATTGTTCTTCACAGCGAGTTGGCCAAAGCCATTGTATTTGTTTGTTATAGCGCCATTTATTCCATGCCGCTTTGCATGTGAAGAGGGGTATACATAATAAAAAGCAAGTACAATTAATCTTGAACAAAACAAGTCATTGACTGGTACAAGAGGAGAAAGGGCCCTGCCTGCAAGGGATCACTGTCTGCAAGGGATGGGTGAGGGTAGAGCTGGTCATGAAGCAGAATGGTGGAACTAGGGTATACTGCAGGTTGTAGATTTGTCGGAAGAGGTGGGTCTTCAGGTTCCCTTTGATGGTTTTCCAGGGTAGGCGAGAGTCTGATATGTTGGGGCAGAGAGTTTGAGTAGGGGGGATGCACAAGAAAAATGGTGCATGTGATTGTTGGAAGAGGAGATAAGAGGGGAATAGTGAAAGATCTTTTGAGGGTCAGAGGTTGTGTGCAGGTAAGTACCCGGAGACTTGGTCACAGATGTATGGAGGGGACAGTTTGTAAATGGCTTTGTATGTCATGCTTAGGGTTTTGACCTGGAGTCTCTGTGCAGTGGGGAACCAGTGAAGGGATTGCCAGAGGGGAGTCTAGGGAATAGCGGGGGATAGGTGGATTAGTCAGGCAGCAGAGTTAAGGATAGTTTGGAGGGGTACGAGAGTGTATAGAAGGGAGGCCACAGAGGAGGAGGTTGCAGTAGTCAAGGCGGGAGATGAGGGCATGCGCTAGTGTTTGCAGAGTCTTGATTAGCCATCATTCATTGTTGATTTTTTTCCCAATTAGTGATCATTGGGGGAAAATGACAAGATTTTTACATGTAGAAAGTCCACAGGCCAATGTGGTACCGTCTAAGTTAGTGAGGCTTTAAGTCTCCTGCATATTGCATAAATATTGGGGAATTCATTGGATTCTACGCTCTTTGCACTGTTTGGGTGAAATTCTCAAGACTCTGCTTGTGACACATGCAGATTTTCATGCAGAAACCTTGCAGAATGCTTTGGATTTTGATATGGTGCATAATTTAATTCAGGTTTTCTTAGGAAAGTCCACATCAAACCTGCAACGTGTAGAGGTTCACTTCTGGTTCTGATCATTCACTATAGTAATGTGCTGATGTGGACCATCATGTAGTCCATAGTTGGGGGCCGCACATCACGGTTGCAAAGAAAACGAAATGGTTGCTGTGAAATGAGTTGAAATCTGGTTGCTCTAGGCAACACCATGTTTGATCCTGTTGATAAATCTTGACCCAAGGCGTGTGATGTCATTATCTTGTGGCATGCTAAAGTCACTGTCTGCAGTACTGTTAGTTGCTCAGGTTTTTGAGGGTGGGGGATATGCAAAGTCTCTGCAGATGATTAATTCCCAACTTCCATTAAAATACCTGAAAGTGTTTAGCTAAAGATGTGCAAAAGTAAAAACATCACCTTTTTTAAACTTGGATGAAAAGTATTTATTTTAGTCCAAGTGGAAAAAAATGGAGCTGCAAATGTTAAGGTATAGTTGCCAGCCCACAGGTTATAACTCGCCAACCTTTGGTGCAAAACAAAATAATAAAATAGGCAGACACTATAAGGGTATGTGCACACTATAAGGGTATGTGCACATGTATCTGTGAGGGCTGCGGATTTTTCCGCAGCGGATTTGATAAATCTGCAGGGCAAAACCGCTGCGTTTTTTCCTGCGGATTTATCGCGGCTTCTATTGCGGATTCCGCTGTGGGTTTACACATGCACTTTTCTATTGGAGCAGGTGTAAACCCGCAGCGGAATCCGCACAAAGAATTGACATGCTGCGGAATGTAATCCGCTGCGTTTCCGCACGTTTTTTTTCCGCAGCATGTGCACTGCGGATTTCTTTTCACATAGGTTTACATTATACTGTAAACGCATGGGAAACTGCTGCGGACCCACAGCAAAATCCGCAGCGTGTGCACATACCCTAATAGTACATTCTATGCAAAAAAAAAGTGTGTTTTTATTGGATTGTCAATGGTTGGTCCACATGGGCCAATAAATGCACCAGTTTTTTTACCCTTCGCCACGACAGCACCCCACATGAGAGAGAGGGATCCGCCCATAGGAACAGGAAACCTACAGAATAAAAGGAGGCGGTCCCCTCTCCTCCTCAGTTTAGGTTTCCTGTTCCTATAGGAATCCCTGCTTACCTACAGAAGAGGATCCCTGGGCCATGCACCCGCCTGCGTCGGTCTCTGAGGGAATGGCAGGGGCTGCGGTTCCAGAAGCAGCGGCGGGGGAGCCCCTGCTTGCACCCTCCCCCCTCGTCTGGTCAGCCACCATGGTCCAGGTCCGGTCACCACTGGTCCGCCCGGCTCCATGAGGACGCGTGCGCTCAGCGGCCGGCTTCTTATCCACAGCCGCCGCATGGTGAGGAGGAGCGGCGCGTCTAACCCGGAAGTAGCAGGAGCACTTCCGGGTTGGGACCAGGGAGGCAGGAGATTCGGCGCCAGATTTAAAAATGCAGCGCTAGCGTCGGCCGGTGTGTGTGCACTTGCCTGCAACAGAGCAGCGTTCTCCCAGCAAGGAGACAAGCGCCAGGAGCAGCACTAAGAGTGGTGGTCGGCCTCCGGACAAACGATCTACCACCAAACAGAGAGATCACTTGTCAAAAAATCCGCCTCCAGAACCGGTACCTGTCAGCTTCACTGGGGGAGTTTTTAAAAGAGCCTCTTCCTATATGCTCCTCCTGTATCCCCTTCCTCTAGACTAAGAAAAAGACGCACAAGTCCAAGCACAAGAAATGTGCCTTATGTACACAGCCCTTTCCAGATTCTTATACCAAAAGGTTATGCTCAGAATGCATGATGCTAACCTTACGGCAGGAGAATATAATGACTCCGTCTGACGTTAGAGCCATAATCCGGGAAGAAATGCAGGGGTTGTCGCATACAAGTAATACCAGTATCCACCAACCAAGCAGGTCAATCTCCATTAAGCTCAGAATCAGATGTTGTACATAGATCCTCAGACGAATCTGAATCTCAGCCAAGTTCATCCGAGAATGAAGGGGGGCTTTGTCTACCTAACAGCGGTGTAGACAACCTAGTAAAATCTGTCAGAAGCACGATGGGGTGCCCAGATGAGAAGGGGAGAAAGTCGGCTCAAGACATTGTTTGCGGGGTTAGGACAGAAAAAATGTAGATCCTTCCCCGTCATACCCACGATTAAAGAGCTAATTAAAAAAGAATGGGATAAGCAGAATACAAGAGGATTTCTACCATCATCCTCTAAGACGCTATCCCTTCAATGACGAGGAACTGAATTCTTGGTCAAAAGTGCCAAAAGTTGATGCTGCAGTTGCTTCAACTTCCAATCAATCGGTCTTGCCTGTTGAAGATTCTTGGGTCCTAACTGACCCGTTAGACCGTAAAGCTGAAGCCTTAAGGTACCGTTACACTCAGCGACTCTGCAGCGATATAGAAGGTACGAAAGGCTAGCACTCGACTGTTGAGGATATGACGGTGCAAGTGAACGGAACCAGTAGTCCCATCAACCATCCAAATATATAATCACTGCACACGTACTATGGAATATGCTTGATGCAGGTGAACAAGTTTATTGAAATAATTGTTGCAGTAAGGTGAACTGAAGAAGCGATAGGCGTAAATGACGTTTCGGCCAGCTCGTGGCCTTGATCACATCATCGCCTGGTGAAAGGTTCCTTGTATACTGCCGTATTAGAGTGTTTACTAAGGGTATCAGCCAAAGATAGAGGAATAAGGTAATCCAATTGAGTGCCTTTGTTGTAACAATTGCACCAGGCTGGTCGTCGTAGTATGCGGCACCTGTATAGGTATGGCAATGTGATTTTAATGTTGTATGTTCTATAGTACATCAGATGCCCCAAATAAATGGATTGTGTACATAAGTATAGCTGCCAGTATGCAGACCCAGTCCTGGCCCAATTATACGGATCCCCTGCTCTAGAATCAGTGAGAGCTGTGGTGCACGGATGTTTTAATCCGCTGGTGGCTGGGAGGCAGCGTAGGTGGCCAAATGGAGGATGCAGACACAGACAGTGTCGTTGCTGAGGAATGGCTCAGCAACGACACTGTCTGTGTCTGCATCCTCCATTTGGCCACCTACGCTGCCTCCCAGCCACGAACGCCACCAGCGGACTGCGGATCAAAACATCCGTGCACCACAGCTCTCACTGATTCTGGAGCAGGGGATCCGTATAATTGGGCCAGGACTGGGTCTGCATACTGGCAGCTATACTTATGTACACGATCCATTTATTCGGGGCATCTGATGTACTATAGAACATACAACATTAAAATCACATTGCCATACCTATACAGGTGCCGCATACTACGACGACCAGCCTGGTGCAATTGTTACAACAAAGGCACTCAATTGGATTACCTTATTCCTCTATCTTTGGCTGATACCGTTAGTAAACACTCTAATACGGCAGTATACAAGGAACCTTTCACCAGGCGATGATGTGATCAAGGCCACGAGCTGGCCGAAACGTCATTTACGCCTATCGCTTCTTCAGTTCACCTTACTGCAACAATTATTTCAATAAACTTGTTCACCTGCATCAAGCATATTCCATAGTACGTGTGCAGTGATTATATATTTGGATCTGCAGCGATATAGACAACGAGCCGATCGCTGCAGCTTCGCTGTTTAGGTCGCTGTAGAGATGTCAAACACAGCAGCTCCAGAACGATGCAGGAGCGATCCTGTGACGTAACGGTGACTCATATTTATCGTTCTCAAAGGTCGTTAGCTCCATGTAAAACATTGCTGGCATCGTTGCTTTTGCTGTCAAACATGACGATACACGCCGATCTGACGACCAAATAAAGTTCTGGACTTCTAGCTCCGACCAGCGATATCACAGCGGGATCCAGATCGCTGCTGCGTGTCAAACACAACGAGATCGCTAACCAGGACGCTGCAACGTCACGGATCGTTGTCCTTCTCGTTGGAAAGTTGTTTAGTGTGAAGGTACCTTTACTTAAAAGATCATGGGAAGCTAACACAGGGGCATTCAGGCCAGCTATCTCTAGTACCTGCACCGCAAGGTCGCTACTAGTGTGGATGGAACAGCTGGAGGAACAAATTAGAGGTAGAACTTCGAGAGAGTCAATCCTACCGAAAATCCCTTTAATAAAAGAAGCGATAGCATTCCTGCCAGATGCCTCTGGATTCGCTACGCCTAGCAGCCAGATCAGCCGGCCTAGTAAACACAGCCCGGCGAGCACTCTGGTTAAAAAACTGAAAGGGGACGCACAGGCAAAAGCAAAACTTTGTGCGATCCCCTGCCAGGGTGAGTTCCTTTTTGGGAAAACATTGGATGAACTCTTAAATAAAGCAGGAGAGCGAAAGAAGGGCTTCCCTAACCAATATCTTCCATCTTACAGGAGAGCCTTCAGAAGACGCCCCTTTACCAGAAACAAACCGTCTGAGACTCAAAGGGAGTGCAGGGAGACAAAGGATCCAAAACAAAAAGGAGCTCTGTTTAGCGGATCCTATAATACAGGTCCTTCTCAAAAAATTAGCATATAGTGTTAAATTTCATTATTTACCATAATGTAATGATTACAATTAAACTTTCATATATTATAGATTCATTATCCACCAACTGAAATTTGTCAGGTCTTTTATTGTTTTAATACTGATGATTTTGGCCTACAACTCCTGATAACCCAAAAAACCTGTCTCAATAAATTAGCATATTTCACCCGTCCAATCAAATAAAAGTGTTTTTTAACAACAAACAAAAAAACCATCAAATAATAATGTTCAGTTATGCACTCAATACTTTGTCGGGAATCCTTTGGCAGAAATGACTGCTTCAATGCGGCGTGGCATGGAGGCAATCAGCCTGTGACACTGCTGAGATGTTATGGAGGCCCAGGATGCTTCAATAGCGGCCTTAAGCTCATCCAGAGTGTTGGGTCTTGCGTCTCTCAACTTTCTCTTCACAATATCCCACAGATTCTCTATGGGGTTCAGGTCAGGAGAGTTGGCTGGCCAATTGAGCACAGTAATACCATGGTCAGTAAACCATTTACCAGTGGTTTTGGCACTGTGAGCAGGTGCCAGGTCGTGCTGAAAAATGAAATCTTCATCTCCATAAAGCATTTCAGCCGATGGAAGCATGAAGTGCTCCAAAATCTCCTGATAGCTAGCTGCATTGACCCTGCCCTTGATGAAACACAGTGGACCAACACCAGCAGCTGACATGGCACCCCACACCATCACTGACTGTGGGTACTTGACACTGGACTTCAGGCATTTTGGCATTTCCTTCTCCCCAGTCTTCCTCCAGACTCTGGCACCTTGATTTCCGAATGACATGCAAAATTTGCTTTCATCAGAAAAAAGTACTTGGGACCACTTAGCAACAGTCCAGTGCTGCTTCTCTGTAGCCCAGGTCAGGCGCTTCTGCCGCTGTTTATGGTTCAAAAGTGGCTTTACCTGGGGAATGCGGCACCTGTAGCCCATTTCCTGCACACGCCTTTCCACACCAGACTCAGTCCACTGCTTCCTCAGGTTCCCCAAGGTCTGGAATCGGTCCTTCTCCACAATCTTCCTCAGGGTCCGGTCACCTCTTCTCGTTGTACAGCGTTTTCTGCCACATTGTTTCCTTCCAACAGACTTACCATTGAGGTGCCTTGATACAGCACTCTGGGAACAGCCTATTTGTTGAGAAATTTCTTTCTGGGTCTTACCCTCTTGCTTGAGGGTGTCAATGATGGCCTTCTTGACATCTGTCAGGTCGCTAGTCTTACCCATGATGGGGGTTTTGAGTAATGAACCAGGCAGGGAGTTTTTAAAAGCCTCAGGTATCTTTTGCATGTGTTTAGAGTTAATTAGTTGATTCAGAAGATTAGGGTAATAGGTCATTTAGAGAACCTTTTCTTGATATGCTAATTTATTGAGACAGGTTTTTTGGGTTATCAGGAGTTGTAGGCCAAAATCATCAGTATTAAAACAATAAAAGACCTGACAAATTTCAGTTGGTGGATAATGAATCTATAATATATGAAAGTTTAATTGTAATCATTACATTATGGTAAATAATGAAATTTAACACTATATGCTAATTTTTTGAGAAGGACCTGTACAAAGCGTAGCAAGTACCGCTAACCATGAAGTAGGCGGCAGATTAAAATTTTTCATTTCTAAATGGAAACAATAACATCTAGCCATTGGATTCTGGACATTATTCAATACGGGTTAAAATTAGAGTTTGATAGAATCCCTTGGGATTCTTTTATAGTAACATCACCAAAAGGACGGGAACAACAAGAAGCTCTAAAAACAGAGATCCTATCTCTTCTATCTAAAAAAAAAAAAAAAAAAAAAAAAGTCTTGATAGAAGTTCCCCAGGATCAAAAAGGGAAGGGGTTCTATTCCCCTTTGTTTTTGATCAGTAAACCAGATGGTTCATTTAGAACCATCATAAATCTCAAAAAAATTAAATTCTTTTTTGTGTAACCATACTTTTAAAATGGAATCCATTAGTTCTGCCATCAAGCTTTTGTTCCCTAGGTGTGTCATGGCCGGGATAGACCTAAAAGATGCCTACTATCATCTTCCAATACATGCCGAACACCAGCAGTACCTAAGGGTAGCAGTCATCCTGGCAGGACAGGTTCGTCACTTTCAATACGTAGCCATGCCATTTGGGCTTTCTATGGCTCCTCGCATCTTTACAAAAGTGATATTGGAAGTGATGGCTCATCTACGCCAATGGGACACTTTGATAATACCCTACCTAGATGATTTTCTAGTAGGAGATTCTATACCTCAATGTGAGATGCGATTATCTAATACGATCTCGTCCCTACAGGAGTTGGGTTGGATCGTCAACTTCGAAAAGTCCAGGCTGAATCCAGAGACCAGCTTCCTACCGCATTCAAAAAAAGTGACTATACAATCAAAGGTGTCAGAGGCAATGGAAAGCCCACTCATGACACTAAGGAAGGCTATGTCCTTACTGGGATCATTATCCTCATGTATTCCAGCTGTGCCATGGGCGCAATTTCATACCCGCCAATTACAGTATGAAGTATTGTCAGTCCAGGGGGAAAAAGGACATCTGGAAAGTAAACTAACCCTTTCCAGAGATGTCATAGAATCCCTATCCTGGTGGCTAGATATGGAACACCTTTCAAAGGGTGTACCATGGATAATAGACCCTTCTAAGATAATTACCACCGACGCCAGCCCTATGGGGTGGGGTGCACATATGGAGAATGATCTGGCCCAAGATACCTGGGATCAGGCAGAATTAACATGTTCTTCCAATTGGAAAGAATTAAGAGCAGTAGAATATGCCTTAAATCATTTTCTTCCACAGATTCAAGGAGCCCATGTAAGAGTTTTCTCGGACAATTCCACCACAGTGGCATATATAAACCGTCAAGGTGGTACATGGTCAGGAAGTCTGACCATAGCAGCAGACATCTTCCAACTAGCAGAGTCTCATCTTGCATCCTTAACAGCCCTACACATCAGAGGTGTAGAAAACACCAAAGCAGACTTCCTCAGTCGAAACATGCTACGCCAGGGCGAATGGACCTTAAACAGAACCGTATTCAAAATGATAACGAGAGCATGGTGTATACCTCAAATAGATCTGTTTGCCACAAGAGACAACAGACAGGTAAAAAGGTTCACTTCCCTGAACTTCATGGATCATCCAGACATGTTGGACTCCATTCACCACCCCTGGAAGTTCAGACTGGCATACGCCTTTCCTCCAATGTCTCTGATTCCACTAGTGATCAGGAAAATCAGGAGGGGAACAAGCAAGGGTGATCCTCATTGCACCTTTTTGGCCAAAGAGACCATGGTTCTCTTGTCTCCAGAGCATGTGTCTGCGACCTGTGGATTCTTCCATCAGACAAGGAACTGCTGTTCCAGGGCCCCTTTTTCCATCCACTAGTAAAAGGGCTTCGCTTGACGGCGTGGAATTTGAGAGGCAATTATTAAGTTCAAGGGGGTTTTTAGTAGAACTAGTAAACACCCTGTTACTAAGTAGGAAAAGATCTACCACCCTAATATATAGTAGGGTATGGAATAAATTCTTAAACTTTTATACAGTACCGTTCACTGAGCAAGTTCCGGAAATACCTATTCTAGAGTTCCTACAAAAAGGTAGAGAATTAGGATTATCGGTAAACACCTTAAGAGTTCAAGTCTCAGCGTTAGGAGCCCTATATGGATGCAATATAGCAGCCAATAGGTGGGTCTCCAGATTTATAAAGTCTTGTGAACTAAGTAATCCGGTCCATATTCCCCATCTACCTCCGTGGGATTTAAATTTAGTACTAGAGACCTTAACTTGCTCCCCATTTGAGCCACTAGATACCATACCTCTAAATGTCTTGACTTATAAAGTAGCCCTAACCTCAGCTAGAAGGGTTAGCGACATCCAGGCCCTGTCAGTAGACCTACCTTTCTTACTAGTATTTCAAGATCGGATAGTCCTAAAACCAGATCCCTCATACCTCCCTAAAGTGGCATCCACCTACCACAGATCACAGGAAATATTTCTCCCTTCCTTTTTTGATTCCCCTGTAACTCCAGAACAACATAAGTTCCACACCTTAGATGTCAGAAGAGCCATCCTGACCTATATAGAAAGGTCTCAGACATGGAGGCAGAGTAGGGCTCTGTTTGTCTCCTTTCAGGGCCGCAAGAAAGGACATGGGGTCACAAGAGCTACCATATCTCGGTGGATCAGAGAAGCTATCTGCTTGGCCTATACATCAAAGGGCGAGATTCCTCCAGTGGGCATAAAAGCTCATTCAACACGAGCCATGGCTTCCTCCTGGGCGGAACAAGCAGATGTACCAATCAATTTAATATGTAAGGCCGCAACCTGGTCTACACCTTCTACCTTTTACAACCATTATAGACTCGATCTATCTACATCTTCTGATCTGACCTTTGGTAGAGCTGTTCTTAGTACAGTAATCCCACCCAAATAATGACTCTGAAAATCTCTCATGTGGGGTGCTGTCGCGGCGAAGGGTAAAAAGCCGGACTACTTACCGGTAATGCTTTTAATGAGTCCAGGACAGCACCCATTTACTACCCTCCCTAATTATGCGCAGTTCTTTCTTTTAAGCTCACAAATAATGGTTGTATAGAGTTTAAGACATTTATGTTGCTGAATAAGAATTAATACTAAAGCTTTTGCGGTTCCCTATTTATGCTCTGTAAACTAAACTGAGGAGGAGAGGGGACCGCCTCCTTTTATTCTGTAGGTTTCCTGTTCCTATGGGCGGATCCCTCTCTCTCATGTGGGGTGCTGTCGTGGACTCATTAAAAGAGCATTACCGGTAAGTAATCCGGCTTTTTTCCCCCTTAAATCCATAGTGATCAAAGATGGCTTGCGTTTCTTCAGACTTGCTAGACAGACGTGTCCACTGACTATATCACCTACATGATGACACTGGTTAGAGGCCAAGATTATGTCTGACTGTCTAATGTGCTAAGGTTTTGTTGAGGATAGTGGGAGTCGCTCTCCTTGTGGTACTGGAAGTATAAGACCTGCTAGAGGTGGT
This sequence comes from Ranitomeya variabilis, assembly GCF_051348905.1. Taxonomy (NCBI): domain Eukaryota; kingdom Metazoa; phylum Chordata; class Amphibia; order Anura; family Dendrobatidae; genus Ranitomeya; species Ranitomeya variabilis. Next base: position 595,065,233 of record NC_135233.1, on the reverse strand, counting down.
TCGTCTTTTGTTAGAACCTTCCTTCTGTATTATGAATCTGTTGGCAGGAGTTTGAGGAAATCCTCTTTTTTCTACCTTATCACATTGCTATATGAAGGAAGTGAGATCTTTGTCACTATCCTGGGATTTTAGCAGAGTTCGCATGTGCAATGACTGGTGCCCAGATTAAACATTTTTAACCAGGGCCCTATGGGACATAACCCAACTGTCTACTCTTAGGGCTTTTATACACACACACACACACACACACACACACACACACACACACACACACACACACACACACACACACACACACACACACACCCCTGTACAGCTGATCTGAATGGTACAGAGCCTCGAAAAGATTCCCATAGACCAGATTTCCTTATACCGCTGTGGGTATATTCTGTACCCGCAGTCAGTGAGCAACCCATGATTCTCCTTAATCTGTTGCCATAATACAGGGTTTCTGCCATTGCTTTAAGTACATGGTGTCTGTGTACAGGGTGTTACTCGGTTGCAGATTTGTTGCACTGTGTACCTTGTTTGGCTCTGGCAGACACTTTATCACTCTGCCCAGTCCTGTCCTCTGAACGCTGGCTGATGTTGAAGTATCTTACAGAGAAGGCGGAAACTGCTTGTGGTTAACAATGCTTTATTTTAGGTTCTTCCTGAATATCCACGTTTCAGCTCCCCTTTCTATCCCCCCCCCCCCCCTCCCCTGACAGTGTTCTTTTTTTTTTTTTTTTTTTTTTTTAAATCATAGGCCTCAAAGTACTACCAGAAAGCAATACCTATTCCTGATAATCCTAGTGTATGCTTCACATGCAGCGTTCATCAAATGCATGAACGGAAGAGCTCAGCGTGTTTGGTCATACATATACTAATGCTGTTATCTGCTGACAAATAAACGGCCAATATTGAGGCTTTGCCATTACTGTAGGGTTTCCATTATAGAAGGCTGTTTACATCGTCTGACTTGTTTAGAATCATGCTGTAACCGCATTATCCCTCTGCATAACCTGTTTTACTTCTCCAAGTGCTTTCATCTGCAGGCCATTTGCTGTAATGTATCCTGACCCGATAGCGTTTCAACAAGAAATATGACTAAATAGAGCCCGCAGGCCATCCAGGTTGTGTAGTGGTGATCTGCCATGTTTCCTCTTTTGATGGGTTAATATTGGTCACATCAGAGATGCCTGTCACATTGGCTGGCTAGTAAGACACTTGGCCTCTTTGTACAAATGGAGCTGTGTCTGTGACTAAAATAAAGAGTAACTGGATAATTACTTAAAGCTTTTATGCCAGAAAACTGTCGTTTTGAAAAACGCTAAAAATAATTGTGCATTTTTTTGGCTTTTTTTTTTTAAACTTATATTGGCAGTTGGGCTCATGTTCCCCAGAATGGGGGCTTGCCAACACCCACCTGTCACATTTATAAAAATTTCCTGCTTCTCTACGCTGAAATACTACTCCAGTCCTTGGCTAGAGTAGCATTTCTGGCGCAAGGCGCGCCGCTCAGCAGCGACAAAGGATGTATTAAGTGGTGAGTGCCTCTTAAATAATTTGGCGCCTCCTGTACTCCCAGGGCTGTGGAGTCGGAGTTAGTTTTGGTTGGAGTCGGAGTAGAAATGTACCGACTCCAGCTTTAAAAAAAAATAAATAAAAGAAATGTATTAATATTTCATAATTGAACTTTCATATGAATTTTATAAATGTTACTCAAATATATATGTTCTATCAAACTATGAACAACAGTGATAAGCAGTTCTGCTGGAGATGGAGACATTTTACTTCTTGTGTCACTGTTCTCCACTGCCCTTAAATACCGTATATACTCGAGTATAAGCCGACCCCCCTAATTTTGCCACAAAAAACTGGGAAAACTTATTGACTCGAGTATAAGCCTAGGGGGGAAAATGCAGCAGCTACCGGTAAATGTCAAAAGTAATAATAGATACCAATAAAAGTGAAATTAATTGAGACATCAGTAGGTTAAGTGTCTTTGAATATCCATATTGAATCAGGAGCCCCATATAATGCTCCATACTGTTCATTATGGCCCCATAAGATGTTCCATATTAAAATATGCCCCATATAATCCTGCATAAAGGTTAATAAAGGCCCCATAAGATGCTCCATAGACATTTGCCCAATATAATGCTGCACAAATGCGGATTATGGCCCCATAAGATGCTCTATAAAGATATTTGCCCCTTATAGTGCTGCACAACGTTATGGCCCTATAAGATGCTCCATACAGACACTTGCCCCATATGCCGTAGTGCCCTACAAACGTTATTTATGGCCCCATACAGACACTTGCCCCATATAGTGCTGCACAAACATTATGCCCCTATATAGTGCTGCAGGAATGTTATGGCCCCCATATAGTGCTGCAGGAATGTTATGGCCCCCATATAGTGCTGCAGGAATGTTATGGCCCCCATATAGTGCTGCAGGAATGTTATGGCCCCCATATAGTGCTGCAGGAATGTTATGGCCCCCATATAGTGCTGCAGGAATGTTATGGCCCCCATATAGTGCTGCAGGAATGTTATGGCCCCCATATAGTGCTGCAGGAATGTTATGGCCCCCATATAGTGCTGCAGGAATGTTATGGCCCCCATATAGTGCTGCAGGAATGTTATGGCCCCCATATAGTGCTGCAGGAATGTTATGGCCCCCATATAGTGCTGCAGGAATGTTATGGCCCCCATATAGTGCTGCAGGAATGTTATGGCCCCCATATAGTGCTGCAGGAATGTTATGGCCCCCATATAGTGCTGCAGGAATGTTATGGCCCCCATATAGTGCTGCAGGAATGTTATGGCCCCCATATAGTGCTGCAGGAATGTTATGGCCCCCATATAGTGCTGCAGGAATGTTATGGCCCCCATATAGTGCTGCAGGAATGTTATGGCCCCCATATAGTGCTGCAGGAATGTTATGGCCCCCATATAGTGCTGCAGGAATGTTATGGCCCCCATATAGTGCTGCAGGAATGTTATGGCCCCCATATAGTGCTGCAGGAATGTTATGGCCCCCATATAGTGCTGCAGGAATGTTATGGCCCCCATATAGTGCTGCAGGAATGTTATGGCCCCCATATAGTGCTGCAGGAATGTTATGGCCCCCATATAGTGCTGCAGGAATGTTATGGCCCCCATATAGTGCTGCAGGAATGTTATGGCCCCCATATAGTGCTGCAGGAATGTTATGGCCCCCATATAGTGCTGCAGGAATGTTATGGCCCCCATATAGTGCTGCAGGAATGTTATGGCCCCCATAGATGCTCCATACAGACACTTGCCCCATTTGCTGCGATAAAAAAAAAATCAGTCACCTCTCCGTCGCTCAGGCCCCCGCACTTTCAATAGTCACCTGCTCCTCGTTCCGGCGCCGATCTGTCTCCAGCACTGACGTTCAGCAGAGGGCGCGCACTGACCACGTCACCGCGCCCTCTGACCTCAGCGTCAGTGCTGGAGACAGATCGGCGCCCGGAACGAGGAGCAGGTGACTATCGCGCAGCGCTCCCCTCCCGGTATACTCACCTGGTCCTGCCGCTGTGTAGATCCCGCTTCCCCGACGCCGCAGCGCTTCATCCTGTACTCAGCGGTCGCATGGTACCGCTGATTACAGTAATGACTATGCGGCTCCACCCCTATGGGAGGTGGAGCCGAATATTCATTTACTGTAATGAGCGGGACCATGTGACCGCTCAGTGCAGGAAGACGCTGAAGCTGCTGCTGCCGGCGCCGGGGAAGACGGGGACCTGCAGGGACCGCGCCTGGACTAGGTGAGTATTTTTAGACAGCTCCCCCCTCCCCTGCCGACCCCCGGGTATGACTCGAGTATAAGCCGAGAGGGGCAATTTCAGCCCAAAAAAGTGGGCTGAAAATCTCGGCTTATACTCGAGTATATACGGTAATCATATACTTGGTTAACCTCATGGTGCCCCAACCCCCCTACTTACAATATGTGAAAATGTGTTGCAAATTCTTAGTAGTAAAGCTCCTCCTCTAGACTAGATGTTTACTAGGTGTGCGTCTTCCAAGCATCTCACAGCTGCTACTCAGAAGAGGAAGACTGTAAGAAGTATTATCCTTTCAACAAACTTTGCATCAGTTAACTGTGACTACATGAGGAATAACAGTATTACTGACCACTATATCCGTTGTACGACCTGGCAATAATTTTGTACAATTGTTTTTAGGAAAAACAATTGTCATTTGGATTGTGAATGCAGAATTATAAACCTGAGAATGTCAAAGAAGCAACATTAAATCCGCTGTATTTGAACATTTCACCATCACTCAAGATAGAAAACATTGTCTGTCAGTGTATGACAAATGATCCAGACGAAAACAAATGCTGTGAAGCCAAGATCAGTGCATATTCAGAAAAAGAAAAATGCTCCTACCAGAGCTTCTAATCTAAAGAGACATTTACAGCGCTTTCATCCAGAAGTACTGAAAGAAGTGGATGAGAAAGACTGTATCCAAACCAATGAACCAGTGCCCAGCTCTTCCAGCCAAACAAAGGAGCAGAGAACTTTGCAGCCATCAGTTGCAAGATATTTTGTCAGTGACAAAGTTACTGTGACAATGACAGTAGATACATTTAAAAAACAGATCATAGAGCTTGTTGTAAAGGATAGTGTGCCTATTTCATTATTTTCACGACCAGCTTTTATGTGTCTGAATGGGGAAATGGCCCGCAAGCTTGGTGTTTCTCTGGAGAGAGAGAGTATTAGAAAATTAGTAATCTTAGAAGCTTTTAAACAAAAGGAAGAACTTAAAAAAACTCTCAAAGGACGCTTTCTGTTTCTTAAAATGGATGCCTGCACACGTCACAGAGTGAACTATTTTGCCATCAATGTCAGATTTGTTTGACAAAAGAAATAGTTCCCAAGACATTGGCAGTAAAAGACACCAAAGCTCATCACACCAGTGAGTTTCTCCAGGTCTTGGTGGAAAAGGTTCTGCAAGACTATGAACTTAAAAAAGAGCAAGTTCTTTCTGTCGTAACTGACAATGCTTCAAATACGATAAGTACTATTAAGCTAATGAATGAGTAATGATGGTGACCAGCAGCTAGAAGAACATTCTGGGTCCACAGACACAAATGTTTGAAGTAGAGGAACACAGTATTGTAACTGAGGAGCAAACTGAAGTTGCTTCAGATGAACAGCAACATGATAGTTTAGATCTTGTTGAAACTGTCAATACGTTCTTTCATTCATCACATGCGCTGTGTTGTGCATACGCTACAGCTGGCTATAAGAGACAGTCTGCAAGGACATCCTGCTGCACTGATTAGCTAGGTGAGAAAATTGGCTACTGTTGCCAGAACCCCTAAAGTTGACTCAATTTTGAAGAGACGTGCTGGAAAAGGGGCAATTATTGATCAAGCCACACGATGGGGCAGTACTTACTTAATGATTCAGCGCTTGGTTGAACTGAAAACCTTTCTTGTAGACATGGCTAACCCTCAACTGACGTTAAATGAAAGTCAGTGGAATCAGGTGACTGAGCTGGAAAAATTGCTAGAGCACCCATTTACAGTGACTAAAAAATTACAAGCAGAGGACTTACCTCCAGGTATTTTCTTAAAGGAGTGGAAGAACCTGATGTTTCGCCTGTCCCAAAGAGGAGGGTTAATTGCAAGTGGCATTGCTACATCAATGAAACGGAGGGAGGAGCTACTATTACAAAATAACATTCTTTTGGCAGCTGTTTATGTAGACCCAATGCATCGGATTCTTCTAGATGATCAACAGCTAACTAAAGGAAAAGAAGCTCTGTTTGAAATGGCAGTAAGGATGAAAGGGGTTGCAGAACAGTCAGGAGGAACAAGAAGAATTTGGTCGTCCTGCCACATCTTCACCCTCATCAACTGATGAAGAATTTAATTTCGAAAAATATTTGGATCACAAGGACCGTGCAAAGCGTTCCCGCATAGAAGAAGAGTCATCCCCATCAAAGAACACAGCCAGTACATTTCAGCAGAATTTTTCATGTGCACTAAAAGAAATTGAGAAATTTGACCGTTCATCAAAAATAACAGTGCAACAAGCGATTCCTCTGTATCCTGACATTGTCAGAGATGTTGCCCAAGTGGTTACTGCTTTGCCACCAACCCAAGTTAGTGTAGAGAGGTGTTCTCTGCTCTCAAAATAATTAGATCAGATTTGAGGGCATCCATGAAGGAGGATCTGACAGAGGCAATACTTTTTCTGAGGACAAATTTATAGATTTCTTCTTATTAACTGCATAACAGTGTTTATTGCATATTTACTTACAAGAGTTTAGAAATGTTTATAAAAGTTATTTGCTATATTGTAATTGTATTCTAATAAATAGAGCAAAAACTATAAGTGCTCTGATTACTTATATGATGGTGAGAAACTGAATAAGCACAATGTTAATATTTTACAACAGTAAATTTATTGTTACGAATTGGCCATTTATGAAGGAGCCGGAACCTGATAAAATCCAGGAGTCGGAGGCGCAACTGTGGCTTACCGACTCCACAGCCCTGTGTACTCCATCTTGACTGGCGTAGTGTGTGTTCGCTATGCCAGACTTAATGAATAGGCCCCTAAAGGCCTGAATGATGCCAGAAAATTAGGGCGCTTTGGTGCATCTTCTGTCTAGCTGGGTACTATCCAGAGAAAAAAATTGAAAGGCAAAACCTATTAACATTGTGCTAGGAGTATTAGGACTCATGTGCTGCAGCTTTATTGTGTGAATAGGTGAGGCACAATATCTGAGGTAAATATGGGCCTTGCAGTAATCCCATGATCTCTTCTTAAATACCTACAGCCTATCTATATTGCCTGCCTTATTCACCTGTACTTTAGTGGCTTTTTTTCTAAAAGGAGTTTTATTGGTAGGACAGGGGATAACTTGCTGATGATCATAAGAGCCCCATCTGAATGGAGTGAAGGTCTAGCAGTCCAACCTCCACGCCAAGGTCTAGCAGTCCAACCTCCACGCCAAGGTCTAGCAGTCCAACCTCCACGCCAAGGTCTAGCAGTCCAACCTCCACGCCATTTAATCTCTGGAACTGCCTCAAATAAGATTGTGATTTTCATTGTGGTTGAGTCAGAAATACATGTGATTATCAGGGTAAAAATATTGCAAGTTTGCTGGTGTCTTAACTTGCATTGAAGTCAATAGGAGCCTAGGGTTCTAGTCACCTGAACAAATGTGTTGTCTGCGATTGCTGTCCGATGTGCAGTGCTTCTGTATGGCGCAGCATTTAGGTTTTTGCATTCTCCTGTGCATGTTAACCCCTTAATCCCATATGACGTACTATCCCGTTGAGGTGGGGTGGGCCTTAATTCCCACCGACGGGATAGTACGTCATTTGCGATCGGCCGCGCTCACTGGGGGAGCGCGGCCCGGTGTCAGCTGACTATCGCAGCTGACATCTGGCACTATGTGCCAGGAGCGGTCACGGACCGCCCCCGGCTCATAAACCCCCGGCACACTGAGATCAAACATGATCGCGTTGCTCCGAGCGTCTCTTACCTCCTATCCCTGCAGGCCCCGGATCCAAAATGGCCGCGGGGCTGCATCTGCGGGGCTGCATCCGTGTCCTGCAGGGACTACTTCCGGGTCCAGAGCAGGCGCTGGTAAGCCTGCAGCGCTGTAAGTCAGATCGCTGATCTGCCAGAGTGCTGTGCAAACTGTCAGATCAGCGATCTGTGATGTCCCCACCTGGGACAAAGTAAAAAAAAAAAAAATTCCGTGTGTGTATATATTAAAAAAACCCCAAAACATTCCTAAAGAAAGAAAAAAATATTATTCCCATAAATACATTTCTTTATCTAAATAAAAAAAACAAACAAAAGTACACATATTTAGTATCGCCGCGTCCGTAACGGCCCAACCTATAAAACTGTCCCACTAGTTAACCCCTTCAGTGAACACCGTAAGAAAAAAGAGGCAAAAAAGAACGCTTTATTATCATACCGCCGAACAAAAAGTGGAATAACACGCGATCAAAAAGACGGATATAAATAACCATGGTACCGCTGAAAATGTAATCTTGTCCCGCAAAAAAACGAGCCGCCATACAGCATCATAAGCAAAAAATAAGTTATAGTCCTCAGAATAAAGCGATGCCAAAATAATTATTTTTTCTATAAAATAGCTTTTATCGTATAAAAGCGCCAAAACATAAAAAAAGATATAAATGAGATTGCTGTACTGACCCTAAGAATAAAACTGCTTTATCAATTTTACCAAACGTGGAACGGTATAAACGCCTCCCCCTAAAGAAATTCATGAATAGCTGGTTTTTGGTCATTCTGCCTCACAAAAATCGGAATAAAAAGCGATCAAAAACTGTCACGTGTCCGAAAATGTTACCAATAAAAACGTCAACTCGTCCCGCAAAAAACAAGACCTCACATGACTCTGTGGATAAAATATGGAAAAATTATAGGTCTCAAAATGTGGAGACGCAAAAACTATTTTGCTATAAAAAGCGTCTTTTAGTGTGTGACAGCTTCCAATCATAAAAATCCACTATAAAAAAACGCTATAAAAGTAAATCAAACCCCCCTTCATCACCCCCTTAGTTAGGGAAAAATAATAAAATTAAAAAAATGTATTTATTTCCATTTTCCCGTTAGGGCTAGGGTTAGGGATAGGGTTGGGGCTAAAGTTAGGGTTAAGGTTGGGGCTAAAGTTAGGGTTAAGGCTAAAGTTAGGGTTAAGATTGGAGCTAAAGTTAGGGTTAGGGCTAAGGTTAGGGTTGGGGCTAAAGTTAGGGTTAGGGTTTAGATTACATTTACGGTTGGGATTAGAGTTAGGGGTGTGTCAGGGTTAGGGGTGTGGTTAGGGTTACCGTTGGGATTAGGGTTAAGGGTGTGTTTGGATTAGGGTTTCAGGTAGAATTGGGGATTTTCCACTGTTCAGGCACATCAGGGGCTCTCCAAATGCGACATGGCGTCCGATCTCAATTCCAGCCAATTCTGCGTTGTAAAAGTAAAACAGTGCTCCTTCCCTTCCGGGCTCTCCCGTGCGCCCAAACAGGGGTTTACCCCAACGTATGGGGTATCAGCGTACTCGGGACAAATTGGACAAAAACCTTTGGGGTTCAAGTTCTCTTGTTATCCTTGGGAAAATAAAAATTTGGGGGGCTAAAAATCATTTTTGTGGGGGGGGAAAGATTTTTTTTTTTATTTTCATGGCTCTGCGTTGTAAACTGTAGTGAAACACTTGGGGGTTCAAAGTTCTCACAACAAATCTAGATAAGTTCCTTAGGGGTCTACTTTCCAAAATGGTGTCACTTGTGGGGGGTTTTAATGTTTAGGCACATCAGGGGCTCTCCAAATGCAACATGGCGTCCCATCTCAATTCCAGTCAATTTTGCATTGAAAAGTAAAATGGCGCTCCTTTCCTTCCGAGCTCTGCCATGCGCCCAAACAGTGGTTTACCCCCACATATGGGGTATCGTCGTACTCAGGACAAATTGCACAACAACTTTTGTGGTCTAATTTCTTACCCTTGGGAAAATAAAAAATTGGGGGCGAAAATATCATTTTTGTGAAAAAATATGATTTTTTATTTTTACGGCTCTGCATTATAAACTTCTGTGAAGCACTTGTTGGATCAAAGTGCTCACCACACATCTAGATAAGTTCCTCAGGGGGTCTACTTTCCAAAATGGTGTCACTTGTGCCTAAACATTAAAACCCCCCCACATCAGGGGCTCTCCAAACGCAACATGGTGTCCCATCTCAATTCCAGTCAATTTTGCATTGAAAAGTAAAATGGCGCTCCTTTCCTTCCGAGTTCTGCCATGCGCCCAAACAGTGGTTTACCCCCACATATGGGGTATCGTCGTACTCAGGACAAATTGCACAACAACTTTTGGGGTCCATTTTCTCCTGTTACCCTTGGTAAAATAAAACAAATTGGAGCTGAAATTGTGTGAAAAAAAGTTAAATGTTCATTTCTATTTAAACATTAACCAAAAATTCCTGCGAAACACCTGAAGGGTTAATAAACTTCTTGAATGTGGTTTTAAGCACCTTGAGGGGTGCGTTTTTTTAGAATGCTGTCACACTTGGGTATTTTCTAGCATATAGACCCCTCAAAATGACTTCAAATGAGATGTGGTCCCTAAAAAAAAAAAAAAAAAAATGTAAAAATGAGAAATTGCTGGTCAACTTTTAACCCTTATAACTCCCTAACAACAAAAAAAAATTTTGCTTCCAAAATTGTGCTGATGTAAAGTGGACATGTGGGAAATGTTACTTATTAACTATTTTTCGTGACACATCTCTGTGATTTAAGGGCATAAAAATTCAAAGTTGGAAAATTGCGAAATTCTCAATCACCAAACTTCCATTTTTTTCCCACAAATAAATGCAAGTTATATCGAAGAAATTTTACCACTATCATGAAGTACAATATGTCACGAGAAAATGTCAGAATCGCTAAGATCTGTTGAAGCGTTCCAGAGTTATAACCTCATAAAGGGACTGTGGTCAGAATTGTAAAAATTGGCCCGGTCATTAACGTGCAAACCACCCTCGGGGCTTAAGGGGTTAAACTTTAAGGGAAAAACATTGCTGCACACCTCCACTGACATTCTCTGCTATTTTTTTTTTTTTTAAGCCATTAAGTTTAGTAACAATTACTTGGTTGTAAGGGAATGAACTGTTATGACTCTCCACTTTCTTATAACTAGGTGATCCTAAGGCTGTATTATCTTCTGCTCCCATATTTTGAGTCTTAACTTGGTTTGACGAAAATACAGTGTAATGTTTGCTGCAGTCGGTTGATGCACAGGTTTATGTAATGGCAGTCTTGAAAGAAGTGTGCTATTGTCACAGAAGCTATTACAGTGGCTGGCTTCTGATTAAGGTGTGGCTGAGGTGTAGTTGTGGTTTTTCTTGGAAAAAAATTCCTTCAAAATATTCAGTCCGGTGACTTCGTGCTGTTTTGTAAAGTTGCTTTAGTTGCCTCTGAAGATGGCTTTCATGCATTTTATTTATTGAGCATTCTCCTGACTTATTGGTAGAGCTTTTTTGACAACCTGAAAATCGAGCTGAGCTTTGCTGTCATAAATCAGCCTAGAGGAGTTCAGAAGAAAGAGAAGTTATAAATTCTCTCCTCCAAATCGGCTCACTGACTGATTCTTAGGCCAGTGTCATACATGCAAGAAACATGGACCGTCCTTGGAAAATCTGACTGTCTGGTATCCTGACCTGAGCAAACTGATTAATTCATAAAGCACTTAGGCCAGGAGAGGTCTTCTGATGTGAGTTGGTCAGTGTTTCATAGGCTAAAAAAAAACAAGGAGTAGACTAAACTTGAAAAACTACCAATCCAAAATATCCAATTCGCAAGGTAAAATTGTAAAAGTATTAAAACATAACTTTTAATTTAGATAATAAAATCCGTTGACCCAAAAAACTTAAAAATAAATAAAAAAAACCCCCATAATATAAAGTCACAGAAGATGTTGAAATCCTTAGATGGCCTTCTTGAAGATTTTATGTTTGTTTCTCTTTGAAAGAAGAAAAAAAAAAACAAAAAAAGCTATGCTTAATGTGCAGGGTTTGAAAAGTCATACAATTCCACAATATTTTTGTCCCTTTTTAATTGAAAACCTCTCATCGCAGCTACAAAAAACCTTTAGTAACTACACAGCAAATGTGGGGTGAAAGCTTCATAAGGGTATGTTCGCATGTGATGAAATTGTGGGTTTTCTGTGTTTAGTGTATAAGGCTAGGTTCACATTGCGTTAACAGCAGTCCGTTTAACACATACATGCCAATTTGTCATCGCGCTAGCGCAGATAGAGCTAGCAGATGCTCTATCTGCACTAGCAGTGACTGACCCGGAAACGCTGCAGCCCGCGTCCCAGGGTCCGTCGCTCAATGACGGCACACAGCTAGCGCACGCTCATTGTGGGCGTGCGCTAGCGATGCGTCTGTCATAGGAATTAATGGCGGCTTTAACAGACTACGTTACACCGCGTTATGCCGCGGTGTAACGTAGTCCGTCTAACGGACGCCAATAACGCAGTGTGAACCTAGCCTTAAGGTACCGTCACATTAAGCGACGCTGCAGCGATAGCGACAACGATGCCGATCGCTGCAGCGTCGCTGTTTGATCGCTGGAGAGCTGTCACACAGACCGCTCTCCAGCGACCAACGATGCCGAGGTCCCCGGGTAACCAGGGTAAACATCAGGTTGCTAAGCGCAGAGCCGCGCTTAGTAACCCGATGTTTACCCTGGTTACCAGCGTAAAAGTAAAAAAAACAAACAGTACATACTCACCCAGCGTCCCCCAGCGTCTGCTTCCTGACAGACTGAGCTCCGGCCCTAACAGCACAGCGGCTTTCACTTTCACTTTAGGGCCGGTGCTCAGTCAGTGTCAGGAAGCAGACGCTGGGGGAGGTATGACGCTGGGTGAGTATGTACTGTTTGTTTTTTTTACTTTTACGCTGGTAACCAGGGTAAACATCGGGTTACTAAGCGCGGCCCTGCGCTTGGTAACCTGATGTTTACCCTGGTTACCAGTGTAAAACATCGCTGGTATCGTTGCTTTTGGTGTCAAACACAACGATACACGGCGATCGGACGACCAAATAAAGTTCTGGACTTTATTCAGCGACCAGCGACATCACAGCAGGATCCTGATCGCTGCTGCGTGTCAAACTAAACGATATCGCTAGCGAGGACGCTGCAACGTCACGGATCGCTAGCGATATCGTTTAGTGTGATGGTACCTTTACAGTAGCAGGGATTCCTTGCCACGTGCTGCCTACAGGTACCTCCACAGGGGGTATGGTGCTGTATTGTGTGCCTTAGACCAGTTGTGAAGGAGCGTGTTTAGTGAATGGACTGTTGCTTTCCTTAGTTTTTTTTCAGCAAATGTGATTTGATCCTAATCAGATAATTACAGTCAGTCTTCACATGTGCATTTTTTTTTTTTTTCTCAGTTGGACTGTTTTATAGATCATTTATTTTCTCACTGAACTTTTCGTATAACTTATTGACTTCCGTTAGGTGTAGTGTTGTCTTTTTTGTGTGGTTTCCTGTTTTGAAGTTTGCAGCAGTCCATACTTTTCATTTCAATTGAGATGTAAAGCTACCAGAAATACCCCAAAAAGTAATATTTTTAAGCAATTTTCCAGTTCATGCAGTGCAGCTTGCTGAATACTAAGTTTATATTGTGCACATTGTAAGAAATTGGTGGACGGTTCCAGCAGTCTGTGATTTACATGCAAATTAGCTTTTTATCCGCCTCTTTCAGTGCTGATAAACTTTAGTCATGTGATTACTGTTTGAGTCCTAAGGGTATGTGCACACTTAAGGTACCTTCACACTAAACGATATCGCTAGCGATCCGTGACGTTGCAGCGTCCTGGCTAGCGATATCGTTGTGTTTGACACTCAGCAACGATCAGGATCCCGCTGTGAGATCGCTGGTCGTTGCTGAAAGTCCAGAACTTTATTTCGTCGCTGGATCTCCCGCTGACATCGCTGGATCAGTGTGCGTGACACCGATCCAGCGATGTCTTCACTGGTAACCAGGGTAAACATCGGGTTACTAAGTGCAGGGCCGCGCTTAGTAACCCAATGTTTACCCTGGTTACCATTGTAAAAAAAACCCCACATACTCACATTCCGGTGCCCGGCGTCCGCTTCCCTGCTCTCCTCCTGCATCCTGTGTAAGTGCCGGCCGTAAAGCAGAGCGGTGACATCACCGCTCTGCTCTGTGGGAGATGTTCGGCGCTGACACAGGATGCAGGAGGAGTGCAGGGAAATGTGAAATGTGAACGTAGACTAAGCGCGGCCCTGCGCTTAGTAACCCGATGTTTACCCTGGTTACCAGGGGACTTCGGCATCGTTGGTCGCTGGAGAGCCGTCTGTGTGACAGCTCTCCAGCGACCACACAACGACGAAACAGCGACGCTGCAGCGATCGGCATCGTTGTCTGTATCGCTGCAGCGTTGCTTAGTGTGAAGGTACCTTTAGGTTGGGATCTCGGTGGATTTTTCCGCACCTGTTATTATAAATCTGCAGGCAAACCGCACTGTGGAATTACCGCAGATTTATCGCGGTTTTTGTGCGGATTCCACCTGTGGTTTTACACCTCCGGATTCCTATTATGGAGCAGGTGTAAACCGCTGCGGAATCCGCACAAAGAATTGACATTTTGCGGAATAAACAATGCAGTGTTTCCGCAAGTTTTTTTTTTCCCGCAGCATGTACCCTGCGGATTTTGTTTTCCATAAGTTTACATGGTACTGTAAACTCATGGAAAACAGCTGCTAATCCGGAGTGTTAAAACCGCTGCGGATCCGCGGCAAAATCTGCAACGTGTGCACATACCCTTATACTGTATACATTGCACACACTAGTTGCCAAAACATTCTTCTGAAGTGGAAAACGTTTTAGGCCGCGCTTAGTAATCCGATGTTTACCCTGGTTACCAGCGTAAAAGTAAAAAAAACAAACAGTACATGCTCACCTGCGTGTCCCCCAGCGTCTGCTTCCTGACACTTACTGAGCGCCGGCCCTAAAGTGAAAGCACAGCGGTGACGTCACCGCTGTGCTGTTAGGGCCGGAGCTCAATGTCAGGAAGCAGACGCTGGGGGACGCGCAGGTGAGCATGTACTGTTTGTTTTTTTGCACAAAAAATGCGGAATACCCTGTAAATAGGAGGCATATGTAAGTGTTTTTTTCGCGTTTTTATAGCGAAAAAACGCAAAAAAAAACGCAAAAAATCCTGAACGTGTGCACATGGCCTAAGTCTATTTTGGCTTAATCCTGTATTCTGGACTTGTACAACATTATTTATGTCCTTCAGGTCATATAGGGTTTTCCTGGCTGATTATGTGTAAACACATGGCCACACTGGATTCCATAAGGTTTGTGAGCTTGCATAGCAGATTGGATCAAGATAGTCCTTTTATGTGTGTGTTCACAAATGAAGGCCCTGCCTGGGAAGAAAGGCAAAAGTGGAAACCTCATTACTAGGCTGCTCCTCCTCCATAAACCACAACAGCAAAGCAAACCTGGTTTGGAGGAAAAGCCTCTTTATAACTGGACTCTTTCTATCACTCACTACTCTTTTTCCTCTTTTTATTTGTCTTTGATGACCTGTTACCTTATTTGAAAAAAATATAAAGGGCAATCACAAACGTTAAGTATTTTGTTTGCTCTTAATTTTTATATTGCAAGGTAAAAACTTGTAATAGATGTCCATTTCCCCTTTATTGGAGGTATAAGGTGTTGAAAGAAAGCTCATTCACATCGGCCTTCCCTTCTGATAAACAGGCCTACTTCACAACCCTCGTATCTTCCTTATCCTATAACCCCAAACAGTTAATTCAGAACTTTTAACTTCCTCCAATGCCCCCTTCGACCTCCCTCATCTCTGCTGAGGACTTTGCCACACGCTTCAAAAATAAGATCGACCATACAAGGCAAGTCTTTTTTGTTCAACCACCACAACTCCTTTTGTATATAAGATGGATGCCGTAACCTTCCTCTCCAACATCACTGAATGAGAGCATAGTAGTCTCCTCTCCAAATGACACTTCACCACTACTTGTGAACTTGACCCCATCTCACCTCCTTTCCAATCTCACCGCCACACTTAGTCCCATCTCTAACCCCTCTCTTAAACCTATCACTATCTTCTGGTATCTTACATTTTTCTTTCAAACATGCCATAATCTGGCCTATCCTCAAAAGGCAATCATTCAACCCAACCGCTATGTCCAGCTATTGCCCCGTATCGCTGCTCCCATTCGCTTCAAAACTCCTTGAATAGCATGTTCACACTGAACATTCTTCCCAGCTCTCATCTAACTCACTCTTTGACCTCCTACAAACATGTTTCTTTCCCCATCATTCCACTGAAACCACCCTGACCAAAATTACTAACGACTTACAGCCAAAGCCAACAGACAATTCTCCATACTTCTCCTCCTAGACCAGTCTTCTGCCTTCGACATAGTTGACCACTGCTTCATACTACACATCCTCTCTTCCTTTGGCGTAGAAGAGCTTGCCCTTTCCTGGATCTCCTCATACCTTGCACATTTAGCATCTCCTCATCCCACCCTAACTCTGTTGGAGTTCCTCAAGCCTCTGTCCTTAAACCCCCTAC
The DNA here is from genome assembly GCF_051348905.1 of Ranitomeya variabilis. Lineage (NCBI taxonomy): Eukaryota > Metazoa > Chordata > Amphibia > Anura > Dendrobatidae > Ranitomeya > Ranitomeya variabilis. Next base: position 595,049,093 of record NC_135233.1, on the reverse strand, counting down.
TCTTTTCCATTTATACCCTTGGCCTAGGACAGCTCATAAAGTCCCCTGGCTTACAGTATCATCTCTATACTGATGACACTCTGGTTTACCTCTGGCCCAGATTTCACCTCTCTGCTGTCTAGAATTCCAGAGTGTCTTATAAGCCATATCATCCTTCTCCTCTCGCTTCCTCAAGCTCATTGTGGACAAATCTTAACTCATTATCTCTCCTCCATTTTGCATATCTTGCCTACGTGATCTATCTGTCGTAATAATAGACATCACGTTTTCCCCTGTACCGGAAAGCCGCTGCCTCAGAGTAACCCTTGACTCTGCCCTGTCCATCAAACCATACATCCAAGCTGTCGCCACATCTGGTCACCTCCAGTTCAAAAATATTTCCAGAATCCGTCCTTTCCTCAATCTACTAAAATGCTTGGGCATGACCTCATCTCCTGCCTTGACTACTGCAACATCATCCTATCTCTCTTGTTGCTACTTCTGCTCCCCCCTTAACAAATCCCTTCATTGGTTCCCAATTCCCCAGCCTTATCCAGTTCAAATGACTAAAGGTACCGTCACACTCAGCGACGCTGCAGCGATATAGACAACGAGCCGATCGCTGCAGCATCGTTGTTTAGGTTGCTGGGGAGCTGTCACACAGACAGCTCTCTCCAGCGACCAACGATCAGGGGAATGACTTCGGCATCGTTGAAACTATCTTCAACGATGCCGAAGTCCCCCTGCAGCACCCGGGTAACCAGGGTAAACATCGGGTTACTAAGTGCAGGGCCGCGCTTAGTAACCCGATATTTACCCTGGTTACCAATGTAAAAGTAAAAAAAAAAAACACTACGTACTCCCCTTCTGATGTCTGTCACGTCCCCCGGCGTCCGCGCTGCTGCTCAGAGCTTCCTTCACTGAATGTGTCAGGGCCGGCAGAGCACAGCGGTGACGTCACCGCTGTGTTTGGCTTTACGGCCGGCACTGACACATTCAGTGCAGGAAGCTCTGAGCAGCAGCGCGGACGCCGGGGGACGTGACAGACATCAGAAGGTGAGTATGTACTGTGTTTTTTTTTTTTTTTTTTTTTTTTTTACTTTTACAATGGTAACCAGGGTTAATATCGGGTTACTAAGCGCGGCCCTGAGCTTAGAAACCCGATATTTACCCTGGTTACCATTGTAAAACATTGCTGGCATCGTTGCTTTTGCTGTCAAACACAACGATACACACCGACCTAACGACGAAATAAGGTGCTGGCCTTCTAGCTCCGACCAACGATATCACAGCGGGATCCAGATCGCTGCTGCGTGTCAAACACAACGATATCGCTATCCAGGACGCTGCAACGTCACGGATCGTTGTCGTTCTCGTTGGAAAGTTGTTCAGTGTGAAGGTACCTTAAAGGCCCCGTCTCACTAAGCGATTTACCAACGATCACGACCAGCGATATGACCTGGCCGTGATCGTTGGTAAGTCGCTGTGTGGTCGCTGGGGAGCTGTCACACAGACCGCTCTCCCCAGCGACCAACGATCAGGGGAACGACTTCGGCATCGTTGAAACTGTCTTCAACGATGCCGAAGTCCCCCTGCAGCACCCGGGTAACCAGGGTAAACATCGGGTTACTAAGCGCAGGGCCGCGCTTAGTAACCCGATGTTTACCCTGGTTACCAAAAAAAACAAACAGTACATACTCGCCTTTCGGTGTCCGTCAGGTCCCTTGCTGTCTGCTTCCTGCTCTGACTGAGATCCGGCCGTACAGCGAGAGCAGAGCGCAGCGGTGACGTCACTGCTGTGCTCTCACTTCTCACTGTACGGCCGGCAGTCAGTGAGAGCAGGAAGCAGACGGCAAGGGACCTGACGGACATCAGAAGGCGAGTATGTATTGTTTGGTTTTTTTTTTACATTTACGCTGGTAACCAGGGTAAACATCGGGTTACTAAGCGCGGCCCTGCGCTTAGTAACCCGATGTTTACCCTGGTTACCAGTGTAAAATATCGCTGGTATCCTTGCTTTTGCTGTCAAACACGGCGATACACGGCGACCAAGCGACCAAATAAAGTGCAGACCTTCTAGCAGCGACCAGCAATTTCACAGCGGGATCCAGATCGCTGCTGCGTGTCAAATACAGCGATATCGCTATCCAGGTCGCTGCAACGTCACGGATTGCTGGCGATATCGCCTAGTGTGACGGTACCTTAAGTCATACCAGATTTAATGGGGAAAAAAAATAACAGTGGATTATTTTTTTGTTTTTTGTTTTTTTCCTGCGACTTTGGCATATGAAATCCTTTTTAGGCTGTCGTCACACTAGCAGTATTTGGTCAGTATTTTACATAAGCATTTGTAAGCCAAAGCCAGGAGTGGGTGATAAATACAGAAGTGGTGCATATTTTTCTATTATACTTTTCCTTTATTTGTTCCACTCCTGGTTTTGGCTTACAAATACTGATTGTAAAATACTGACCAAATACTGCTAGTGTGACGGCAGCCTTGGGTTTGATCTCGCAGTGCGCATTCGATAGCCGCAAGATGTTTACTCGTTAGGTTAACCCTTATTACACTAAAACTCCAACTTCGCTTTATCCCGTCCTCATGCACTCAGTGCTGTAGTGCGGACACATGGTGACTGCGACAAGCACAGTATTCTCCTTTTTAGAAGGAATGTGTGGGGCGTCGTGTATCTACATGCTATGGAAAACAGATTCATATTATTTGTACCTCCCCTTGCGAGGCACCTTATTCATGTGTATTTATTTTTCAGCCTTATAGACACGTACTTCTAATATAAAACACAGATGCAGTGTGCAAGCCAGCCTACTCAAAAAGTATTTTACGAGACTGGAAGGGGTGGGATGGTTGTGTTTCAGCAAACATGTTGAAACCTCTATCAGAATGGTACCATAGGGTTTTGCCTATGTAGGGCCTATACTCGGTTGAAACTGAACACGCAGGCTCTGTAGTATAGTACTGGGGGAGTTACTTGTGCTAATGAACAGGCGCCTGTGCATGAGGATCAAGAGTGAGTTGTTTGCCTTATGTATCTGTCACATCTGAGTCATGTTTACTAGTGCATGGCTAGCAGAAGGGAACGTGCACAATTCTTGCTGGACTTCTGCTGAAGCCCAAAGCTATAAAATATCTGGAACGGGATATAACCAAGCAACTTGTCGGTTTAAAAAAAACAAACAAAAAAAACCTAAGGGTTTCTTAAATGTTGTGGAGCTCCTCTCTGCACATTCCGGTGAATTGCTTCATGATGAGTTAAAAAGCATCATGTCCAGATGTACTAGGATGGCAAACATCCTGTTTGTGATTTAGATATTAAAAAAACAAAATGCTTTCAGAAACCTACCCAAGAACTGAAGTTTTGAGCTGCTCATATTCTCTCACCCCCCTTTTCATGTTTTCTGAATTAATCTTGGGTCAATGTTTGGTACTGACACTTGCGTATTTATAGGGGGGGAGATCACGCCATGAGCCGAATAAGAAATCCAGCTGATTTTTGGTGTGGGCTCATGGATCTGGCACCAGATTTTACAATGCAAACTTAATGTCATTAACTTTCTCCCAAGTGGGCAATGTTATTAGCTTTTGGTATCGCTGTGTGCGGGCTTGATTTTTGCAGGATGAATTCAATATATTAGAATGTCAAAGGCACCATACCACTTTCTATGAAGAGACCGTATTGCACCTATGATTTAGCACGATTTGTAAGGAGATACAGTTGGTGCTCAGCAAGATAACTATTCAAAGTCCATGTTGCAAGTATGAGGGAAAAATTCGGCACTCTCTATTTCGTTGATGAAGTTCAGTCCTTTATTTCATCTTGAGACAAATAAGCGTTGGGCGGTAGGCAGGGGCTGCAGGGATATGGGTAAGGATGACTTGATGTTTTGAATGGCATTATTCATTCTATTGTACAATGTACTGAAAAAGTAGGGGGGGGGGGAGACCCCAAAGTGAGCTAAATTTGAAGCTGAGACAATGGGGGTTAAATATGCAACTCCACAACTAGGTTTTTGGGTTTTCTTTTTATTATGGAGTTCATTGTGCTGTTATAATTACCTGGAAATATGATTTTCTATATCAATACAATTACGATGATACTGAACTTATTTAACGGGGTTGTCCCACTATGTAGCTCCTTCAACAGAGAAGAGTTATAGCTTTCAGAATCTAGCGATCCAAAAACTGTTTTTCTTGTTCTATAAAATATGTGTCAAAGCAGCGAAATATAAAAAAAACTATATAAATGTGGAATTGATGTAGTTGTACTGACCCAAAGAATAAGGCTGCCTTATCAGTTTTACCACACAGTGAACGACCTAAAAAACAAAAACAATTCCTGAATTGCTGTATTTGTTCATTATGCTACTGAAAAATCGGAATAAACAAAGTTAAAAAAATGTTGTGCCTGAAAATACCAATAAAAACATTAACTCGTCTCCCACAAAATAAATATATATCTCTTTTGAAATATGGCAATGCAAAAACTTGTTGTTTTGCAATAAAAACGTCTTGGTGACATCAGGCATACTTTACAACAATACCAGATTTATATCTTCTGTTTTTAATTGCACTGACCCAAAGGACATTCATTCAACCCCTTACAGCACATGAGAATTGGCGTTAAAAAGAAAAAAAAAAACTATTCTTCACCTGCTCTCTTGGTCATTCTGCCTCTCAAAGATCACAGTAAGGCTCGGCTCATTTATCCTGCGCTCTACGCTGAGCGCTTACACCGTGGTTTCCATGTAAATTCCTTAATTATGTGATTCAGGCGGAACCTCTGGTGGAAGATTCTTTTTATAATAAGGCAGATGGAGGTACTGTGTGAACTGTCCTATGATTCGTCAGTGTCCGTCTTTTTAAGCGTGTATAAAAGTGCAGTTCGCCGCAGTTTTGTGCCCTGCTGAAAAGACTGCTGGTCAGTGTCCATAGTAACTCTACTGCCTCATTATAGTAAAAGGACCCCTCGGGTGTTGAATCTGAATCGCACCATGTTGAGATTTAGGTGGAAACCTCGATGTAAGTGATCAGCGTAGAATGCCAGATAAATGCTATCCCAAACGTTATGTAAAATGTTCCCATTAAAAGCTTCAAATCCATCCACAAAAAAAAAAGCAAGTCACCCTCGGGTTGGTCATGTCAATGGAAATATAGTGGGCTTCCACAATACTGGTAGCACAAAGGCTCTGGTAAAATATCATTGGTTCCCCCTTCCCAAAAGAAATCTGATGAATTCTGCACTCCACTCCAAAATCCAGATTCCCCTTTCTCTTCTGAGCCTGTGTGCCTAAACCACATTTAGCGTCCACATTTTTGGCATTTTCGTAGCGATGAGAGCCTGCCTAATGTACAGAGTCCATGTTGCCAGAAGCATGTACTGCTCACTGCAACGGCAGATTTGCAATTTGCTCTCGAACATCCACTACTGTTTCTGGAAAACATACTGGAATTCAAAATCGTCATTAGACCTGTATATAAATTCCCAGAGGGGTGTTATTTCCAAAATATGATTTGCTAGAAAAGCAGAATACCGCCCCCTCACTTAGTGGCTCTTTACATGGAGACTGCAAACTAGTCTGATTATTTCTTAATTAGTCATATAGCGCTTTGTCCCTCCCGAGTCCCACCGTGTGGCTGAACAGTACTGTACAGACATATGGGGTATTGCCACGTTCAGCAGTAATTGTGACAAATTTTGTTGCTAGTTTTGCTCCTTTTTCGCATGTGAAAATTTCTTCAGTCCAATGTTTAAAAACATCTGACACCCTTGGTGTCTAAATGATCACTGCACCCCTAGATGAGTTCATTGAGGTGCAGTTTGTAAAATGGGGTCCCTAATGGGAGGTTCTTCTGTGAAGCACCTGGGGTTCAAAGTGCTCACCACTTTTCTAGAAAAGTTTAAGGGGTGTAGTTTCCAAAATTGTGTCATTTAAGGGGAATTTCCACTGTTAAGGCACCTCATGGGCTCTGCAAATGCTACGTGGCGTCCGCTATCTATTCCAGTCAATTTTTCGCTCCTAAAGTTGAAGGCTGCTCCTTCTTATCGCAGAGCTCCACTGCTTGGCTCTCTATAACCCCACCCACACCACTCATTGGCAACCTTCTGCCTATGCAGAGTGTACACAGAAAACTGCCAGTCAGTGTTGGGGGTGGTGTTATACAGAGGTCATGAATATATTTGACTACCTGGCAACATGTATACTAGTCCTCTAATCTCCTGCTGATCAAATGAGGATTTTATCAAAACTACAGAAAGTGGCACATCACTGAATTCTGGTCTGTCGCTAAGTTTTCCTGCTCTTGGATTACATAGCAAAACCCTTGTGATAGATTTTCCTTTAAGGCCACATTCACCTGTCAGTATTTTTTTGATCCGTATTTGAATGCCAAAACCAGGAGTGGAATTTACAGAGAAAAACTATAAGTGAAGGATTGACACTTGTCCTGTGTTTTGGCATACAAATAATGTTAAAAATACTGACGTGTGACTGAGGCCTAAATGAAAGTCGGCAAACCTCTGAGATTTCGGCATATTGAAGTGACCATCATGAGGATTTCATATGTAAAACATATTATTTTCTCACCATGTATTTTGGTACTTTATGTTATGGTTTTTATTTTTTGTGCCTGTCAAGGCCAGTAACAATATTGCAGTGGGCTCTGCTGTGAAACTATTGTTCCCTGGGGAATTGTTAGTAAATCCTCCTGTACTTGTGACTTGAAGCAGAGAAGTGCTGTGAACGTTGTCTTCACAAGCTACGTCCTTGAACATGTTCTGCTGCCACCCACTTATTTATTTTGTACAGATACTTGATATTTTTACATGTATATCTTGCATGACTGTTGCTATAGCAACTGATGTTCAGTGTCGGTGACTGCTAACGATGCTTCACATATCCTTTGCTACAGACCTGTTAATGCCGCAGCCACAGCAGTATAGGGTTTCAGTAACAAGGTGGTTTGCTGGCTTAGGACTGTATGGTAGAGACTGATGATGATACAGCCGCCATACTGTAGCACCGTGTTCCTCCAGTCTTATAATGAATCTGAGAAGAAATAATTGTGGCCTCCTGTATCACAGAGCTGTCCTTACCTAGGGATGAATAAGTCAACCACAAAAGCGGCATAATTGGCATCTGGGTGCTGAGCACGGCCGTGCAGGGCCTGAGCGCGCGGCATTGCCATGTGCCTATAAGCCTGTTATTCTATTGCTGTACTAGTAATTTGGCTGTGACGTGCTTGGAGCCCATGTGGTTATGTTTTCGTGTTTGTGCATGAAAGGTTTGTATCGTACAATGTTAATGTTTCTCTGCCACGGTCATGTTCTGCATGTTTCATCACATGTGATGTACTAAGGCCCAAGCTGTCTATGGTTTAACAACTGGGGAGGGGGAAGATGAGGAAACGCGGTAATTTTACCAGTGTGTGATGTGTCACAAAAAATACATTTTTTTTTTTTTTTTTTTTTTTTTTGGTGGCAAATCACAAACTGGTTAAATTACTCTTTTTTTCCGTGTAATGCAAGAAGAACTATTTCTTTTTATTTTTTTTTCCCCTTCCTTCTAAAAGCCTGATTCTGGCAGTCTAGCCAGAAAACCTGGCTAGTCCATGGGGTTGTCTAAAAGTGTCCATAATTGGGATGAAGCAGGGGTTCTAAGGTTTATGCACATGTACAATCTCTAAGCTTGATGTGAAATATTTCTTCAGCTTCTGTATATTCTTCTCATAATTTAGCATTTATTTTAGTTTATGGTTGGAAATCTTTTAAACCCAGAGATCTGATCAGATATGATATTTCATATGGTAGACGGATAACCTGTCTGACTTTACTTTTTGGCTAATGTCACAAACATTCTGAAATTCACTGGGGTGAGAAATAAGTCTGAGTAAAAGCGTAAAAATACAATGATTATTTAATTGTATATTTATAATGGAGTGGCCAAGCTATTATGGTGTTTTTATTTATTTATTTTTTAATGTACATACATACTAATCTATGTAGGGTACATAACATCAGTTGTGGTCTCATCCATGAGCTAAATGGATAATGGATACCTCCATCCCATCCTTCCTTATATTAAGGATATATATTAAGACGTGTGTTGTATCTGTTCTTTTCATGGATACCACATGTACCTGTTCCAATCTATGGGGCTGTTCATATGACCATGTTTTTCACAGACCTCCTGTCCATGCAAAACCCATAGACATGTCTGGGTTTTTTTTTTAATGTATGTGTTTAAATCTGGACATGTGAATGAGGCCTTAGTGCTCATCTGTAAACTTTTGATGTACCAAAAATTAATTGACCGGCCTCGCCTTTGCTTCCATAAGCAACATACACCATTGACTGCTATATATGGAGTGTTTTTCCACAAGAGGCGCTATTTTTGCTTTTAGGCTAAATGTCTCTGCCGCGTTGCTGTGGCGTTGCCATGCACCAACGTGCTGGTTTTGGCATGTTTATTGGCTTCTTACTGTTGCTTTTAATATGAGCTGTGGTACTTGTGTCAGAGCACATGTATAATGTGGGAAAATGTGTAAAGAAGCCTATAATTGAGGTGTGAAGAGTGCGGTATAAAATTGCCAACTTTATATTGCAATATTACAACATTTTATAGGTCCCACCATGCACTGGTGTATTGGGCCACTTTCCTAACTGCAGCGCTAAGCCGCTTATATCGTGGGGACCCAAATTGAGACTGGAACAAAGGTGTTGTGCCGCCGTAGCACTGTAGGTTGACATTTGAGATGCAAATGCCGCGTTGTCTTACCGGTGTACATCTAACAAATCCCATGTTTTTCTTATTTCAGAATCTTCCCACAAGCTCGGGCTAAACACTGGATTTTTATATGCGACTAGCTCATCGCGGCTTTCCACTATGGAGTCGGTAAATATCCTATTGCAATTTTTTTTATTTTTTTTTTTTAACATCCTTTCTGATGCCACCCGCTGTACGCTCTGGCTGTAAAGCTTCAATATGTGACTTGATAATATAAAAGGAAGTATTGTTGACAGACAGTAGTGCATTTTATGACTTTTTTTCCTTTTACCCTTTAATTATCTGCTTTGCAGACTTTTAGATATGAAGGGTTACTGCACTACATGCCTTTTTATATTGCCTTTTATATACAGTTTACTAGCGTGTGTGCTTTACTGCTCATTTGGTTGAAAGCACTGTTTGATCGCAAGGTTTTGGACGCCGCTGGTGATCTGCTTTACTATGATGCTCTGGGTTGTGTTGAATTATTAGTATGTCTTCAGTACAGGATTGTTTTCAGGTGTTTAATGTTTTTTCTTTATACATTTCCTTTTTTTTTTTTGCAATAATATTTTAATGGAAAAATGAAATGTCGCCAATTGACCGTTAACATGCAAAACAAGAAGTTCAAAGATGTTGTACCTGGTCACCTATTGTCATTGGTTTATGTAGTTAATTTTTCGCCAAATGATCTTGTTTGTCTGCAGATGGATTTGATGTACGGTAATTAGCAACATTGAACGATTGACATCTGCTGGTGGCATGATCTGTTTTGTTCATCAGGGTTTTTGTCCCTTATTAGTGATCAGCAAACTTGCTCAGATAAGGTGTTAATCGGAGTATGCTTGTGTACGAATAGTGTCTTCGGCGTGCTCGAGAAATATGTTTGAGTCCCCGCTGCTGCATGTCTTGTGGCTGTTGCCTACATGCATCCGCGGGGGTCTCAGAACATAATTTTTAAACACGCCGAAGATCACTAGATTAGCACACAAGGCATGCTATGATTAACACCTTATCTGAGCATGTTCACTCATCACTATTCCTTATCTCTAGGTATTGTGCTTCATAGAACTTTTTGTTGTTGGTGAGCTCTCTCGCTTGACTGTAATTCAGTAGGATCCCTTGATGTTTCTTTGCATTTTGTCATGAGACTTTCTGGTTGCATGTCTGGGCTCAAGCATCTTAATGGACTCATTTTGAGTGTTACATTGTGTGCTCTCCCCCGCACCATTTGCTTTATGCCTTGGAGCGGGTGTGTTCTTTCACGTGACTTTTTCCATATAGTAGCTTGTTAAGTCTGCTTATTTCACTGTTTTGAGGCTGAGGCCCTGCGTTCCCGCTCTTGCTTGGCTTGTTGTGTGCAAACAATTAACAAGCTGCTACATGGAAGACATTTACTTATTGCTTCTTCTAGTGTCTTAGGACCTCAGCGCCAGTTCAAAGAAAGTAATTTCTGTTTAGTCTTAAGTGTTTGCTGCCAGAGAGATTGGTGCATTTAGTAAACGCTTAGATTTCATTAATCTGAGTAGTGTCTAGGCTTGGCGAACATCATGAGCATTGTAGCTAATGTATCTTCAAATGTTCTTTTGGTACCTTTTTTCTTTTTTAAAATGCATTCTGTTTAGTGCCTTGGTAATTTTTCTTTGCTGATTAATTAAAATAGATTAGCTTGAAGTGTTTTCATTTTACCATGTCTGTTTTTGTACTAATTTAATGACTACAGTAAAATTTTCTGCCTTCCTCCCCACCAAACATCCACTGCATTAACGAGCCAAGGTCCAGGCATGCTGTGACACATCAGTAAATCAGTAAATGTAATTTGCTTCATTGAAACAAAGTGCTGTGGTCTTTCCTACATTGTCAGGATTCCTACCCTGCCACTGAGCGCCACCATCCACCTGGCGTGCCAACCTTTACCTTTCTTCAACAAAGTTTGCTTCTGCATATTAATACTCCATCGGTGCTCAAACAGAATTAGTTTTTTTTTGTTTAAACTCCCAATTTGACAAATTATAATCTAGGTACTATTGCCAAGGTTCTTGTTTGTCGTCACTTTCTGAGAACCGTAACTTTTATATTTTGTCAGTAGAGCTGTATGAAGGTTTTTTTTTTTTCTTGCATGGCTGTAGTTTTCTTTGATTGTGTACATGCCATTTTTTATATTTTGGAGAACTGTAGTTTGTGTACTCTGTCCTCTTTGTGATGTTTCCCAATCAAGAACAGGTGGCATCATGCAGGAAAAAAAGCCCTCTGCCCCTAACTCTGCAGCTACTGTGTAGAGTACGGTAGACTATAGTTTGATTAATAACATTTCCAGATCTCTCAGAAGTCAGTGTGAGGGGAGGGAGAATACAGCAGGACTGAGTGTCAACACAGACATAACTGCAGCTCTCCTCTCACAGCACTGTCAGCCATGCCCCTCTCACAGAGATGCTGTCCAGAGGAGATCTGCAGGTGTTTGATCATTGCACACACTGTATTTTCTACTATAGATGAGAACTGAGAATATACTTGGCTTTTCATGTTCCCTTTATGCATTCTTTTTTTTTTTTCTATACTCCATTTCTTCCCAGAGTGTTTTTTTTTTTTTGATCCACATAAACATGAGCTTGTTTAGTTTTTTTTTTTTCTTGGCAGAGTGAGTTGTACTTTTGAATGACCTCATTAATTTTGCCATATTAGTCTACTGGAAAATGGGGGGGGGGGGGGACTACAAAAGCTTTAACTGCCCCCTTTCCCCCACCCCTTTTTATCCTTGTGGTAGAGAAAAAATCAGAAATTGCTAAAAAAAAAACCCCTCAAAATATTAGGGGGTTGTCACCATTTTCCAAGGACCGTAGCATTTCTCCCCACGATGGATCTGTGTGATGGCTTATCTCTTGCAGTGCGAGACAACGTTTTTCATTAGTACCATTTTAGGATAAATGTGACACTTTGATCTCTTTTTATGTGGAATTGTAGGGACCAAAAAGTAATTTTCTCAATCTTGATTTTTTTTTTCTCCCCCTCATCAGCTGCCCTCTCGCTGTCGCAGCAACCCATCGTTGACCCGCAAGCACGAAAAGCTGTACCAACAACTGTTAGCAGCAGATCCTGGCTTTATTACATAGCCATGACCTGCTGGGTATGGGGTGATGGGGCCCGCTCCATACACCCGGTTTCGACATGCGCGGTGCATGTACAGCAGATGCCGTGAAAGGGTTAAGGCCGTTGAGGGCTGTACCAAAAAACTAGCATTGTGTGTCTTTTGCAAAGACGGCTTCAGAGATTGCAGCCATATTGCTTTTATCAGACTCCTGCTTTTTATAGAGCTGTTGGATGAGGCATCATGACCTGAACCATAAAACGCTAGAAAGAAAGTTTCTCTTTCAATGCAAATGATCCTCCTGCCTGCTGTAGACGCGCTCTTTACACTGAATATGCAGCCGATAAATGCACTGAAGGTTTTTACCCGTTCTCTACATCTGTCATGTTGGATGAGAGCAGTTTATATATGCTGCGATTTAGATAAGCCTCGTCTGTTGCTATGCAACGCAATGGTCGGCTCAGATGAGCGTTCGAGGATTTTTCAAGTTTTTAAATTGATTTTACTTTTTTTTTTTTTTGCTTTTTTCCCCCTGTATATGCTGGATCAGCTGAACAAGGCTTTAAATCTGGATTACTGCATGATTTGCCATTCAAGTTAAGTGTAGAAGTAAGTACTCTACTTGTTTGTTTTACTGAAGGCATTTGGATTACATAATAAATATAAATACAAAAAAATTGTAATGTTTTTTATTTTTTAGTTAACTTGTTTTTTTTTTATTTTGTTTTACTATAAATGGCCCAAATTTTGTGTAGGTGTTCATGCAGTTCAGGAGGTGATGAGGATAATGTGCAGTCTGTCCTCCCATGGATTATCTTGGTGTAAACATGCTGGTTTTTCCACTGTTCATCATCTGTTCTCAGGAATCACATGACTCAAGTATAATGGAAACCTTTAGAACTTAGTTCATTTCAATCTAGTTAATACATCCCGATGAATCATTACTGTGACTGCACGCTGAGTATTACCGAAATATGTCTCGATTTCCCCCCCCACTTTCTCGCATAATCAAATTGCCACTGTTTAAAACAGTTAATGATTTGTTGGCCATGCGAACGTGGTCAGCTCTTTTATGTTGTCTGCAGCAGTATTTTATGGCGGCCCTGCCAATAAATGGCACTTCATGACATACCAATTAGCAGCAAGGTAGTAGTGTTAAATAAAATTTAACTTTTAATAAATATTTTAAAAGGGACTATTGTCCCAATAAACACCAGGAACATAGACACAAACAAAAACCACACACAATACCACATATAAAGCCAGACGCTCCTGTCTAGCGCTGTAATCCTTATAGCATGGTGTCAGGTTTATCTTTACTACACCATAAATAGCAATACCCTATCACAATGCTACACAATTTGTTAGTGCCCAACCTACTATATGTGCGCAAAAACCAGCATGTTTATAGCATTCAGGGGTATAAAAAGGAACGGTCTCACCAGGCTCCAGGGACCTTCCTTAACAGCGTCATCCCATGCGTCCGATACATACAGACCGGGGGAGGATTTTCCACAGATCCTACTTACAACCCCTTTTCTCTCCAGTGTAAACGGACCCTATGGGAAGCCTCCTTGGTATTCAATCTCCCTCAGGGGAGATGCCCAGTATAAAAAATGTATGTGTGTGTGCCAGTCATCGCACGTCACACAGGAGGACCTGAGTGTGTGACGTGCGATGACTGGCACACACACATACATTTTTTATACTGGGCATCTCCCCTGAGGGAGATTGAATACCAAGGAGGCTTCCCATAGGGTCCGTTTACACTGGAGAGAAAAGGGGTTGTAAGTAGGATCTGTGGAAAATCCTCCCCCGGTCTGTATGTATCGGACGCATGGGATGACGCTGTTAAGGAAGGTCCCTGGAGCCTGGTGAGACCGTTCCTTTTTATACCCCTGAATGCTATAAACATGCTGGTTTTTGCGCACATATAGTAGGTTGGGCACTAACAAATTGTGTAGCATTGTGATAGGGTATTGCTATTTATGGTGTAGTAAAGATAAACCTGACACCATGCTATAAGGATTACAGCGCTAGACAGGAGCGTCTGGCTTTATATGTGGTATTGTGTGTGGTTTTTGTTTGTGTCTATGTTCCTGGTGTTTATTGGGACAAAAGTCCCTTTTAAAATATTTATTAAAAGTTAAATTTTATTTAACACTACTACCTTGCTGCTAATTGGTAACCATTTGATTGGTAGTCTTTTGAGATATTATCACTTCATGACATACAAGGACCTATAGTTTATTTTTTTGCTTGGGGAGGTGAGGGAAAGGTCTTGATGGGGCATGGGGCATGTTTGACAATGTTTGTCTTCATTAAACCACCCCTTTAACTAAAGGCTGCCATAGTTGGCTATACTTGAAAAATCCAGTCTTGGGTTTAGGAACATCCCAGGCTCCTGTTGTGCTAAGGAGCCTCCAACCTTCCTTGAGCCCCCCTCCTATTACCATGTGGGGTCCATTTTCCTGTGAGTGTTGCCATCTGCTCTTGAGTTAACGCTGTCCTGATGCTGTGGAAACCAAAAGGAACCTGAAGGAACCTGAAGTCCTACCTCTTCCGACAAGTCTGTAGTACCCCTCGTTCCACCAAACCGCTGCACAATCAGCCTCTCGGGCACGGTCCTCTCTCCTCCTGTACCAGTCGGCGACTTGTTTTAAGATTGTCCTTTTATTATATATACAACTTTTCACGTGTTAGGGTATGTGCACACGTTCAGGTTTTTTCGTGCTAAAAACGCTATAAAATAGAAGAGTTACCAGCGCACTACCAATATCAATGAATATATACGGGGTGCAAACAGAAGCGAAAGAGACCATGAACAAACAGAAAAAAGGGAAAAAAGAAATCGCTTCATATGAATGCACACCACACCATGTAGAAAAATAACAAGGTAAACCTTTATTGACACAACAAATAAAAACAATTAAAACAGGATAAACCAACATCCCCACGTATGCCCGCAAAGAGTACAACAATACAAATAAATGAATAGAGGCGCCATTGAGTCAAAAAATGCTGAAATAGCAATGAATCACACAGAAATCCGCTCCATGTTCCACAGGGCAAAAAGCATGGATATCAAAACTCAGATAGTATGGGAGGTGTGTTAGAAACTTCTAATAAATAGGCATAAGTCCACAGTTGTAGAAATAGAAAAAACACCCCTATGGGTAAGTATCACATATATCACATATAAAAGCCAAAAGGCGCCCAGGCGGCTGGATCTAGCTAGTAAAATGGTAGAAACATGGGCCAATGGCAAAATAATAATTATGCATCCGCAATACTGCCAATGAATAAAGAATATATCTACCATGAATGGAGAAAATGTAAATCCAGGTCCCAGGAGCGGCTAAGCCGAGTGTGGAGAGGAACTGCGGCAGACCCAGATGGGGATAAAAGGCGCCGAGAGCGCAGCACACGTGGGGAGGACACCCCACGTCCTCCCCACGTGTGCTGCGCTCTCGGCGCCTTTTATCCCCATCTGGGTCTGCCGCAGTTCCTCTCCACACTCGGCTTAGCCGCTCCTGGGACCTGGATTTACATTTTCTCCATTCATGGTAGATATATTCTTTATTCATTGGCAGTATTGCGGATGCATAATTATTATTTTGCCATTGGCCCATGTTTCTACCATTTTACTAGCTAGATCCAGCCGCCTGGGCGCCTTTTGGCTTTTATATGTGATATATGTGATACTTACCCATAGGGGTGTTTTTTCTATTTCTACAACTGTGGACTTATGCCTATTTATTAGAAGTTTCTAACACACCTCCCATACTATCTGAGTTTTGATATCCATGCTTTTTGCCCTGTGGAACATGGAGCGGATTTCTGTGTGATTCATTGCTATTTCAGCATTTTTTGACTCAATGGCGCCTCTATTCATTTATTTGTATTGTTGTACTCTTTGCGGGCATACGTGGGGATGTTGGTTTATCCTGTTTTAATTGTTTTTATTTGTTGTGTCAATAAAGGTTTACCTTGTTATTTTTCTACATGGTGTGGTGTGCATTCATATGAAGCGATTTCTTTTTTCCCTTTTTTCTGTTTGTTCAAAAACGCTATAAAAGCGCATGCATTATGCATTCTATCATTTAGAATGCATTCTGCATGTTTTGTGCACATGGATGCGTTTTTTTTCCGCGAAAAAAAAACACATCGCGGTAAATGAGCATGTTCATTATTTTTGCGGATTTTCTGCGTTTTTCCCGCAATTCTATGCATCTGGGAAAAAACGCGTCAAAAACCGCGAAAACAATGCATGCGGTTTTCTGGCAGAAATTTCCGTTTTTTTGTCAGGAAAATTTCTGCAAGAAATCCTGACGTGTGCACATACCCTAAAAGCGCCATGGAATAAATATATATTTTTTATTTTGTTAATGCAGTATTTAACATGACTTGCAACCAAGGAGGTCTTGGGATGAGATGACTGCAGAAAAGCACATGATCCAATCACCAAAATTCCTTCTGTTTACAAACAAATTAAGTAAACAAGTAAAGGTGCAGCTGTTATCTGAGGTCCTTTTTCCTATATTGCATGGGTGTGGAGCCTTTTTTCTGTTAAGGACTATTTGGATATTTATACCATCCCTCGGGGGCCTAACAAATCACACGCCGCCCCTGCCCACAAAGTACCGTATTTTTCGGACTACAAGACGCACTTTTTCCCCCCCAAAAAAGGGGGGGAAATGGGGGGTGCGTCTAATAGTCGCAATGCAGGCTTACAGTGGAGGCAGAGGTGCGGCGGTCGAGGTGTGGCGGCAGAGGTGCGGGGATGAGGAGGCACAGTGAGCGGGGTCCCTTGTCCCGGTGAGGTGATGCAGCAGCCCGGTAATGCAGCAGAGCCGGGTGAATCCTGTTACCGGTGGCGGCGGCGGCCGCCATCTTTCTGAGGCCGCGCGTGCACATATAAAGCGCTCTGCTGCCCGGGGCTTCAGGAAAATGGCCGTTGGATGCCGCGCGTGCACAGATGGGGATCGCGGCGGCCATTTTCCTGAAGCCGAGATGCGAACTCGGCCTCAGGAAGATGGCCGCCACCACCGGTAACAACAGGATTCACCTGGCTCTGCTGCATTACCGGGCTGCTGCATCACCTCACCGGGGAAAGGGACCCCTCTCACGCCATACCTCTCACTGCTCCTCCTCATCCCAGCACCTGTGCCGGTAACGACTGCTGCAACCCTCCCATGGACACCAGGCCGTGGCGTCGCCCACCTAAGCAGGAAGGGACCCTGCTCAGGTGCACGCCGTACCGCATCACCCCACCTCTGCCGACACCATGCCTCTTGTGACCCTGCTCTGCCACCGCCAGCCCTCAGGTAAGATACTGTAAATTCGGACAGTAAGACGGACCCCCATCTTATAAAAAATCTTTTTTCTGCAATTTTCACCCCAAATTTGGGGTGCGCCTTATGGTCCGGTGCGTCTTATAGTCCGAAAAATACGGTACATTCTGACATTGGCAATGGCGTCTGGATGAAATTATTGTATGTGCCTCAGCGTTCAGTAGTGAGAGCTGCAAGCATGTGCTTAAAGAGCAAGAAGAAATTAAGGGGTTCTGGGAATCTGCCCGGGGACCGGAAAAAGGTAATCGCAGGCTGCAAATGCCCTGCGGGCCTGAGATTCCCCACCGCTGCTGTAATGCCTAAGCATCACCTCCATCTTCCTACTGTGGCCAGTAGAGACAGTGTTTGAAGGCCCCCTCCTTTTAAACCTATGTCTTTGTGATAAGCAAATGATTTTGTTGCTATTGAGGTGCCTATTGGTTGATATAAAGACGACACTCCCAACTTTTTTTTTTCAATGCTCAGGCGATCATTACCCAAATTGTTTTCCCCTTCGCCATGTTTCAGGAGATGTCCCTGCCTGTAGTTTAGTGGTATCCATGCAGTCGCTTGGGGAAATTATTAGACCCTTTCTACCTCCATGTGTAAGCTCCTATGTAAAAGAGGGAAGACCTGGGGAAGTGGACAGTTGATAACCTGTCACAATGGCTAATTTAGTCATCAAAAAGTAGCAAAATATGTGTAATGTACTGATCCTAATACATAAAATTGTTCATGTTATTGTGGCTATCAATTTTCTTTTTGCTTTCATTTTTTTTTTTTTTTCTTTTCCCCACAGCAGGTTTTAAAATGTAGTAAGCGGTCTGTGTATTTTTGCAGTCTGGGAAGCTTTGCGAGTCTGCTAAACACTGACTGCTCCACTACGCTGGTGTTTAATTATAATGATCTGTAGGCTCGGTGTTCTTCCCTTTTCTGGTCTGTTTGTGGCACTTTGGTGCTGAGTTTGACATTCTTCACTGAAGGTTTTGCAGTTTTCCCCCAGCGCCTAGACACTGCTAAGTGGAATGTTAAAATCAGGCGTTTTCTAATTTCCCGATCTTGAATTACTTAGTAGTTCTCAGTCAGTGTGGCTCTTTTTACATTGGTCCTAGGAATAGAATTGTGTTTTTCATTAATATTGCTTCATCAACAGTGGAGGAGTGGGAGAAAAAGTGTTTATTGCAAAGGAAGTTTTTTTTTTTTATTTTTTTTTTTTAAATACCATCCTTGGCTCCTACAACTCGGGGGTCTTGCTCCATTTATTTCATGTACTAGATGGTGGCCTGATTCTAACGTATCGGGTATTCTAGAATATGCATGTCCACGTAGTATATTGCCCAGCCCACGTATGTCACAGGTTAAAAAAAAAAAAAACATATACTCACCTTCCAGGGACCCTTGTGGTCCTGTCGCCTCCTTCTCGCGCAGGCCCTGTGATGACGTCGCGGTCACATGACCGTGACGTCATGGCAGGTCCTTCTCGCAGACCATCCTTGGCACCGGAACCTGTCGCTTGCATGGAGCGGTCACCGGAGCGTCGCGAGTAGCGGGAAAGGTGAGTATATAAATTTTTTTTTTTTATTATTTTTAAACATTAGATGTTTTTACTATTGACGCTGCATAGGCAGCATCAATAGTAAAAACTTGGTCACACAGGGTTAATAGCGGCGGTAACGGAGTGAGTTACCCGCGGCATAAGGGTATGTGTCCACGTTCAGTTTTGCTTCAGGCTTTGGTCAGGATTTTATGCAAGTAAAATCCTGACCAAAACTGCACCTGAGGTCACTGGCAGGTCACCTGCGGTGTGCCTGCGTGTTTTGCTCATTGTAGCAACATGCTGCGTTTTGAAAAAACGCACCGCGCATGTGTTTTTTAACGCATAGTGGAGTCGGGATTTCATGAAATCCCCTCCACTATGCTCTAACATCTGGACGCTGCGTTTCTGACGCTGCGGAAAAACGCAGCGTCAAAAACGCAGCGTTTCCTGAACGTGGAAACATACCCTAACGCGGTCCGTTACCGCCGGCATTAACCCTGTGTGGCTGGAGGGGAGTATGGAGCGGGCGCCGGGCACTGACTGCAGGGGAGTAGGGAGGGACTAATCGGACTGTGGCTGTCGCTGATTGGTCGCGGCAGCCATGAGAGGCAGCTGGCAAGACCAATCAACGACTTGGATTCCATGACAGACAGAGGCCGCGACCAATGAATATCCGTGACAGACAGACAGAAGGACAGAAAGACGGAAGTGACTCTTAGACAATTATATAGTAGATACGTGGAGTTTCCAGAGACATAACTTCTGTCTGCTTATACATTGCTAATATTTGCCCAAAGAAAGATGGTCTATTCCATAGAGCACAATGGAGTGTTTCCAGTCCCATTTGTTTTTGTTTTTTTTTGTTTTTTTTTTTTTGCTTTTAACATATCTTGTGTATTTTCTGACAGGATCCCTTTAAAGGCCTATATAAGCTGAGGTGGTGAAAGCACTGCATGGAAGATTAAATAACTAGGCGACACGGGTAGATTTAATAATGTACAATGTACTCCAGGAAACCTAACTTTCAGGATGGCATTTGAGCTTGTTGGGCATCGATGTTGGTCTGGTTTGCTAGCTGAAAGAACGTTGGCATTGATGATCTGCAAACATCACTGAACGCTTAGCTTTTAGATAAGGATCAGTAGGTGCATGAGCTTAGCAACCTGGTTTGCCTTTCTTAAGATTTTATGGAGATGTGTTTTTTGTACGTGTCTCAGCATATTTTAGGTGCATTCTGCATATGTTTTGTGACTCGCTATCAGCGGTGTACAACACAATCCTAGTTGAAATTAAGAACTGATTTCCCCGTAATTTTGAAGACGCGATCAATATATGATCTAAAACAGTGTCTAACCGTACCTGGCTGTTTTATCTTCCAACCACTAAAATATAAGGTAATGTTTTCTGTGCAGTGACCTCAGAATTGCTAGTGCAATAAGGGGGTACTTAGCTTGTTTTTGCCACCTAATCTGAGGGCAGCATAATGTAGAGACAGAAACCTTGATTCCAGCGATGCCACTTACTGGGCTGCTTGCTATAGTTTTGATAATGTTGATTTAAGCTGTTTTATCTTTAGAGGACTAGTTAACCTGCTGCCATTTATTCATGACCTCTTTTATAGAAGACCTCGTCTTCTCTCCCCCCCCCCTTTCGCATTTAAAAGAAACTGATGATAAAAACTAACTCAGACCAAACACTGGTGAAAATCTGATCCGAAGTGCCAATGAAAAATCAGTCATTTTATTTTTTGCATATGCGAAAGATCACTGAATACTTCCAAGGTCAGACATAACCACCATACTCGTCCAATGCAGGGTACATTTGTAGAGAATACTAATTCCACAGATGTCCATGGTAGTAGAATAGGCTTTCATAAATTTATTAATGAAATAATAAATGCAAATTTCTTTTAAGTTGGGAGCTTATATTGTGACAGTTTTTTTTTTTTTTCCCCCTATGGATCACATTTTCCATATAACTGACCACTGATCGAATGCCTGCGTGTTTTGTAATTTTTTTTTTTTTCTTTTTTGTTTCTCAATTTTTTTTTTACACATCAAGGGACTGTATTAAAATCCAGTGTATGGCCTGGTGCACAGGACCATATCTGACACTGAGCATATTCAGGATCTGTGTGATCCCAGATGTAATCATGTTTACAAGCCCTGGAATTTATTCCGTAGGCCAAGTTCACATTTTGCTTTTTCTGGGTTCAGGCCAACAGTACCTACTGGAAGAAGCCTTGTTGAACACTCTCGAGTGTTCCTTTAGATCTCTTGCGGTTTGTGTGTTATATATTTTCGTACAACACATCTGAAAATATAGCATATATATTTGTATATTTTATTTACCACGCTTCCAAGAAATTGCAATCAAAATGTGTTATGGACCCCAAAATATTGATGAACATGTTGGCTTACCATGCAACAAAAACAAACAAGCCCTCACACGGTTCCTGTCAAGGGGAAAAAAAAAATTATATATATTTATATTTAATCAACTTTATTCTCGTTATTCGGTACATCAGTATAATGAATGACGTCATTCAGCCATACATCCTGCAAAAAAAAAAATTGCCCTCATTCAGACATATCAACGGAAAAATAAAGTTATGTCTGTCTGAAAGTGTTTTTAACTTTAATATTTGAAAGGGCATAATGGGCACAGCTCCTGCTGGTGTGTAATGAGATGTCAGTGGAAATGTATGTGGTCTTTTTTGCTTTCAGAATGTGTTATTGCAAAAAGATGGCTGGAAACTAGTGCCTTTTCAATTTTTGTATAACTTTTTTTTTTTTTTTTAAATTGGCATTAAATATTAAAGTTCTGGTTTTATTGGATTATGGCTACATTCCCATGAGTGTTTTGATGTTTTAGTGTTGCACAATTTCTGCATCTATTATGTAAATTTGATTACTTGCATGTGTCAGCAACCATAAAGTAGGTTAAACCCCTTCCTAATGTGACATGTTGGTACGTCATATCTAGTCTTTTTTTGTTTTTTGTTTTTTTTCACCCATTGACTTCAATTGTCAGTCAAAAACGCCGGTATAAAAATGTTTACTTTCACTGGTAACAGTGATAGCAGGCGCTGCTGATAGGAAAAAATAAATAAAAATAAAAACATATTCAAATAATAAAAAAAAACATTGTACCCCGTTGCCCTTGTTTCCTATAAAAAATGTAAAATAAAGAAAATATACTCACCGTAACCCCAATCCTCGATGCCCATGTCTCTTGTAAACAATCAAAAAATGATGGTAAACACACATACTCTCCTGTTTGCAGTAGGTGGCAATAAACCTAAAGTCGATCAAAATGAGTGAAGATTGGTGAACTTAAACAATCACACACCTCCAACAATTGGAAGCAGTGTAAAACATGGCTGGCATTTTTCCGTAGTTTAACCCCTTAACGACCTATGACGCAGCGTATGCGTCATGGAATGATCGCGTCCCTGCAGATCGGGTGAAAGGGTTAACTCCGATTTTACCCGATCTGCAGAGACAGGGGGAGTGGTGCTTCAGCCCAGGGGGGGTGGCTTCACCCCCCCGTGGCTACGATCGCTCTGATTGGCTGTTGAAAGTGAAACTGCCAATCAGAGCGATTTGTAATATTTCACCTAAAAAACTGGTGAAATATTACAATCCAGCCATGGCCGATGCTGCAATATCATCGGCCATGGCTGGAAATACTCAAGTGCCCCCCCCACCCACCCACCGATCGCCCCCCCAGTCCTCCGTTATGGGGTCCGGTCCCCTCCGTCCGCCTGCCGGCTCCCCCGTCCTCCTGTCCGCTCCCGCCTAGCTCAGATCCCCCCCCCCCCCCCGTGCTCCGATCCACCCCCCCACCACCCCTTCATACTTACCGATCCTCCCGGTGTCCGGCCGTCTCCTCGCTGGGCGCCGCCATCTTGGAAAATGGCGGGCGCATGCTCAGTGCGCCCGCCGAATCTGCCAGTCGGCAGATTCCTTACAAGTACATTTTGATCGCTGTGGTAGGTTCTATCACAGCGATCAAAATAAAAAAAATAATAAATAACCCCCCCCCTATCACCCCCATAGGGACAATAATAAAATAAAGAAATTTTTTTTTTTCTTTTTCCACTAGGGTTAGGGTTAGAACTAGGGTTAGAACTAGGGTTAGGGTTAGGGGTAGGGTTAGGGTTACGGGTAGGGTTAGGGGTAGGGTTATGGCATGTGCACACAGAGCGGATCGGCCGCGGATCCGCAGCGGATACGCAGCGGATCGGCCGCGGATCCACAGCGGATCGGCCGCGGATCCGCCGCGGATCCGCAGCGGATTGGCCGCTGCGAATTCGAAGCAGTTTTCCATCAGGTTTACAGTACCATGTACACCTAAGGAAAACCAAATCCGCTGTGCCCATGGTGCGGAAAATTCCGTGCAGAAACGCTGCGTTGTATTTTCCGCAGAATGTCAATTCTTTGTGCGGATTCCGCAGCGTTTTACACCTGTTCCTCAATAGGAATCCGCAGGTGAAATCCGCACAAAAAAACACTGGAAATCTGCTGTAAATCCGCAGGTAAAACGCAGTGCCTTTTACCTGCAGATTTTTCAAAAATCGTGCGGAAAAATCTCACACGAATCCGCAACGTGGGCACATAGCCTTAGGGTTAGGGTTGGAATTAGAGTTAGGGTTGGAATTAGGGCTAGGGTTTGAAATAGGGTTAAGATTAGGCTTGTGGTTAGGGTTACGGATAGGGTTAGGGGTGTGTTGGGGTTACAGTTGTGGTTAGGGTTGGGATTAGGGTTACGGTTGGGATTAGGGTTAGGATTAGGGTTGGAATTAGGGTTACGGGTGTGTTGCGGTTAGGGTTGTGGTTAGGGGTGTGTTGGGGTTAGGGTTGTGATTAGGGTTATGGCTACAGTTGGGATTAGGATTAGGGGTGTGTTGGGGTTAGTGTTGAAGTTAGAATTGAGGGGTTTCCACTGTTTAGGCACATCAGGGGTCTCCAAACGCAACATGGCGCCACCATTGATTCCAGCCAATCTTGCGTTCAAAAAGTCAAATGGTGCTCCCGCCCTTCCAAGCCCCGACGTGCGCCCAAACAGTGGTTTACCCCCACATTTGGGGTACCAGCGTACTCAGGACAAACTGGGCAACAACTGTTGGGGTCCAATTTCTCCTGTTACCCTTGCAAAAATAAAAAATTACTTGCTAAAACATAATTTTTGAGGAAAGAACAATTATTTTTTATTTTCACGGCTCTGCGTTATAAACTTCTGTGAAGCACTTGGGGGTTGAAAGTGCTCACCACACATCTAGATTAGTTCCTTGGGGGTCTAGTTTCCAAAATGGGGTCACTTGTGGGGTGTTTCTACTGTTTAGGCACATCAGGGGCTCTGCAAATGCAATGTGACGCCCGCAGACCATTCCATCAAAGTCTGCATTTCAAATGTCACTACTTCCCTTCCGAGCCCTGACGTGTGCCCAAACAGTGGTTTACCCCCACATATGGGGTATCAGCGTACTCACAACAAACTGGGCAACAAATATTGGGGTCCAAATTCTCCTGTTACCCTTGTGAAAATAAAAAATTGCTTGCTAAAACATCTTTTTTGAGGAAAGAAAAATGATTTTTTATTTTCACGGCTCTGCGTTGTAAACTTCTGTGAAGCACTTGGGGATTGAAAGTGCTCACCACACATCTAGATTAGTTCCTTGGGGGGTCTAGTTTCCAAAATGGGGTCACTTGTGGGGGGTTTCTACTGTTTAGGCATATCAGGGGCTCTGCAAATGCAATGTGACGCCCGCAGACCATTCCATCAAAGTCTGCATTCCAAAACGTCACTACTTCCATTCCGAGCCCTGATGTGTGCCCAAACAGTGGTTTACCCCCACATATGGGGTATCAGCGTACTCAGGAGAAACTGGACAACAACTTTTGGGGTCCAATTTCTCCTGTTACTCTTGCAAAAATAAAAAATTCTGGGCTAAAAAAATATTTTTGAGGAAAGGAAACACGTTTATTATTTTCACGGCTCTGCGTTATAAACTTCTGTGAAGCACTTGGGGGTTCAAAGTGCTCACCACACATCTAGATTAGTTCCTTGGGAGGTCTAGTTTCCAAAATGGGGTCACTTGTGCTGGAGCTCCAATGTTTAGGCACACAGGGGCTCTCCAAACGCGACATGGTGTCCGCTAATGATTGGAGCTAATTTTCCATTCAAAAAGCCAAATGGCGTGCCTTCCCTTCCGAGCCCTGCCGTGCGCCCAAACAGTGGTTTACCCCCACATATGGGGTATCATCGTACTCAGGACAAACTGGACAACAACATTTGGGGTCCAATTTCTCCTATTATCCTTGGGAAAATAAAAAATTCTGGGCTAAAAATAATTTTTGAGGAAAGAAAAATTATTTTTTTATTTTCACGGCTCTGCGTTATAAACTTCTGTGAAGCACCTGGGGGTTGTAAGTGCTCACTATGCATCTAGATAAGTTCCTTGGGGGGTCTAGTTTCCAAAATGGGGTCACTTGTAGGGGAGCTCCAATGTTTAGGCACACAGGGGCTCTCCAAACGCGACATGGTGTCCGCTAACGATTGGAGCTAATTTTCCATTCAAAAAGTCAAATGGCGCTCCTTCCCTTCCGAGCCCTGCCGTGCGCCCAAACAGTGGTTTACCCCCACATATGAGGTATCGGCGTACTCAGGACAAATTGGACAACAACGTCCGTGGTCCAGTTTCTCCTTTTACCGCTGGGAAAATAAAAAAATTGTTGCTAAAAGATCATTTTTGTGACTAAAAAGTTAAATGTTCATTTTTTACTTCCATGTTGCTTCTGCTGCTGTGAAACACCTGAAGGGTTAATAAACTTCTTGAATGTGGTTTTGAGCACCTTGAGGGGTGCAGTTTTTAGAATGGTGTCACTTTTGGGTATTTTCAGCCATATAGAACCCTCAAAATGACTTCAAATGTGAGGTGGTCCCTAAAAAAAAATGGTTTTGTAAATTTTGTTGTAAAAATGAGATCACTGGTCAAATTTTAACCCTTATAACTTCCTAGCAAAAAAAAAAATTGTTTCCAAAATTGTGCTGATGTAAAGTAGACATGTGGGAAACGTTATTTATTAACTATTTTGTGTCACATAACTCTCTGGTTTAACAGAATAAAAATTCAAAATGTGAAAATTGCGAAATTTTCAAATTTTTTGCCAAATTTCCATTTTTTTCACAAATAAACTCAGAAATTATCGACCTAAATTTACCACTAACATGAAGCCCAATATGTCACGAAAAAACAATCTCAGAATCGCTAGGATCCGTTGAAGCGTTCCTGAGTTATTACCTCATAAAGGGACACTGGTCAGAATTGCAAAAAACGGCAAGGTCATTAAGGCCAAAATAGGCTGGGTCATGAAGGGGTTAAGATCTATCTTGAGTCTTCTCTGAAAGTCATCTGACTAGTGGGATAATTCATTGCTTTCACTTCTTGACTTCCAAATCCCGACTCCACTGTGACATTTTTTTTTTTTTTTTTTGCTTTTTTTTCCCCCTTTTTGTTTTCTGCACGAGGTTGCTCAATTTAAGAATCCAGAGTACTTTTCTTGTGTCCCTGAAATTTCTTGTGCAAGTATAGACATGGTAACTAAGGCTTCTTTCACACTTCCGTGTTTTTAGATCCGTCACAATGCGTCGTTTTGGGGAAAAAAATGCATCCTGCAAATGTGCCCGCAGGATGCGTTTCTTTTTTCCCATAGACTTGTATTGCCGACTGATCACGACATATGGCCACATGTCGCGTCCGTCGTGCACTGGATGTGTCTGTATTTGGTGGACCGTCGTAGCGAAAAAACATTCAAGGGAACGTTTTTTTTGTACGTCGTGTCTTGCATTTTAAACTGCGCATGCCCGGCCGTAACTCCACACCCTCCTCCCTGGGAGTTTACTATGGGCAGCGGATGCGTTGAAACACTGCGTCCGCTGCCCATGTTGTGCAGAAAATCACCACTGTCCGTCGGTACGTTGTGCTGATGCTTTGTGATGGCCCCGTACCAACGGAAGTGTGAAAGAAGCCTTAGGTTTGAAGATGTGGGTTGCCCGAGGATGGTGGTGGCAGTGAGTTTCTCAGTTTGCTTTCAGTATGTGTGTAGTTCTGTATACTTGTAAATAATCAGCGTGGATTCTAGGATATGAAGCTTGTGATCATCCTGGTGGATTTTGCATAGCTATACGTTTTACTTTAGCTGCAAGATGAAACGTATATCTCAGTTCGAAGATTTTGTTGATTTTTTTCCTATGGCTCCCACTGACAGCTAGAACGAGCGCTCTGCATAGTCTTTCTTTTCTTTTTTTTTTTTTTTTTTTTTTACATTGGATATTTTCCTTGTAGCTGTCAGTGGCTTTTAACATTTATTTAGAGTAGTCTTAACCCCTTAACTGGCGACGCACATAATGACTGCCGTTAAAGGGTGTGCTTATTCGTCAGCACCACTTTTTAACGGCGCTGAAGATTAGGAGAATGTCGCCGTCGAGCGGCAGCAATTCCCGCGGATGTCGGCTCTGTGACAGATGACAACCTGGAGTATCGGCCCCGGATGGTTTTGCTATCGATCCGGGCCGAATAACTCCTCCAATATCACTTTAATCCAACAAAAAAGGAGAAAGAAATACCACAAATATTTATAAATAATGTAATATAAACTTCAAGTGGGTATATAAATATAAAACCCAAAAAGAAACCACTTGAAATGAATAATCAAGAAATCACCATTAAAATTCAATTATTTTATTATTGGACACCAAAGACAAAACACAAAAGCTGTATTAAAATCAAGGGGAGCGGGTCGACACACAGCACTACTACGAATCAGTACGTGCAAAAGGTTTTGATACTACAGTGTAGAGTACCAGGATCCCATGCAGGATCAATTAATATTCAATGTAATGAATTTTATAAACAGTAATTGTAATCATGCTTCCCTACTCTCACAGAAGTCCGCACCGTAGACATGAGCAGCAAAAAAGAAAATCATAATAGAATATCAATAACTTATCCCAATAATAGATTGGCAGTGGTAAAGAGAATATACAATAGTCAATGTTAAAAATACCGTATATTCTCGAGTATAAGCCGACACTCCCCCACCCCTCCCCCCCTAATTTTGCGACAAAAAACTGGGAAAACTAAATGACTCGAGTATAAGCCTAGGGTGGGAAAAGCAGCAGCTACCGGTAAACGTCATAAATAGAAATGGATACCAATAAAAGTGAAATTATTTAAGACATCAGTAGGTTGTGTTTTTGAATATCCATATTGAATCAGGAGCCCCATATAATGCTCCATACAGTTCATGATGGGCCCCATAGGATGCTCCATACAAAATACACCTCATATAATGCTCCATGGACACATTTGCCCAATATAATGCTGCACAAATGTTGATTATGGCCCCATAAGATGCTCCATAGAGATATTTACCCCATATAGTGCTGCACAAACGTTATGGCCCCATAAGATGCTCCATAAAGATAGTTGCCCCATATAGTGCTGCACAAACGTTGATTATGGCCCCATAAGATGCTCCATACAGACACTTGCCCTATTTGCTGTTGCTGCGATTAAAGGGGGAAAAAAAAAAAAATCACATGCTCATCTCTCGTCGCTCTGGCCCCCGGCACTTTAAATATTCACCTTTCCGGCCGCCGCTCCATCTTCAGCGTCTTCTGACGTTCAGGCAGAGGGTGCGCACTAACACGTCACTGCGCCCTCTGGCTTTCTGACCTGAGCTTCACTGCAGAAGACGCTGAAGACGGAGCGGCGCCTGAAAAGAGGAGATGCGAATATCACGCAGCGCTCCCCCTCCCCATTATGCTCACCTGCTCCTGGCGCGGTGCAGTGCCTGGTTCCCCCGGCGCCGCAGCTTCTTCCTGTATTGAGCTGTCACATGGTACCGCTCATTACAGTAATGAATATGTGGCTCCACCCCTATGGAAGGTGGAGCCACATATTCATTACTGTAATGAGCGGTACCATGTGACTGCTCAGTGCAGGAAGCAGCTGAGACTCCAGGAGAACCAGGGATGTGCAGGGACCGCGCCAGGAGCAGGTGAGTATTAGACAGCACCCGCTCCCCCCTCCCCTGCGACCCCTGGGTATGACTCGAGTATAAGCCGAGATGGGGACTTTCAGCCCCCAAAAATGGGCTGAAAATCTCAGCTTATACTAGAGTATATACGGTTAAATGCATAAATAGCATAGTCATATTCCCGAAGTCATCCATAAGGGCAATCCCAAAAAGTGCATAGTGTCTTTGTAATGCTAACCAGTGCTCATGCTGGATATGCTGGTGCCGTCACCCCACACTCCAACGCGCGTTTCACACGTTGCTTCCAATATCCCTGTCCATCGCAACAGCGGTATTTAAGTTGTTAAAACGGGGTCAAAAGACCCTCTTGGTAACCATGGGCCCCCCACACACACAATCAGAATAATGGGTCCCAATAGTTACCATGGTACCCTGAGGTCATGTGATGACCCCCCAGGGTACAGTGGCCTGTGAGATGCAGCAATAAGCTGTACACATAATTGGTATCTCCACGTCCAGAACGACCCGTTCTATAAACTGACACGTTGTTTGTTCAGTTAGGCGAATGCCATAAAAAAAACAAAAATGTAGCTTTTTTTTTTTATCAGTGACTCTGTAAATAAAAAGGCTCAGTCATATGTAACATAAAATTGTATAAATGAAATCGCCAAACCGTCCCGCAAAAAAACCCTAATATGGCTCATTCGACAAGAAAATAAAAAAAAGCTGCAGCTCTCAGAATGACACTGCAAAAACAAATTTATTTTGCTTAAAATAGTTTGTGTAAAAATAGCAAAGCATAAATTAAAAAAAAAAAAAAAAATGGTATTGCTGTAATCGTACCAACCCAACAAACAATTCAGTCTTATCACTTGTACCGCACGGTGAACGCAAAAAAAATAAATAAAACTGAATTGCTGGGTTTTGTTCTTTCTGTGTCTGAAAACTCTGAATAAAAAGTGATCACAAAAATATTATGTGCACCAAAATGGTACCAAACAAGTCTGCAACTTGTCCTGCTAGTAATAAGCCCTCATGCAGCTCTGGTTTCCAAAAAATAAGTTACAGCTC
This sequence comes from Ranitomeya variabilis, assembly GCF_051348905.1. Classification (NCBI taxonomy): domain Eukaryota; kingdom Metazoa; phylum Chordata; class Amphibia; order Anura; family Dendrobatidae; genus Ranitomeya; species Ranitomeya variabilis. Next base: position 595,019,264 of record NC_135233.1, on the reverse strand, counting down.
TCATTTTATTACAGAAATTTTTTTAAAATTTTTTTTTTTTTGTGATGGCAATAGGTTCATTCTACCTCCCAAAAATCTGAATAGGGCTCGGCCCTCATCTATCCTGCACACTCTGCTGAGCGCTTGTGTTGGGGTTCCATGTAAATTCCCCAAAACTGCGATTCAGACAAAACCCTGGACTGAACCATTCACTTACGAGGCAGATGGGGAGTCACTTTGGACTGGTCGGTGCTCTGGCGGTGTCTCATCATTTTAGGTGTCTTTCTAGTGCACAAATGTGGTCGACCACAGATGTGTGCACACCCAAAACGATGGAGACCATTGTAGCAGATGTCAGACGGAGTACGAAGTTTCTCCATCTGCCCCATGGTGGTACCATTGGGGGTTTTGTCTGAATTGCACTATTGTGGGACTAACACAGAAACCCTGGCGTAAGTGCTTGTCGTAGAACACAATGTAATAAGGCCTTATTCTGTAAGTACTCAAAAAAATATTATGTACCCCGAAACTTTACCAATAAAAACCCTAATTTATCTTTATCCTGCACAAAACCAGCCCCCCTCAGGTTTGTCATCTGTCACCGGAGCTATAGGGGTTCCCACGTTACTGCTAGAACAAAGACTCTGAAAAAGGGTCATTCCATATCAAGTGATCCAAATGTGAATATTTTTTTTACCTGACGTCTTTAGATTTTTTTTATTTTTTGTTTTTATGAAGTACAACTTTAGTTAATTACAAATTAAAAGTTTAGAATTTTTTTCTTCATCAGTTAATTTTTTACAGATTTTTAAAGTTTTAAAAAAGTGCGGATTTTGGCCTGGTATGGCTTTACATTTTTAATCATACCTCGGGCTAGAATTAAGATAGAGGTGGGAGAGGCATCATTTTTCTCAGAACGGTACCGGCTTTCATTTGATATGTCACAAGACTATGTTTCTTTATATTTTGTTTTGGAGAAATCAAATTAAACATTTTGATGTGCAATTCTGAAAAAAACGTATGTTTTAAAATTGTGAAAACATGCATGTGTGTTACTTGTGTCCTTGTTTATATTTGTACAGGGATTCAACTTGGGACCTATCACATTTGTATTTTTTTTTTAAGCCTTGAATCATGTGATTTTATGTTTGTGTGAGTTTCTTCCCTTTTTCTTTTCAAATTACAACTTATTGCATTCAGCATTTATATGTAACAATAAAGAAACACGAAAAACAACTACCGAAGTGCCAGAATAAATACATCTTAATCATCTTAACACAACTTGCTCAGCATTTTCAACCTGAATTCATTGAACAAGCCAAAAGAAAAAACGTGATCACATCCTCAAGTGTGATTTTCTAAATACAGTCTGATCCTAATTATATGTTAAAAACAAGATTAAAAGAACCAATATTTTTACCACCTATTTATACATGGAACAATTTTTTTTCTACTATATCACTAAACATGTCATTTCTGAAGTGTTTAAGAAGAATAGTCCAGTAGTTAAATCCTCGTACTATAAAATATGAACTAATCAAACAATAGTAGGTTTTTACACTGGGCTTCTATCATCAGTGTGTCCCTTCTAGTGGGTGAAATGCCATCTTGCCCATAAGCGCTCACTAGCAATGGCCGTTTCCTTCTGTGTCAGAGTATGTGCGGCTGTCATGGTGCTCGGTTCCACCTGAGTTATATCTGATTTTTTGTTCACTTTTACAATGTCTGATTTTCTTGGATACACAAAGGATGGCTCTGGACCAGGAGGTGCAGAAAAGTCACTTCTATGTCTAAATTTTCACAATCTTTGGAGAGTCCAGTAGCCGTCAGCGCTGATCAAATTCACAGGTCACATAACCAGTTATGTCATCCATAGCCGATCTTGTGCCGCCTTCTACCACCTCATGGACGTCACTGTCTTTATTTCCACTACCTGGGATGACAGTCCGGTATTGCCGAGTCCCTGTGATGGGTTCTGCTTCCTGTAACCGAGGTTTTCACAAACTCTCCTCCTCTTTGTAGTCCTAGTTTGTACAATACATGAACATGGATGTTAAGAATATTTTTCTCCCTCCATTTGAGGAGTTGCCTGGGTGTTCAGATTTGGTATGAATATGGCCTCTGGAGGCTGGAGCTGCCGGCCTGTCATCTGCTCTGCAGTCACTGTCTACCCCTGTTCAATCTCAGTTTGGGCCCTAACAAAGCTTTCTCCTCTGTTCTCTCCTGCTTCTAAGCTCTAACATAATAAAATAATACAGTAATATCTAACAATCATGGATTATTAGGTAAATATGGACCCCACACGTCTACACCACAGGCTGAACAGACCTGAAATCAAGATTTTTGAACTGACACTGTAATAGTTTTATTTTTTAAAATATGATCCCATCTCGATCCCAGCTTGTATTTTGGTACAGATGTGGCTAGGACCATAACAGGCACATGTGCAGTTTTTGAAATTTTTTAATTAAACGTTTTTTTCGGAAATGTATTTTAAAGTTTTGCGCTTGCGTTCGCATAGGTAAAATTTTATTAAAGATACTCTTGTGACATATCTGGTGAAAGCCTGGACAGTTCTGAGTAGAATGGTGTTTATTTTGTTTCTCTCTCTCTTTTCTAGCCTGAGTTATGGGGAGAAATGTAAAGGCAGACAACACCGAAATTCGCACTTTTTCCGAACTTTGAAAATCAATAAAAAATAAAAAAAAATCTAGATTTTTTTTTTCTTCATATTTTGCATTCTCTGACACTCTATTACCAAATAACAAAATCTCAAAAGAATTAAAAATATAGTGGTAAAAATCATTGGTTCACTTGACATGGAATGACCCAAAAACGACATGGCTCCCACCTCTCCAAATAAGTCAGTGAATTGTGCGCTCCTAAATCCAAATGCCCCACTGTGCCTAAACCACAGTAAGCTGCCACATGTTTGACTTTCTTGTAATGGAGAGAAGGCCCTTAATTTATGGGTACGTGTTGCCAGAAGCACCAGCTGGGCACAATGTATTGCTCCACACTGTATGGGGGTAAAATGTATGGGTACTAGACTGGCAGATTTGCAATTCTCCTGGGAAAAGAAACTGGCGTGGAAGTTACAAAATAGTCATTGCAGCCGTAGTTGAATTAATTGAGGGATGCATTTTCTACAATGGGGTCACATTTTGGGTTTTTCTGCTGTTCTGGCACCTTCCGGGCTCTGCAAATGTCACCTGTAAACTATTCTAGCAAAATCTGTACTCCAAAAACTGACGTGTGGCCAAACAGTAATTTCTGACACATGGGTCAACACCGAGTTCGGGAGTAATTGCGCAATAATTTGTGGGGTCTAGTTTCACCTATTAGCCCTCGTGTACCTGACACGTTTGCAACAAATACAAAAATTAAGTGTTTACCACTGAAATGTCATTTCCATGTCTCAATGTTATAACATTCTGTGAGGCACCTATGGGTTCAAAATACTCACTACACCCCTAGATGAATTCCTTGACAATTCTATTTTCCAAAATGAGGTCACTTATGGGGGGTTTCTGCTATTTTCACATGCCAGGGGTTCTTCAAGTGCAACATGGCATTCACAATCTATCCCAGGCAAATGGAGCTTTTTTTTCTTCCTAGCCCTGCCATGTGCCCAAGCAGGAGTTTTTGAGCACATATGGGCTATAGTCTCATTCGGGACAGATTGTGCAACAAATTATGGGATCTGTTTTTCTCCTATTATCCATTATGTAAATTGCAAATTTGGTGCTAAAACAACATTTTTGTGGGGAAAAAAAAAAAAAAAAAAATTTCCATATGACCTTATGTTATCAATTTCTGTGAAGTACCTGTGTGTTCAAATTGCTCACTATACCCCTGGATAAAATCCTTAAAGTGTAGTTTCCAAAGTGGGTTCACTTGTGGTGGGCTTTCAGTGTTTAGGCACATCAGGGGCTCTTCAAAAACGTCCTCATGCCCGCAGACCATTCCATCAGTCTGCATTCTAAAACATCACTCCTTCCTTTCCGAGGCCAGCTGTGGGCCCAAACACCTTTTTCTCCACATATGGGGTTTTGGTGTACTAAAAAAAAAATGGCACAACACATTATTGGATCTTTTATCTTGTTACCCTTGTGAAAAAAATAAATAAATTGGGGCTAAAAGTAAATTTTTGTGGGTAAAATGTGATATTTGTATTTTCACAGCTGTAGGTTATAAACTTCTGTGAAGCACCTCGGGGATTCCAGGTGCTCATGACACATCTAGATAAATTCCCTAAGGGGTCTAGTTTCAAAAATGGGGTCACTTTTGGGGGTTTTCCTCTGCTTAGGCACATCGGAGGCTGTCCAAACACGACATGACATCCACTTTGACTTTCTGAACACAAAAATTTTTAGAATCCAAACTGTGCTGCTTCCCTCCGAGCCCTGTCGTGCACCCAGTGGTTTTCCCCCACATAGGCACAACAAATTTTAGGGTCTATTTTCTGTTACCTTCATGAAAATAACAAATTTGGAGCAATTTTTTTTACGTAAAGTTACTGTAAATGCATATTTTTTTTCCTTCTTGACTGTGGTTTTGAGGGGTGCAGTTTTTAGAATGGTGGGTTTTTTCTGTCATATGGGCCCCCCAAAGTCACTTCAAATGTGGTCCCTAAAACAAATGAATATAAAAATTCGTGTAAATTTTGGTGGAAAAATTAGAGATTGCTGGTCAACTTTTCACCTTTGTATCGTCCAAACAAAGTTTAAAAAATCATGCAGATGTAAAGGAGACATGTGGGAAATATTATTTATTAACTATTTGTGTAACATAACGTTCTGATTTAAGGGCATAAAAATTGTAAAATAAAAAAATTTGAAGCTTTGTAAATTTTCGCAAATTTCTCGATGTTTTCACAAATAAGTGCAAGTCATAGCAAACAAATATTACCACTGTTATGAAGTACAATGTGTCACAAAAGAAACATTGAAGTAGTCAAGAGTGATTACCACATAAAGTGACAGTGGTCAGGTTTCAAAAATTAAGGTCAAAACTGACTGTCACTAAGGGGTTAAACAGTCTGATCTGTGATTGGCTGAGCAGGCTTTTCAGACCAGTTTGACCCATTCATGGACCTGGAGATATGGTGGCGATTGTTACTGATGCTTTAATTTTATTCTATCCTTTTAAAAAACTTGTACGGCTGGACATTCTCTCTAAGTCAAAGTAGTTTGTGTATTTTTTTTTTTCTTCCTCCCCTCGTTTAGGCTTAATCCCTAAAAACCAGCTGAATGCTGCAATTATATCCCATCCACTCATGGATGCGCTGTGTTGTGCCACACAAGTCTGCCCATACACATACTTTTTTCATTATTGGGTTTCCTGTTTGCTGGCACTGGCTCTTGTGTCAGGCGGGCTCGAATAGTAACTGTGTTTTGTGTTTAAGATCCACTATTTAATTGAGAGCGAATTCAGCCCATTTCCATTTCCGATGGGTAATTAACATCTGTGAAGCGTGCAAAGGGCTACACAAAGCTTTCTCAAGATATAGCAAAGCTGTATTCATGTACAGGCACAGAAGTCTCTTGGAGGCAATAGTTCTTCTCTGTGAAGGTTTCTGGGCAGCTGGTGCTGTAGAGACGCAGCTCATCCAACAGGTGCTTGGAGGGAAACGACAAATCAATTGCATTTCCCCCAAAGTGTTGTGGTGTATATGCGTCTTCACATTCTTAGCCGTGATTTGGGAGTTTGTCCGAGAGTTAGGTAGATGTTAGTTTTCCTTATTTGCAGTATAGTTTGTCAGTTTTGAGCTTTTTTATTTACCTGCCACTCTCAACCCACAAATAAGGGAATTATTGTATTCCACATTTGCTGCTTTTTTTCTAAAATGGATTTTCAATAGATTTTGAAATATGGACATGTGAATTCACATCATATAATGATGAGCGTTACTGATGGCTGGGCATACAGTGGACGTTGTAGTTCCTTTAAGATAGACCTCTATATTAGTCCAATTCTCCGCAAGCCCACTCCATCTTCTATTGGTTACCAAGCACAGGTCTATACGCTTAGTAGTGACTGTAGTTGGTATCGCAGCATGCCAATCTACGATCATTAGTCTAAATTCTTCAAGAAGTGCTTTGGGGTAATTGATTTTATCCGTATACAGGATCCCTAGATTTTGACATGTGGGTCATTCCATATCAAGTGATCCAAATATGAATATTTTTTTTACCTTACGTCTTTAGATTTTTTTTATTTTTTGTTTTTATGAAGTACAACTTTAGTTAATTACAAATTAAAAGTTTAAATTTTTTTTCTTCATCAGTTAATTTTTTACAGATTTTTAAAGTTTTGAAAAAGCATGGATTTTGGCCTGGTATGGCTTTACATTTTTTATCATATCTCGGGCTAGAATTAAGATATAGAGGTGGGAGAGGCATCATTTTTCTCAGAACGGTACCGGCTTTCATTTGATATGTCACAAGACTATGTTTCTTTATATTTTGTTTTGGAGAAATCAAATTAAATGTTTTGATGCGCAATTCTGAAAAAAAACGTATGTTTTAAAATTGTGAAAACATGCATGTGTGTTACTTGTGTCCTTGTTTATATTTGTACAGGGATTCAACTTGGGATCTATCACATTTGTATTTTTTTTAAGCCTTGAATCATCTGATTTTATGTTTGTGAGTTTCTTCCTTTTTTCTTTTCAAATTACAACTTATTGCATTCAACATTTATATGTAACAATAAAGAAACGCAAAAAACAAATACCAAAGTGCCAGAATAAATACATCTTAATCATCATAACTTGCTCAGCATTTTCAACCTGAATTCATTGAACAAGCCAAAAGATAAAAGGTGATCACATGCTCAAGTGTGGTTTTCTAAATACAGTCTGATCCTAATTATGTTAAAAACAAGATTAAAAGAACCAATATTTCTACCACCTATTTATACATGGAACAATTTTTTTTCTACTATATCACTAAACATGTCATTTCTGAAGTGTTTAAGAAGAATAGTCCAGTAGTTAAATCCTCGTACTATAAAATATGAACTAATCAAACAATTAGTAGTAGGTTTTTACACTGGCCTTTTATCAACAATGTGTCCCTTCTAGAGGATGAAATGTCATCTTGCCTATAAGCGCTCACTAGCAATGGCCGTCTCCTTCTTTGTCAGAGTATGTGCGGCTGTCATGGTGCTCGGCTCCACCTGAGTTATATCTGATTTTTGTTCACTTTTACAATGTCTGATTTTCTTGGATACACAAAGGACGGCGCTGGACCTGAAGGTGCAGAAAAGTCACTTCCTCGTCTTCATTTTCACAATGTTTAGAGAGTCCAGTAGCTGCCAGCGCCGATCATATTCACAGGTCACATAGCCAGTTGTGTCATCCATTGCCGATCTTGTGCCGCCTTCTACCACTTCATGGACGTCAATGTCTTTATTTCCACTACATGTGATGACAGTCCGGTATTGCCGAGTCCCTGTGATGGGTTCTGCTTCCTGTAACTGATGTTATAACAAACTCTCCTCCTCTTCGTAGTCCTGGTTTGTACAATACATGAACTGGATGTTAAGAGTATTTTTCTCCCTCCATTTGAGGAGTTGCCTGGGTGATAAGATTTGGTGTGAATATGGCCTCTGGAGGCTCGAGCTGCCGGCCTGTCATCTGCTCTGCAGTCACCGTCTACCCCTGGTCATCCTCAGCCCTAACAAAGCTTCTCCTCTGTCCTCTCCTGCTTCTAATACTCTGTAACATAATAATATAATACAGGAATATCTAACAATCCTGGATTATTTGGTAAATATGGACCCACACTGTTAGGCCATGTTCACACGCTGCGGGTTCCTCTGCGGGTTAATCCCGCAGCGGAATTGAAAATCTGCAGGGCAAAACCGCTGTGGTTATCCCTGCAGATTTATCGCGGTTTGTTCGCGGTTTCCGCTGCGGGATTACTGCTGTACTATTGATGCTGCATATGCAGCAATATGCAGCATCAATAGTAATGTAAAAAATAATAAAAATTGGCTATACTCACCCTCTGACGTCGCGATCTCCCCGGCGCTGCAAGCGGCTGTGCCGACAAGGACCTTCGTGACGTCACGGTCATGTGACCGCGGCGTCATCACGGTCATGTGACCGCGACGTCACCACAGGTCCTGTTCGGCACAGCAACTGAGACCGGACGGCCGCGGGCAGCGCTGAGAGGTGAGTATAGCTTCATTTTTTATTTTAATTCTTTTTTTTTACACTATTTTATGGTTCCCAGGGCCTGGAGGAGAGTCTCCTCTCCTCCACCCCGGGTACCACCCGCACATTATCCGCTTACTTCCCGCAACGTGGGCACAGCCCCATGCGGGAAGTAAGCGGTTCAATGCATTCCTATGGGTGCAGAATCGCAGCGATTCTGCACAAAGAAGTGACATGCTGCGGGTTGTAAACCGCTGCGTTTCTGCGCGGTTTTTCCCGCAGCATGTGCACAGCGGATTGCGGTTTCCATAGGGTTTACATGTTAATGTAAACGCTATGGAAACTGCTGCGGACCCGCAGCATCAAAATCGCGGCGGTTCCACGGTAAAACCCGCAGTGTGTGAACATGGCCTTAGACCACAGGCTGAACAGATCTGAAATCAAGATTTTTGAACTGACACTGTAATAGTTTTATTTTTTAAAATATGATCCCATCATGATCCCATCTTGTATTTTGGTACAGATGTGAATAGGAGCATAGCAGGCACATGTGCAGTTTTTGAAATTTTTAAATTAAACGTTTTTTTCGAAAATGCGTTTTAAACTTTTGCGCCTGCGTTCGCATAGGTAAATTATTATCAAAGATACTCTTGTGACATATCTGGTGAAAGCCTGTACTGTTCTGAGTAGAATGGTGTTTATTTTGTTTCTCTCTCTCTTTTCTAGCCTGAGTTATGGGGAGAAATGTAAAGGCAGGCAACACCGAAATTCACACTTTTTCCGAACTTTGAAAATCAATAAAAAATAAAAATAAATCTAGAATTTTTTTTTCTTCACATTTTGCATTCTCTGACACACTATTACCAAATAACAAAATCTCAAAAGAATTAAAAATATAGTGGTAAAAATCATTGGTTCACTTGACATGGAATGACCCATGTCACTTCTTTAAGGATCTCACGTTACCCCCCCTCCCTGCAGCCAAAACATGCAACCAAACTGGTATGTCCCTAACACTCATTCTGATGATGTATTTTCGGGTGTGGATTGTGTCCTGTCTCCAGTATAATAACGATAGCGCAACTGCGTATTTGGAAAAAAAAAAATTAAAATGACGGAAAGCATTGACACACTAAAAATTTCATAAATGCTACAATTGTCAAATTTAGAGGAGGGAGGGAGTGCCTGAGATTTCAGAAATGCACCAAAAAGCTGCTTTTATCGTGAATAAAACGGCAATGCAAAAAAAATGCTGCATGTGAAAATGGCGTTTTTTTTTTTCAGTGACAAAAGCTTTATATTGACTGAAAGGGCTCTGCAGATGGCCATGTTTTCGGTTAGTGGGAGCAAAACATCTGATTGCATTCAGACTACTAAAAGAAAGTTGCACTCTGAAACACTATAGCATGCAAACATGAAATGTATGAAATAAGAATTGCATTACTGCTCTAGATAATAAGAAAAAATGGAGACATTTAGCACAATATTAGGCCAATTTATTTGGATCCAGCAGCCAACAACAAGGCAATCTTCAGTTGCTGGAGCCATCTACCGGTAATTATTATTATTATTTATATAGCACCATTAATTCCATGGTGCTGTACATGAGAAGGGGTTACATCAAAATACAAATATCACTTACAGTAAACAAAACTAATAAGATCAGACTGGTACAGAGTGAAGAGGACCCTGCCCTTGCGGGCTTACATTCTAATGTGAGTTCTCTCCTAGGCTGAAGCCTGCTTTTATGGGTAGGCAGGTCCCTGCTGCAATTAAAGCCGCCATAGGCTGGTAGGTGGAGTAATTTGCATTCAGACTAATGTTTTAGTGTTTGAGGTTGTGCAAGTGTCCCATTTTAGTTTGTTGGGGGGGGGGGGGGGTTTAGACTGCACAAATTTCAAAATCTCCGCATACCCAGGTTTGGTCTGAGATTTGTATTGTGAGTCTGAGTCCATGGAAAACACCGATTTCCGTGCGCTGACCCAATGGAGAATTTCTTTTCTTTTTTTTTTTTTTTCCCTCCCATCTTCTCATTTAAGAGAATCGGATCACCCTTTGATCAAATTCTTATCAGTGTGTCCTTGGTATAATCCCCAGTTGCTCTAAAGGTACCTTCACATTAAGCGACGCTGCAGCGATAGACCGCTCTCCAGCGAGCAACGATGCCGAGGTCCCCGGGTAACCAGGGTAAACATCGGGTTACTAAGCGCAGGGCCGCGCTTAGTAACCCGATGTTTACCCTGGTTACCAGCGTAAAATGTAAAAAAAACAAACAGTACATACTTACATTCGCGTCCCCCGGCGTCCGCTTCCTGCACTGACTGAGCGCCGGCCCTAACAGCAGAGCGGTGATGTCACCGCTGTGCTGTACTTTCACTTTCACTTTACGGCGCTCAGTCAGTGTGGGAAGCGGACGCCGGGGGACGCGAAGGTGAGTATGTACTGTTTGGTTTTTTACATTTTACACTGGTAACCAGGGTAAACATCGGGTTACTAAGCGCGGCCCTGCGCTTAGTAACCCGATGTTTACCCTGGTTACCAGTGTAAAACATTGCTGGTATCGTTGCTTTTGGTGTCAAACACGACGATACACGCCGGTCTGACGAACAAATAAAGTTCTGAACTTTGTTCAACGACCAGCGATATCACAGCAGGATCCTGATCGCTGCTGCGTGTCAAACTAAACGATATCGCTAGCCAGGACGCTGCAACGTCACGGATCGCTAGCGATATCGTTTAGTGTGAAGGTACCTTAAGATTATAGAATATACAGCCGTCTTCACCTAGCCAAGCTCAAAGTAATGGGGTTATCAGGGCATCAGTGTAAAGGTACTTGCCTCATTGATTTTAGGATTCTTATGATGTATTTTATAATGGACCACTAAAAGGATCTTTGAGAAGGGAATACCCCTATCTCGATATGTAATCTGTGTAATATTAGCAAATACCTCCAATTAGAAATGTAGTGTAGTTTATCTGATTGGCAATGTCTTTCCTCATGTGCAAGCATTGCAGGACCTTAGGTGGTATCCATGGTTACGACCACTGATATAGTGAGTTGGCTACTTGCCAGTGGTCATGACCATGGGTACCACCTAAGGTCCTGCAATGCCTGCACATGAGAAGAGACATAGCGAATAAGAAAAACTAACCTCCAATCAGAAGTCTAGTAGCTTGCAAATATTACACCTGTGACATATTGGGCTAGGATCTTGCAGATAGCAATACATATTTAATCTCAATCCTTTTGATCTGATGCTGTGAGGCCTTTGCGAATGGTTCCTTAGACGCACACCTTCTGTCAGTAGTGGGAACAGGACTTTTGGATGTGCATTGATTTAGTAATACAACCTGTATGCTGTCCACTAATGTAATACAGGTCATAAGGTTGACTATTAATTCTGATGGTACAGGTAAATTGGTTGTTGCGGCATTACCTTTTCCCACAATTGCACACTTGAGCACAGGGACAATTTTGGCATACAGAAGAGCGTCTGCATAGTTCCATACTGTTCTTGATTATAGGAGTATTTATTTGTCAATTATGCGATTTGGTCACTTTGCAGTTCTGTACGGCCACTGGCAGCTACAATATAAACCGTAGAATCACAGCCTGGATATCGGTCAGTGATTCACCTGAATCACCAGGTTGTATTTTTCCACAATAGTCCTTTCACCACTCGTGGAAAATGAAGCTCTGAACAGTCCGTGCCAAAAAAAGGATTTCTAAGCTGTATTTAATCTGCTTGTTATTTGGTTGCAGCCTAGAATACGTGTAATGCCGGCTGCTCACTACGTGGACTTTGGTAACTGCTGTAAGGAGTAAAAGGAAAGTAGGCCAAACAGATTGGTTTAGACAGGAAAAATCTCAGAAGCCGAGCCTGGCGCCTCCCATGTTGCACTACCTTTGGGGGTGTGGTGGGATTCTTCGCTGGGTACATGGGTGTTCTATGATTGCAGCAGATCAAAGCGCGTCAGTCTGTTCATAGGTTTGGCTTTTGTCATTTCTACTAATGTGTGTGTAGAAAGAGGCCGATTCTGAGAGGTGAAATGTGCCTTGTCATCTTGGAGCAGCATGGGTGTTTTTTTTATTTCTTTATTTATTTTTTTAGAACTTAAACTATACGCTTCCCATCGGTCCAGCCCCGATATATAGCAGTTTTATTACATTAGTCTCTTGACCTACCACCCAGTTGGACCCCTCTGTTATACTTGTCTTTCTCTTCGCCACGACAGCACCCACTTGAGAGAGGGGATCCGCCCCTTAGGAACAGGAAACCCTATGGAGAGAATAAAAGGGTCTGTCCCCCTCGCTCCCACAGTTGGTTTCCTGTTACTAAGGGAACCCATGGAGAAGAGGATACCTAGCCTGGACGCCGCCTGCGCGGTTAACCTGAGAGGACGGCAGGGGCTCCAGTGCTGGAAGCAGCGTCGGGGGTCCTGGGATCAGCTTCCCCCCCTCTGCTGGCAGGCACCGTGAGGCCAGGGTCGGGGAGTTGCCTGGCTCACGGGACGAGGACGCATCAGCGGGCCTGCGGCGGGTAAGAACGCTCTGGGGGCGCGACGCCACTGTTGGCGGTACGCGCGAGCGTGCAGCCTGCAATTTACTCCACCGGAGATGAAGTGAAAGCCTCCGGGATGAGAGAAGGGGAGAGATGATGCCGGGCAATGCGCAGGTAATCCAAGATGGCCGCGACCCAGAAGTGGTGATGACTTCCGGGTTCAACAGGAAGAAGATGGCGGCCCCCAGCATTAAAGGATGCCGGCGCTGATCCTCCGGCGTCCAAGCATGGCAGCTTCACCTCAGGACTCAGCGGTGCCTTCAATAGAAGACACAGCGAATATACCTCGCAGCAGTACAAGCAGCGGGCGCAGATCCTCCACAAAGAGCACTAAGGAGAAGAGATCCGACCGATCCTCATCCCAGCCTGTGCCTTCATCTCCTCCTCTTTGGCCGGTACCTGATTCATCTGCTTCACTGGGGTGAGTGTGTATCCCACCCTATTAAGCTGATTATTGCCCCCTCTTTTTCTTTATACACCATAGGCAAAGAGATCCGAAAAAACGAAGCACAATGTGCCCTTATGTACCCAGCCCCTCCCGGGTAATTATGCAAAGAAAATGTGTTATGTTTGCATAGAAAACACCTTACGTGAAGAAGCCTCTAAGATCTGATGACATCAGACAGATGATCAGGGACGACTTACGAGCCTTCCGTAGTTCAGAAAGTATTCTTGAAACTAAAAGCAGGAAGTATAATTCTCCAAGGTCAGATCCTTCTACTGATAAGGAAGATACGCATGTCAACCTAGAATATATTTCCTCGGAAGGGGAGCAAGATACGTGCTTTCCAACAGAGAGAATAGATAATCTTGTCAGATCTGTTTGTAACACCATGGGTATTAGACAGTAAAGACCCTAAGACACCACAGGATATAATGTTCGCTGGATTGTCAGAAAAGACCTACCTTTCCCGTAATAACAGCAAACAAAGATTTAGTTTAAGAAAGAATGGGAGAGTCAGGAGCAGAAGGGGTTACCATCTTCATCAAAAAGGCGTTATCCCTTTAAAGATGAGGACATGTCTACGTGGGCCAAAGCCCCGAAGGTAGACGCAGCAGTGGCATCCACGTCCAAGAAATCCTTACTTCCTGTGGAAGATTCTGGTTCGTTACAAGACCCATTAGATCGTAAGGCCGACTCTGTTAAAACGAGCATGGGAATCATGTACTGGGGCATTCAGACCGGCTATATCGGCTACATGTACGGCAAGGTCCATGTTAGTCTGGTTTAATGACCTGGAGGAGGGTCTAAAAGGGGGCCTATCCAGAGAAAAATTGATCTCTTCTTTACCCCTAATCAGAGGCGCTACGGCATTTTTAGCGGACTCATCAGCTGACTCTATCAGGTTGGCCGCCAAATCAGCAGGCCTAACTAACGCGGCTCGTCGGGCCCTGTGGCTAAAGGGCTGGAAAGGAGACACCCAAACAAAAACTAAATTGTGGCCTTCCATGCCAGGGTGAGTACCTTTTTGGTACAAAGTTAGATGAGATCCTAACCAAGGCGGGTGAAAGGAAAAAGGGATTCCCTAATAACTATTTTCCATCCTATAGGATAGCATTCTGGAAGCCCATCTTTAATAAGAGAAGGGATTTTAAAAACCAAGACCGCTGGGCCAATAAAGATAACAAAGAGGCTCTTTTTTCGGAAAACGTCCATTTAAAATGGAAGACAAACCGCGTTAGTACAGATCTGCCAGTAGATGGCAGATTGTCTTTTTTTCGCCACACAATGGGGTGCAGTAACATCCAACTCTTGGGCAACTAGCCTCATAACTTCAGGCTTAAAATTAAAATTTGCCCAAGTCCCTCCGGACTCATTCCTATTGACTTCTTTAAAGTCGCAATCTCAACAACAATTTTTGGAACAGGAAATAATTAATCTCCTATCCAAAAATGTATTCGTAGAAGTCTCGTTTCATCAGAGAGGAATAGGGTTTTAGTCCCCTTTATTTTTGATCCCAAAGCCTGATGGATCATATAGGACTATAATAAATCATAAAAAAACTGAATATCTTTCTGGAAAACCAAACCTTCAAGATGGAGTAGATCAGGTCCACAGTAAAACTTCTGTTCCCTGGGTGCTTTATGGCAGTCCTTGACCTAAAAGATGCATATTACCATCTACCAATTTATATTGAACACCAGCAGTATCTGCGTGTAGCAATCATGATCAATGGGCAAATACGTCATTTTCAATACACAGCAATGCCCTTCGGACTGTCAATAGCTCCCAGAGTCTTTACTAAATTAATGTCGGAAGAGATGTCATTTTTAAGATTAAGAGATACCCTCATAGTTCCATATTTAGATGACCACCTGGTGGTAGGAAACTCCCCTTCACAATGTGAACAGCGCCTATTTAACGCGATCTCATCCCTACAGGAAATGGGATGGTTGATTAACTGGGAAAAATCCAGATTATCTCTAACAACCCGTCAAACATTCCTGGGTCTTATCCTAGACTCTGAATGTCAGAGATGTTTCCTTCCAGAATCCAAACAGTCAATAATAAAAAAAAGAAAGTACAGTCGGTGATTAATAACCCTGTAATCTCCCTTAGAGATGGTATGTGCCTTTTTAGGTTCCTTTACATCATGTATTCCTGCGGTTCCATGGACTCAATTCCACACTAGGCAGTTACAGTACACAATTTTACAGGAGGAAGGAAAATTACAAGGCCATTTAAGTAGTCGTTTATACCTCCCATTAAATGTAAGGGTACCGTCACACAGTCACACTTTGATCGCTACGACCGTACGATTCGTGACGTTCTAGCGATATCCATACGATATCGCAGTGTCTGACACGCAGCAGCGATCTGACGTCACCGCTGTGCTTTCCGGCCGCTGTGCTTACACAGTGCAGAGAAGCTGAGACGCCGGAGGACAGACACCGGAATGTAAGTATGTACTGTTTGTTTTTTTAACGTTTACCCTGGTAACCAGGGTAAACATCGGGTTACTAAGCGCGGCCCTGCGCTTAGTTACCCGATGTTTACCCTGGTTACCCGGGGACTTCGGCATCGCTCCAGCGCCGTGATTGCAACGTGTGACCGCAGTCTACGACGCTGGAGCGATAATCATACGATCGCTGCGACGTCACGGATCGTGCCGTCGTAGCGATTAAAATGGTACTGTGTGACGGTACCCTAAGTCCCTCTACTGGTGGTTAGAGCCGGACCATCTGATTGGTGGAGTCCCTTGGGTGATTAGACCTTCAAGAATAATTTTTACTGATGCCAGTCCTACTGGTTGGGGTGCACATCTGGAAGACCAGATAGTTCAAGGCCAATGGTCTATTAGTGAGTCGAACGATTCATCTAATGAAAGGGAACTAAAAGCAGTTTATCATGCCATATGTAAATTCCTTCCGCATTTACACGGAACCCACACAAGGATACTTTCAGACAACATGACATCTGTTGCGTATATAAACCATCAGGGAGGAACGAGATCAGGAGCTCTCATGTCTATAACAGACGAGATCCTATCTATGGCCGAGATACATCTCCTGTCTTTTGTCAGCACTGCATGTCAGAGGAGTGGACAACTCGAAGGCAGATTTCCTCAGCCGTCACACTCTCCATCAAGGAGAGTGGGTACTCAGTCGGTTTATCTTCATGATGATAGCCAAGAAGTGGGGCACTCCCGACCTAGACCTTTTTGCAACAAGAAACAGACAGGTAAAAAAGTTCGCTTCATTGTTCCTGTCCGACAACCCCCGATATCCTAGATGCTCTCCAAGTTCCATGGACATTCCGGCAAGCTTACTCCTTTCCTCCATTAATACTCCTTCCGACTGTAATCAGGAAGATAAGAGAAGACAAAGCAAACATAATTCTAATAGCGCCATTCTGGCCCAAGAGACCATGGTTTTCCTGCCTCAGAGCCATGTCTGTATCGGATCCATGTATCCTTCCAGACACTCAGGACCTTCTCTCTCAGGGTCCCTTCAACCACCTTCATGTGAAGGGCCTACGGTTGACAGCCTGGTGTTTGAAAGGCAACTATTAAAACTAAGGGGGTTTTCAGAGAGATTGATTGATACCCTTCTACTCAGTAGAAAGAGGTCTACAACAACCATATATGTAAGAATATGGAAAACATTTCTTACTTTCTACCCAGCAGCTCTATCAAGAGAAATTCCTATTTCTGCTATTTTAGAATTTCTCCAGAAAGGACGTGACTTAAGGTACCGTCACACTAGGCGATATCGCCAGCGATCCGTGACGTTGCAGCGACCTGGATAGCGATATCGCTGTATTTGACACGCAGCAGCGATCTGGATCCCGCTGTGAAATTGCTGGTCGCTGCTAGAAGGTCTGCACTTTATTTGGTCGCTAGGTCGCCGTGTATCGCCGTGTTTGACAGCAAAAGCAAGGATACCAGCGATATTTTACACTGGTAACCAGGGTAAACATCGGGTTACTAAGCGCAGGGCCGCGCTTAGTAACCCGATGTTTACCCTGGTTACCAGCGTAAAAGTTAAAAAAACAAACAGCACATACTCACCAGCGCGTCCCCCAGCCTCTGCTTCCTGTCACTGACTGAGCGCCGGCCCTAAACTGAAAGTGAAAGCACAGCGGTGACGTCACCGCTGTGCTGTTAGGGCCGGAGCTCAGTCAGTGTCAGGAAGCAGAGGCTGGGGGACGCGCTGGTGAGTATGTGCTGTTTGTTTTTTTAACTTTTACGCTGGTAACCAGGGTAAACATCGGGTTACTAAGCGCGGCTCTGCGCTTAGCAACCCGATGCTTACCCTGGTTACCCGGGGACCTCGGCATAGTTGGTCGCTGGAGAGCGGTCTGTGTGACAGCTCTCCAGCGACCAAACAGCGACGCTGCAGCGATCGGCATCGCTGTCGCTATCGCTGCAGCGTCGCTTAATGTGACGGTACCTTTAGGCTTATCGGTCAGTACACTAAAAGTGCAGGTTTCTGCTCTAGGAGCTCTGTATAGTCACAATATTGCAGGAGACAGATGGGTAGCACGGTTCATCTCAGCATGCCAAAGAGCAGAACCAATCCAGATTCCCCACATACCACCATGGGATCTTAATCTAGTTCTAGAGGCCCTAACAGGGGAACCATTCGAGCCAATACACTCGGCCCATATAAAATGTTACTCTTAAAACAGCTTTCCTTGTTGCTTTAGTATCAGCCAGGAGAGTAGGCGATATTCAGGCATTATCGGTAGATCCTCCTTTTCTGTCAATATTCCAGGATAGGATTGTTTTTAAAACAGACCCTTCTTACTTACCTAAAGTAGGGACCAAATTCCACAGATCCCAAGAAATCTTCCTTCCTTCTATAGTAACCCCACAAGTCAGGAAGAGGAAAGATACCATACATTAGATGTAAGAAGGGCCGTAATAGCTTACCTAGACAGAACTAGCCCCTGGAGGAAGAGCAGGGGTCTTTTTGTTTCCTTCCAGGGCCATAAGAAAGGTTCTAGTGTCACGAAGAATACGCTTTCTCGATGGATTCGGGACGCAATTTGCCTGGCCTATTCAGCAAAAGGGGAGAATCCGCCTGAGGCTGTAAAGGCACACTCTACCCGGGCGATGTCTTCATCCTGGGCTGTGAGCGGAGGTTCCAATAGAACTGATATGTAAGGCCGCAACCTGGTCTTCTCTTACTACTTTCTATACTCACTATAGATTGGACTTGTCTTCCTCATCTGACTTGTCTGTTGGTAGATCAGTTCTTAACACGGTGATCCCTCCCAAATGACTATCTCTGTAAAGGTACCTTCACACGAAACGACATCGCTAGCGATCCGTGACGTTGCAGCGTCCTCGCTAGCGATATCGTTTCGTTTGACACGCAGCAGCGATCAGGATCCTGCTGTGATGTCGCTGGTCGCTGAATAAAGTCCAGAACTTTATTTGGTCGTCCGATCGCTGTGTATCGTTGTGTTTGAAAGCAAAAGCAACGATACCAGCGATGTTTTACACTGGTAACCAGGGTAAACATCGGGTTACCAAGCGCAGGGCCGCGCTTAGTAACCCGATGTTTACCCTGGTTACCAGCGTAAAAGTAAAAAAAACAAACAGTACATGCTCACCTGCGCCGTCCCCCAGCGTCTGCTTCCTGACACTTACTGAGCGCCGGCCCGAAAGTGAAAGCACAGCGGTGACGTCACCGCTGTGCTGTTAGGGCCGGAGCTCAGTCAGTGTCAGGAAGCAGACGCTGGGTGACGCGCAGGTGAGCATGTACTGTTTGTTTTTTTTTACTTTTACGCTGGTAACCAGGGTAAACATCGGGTTACTAAGCGCGGCCCTGCGCTTAGCAACCCGATGGTTACCCGGGGACCTCGGCATCGTTGGTCGCTGGAGAGCGGTCTGTGTGACAGCTCTCCAGCGATCAAACAGCGACGCTGCAGCGATCGGCATCGTTGTCGCTATCGCTGCAGCGTCGCTTCGTGTGAAGGTACCTTAAGTCTCTCAAGTGGGTGCTGTCGTGGCGAAGAGAAAACACCGGATTACTTACCGGTAATACTCTTTTACGGTACGTTCACATTTGCGTTGTGCGCCGCAGCGTCGGCGCCGCAGCGCACAACGCAAACAAAAACGCAGCAAAACGCATGCACAACGCTGCGTTTTGCGCCGCATGCGTCCTTTTTTAATTGATTTTGGACACAGCAAAAATGCAACTTGCTGCGTCCTCTGCGCCCGGACGCGGGCGTCGCAGCGACGCATGCGGCGCAAAACGCAAGTGCGACGCATGTCCATGCACCCCCATGTTAAATATAGGGGCGCATGACGCATGCTGCGCCCGCCGCTAATGTGAACGTAGCATTATAGAGCCACGACAGCACCCCTTCACTTCCCTCCCTAATAAGTTATTTTGCAGAAGAGCACTGATAAGGGGTAAATGGTTCTTGTAGTTAGCTATACTTATGTTAACTAAAGATAAACAATGATATTGGATTGCCTACTAATACTGGTGGGCGGTTCCTCTCATTCTCTGTAACCCAACTGTGGGAGCGAGGGGGACCGCCCCTTTTCTCTCCATAGGGTTTCCTGTTCCTAAGGGGCGGATCCCCTCAAGTGGGTGCTGTCGTGGCTCTATAAGGCTAGTTTCTCGCTAGCGTTTACCTGATCTGCGGCGGGCTGCGGACTTCCTCCGTGAAGCTCCGCCGCTAGCTCCGCCTACTTCTACATGCGGCCTGTGTACCTATATTTAACATTAGGTACGCAGGTCGTGCCGCAGTATGTGGATGGTGCCGCATGCGTCGTTTTGACGATGCGGGAAAAAAAAAAGCTACATGGCTGCGTCTACGATGGTCGCCGCATCGTCAAAACGACGCATGCGGCACCATCCGCATACTGCGGCACGACCTGCGTACCTAATGTTAAATATAGGTACACAGGCCGCATGCAGAAGTAGGCGGAGCTAGCGGCAGAGGTGCTGCGGGGGGCGGGGCTTCACGGAGGAAGTCCGCAGCCTGCCGCAGATCAGGTAAACGCTAGTGTGAAACTAGCCTTAAAGAGTATTACCGGTAAGTAATCCGGTGTTTTTTTGTTTTGTATTTTTCTCATAGCACATCCAGGTTCCACCTTTGTTCTCCATGCAAATGACCAAAAAGTCCCTCTTTCATGTTAAGCAAAAGGGGCTTAAAGGGAACCTACCACCCCGTTTTTTTAAAAAATTAGATAAAAATAGTGTGAAATAGGGGCAGAGCTAGGCTTTACATTAGGGCCTTTTCGGTGCCTTTACACCCCCGTTAGGCTGCCCAAATACCTTTGTGAAGTGGCCGTTTTCTGCTGTCACTCAAGTGGGTCAGGTCGGATGGGCGTGGTCACAGCGCTGTTTGTCCCCCAGGATCCTGCTCATCATTACGTTGGTGGCGTAGTGGTGTGCGCATGTCCAGCAGGCGAATCCACTGCCCAGGAGATGAATAACAGCGCGGTCTTCGCTATTCAGCCGTTTACCGGTGGGCGCGGCCATCTTTCCTGTGGCCGCGCCTGCGCAGATGGAGCGCTCTGCTGCCCGGGGCTTCAGGAAAATGGCCGCCGCGATCTCCATCTGCGCACGCGCGGAATCCCGCGGCCATTTTCCTGAAGTCCCGGGCAGCAGAGCGCTCCATCTGCGCAGGCGCGCCCACCGGTAAACGGCTGAATAGCGAAGACCGCGCCGTTATTCATCTCCTGGGCAGTGGATTCGCCTGCTGGACATGCGCACACCACTACGCCACCAACGTAATGATGAGCAGGATCCTGGGGGACAAACAGCGCTGTGACCACGCCCATCCGACCTGACCCACTTGAGTGACAGCAGAAAACGGCCACTTCACAAAGGTATTTGGGCAGCCTAACGGGGGTGTAAAGGCACCGAAAAGGCCCTAATGTAAAGCCCAGCTCTGCCCCTATTTCACACTATTTTTATCTCATTTTTAAAAAACGGGGTGGTAGGTTCCCTTTAAAACAGTTGAAAGCGTTTAATTATGTCAGCAGCTCTTATGCAAACCAATGCCTACGTGACGGCACGTAATAAACCTTATTTAGTCTGATCTTACAGGCCTCTGTGTTGCTCCATGTTGGTAAGAGGAGGTGATTGAGCACAGTAAATAGGCCACATGGAGATAGCAGGGCCCGCATCACATGAAACAAGTCTTCCTTTTAACCCCTTAGTGACAGAGCCAATTTGGTACTTAATGACCGAGCCAATTTTTACAATTCTGACCACTGTCACTTTATGAGGTTATAACTCTGGAACGCTTTATCGGATCCCGCTGATTCTGAGATTGTTTTTTCGTGACATATTGTACTTCAAGTTAGTGGTAACATTTCTTCAATATTACTTGCGATTATTTATGAAAAAAAAACGGAAATATGGCAAATTTTTAAAATTTTGCAATTTTCAAACTTTGTATTTTTATGCCCTTAAATCAGAGAGATATGTCACGAAAAATAGTTAATAAATAACATTTCCCACATGTCTACTTTACATCCGCACAATTTTGGAAACAAAATTTTTTTTAGTTAGGGAGTTATAAGGGTTAAAAGTTGACCAGCAATTTCTCATTTTTACAACACCATGTTTTTTTTAGGGACCACATCACCTTTGAAGTCATTTTGAGGGGTCTATATGATAGAAAATAACCAAGTGTGACACCATTCTAAAAACTGCACCCCTCAAGCTGCTCAAAACCACATTCAAGAAGTTTATTAACCCTTTACGTACTTCACAGGAACTGAAACAATGTGGAAGAAAAAAAATGAACATTTAAACCTTTTTTTGCAAACATTTTACTTCAGAACCATTTTTTTTAATTTTCACAAGTGTAAAAACAAATTTAACCACAAATTTTGTTGTGCAATTTCTCCTGAGTACGCCAATACCCCATATGTGTAGGTAAACCACTGTTTGGGCGCACCGCAGAGCTTAAAAGTGAAGGAGCGCCGTTTGACTGTTTCAATGCAGAATTGGCTGGAATTGAGATCGGACGCCATGTCGCGTTTGGAGAGCCCCTAATGTGCCTAAACAGTGGAAACCCCCCACAAGTGACACCATTTTGGAAACTAGACCCCTTAAGGAACTTATCTAGATGTGTGGTGAGCACTTTGAACCCCCAAGTGCTTCACAGAAGTTTATAACGTAGAGCCGTGAAAATAAAAAATCGCATTTGTTTTCACAAAAATGATTTTTTCGCCCACAAATTCTTATTTTCACAAGGGTAACAGGAGAAATTAGACCACAAAAGTTGTTGTGCAATTTCTCCTGAGTACGTCGATACCCCATATGTGGAGGTAAACCACTGTTTGGGCGCACCGCAGAGCTTGGAAGTGAAGGAGCACCGTTTGACTTTTTCAATGCAGAATTGGCTGGAATTGAGATCGGACGCCATGTCACGTTTGGAGAGCCCCTGATGTGCCTAAACAGTGGAAACCCCCCACAAATGACACCATTTTGGAAACTAGACCCCTTAAGGAACTTATCTAGATGTGTGGTGAGCACTTTAAACCCCCAGTTACTTCACAGAAGTTTATAATGTAGAGCCGTGAAAATAAAAAAATCGCATTTTTTCTACAAAAATGATCTTTTTGCCTCCAAATTTTTATTTTACCAAGGGTAACAGGAGAAAATGGACCCCAGAAGTTGTTGTACAATTTGTTTTGAGTACGCCGACACCCCATATGTGGGGGTAAACCACTGTTTGGGCGCATGGCTGAGCTCGGAAGCAAAGGAGCGCCATTTGACTTTTCAATGCAAAATTGACTGGAATTGAGATCGGACGCCATGTCGCGTTTGGAGAGCCCCTGATGTGCCTAAACAGTAGAAACCCCCCAAAAGTGACCCCATTTTGGAAACTAGACCCCCCATGGAACTTATCTAGGTGTGTAGTGAGAACTTTGAATGCCCAAGTGCTTCACAGAAGTTTATAATGCAGAGTAGTGAAAATAAAAAAATATTTTTTTTTCCCACAAAAAAGAATTTTAGCCCCCAAGTTTTTATTTTCACAAGGGTAACAGGAGAAATTGGACCCCAAAAGTTGTTGTCCAATTTATCCCGAGTACGCTGATGCCCCATATGTGGGGGTAAACCACTGTTTGGGCGCACGGCAGAGCTCAGAAGGGAAGGAGCACCATTTGACTTTTTTAGCGCAAAATTGGCTGTCATGTTTGGAGACCCCCTGATGTACCTAAACAGTGGAAACCTCCCAATTCTAACTCCAACCCTAACTACAACACACCCCTAACCCTAAGCTCAAACCGATCCATAATCCTAATCACAACCCTAACGATAATCACAACCCTAACCCCAAAACAGCCCTAATCTCAACCCTAACCATAACCCTAATCAAAACCCTAAATCCAGCACACGCCTAACCCTAATCTCAACCCTAACCTCAAACCTAACCCTAATCCCAATACACCCCTAATCCCAACCCTAACCTTAACCCTAATCCCAACCGTAACCCTAATACCAAATCTAATCCAAACCCTATCCCTAATCCCAACCCTAACCATAACTTTAGCCCCAACCCTAATTTTAGCCCCAACCCTAGCCCTAACTTTAGCCCCAACCCTAACCCTAAGGCTACTTTCACACTTGCGTCGTGTGGCATCCGTCACAATCCGTCGTTTTGGACAAAAAACGGATCCTGCAAATGTGCCCACAGGATGCCTTTTTTGCCCATAGACTTGTTTTACCGACGGATGGCCACACATCGCGTCCATCGTGCACTGGATCCGTTGTGTTTTGGCGGACCGTCGTCACAAAAAAAGTTCAATGTAACCTTTTTTTTGTACGTCGCGTCCGCCATTTCCACGCATGCGTGGCCGTAACTC
Source organism: Ranitomeya variabilis (assembly GCF_051348905.1). NCBI lineage: Eukaryota > Metazoa > Chordata > Amphibia > Anura > Dendrobatidae > Ranitomeya > Ranitomeya variabilis. Next base: position 594,995,268 of record NC_135233.1, on the reverse strand, counting down.
TGCCCCCTCCTCCCCAGGACATAGACTGGGCATCGGATGCGTTGAAAAACTGCATCCACTGCCCACATTGTGCACAATTTTCACAACGTGCGTCGGTACGTCGGGCTGACGCATTGCGACCGCCCCGTACCGACGCAAGTGTGAAAGAAGCCTAAGGCTACTTTCACACTAGCATCGTACTCAGCCCATCGCAGTGTGTCGGGCCGACGTACCGACGCTAGCGTTGTAAGCGCCGCACAACGGGTGCAGCGGATGTTGTTTTTTCAACGCAACCGCTGCCCCATTGTGAGCTGCGGGGGCGGAGTTCCGTCCGCGCATGCGCGGTCGGAAATGGCGGACACGTCACACAAAAAGTTACATGTAGCGTTTTTTGTGCCGACGGTCCACCAAAGCACGACGCATCCGTCGCACGACGGATGCGACGTGTGGCAATCCGTCGCAATGTGTCGCTAATGCAAGTCAATGGAGAAAAAAACGCATCCTGCAAGCACTTTTGCAGGATGCGTTTTTTCTCCAACGACGCATTGCGACGGAAGCCAAAAAACGCTAGTGTGAAAGTAGCCTAACCCTAACCCTAGCCCTAACCCTAGCCCTAACCCTAACCCTAATTTTAGCCCCAACTCGTCTCGGCTCGACTCGGCAGGAGGAGACGCAGGAGGACCCAGGGACACCAGGTGAGTATGATAGGGTCCCCGAATCCTCCTATTTCTCTGTCCTCTGATGTGCGATCACATCAGAGGACAGAGAATTACAGATCGCTTTTTTTTTTTTTTTTTTTTTTTGCGGTCGCCGGTAAACAGCTAATTACCGGCGATCGCAAAACCCCCGGCAGCCGAGACCCCAAAGATCTTCCAGGCGGCGGGCGCACTGCGCATGCGCCCGCCATTTTTTCCCCGGAAAAAAGATGGCGGCGCCCATCGGGAGCCACGAGGAGCACCGGGGGAGATAGGTGAGTATTGGGGGCCATCGGGGACCCTATTTCTCTGTCCTCCGATGTGCGATCACATCGGAGGACAGAGAAATTAAATGGCAAATCGCGTTTTTTTTTTTGTTGCGACCGCCGGTAAACTGTTAATTACCGGCGATCGCAACTTGGGGGTCGGTAAAACCCCCCCGAATCATGTTCTCTGGGGTCTCGGCTACCCTCGGCAACCGAGACCCCAGAGAAAATCCGACTCTGGGGGGCGCTATTCACTTTTTCCACAGCGCCGTTAATTAATCCTGTGTCTAGCAACTGCATTATGGAAGCTGTGGCCATTACTAAAGCTGAAAGATCCTGATGTCTATGGGCAACCAATAAATCACCCATTTTGACAATCCTGGTATCTAGTGCAGGTATATTCAGATCAGATCACTTGCATCGTAACCATGGTGAATTTTTCCATGGTTTCTTAAAGGGAAATAATCCGTTTTGTAATTTGTCAGAAAATACCTTTCTTCAGTCAAGGAGGCAGGCGTTTCCCCCCCTGCTGCAGACGCCACACAGCCGTCACTCAAGTCTTCTTGGCGCCGGGCGCCGCCTCTTCAGCGCTGTTTTGAAATGAGCCGGCGCCTGCTCTCTTTTCTCATGCCTTGGGCAGGCGCAGTGAGCGCTGCCCATCCTGTCCTCATATGCAGTCCAGCTGACTGCGCCTGTGTGGCTGCCCTGCCTGTACATCCCAGCCCCGCTATGTGAATAAATCAGAAGACACTGCGGGGCTGGGAATCACAGGCAGGGCGGCCGCACAGGCGCAGTCAGCTAGACTGCATATGAGGACGGGCAGCGCTCACTGCGCCTACCCAAGGCAGGAGAAAAGAGTGCAGGCGCCGGCTCATTTCAAAACAGCGCTGAGGAGGCGGCGCCAAGAAGATTTGAGTGACGGCTGTGTGGCATCTGCAGCAGGGGGAGAAAACGCTTGCCTCCTTGACTGAAGAAAGGTATTTTCTGACAAATTAAACGGATTATTTCTGCAGTTACAGCACCCAGAACTAAAAGAGCCACATTGTCAGAATTCAGCATTACTGCTGCTCAAGGTGGCTCTTTTAGTTTCAAACTCCTGGGGGGGGGGGCTTTGGGGGGTGTTGGTGTGACAGGTTCCCTTTAAATGCAAAGCTTCTCTTAAGAGTGCTTTGGTGAAAGCTGAACCAAAAAAAGTGTTAGGAAATACAAAAAAATCAGGGCTCTTTATATCACTGAAAGCGATTGCAGATACCTGTGCAAATTAGTTTGGCAGGTGTGTCCAAATAAAGGCAAGACTACTTAAGAAGGCTGTTCCACATTATTAAGCAGCCTACATTTTTTGCCAAAATGGGAAAGAAAGAGGATGTGTCGGCTGCTGAGAAGCAACAAATTGTGGAGTATTTAGGTCAAGGCATGACTACAATCAACATTGCCAAGACACTTCATAGTGATCATCGCACAATCAAGAAGTATGTAGCTGATTCCCAGCATACCCGTGTGCGTGCTAAGGAAAAATTGAGGACTCTTTCCAACAGGCAATTGCGTAAGGTTAAAAGCAGCTGCAAAAATACATTGTCATAGCAGCAGACAAGTTTTTGAAGCTGCTGGTGCCTCCAACGTCCCCAGAACAACAAGATGCAGGGTCCTTCAGAGGTTTGCAGCTGTGCGTAAGCCATCCTATCGACCACCTCTATCCACTGCACACAAGCAGAAATGGCTCCAGTGGGCCAAACATGATACATGAAAACTGACTTCCAAACTGTTTTGTTCACCGATGAGTGCCGTGCAATGCTCGATGGTCCAGATGGATGGATGGAGTGGAGGATGGCTGGTTGATGGACACCCCATGAAAACACGGCTAAGGCGCCAACAAGGAGGAGGTGGACTAATGTTTTGGGCTGGAATCATGGGGAGACTGATTGTCGGCCCCTTTATGATCCCTGAAGGGGTAAATATGAACTCCATAATCTATGTGGAGTTTCTAAAACAACACTTCCTGCCATGGTTCAAGAGGAAGAACCGTGCTTTCCGCAGCAAGATCATTTTCATGCATGATAATGCACCGTCTCATGCTGCAAAAAACACATCTGCATCTCTGGCTGCTATGGGCATAAAAGAGGACAAACTTATGGTGTGGCCACCATCTTCCCCTGACCTCAACCCCATTGAGAACCTCTGGAGCATCATCAAAAAGAGTGTCTATGATGGCAGGAGGCAGTTCACATCTAAGCAACAGCTCTGGGAGGGTATTCTGTCCACATGCAAAACAATTGAAGCAGAAACCATCCAAAAACTGACAAATTCAATGGACGAGAGAGTTCAGAAGCTTCTTTCGAACAAGGGGTCCTATGCGCAAATGTAACATCACCTAGAATAAAGTTTTCACTTGAAAACTGTTTGATTTCATTTTGTAATAAGCTGATAATGCTTATAACTTCACAATTGACCATTTTTTTGTTCAAAATAAAAAAAAATGGTTGAAACCTCTGCTGTGCGTAATAATTTGGAACATGCATTTTGAGTGTTTATTTATTTATTTTTTTAAATACTGTTTTTATAGGCAGTTAGTTCCAAAACATTGCAATTATACTAGAATAGTAGATGACTGGAAAATAACAATGACTGCAATTCAGATAGGTAATTTAGAGAAAATATGAGGAAATATTATTTGCATAATTTGGAACACAGTGTATATATTCTCGTATTTTTCGCTTTGTAAGACGCTCCGCATTATAAGACGCACCCCAAATTTTGAGGAGAAAAATAGGCAAAAACTTTTTAAAATAAATTGGTGGGGCTTCTTAAATCCATGCGTCTTAAGGTACCGTCACACTCAGCGATATAGACAACGAGCGGATGGCTGCAGCGTCGCTGTTTAGGTTGCTGGTGAGCTGTCACACAGACAGCCCTCTCCAGCGACCAACGATCAGGGGAACGACTTCGGCATCGTTGAAACTGTCTTCAACTATGCTGAAGTCCCCCTGCAGCACCCGGGTAACCAGGGTAAATATCGGGTTACTAAGTGCAGGGCCGCGCTTAGTAACCCGATATTTACCCTGGTTACCATTGTAAAAGTAAAAAAAAAAACCACTTCATACTCACCTTCTGATGTGTCACGTCCCCCGCCGGCGGCTTCCCTGCACTGACTGAATGTGTCAGCGCCGGCCGTAAAGCAGAGCACAGCGGTGACGAATAGGGTTGAGCGACTTTTGCTTTTTTAGTATCGAGTCGGGTTTCGTGAAACCCGACTGTTTCGAAAGTCGGATCGTGTGAAGTCGGCCGATTATTGTGAAAAGTTGGGGGGCCGACCGAAAAAAAATGCAATTCAATGGGTTTTTTCTTTTTTTTTTCTTTTCTCTCTCTCCTCTTGTTTCACTGTGGGAATCGCTATATCCCAGACGTTAAGATGGCGGTTTTACCCCTTGTGACGCCGCACAAAGCGAGCCGGAACCCATATCATCACGCTTCACACACTCCTTCATTGGCTGAAAAATGGCGGGGAAAGCGTCATACGAAACGCAACTTTGGCGCGAAGATCGCCGACCGCATGGCCGATCCCACGCTGGGGTCGGGTTTCACGAAACCCGACTTTGCCAAAAGTCGGCGACTTTTGAAAATGACCGATCCGTTTCGCTCAACCCTAGTGACGACACATTCAGTGCAGGGAAGCCGCCGGCGGGGGACGTGACAGACATCAGAAGGTGAGTATGTAGTGGTTTTTTTTTTTTTTTTTTACTTTTGGGTCATTCCATATCAAGTGATCCAAATATGAATATTTTTTTACCTGACGTCTTTAGATTTTTTTTTTATTTTTTTTTTTATGAAGTACAACTTTAGTTAATTACAAATTAAAAGTTTAGAATTTTTTTCTTCATCAGTTAATTTTTTACAGATTTTTAAAGTTTTAAAAAAGCGCAGATTTTGGCCTGGTATGGCTTTACATTTTTTTTATCATATCTCGGGCTATAATTAAGATATAGAGGTGGGAGAGGCATCATTTTTCTCAGAACGGTACCGGCTTTCATTTGATATGTCCCAAGACTGTTTCTTTATATTTTGTTTTGGTGAAATCAAATTAAACATTTTGATGCGCAATTCTGAAAAAAACGTATGTTTTAAAATTGTGACAACATGCATGTGTTAGGCCACTTTCACACTAGCGTTAACTGCAATCCGCCAAAATGCGTCGTTTTGCCCAAAAAACGCATCCTGCAAAAGTGCTTGCAGGATGCGTTTTTCCCCATAGACTTACATATTGCGACGGATTGACACACATCGCAACCGTCGTGCGACGGTTGCGCCGTGTTGTGGCGGACCGTCGGGACCAAAAAACGCTACATGTAACGTTTTTTGCTCACGACGGTCCGCTTTTTCCGACCGCGCATGCGCGGCCGGAACTCCGCCCCCACCTCCCCGCACTTCACAATGGGGCAGCGGATGCGCTGGAAAAATGCATCCGCTGCCCCCGTTGTGCGGCGGAGACAACGCTAGCGTCGGGAACCTCGGCCCGACGCACCGCGACGGGCCGAGCCCGACGCTAGTGTGAAAGTAGCCTTACTCGTGTCCTTGTTTATATTTGTACAGGGATTCAACTTGGGACCTATCAAATTTGTATTTTTTTTTTTTAAGCCTTGAATCATCTGATTTTATGTTTGTGAGTTTCTTCCCTTTTTCCTTTCAAATTACAACTTATTGAATTCCACATTTATATGCAACAATAAAGAAACACAAAAAACAAATACCAAAGTGCCAGAATAAATACATCTTAACCCCTTCACCCCCGGAGCTTTTTCCGTTTTCGTTTTTCGCTCCCCTCCTTCCCAGAGCCATAACTTTTTTATTTTTCCGTCAATTTGGCCATGTGAGGGCTTATTTTTTGCGGGACGAGTTGTACTTTTGAACGACATCATTGGTTTTAGCATGTCGTGTACTAGAAAACGGGGAAAAAAATTCCAAGTGCAGTGAAATTGCAAAAAAAGTGCAATCCCACACTTGTTTTTTGCTTGCCTATTTTGCTAGGTTCACTAAATGCTAAAACTGACCTGCCATTATGATTCTCCAGGTCACTACGAGTTCATAGACACCTAACATGACTAGGTTATTTTTCACCTAAGTGGTGAAAAAAAATTCCAAACTTTGCAAAAAACAAAACAAAACAAAATTGCGCCATTTTCCGATACTCGTAGCGTCTCCATTTTTCGTGATCTGGGGTCAGGTGAGGGCTTATTTTTTGCGTGCCGAGCTGGCGTTTTTAATGATAGCATTTTGGTGTAGATACGTTCTTTTGATCGCCCGTTATTGCATTTTAATGCAATGTCGTGGCGACCAAAAAAACGTAAATCTGGCGTTTCGAATTTTTTTCTCATTACGCCATTTAGCGATCAGGTTAATGCTTTTTTTTAATTGATAGATCGGGCGATTCTGAATGCGGCGATACCAAATATGTGTAGGTTGGGGTTTTTTTTTATTGATTTATTTTGATTGGGGCGAAAGGGGGGTGATTTAAACTTTTATATTTTTTTTATTTTTTTCACATTTTTAAAAACTTTTTTTTTTTACTTTTGCCATGCTTCTATAGCCTCCATGGGAGGCTAGAAGCAGGCACAACGCGATCGGCTCTGCTATGCAGCACCGATCATAAGATCGCTGCTACACAGCAGAAATGCCGGTGTGCTGTGAGCGCCGACCACAGGGTGGCGCTCACAGCCACCGGCGATCAGTAACCATAGAGGTCTCAAGGACCTCTATGGTTACAATGGAGGAGCATCGCCGACCCCCGATCATGTGACGGGGGTCGGCGATGCGCTCATATCCGGCCGCACGGCCGGATGCGGTAGTTAAATGCCGCTGTCTGCGCTTGACAGCGGCATTTAACTAGTTAATAGCGGCGGGTGATCGCGATTTCACCCGCCGCTATTGCGCGCACATGTCAGCTGTAAAAAACAGCTGACATGTCGCGACTTTGATGTGCGCTCACCGCCGGAGCGCACATCAAAGCGGGGGTCCCGACATGTGACGTACTATTCCGTCACATGTCGGGAAGGGGTTAATCATCATAACACAACTTGCTCAGCATTTTCAACCTGAATTCATTGAACAAGCCAAAAGAAAAAAACGTGATCATATCCTCAATTGTGATTTTCTAAATACAGTCTGATCCTAATTATATGTTAAAAACAAGATTAAAAGAACCAATATTTGTACCACCTATTTATAAATGGAACAATTTTTTTTCTACTATATCATTAAACATGTCATTTCTGAAGTGTTTAAGAAGAATAGTACAGTAGTTAAATCCTCGTACTATAAAATATGAACTAATCAAACAATTAATAGTAGGTTTTTACACTGGCCTGTTATCATCAATGTGTCCCTTCTAGAGGATGAAATGTCATCTTGCCCATAAGTAGTGTTGAGCATTCCGATACTGCAAATATGGGGTATCGGCCGATATTCGCTGTATCGGAATTCCGATACCGAGTACCGATATTTTTGTGATATCGGAAATCGGAAGTTCCTATCAGTTCCCAGGCGTGTGCGGTGCGTATGGTTCCCAGGGTCTGGAGGAGAGGAGACTCTCCTTCAGGCCCTGGGATCCATATTCATGTAAAAAATAAAGAATAAAAAAAAAAATATGGATATACTCACCCCTCTGACGGACCCTGGACCTCAGCGGTGCAACCGGCAGCCTCCGTTCCTAAGAATGCAGTGAGTGTAGGACCTGCGATGACGTCGCGGCTTGTGATTGGTCGCGTGACCGCTCATGTGACCGCTCATGTGACCGCGATGTCATCGAAGGTCCTTCACTCTCTGCATTCTTAGGAACGGAGGCAGATGCTTGCAGCGGTGACAGCCAGGGCTCGTCCGAGGGTGAGTATATCCATATTTTTTATTTTTATTCTTTATTTTTTACATGACTATGGATCCCAGGGCCTGAACGAGAGTTTCCTCTCCTTCAGACCCTGGGAACCATCCAGTATCACTTCCGATATTTGTGTCCCATTGACTTGTATTGGTATCGGTATCGCTCAACACTACCCATAAGCGCTAACTAGCAATGGCTGTTTCCTTCTGTCAGAGTATGTGTGGCTGTCATGGTGCTCGGCTCCACCTGAGTTATATCTGTTTTTTGTTAACTTTTACAATGTCTGATTTTCTTGGGTACACAAAGGACGGCGCTGGACCAGAAGGTGCAGAAAAGTCCTTTCTACATCTTAATTTTCACAATCTTTGGAGAGTCCAGTAGCCGTCAGCGCCAATCATATTCACAGGTCACGTAACCAGTTGTCATCCATTCCCGATCTTGTGCCGCCTTCTACCACTTCATGGACGTCACTGTCTTTATTTCCACTACATGGGATGACAGTCCGGTATTGCTGAGTCCCTGTGATGGGTTCTGCTTCCTGTAACCGATGTTTTCACAAACTCTCCTCCTCTTCGTAGTCCTGGTTTGTACAATACATGAACTGGATGTTAAGAATATTTTTCTCCCTCCATTTGAGGAGTTGCCTGGGTGTTCAGATTTGGTGTGAATACGGTCTGTGGAGGCTGGAGCTGCCGGCCTGTCATCTGCTCTGCAGTCACCGTCTACCCCTGTTTAATCTCAGGTTGGGCCCTAACAAAGCTTTCTCCTCTGTCCTCTCTTGCTTCTAAGCTCTAACATAATAAAATAATACAGGAATATCTAACAATCATGGATTATTTGGTAAATATGGACCCCACACTTCTACACCACAGGCTGAACAGACCTGAAATCAAGATTTTTGAACTGACACTGTAATAGTTTTATTTTTTAAAATATGATCCCATCACGATCCCAGCTTGTATTTTGGTGCAGAAGTGGCTAGGACCATAACAGGCACATGTGCAGTTTTTGAAATTTTTAAATTAAACTTTTTTCGGAAATGCGTTTTAAAGTTTTGCGCTTGCGTTCGCATAGGTAAAATATTATTAAAGATACTCTTGTGACATATCTGGTGAAAGCCTGTACAGTTGTGAGTAGAATGGTGTTTATTTTGTTTCTCTATCTCTTTTCTAGCCTGAGTTATGGGGAGAAATGTAAAGGCAGGCAACACCGAAATTCGCACTTTTTCTGAACTTTGAAAATCAATAAAAAAAATTTAAAAAAAAAATCTAGACTTTTTTTCTTCTTCACATTTTGCATTCTCTGACACACTATTACCAAATAACAAAATCTCAAAAGAATTAAAAATATAGTGGTAAAAATCATTGGTTCACTTGACATGGAATGACCCTTTTACAATGGTAACCAGGGTAAATATCGGGTTACTAAGCGCGGCCCTGCGCTTAGTAACCCGATATTTACCCTGGTTACAAGTGAACACATCGCTGGATCGGTGTCACACACCGATCCAGCGACGAAATAAAGTTCTGGACTTCTAGCTCCGACCAGCGATATCACAGCGGGATCCAGATCGCTGCTGCATGTCAAACACAACGAGATCGCTATCCAGGACGCTGCAACGTCACGGATCGTCGTCGTTCTCGCTGCAAAGTCGCTTAGTGTGAAGGTACCTTTATTGCTTACCAGGGGTTGTGGCTGCGGTGGATCAGGGACGTTGCTGGAGGCAGGAGTGGAGCATTGCTGCAGGCTGGGATGAGGGGGTCTGCAGGGGGGCTCCTGTGCTGAAGGGGGCTCCTGTGCTGCAGGTTCGGATGAAGGGATCTGCAGGGCGGGCTCCTGTGCTGCAGGGGGGGCTCCTGTGCTGCATGCTGAGATGAGGGGTGCTGCAGGGGGGCTCCGGTATGCGGGGGGCTCTGCCGACATTTTGTGAAAGCCCAGAGCCCCCGGCAGTTCGTCCATGCTTTCCTGTGCGGTGGACTTCGGGAAAATGGCCGCCGGGAGGCTGCGCATGCGCAGATGGAGATCTTGGGACCAAGATCTTGAGAGATAAGATCTTAGCGCTGAAATCTCCTCTCCCGAGATTCCGGCAGCCATTTTCCCGGAGTCAGTCATACAGGAAAGCATGGATGAACTGCCGGGGGGGCTCTGGTCTTTCACAAAGTGTCGCCAGGGCAGCACCCTGCCTGCGGGGGGCAGCACCGGAGCCTCCAGCATCACCCGTGTCAGCAGCAGACGGCAGCGGTGGCAGACAACCGCGGCGGCGGACACCCCCTCATCCCAGCCTGTAACGGTAAGCGGTATATCTGCTTTGTAAGATGCACCCCCATTTCCCCCAAAAAAATTTTGGGGAAATAAAGTGCGTCTTACAAAGCAAATTTTTTTTTTTTTTTTTTTTAATTCTTATTGAATATTCAACTGCTTTATATAGATTTTTAGTTTGTTACTTTTAAAGTAGGTTTTTCATGTTAAAAAATGATAGAGGAATGGTGCCTTGTGACTCTTAGGCTATGTTCACATTTGCGTTGTTGAGCAAATAAGGCAGCACACTGCAGCGCTAAAACATGCAAACGTGAAACACAAAAATTGAACTGCATTACTGCACTAGAAAAATGAAAAATGAGAGCGTTTAGCGCATGAAAAAGGCCAATTTTATGTGTACCTGGTAGCCACTTTACGGCATCTTATACCAGGTCCTACGCTTTCCTTTCCTCGCTGAGAATAAACGTCTCCATCTGAATGGGTACCTATGAAAAACTCTTATGAGACTAACATTCTCTCTTTCTGTGGAGGGGTACAGGACCTGTTGCAATTAAAACACCTGTGACTAGGAGGCGGAGTGCTCGGTCAGAAGGCTAAATAATACATTTCAAAAAACTGACCGTCACATCCAAACATAAACTAAAGGTACCTTCACACTAAGCGAATTTACAACGATAGCGATCCGTGACGTTGCAGCGTCCTGGATAGCGATATCGTTGTGTTTGACACGCAGCAGCGATCAGGATCCCGCTGTGATATCGCTGGTCGTTGCTGAAAGTTCAGAACTTTATTTGGTCGTCAGATCGGCGTGTATCGTCGTGTTTGATAGCAAAAGCAACGATGCCAGCGATGTTTTACAATGGCAACCAGGGTAAATAACGGGTTACTAAGCGCAGGGCCGTGCTTAGTAACCCGATATTTACCCTGGTTACCATTGTAAAAGTGAAAAAAAAACACTACATACTCACCCTCTGATGTCTGTCACGTCCCCCGGCGTCCGCGCTGCTGCTCAGAGCTTCCTGCATGGAGTGTGTCAGTGCCGGCCGGAAAGCAAAGCACAGCGGTGACGTCACCGCTCTGCTGTTAGGGCCGGCGCTCACACAGTGCAGGGAAGCGGACGCCGGGGGACGCGAATGTAAGTATGTAGTGTTTGGTTTTTTACATTTAACACTGGTAACCAGGGTAAACATCGGGTTACTAAGCGCGGCCCTACGCTTAGTAACCCGATGTTTACCATGGTTACCTGGGGACTTCGGCGTCGTTGGTCGCTGGAGAGCTGTCTGTGTGACAGCTCTCCAGCGACCAAACAGCGACGCTGCAGCGTCGCTTAGTGTGAAGGTACCTTAACCCCTTCCCGACCTTTGACGCCACGTAGGCGTCATGAAAACTCGTGCCAATCCGACCCATGACGCCTATGTGGCGTCATGGAATGATCGCGTCCCTGCAGATCGGGTGAAAGGGTTAACTCCAATTTTACCCGATCTGCAGGGAGAGGGGGAGTGGTACTTCAGCCCAGGGGGGGTGGCTTCACCCCCCCGTGGCTACGATCGCTCTGATTGACAGTTTCACTTTCAACAGCCAATCAGAGCGATTTGTAATATTTCACCTTAAAAACTGGTGAAATATCACAATCCAGCCATGGCCGATGCTGCAATATCATCGGCCATGGCTGGATAACCTAATCTGTCCCCCCCCACCCACCGATCTCCTCCCCAGTCCTCCGTTATGTGGTCCGCCCCCCTAAGTCGTCCTGTCCGCTCCCCCGTCCTCCTGCCCGCTCCCCCGTGCTCCGATGCCACCCCCCCGTCCTCCGATCCACCCCCGTGCTCCGATCCCCCCCCCCCCTCATACTTACCGAGCCTCCGGGTGTCCGTCCGTCTTCTCCATGGGCGCCGCCATCTTCCAAAATGGCGGGCGCATGCGCAGTGCGCCTGCCGAATCGGCCGGCAGATTCGTTCCAGGTATATTTTGATCACTGCGATATAACCTATCACAGTGATCAAAATAAAAAAAATAGTAAATGACCCCCCCCTTTATCACCCCCATAGGTAGGGACAATAATAAAAAATAGAAAATATTTTTTTTTCTTTTTCCACTAGGGTTAGGGTTAGAACTAGGGTTAGGGTTAGAACTAGGGTTAGGGGTAGGGTTAGGGTTAGGGCATGTGCACACAGTGCGGATTTGGCTGAGGATCCGCAGCGGATTGGCCGCGGATCCGCAGCGGATTGGCCGCTGCGAATTCGTAGCAGTTTTCCATCAGGTTTACAGTACCATGTACACCTATGGAAAACCAAATCCGCTGTGCCCATGGTGCGGAAAATACCGTGCGGAAACGCTGTGTTGTATTTTCCACAGCATGTCAATTTTGTGCGGATTCCGCAGCGTTTTACATCTGTTCCTCAATAGGAATCCGCAGGTGAAATCCGCACAAAAAAACACTGGAAATCCGCTGTAAATCCGCAGGTAAAACGCAGTGCCTTTTACCTGCGGATTTTTCAAAAATGGTGCTGAAAAATCTCACACGAATCCGCAACGTGGGCACATAGCCTTAGGGTTAGGGTTGGAATTAGATTTAGGGTTGGAATTAGGGCTAGGGTTGGAAATAGAGTTAAGATTAGGCTTGTGGTTAGGGTTACGGAAAGGGTTAGGGGTGTGTTGGGGTTACAGTTGTGGTTAGGGTTGGGATTAGGGTAAGGGTTGGGATTAGGGTTAGGGTTGGGATAAGGGTTACGGGTGTGTTTTGGGGTTAGGGTTGTGGTTAGGGGTGTGTTGGGGTTAGGGTTGTGATTAGGTTTATGGCTACAGTTGGGATTAGGGTTAGGGGTGTGTTGGGGTTAGTGTTGACGTTAGAATTGAGGGGTTTCCACTGTTTAGGCACATCAGGGGTCTCCAAACGCAACATGGCGCCACCATTGATTCCAGCCAATCTTGTGTTCAAAAAGGCAAATGGTGCTCCCTCCCTTCCAAGCCCCGACGTGCGCCCAAACAGTGGTTTACCCCCACATATGGGGTACAAGCGTACTCAGGACAAACTGGGCAACAACTATTGGGGTCCAATTTCTCCTGTTACCCTTGCGAAAATAAAAGATGACTTTCTAAAACATAATTTTTGAGGAAAGAACAATTATTTTTTATTTTCACGGCTCTGCGTTATAAACTTCTGTGAAGCACTTGGGGTTTGAAAGTGCTCACCACACATCTAGATAAGTTCCTTGGGGGGTCTAGTTTCCAAAATGGGGTCACCTGTGGGGTGTTTCTACTGTTTAGGCACATCAGGGGCTCTGCAAATGCAACGTGACGCTCGCAGACCATTCCATCAAAGTCTGCATTTCAAATGTCACTACTTCCCTTCCGAGCTCTGACGTGTGCCCAAACAGTGGTTTACCCCCACATATGGGGTATCAGCGTACTCACAACAAACTGGGCAACAAATATTGGGGTCCAATTTCTCCTGTTACCCTTGTGAAAATAAAAAATTGCTTGCTAAAACATCTGAGGAAAGAAAAATGATTTTTTTATTTTCACGGCTCTGCGTTGTAAACGTCTGTGAAGCACTTGGGGGTTGAACGTGCTCACCACACATCTAGAGAAGTTCCTTGGGGGGTCTAGTTTCCTAAAAGGGGTCACTTGTGGGGAGTTCCTACTGTTTAGGCACACGCAACGTGACGCCCGCAGAGCATTCCATCAAAGTCTGCATTTCAAAACGTCACTACTTCCCTTCCGAACCCCGACGTGTGCCAAAACAGTGGTTTACCCCCACATATGGGGTATCGGCGTACTCAGGAGAAACTGGACAACAAATTTTGGGGTCCAATTTCTCCTGTTACCCTTGGGAAAATAAAAAATTGTGGGCTAAAAAATCATTTTTGAGAAGAAAAATTATTTTTTATTTTCATGGCTCTGCGTTATAAACTTCTGTGAAGCACTTGGGGGTTCAAAGTGCTCACCACACATTTAGATTAGTTCCATGGGAGGTCTAGTTTCCAAAATGGGGTCAATTGTGCGGGAGCTCCAATGTTTAGGCACACAGGGGCTCTCCAAACGCTACATGGTGTCCGCTAATGATTGAAGCTAATTTTCCATTCAAAAAGCCAAATGGCGTGCCTTCCCTTCCGAGCCCTGCCGTGCGCCCAAACAGTGGTTTACCCCCACATGTGAGGTATCGGTGTACTCAGGAGAAATTGTCCAACAAATTTTAGGATCCATTTTATCCTGTTGCCCATCTGAAAATGAAAAAATTGAGGCTAAAATAATTTTTTTGCGAAAAAAAAGTACTTTTTCATTTTTACGGATTAATTTGTGAAGCACCTGAGGGTTTAAAGTGCTCACTATGCTTCTAGATAAGTTCCTTGGGGGGTCTAGTTTCCAAAATGGGGTCACTTGTGGGGGAGCTCCAATGTTTAGGCACACGGGGGCTCTCCAAACGCGACATGGTGTCCGCTAAAGATTGGAGCCAATTTTTCATTCAAAAAGTCAAATGGCGCTCCTTCCCTTCCGAGCCCTGCCGTGCGCCCAAACAGTGGTTTACCCACACATGAGGTATCAGCGTACTCAGGACAAATTGCACAACAACGTTCGTGGTCCAGTTTCTCCTTTTACCCTTGGGAAAATAACATTTGTTGCTAAAAAATCATTTTTGTGACTAAAAAGTTAAATGTTCATTTTTTCCTTCCATGTTCTTTCTGCTGCTGTGAAACACCTGAAGGGTTAATAAACTTCTTGAATGTGGTTTTGAGCACCTTGAGGGGTGCAGTTTTTAGAATGGTGTCATTTTTGGGTATTTTCTGCCATATAGAACCCTCAAAATGACTTCAAATGTGAGGTGGTCCCTAAAAAAAAATGGTTTTGTAAATTTTGTTGTAAAAATGAGAAATCACTGTTCAAATTTTAACCCTTATAACTTCTAGCAAAAAAAAAATTGTTTCCAAAATTGTGCTGATGTAAAGTAGACATGTGGGAAATGTTATTTATTAACTATTTTGTGTCACATAACTGGTTTAACAGAATAAAAATTCAAAATGTGAAAATTGAGAATTTTCAAAATTTTCGCCAAATTTCTGTTTTTTTCACAAATAAACTCAGAAATTATCGACCTAAATTTACCACTAACATGAAGCCCAATATGTCACGAAAAAACAATCTCAGAATCGCTAGGATCCGTTGAAACGTTCCTGAGTTATTACCTCATAAGGGGACACTGGTCAGAATTGCAAAAAATGGCCAGGTCATTAAGGTCAAAATAGGCTGGGTCATGAAGGGGTTAAGTGTGAACAGGTGCTGAACCTTAGTCACCAACTCCTATACAGTCAAGCAAATAAGGCAGCACACTGCAGCGCTAAAACGTGCAAACATGAAACACGAAAATTGAACTGCATTACTGCACTATTTAGCCTTCTGACCGAGCACTCCGCCTCCTAGTCACAGGTGTTTTAATTGCAACAGGTCCAGTACCCCTCCACAGAAAGAGAGAATGTTAGCCTTACCCATAAACCCACAATTGTGCTGGTGACTTTTGACCTGTGACTCTGACTAACTGAAGTGAGGTTGTGTTTTGTCTGGAAAAACGCTGAACAGACGTGAAAATGGCACGTCTGAGGCCTTCTGGTCCGCTCACTGAAGGACATTGTTGAAGCTCTTGTCAAACCTGTTTCACATGGTGTTAGGGGTAACACATTTGATTAGGTAAACGGAGTGTCCTGCTGAACGTACAGTTGGGTCCAGAAATATTTGGATAGTGACCATGTCTGTTATTTCTGTGCTGCCGACCACCCTTTTTTATTAAAACTTAGACAGCTTAGATGCAATTGTACTAGGCATTCAGGTGTAACCCCTTAATGACTGAGCCAATTTTGACCTTAAACACCAAGCCAAATTTTACAATTCTGACTGCACTCACTTTGAGGTTATAAATAGAGTTCAGAGAATGCTCGGATTCTGTTGCCGAATCTGAATTTGCCATATTCGTGCCGAATTTGTTTGACGAACGATTACAAACCTATTTGGTCATTTTTACTCCAATTGACTCCAATTACAATTGGCTGTGTTTGTCGAATATTGCAGATACAATATTCTGTGCCAATCGTAATCTGAGCCGAATTTTGAAATATTCGCTCACCTCTTGTTACAAACAGTGGAATGCTAAAACCCACTGATTCCGAGATTTTTTTCGTGACACGTTGAACTTCATGATAATGTAAAATTTCTTTGACTTTCATTTATCTGTGAAATTTTCAAACTTTAATAATTTTTTATGCCCTTAAATCAGTCATGGCACAATAGTTAATAAATATTTGCCACATGTCTACTTTACATCAGCACAAATTTTTTGTTCGGACGCTATAAGGGTTAAAAGTTGACCAGCGATTCTCTTTTTCTTTTTTTTTTTTTTTTTTTTTTCCTCCCCCCCAACAAAATTTACAAAACCATTTTTTTTATTGACCACATCACATTTGAAGTGACTTTGAGGGGCTTATAAGACAGAAAATACCCAAAAGTGACACCATTCTAAAATCTGCACCATGAACATTTTTTTTTCTCAAATTTACTTTGTGACCTAAACTTATTTTCCCAAGGGTAGTGGTAAAGTGTATCCCAAAATTTGTTGTGCAATTTCTCCTGTATACGAAGATACCCCATTTGTGGGAGAAATGTACTGTTTGAGAGCACGGCAGGGCTCTGAAGGTAGGAGCGACATTTGACTTTTTGAATGTAAAATTTGCTGGAATAATTAACTGACGCCGTGTCGCGTTTAGAGGGCCCCTGAGGTGCCTAAACAGTGGAAGCCCTCCCACAAAGTGACCCCATTTTGGGAACCACACCTCTCAAGGAGTTTATCCAGGGATATAGTGAGCATTTTCACTGCCTGAAATCTGTAAGCCATGAATGTCGCCATACACTGGGTTTCCTCCTTTGTGATGCTTTTCAGGCCTTTGCTACAGCTCTGTTGGTTGTTTGTGGGGTTTTCTGCTTTAAGTTTTGTCTTGCGTTTGTGAAATACTGCTTGATAAGGTGGAGATCTGGTGATTTACTCAGCCATTGCAGAATATTTCACTTTCATTCCTTGGGTTGCTATCGCTGCATGTTTTGGGTTGTTGTCCATCACAGAACACTGTGAAGCGTCGTCCAATCAACCTTTCTGCATTTGGTTGAATCTAAGCAGAAAGTGTCTCCCTGTCTCCTAATAAACACTGGTTACCAGGTGCCATTGGAAGCCATGCATGCCCGCGCCATCACACTGCCTCCACCATGTTTTACAGAGGGTGTGGTGCACTGTGGATCAGGAGCCTTTCCAAGCTTTCGCCATACTTCCATTATTCTTGTACTGGTTGATTTTTAGTGTTGTCTGGTCCAAAGAATGCTTTTCCTGAACTGGGTGGCTTCTGTTTGGCCGAGTCTATTGTAATTTTGAGGCTGATTAATGGTTTGCACCTAGTTGTTGCTCTCATGAAATATTAGGCTGTGTGCACACGTTGCAAATTTTTTGCATTTTTTTTTTGCTATAAAAACACATAAAAAAGCATTAATTATGCATCCCATCATTTAGAATGCATTCCGCAATTTGTGCACATGATGCGTTTTTTTTTTGCGGGGGAAAAAAAGCATCGCCGTAAAAAACGCGTCATGTTGATTAATTTTGTGGATTTTTTTTTTCCCTCTATTTAATGCTTTGGGAAGCTGAGGGGAAAAAAGCGAAAAAAAAGTCAAGAACACGACAAAACCACGAGAAATTCATTTGGATTTCTTGCAGAAAATGTCCGGTTTAATTATGGTAAACTTGGCTACTGTGACGCCTTCCTGGAGAGTGGTCTTCACTCGGGTGGATGTTGTGAAGGGGTTTTTATTCACCATGGAAAGGATTCAGTGATCATCCACCGCTGTTCTTATGTGGATGTTCAGGCCTTTTTTAGTTTCTAAGCTCACAATTTTTATTTTTTTTAAATATACCATTTCATTTCTTGATGTGAATGTTCTCAAAGCTAAGGGTCTGCACTACGCCCTTAACCCCTTCATGACATGATATTTATATATTTGTCCTGTCTCCTCCTTTGATGCGGGCTCCGGTTGCTGAGCCCCCGTGTCTTTTCTGGCACATGTCGGCTAATTTAATCAGCTGAAGTGATCCACCTGCGGCTGTTAACATGTTAAATGCCTGTGTCAATCTGACAGCGGCATTTACCGTGATCTTGCCGGCGGTGCGTAACGAGTTTCGCCCACTGTGCCCCTGTCATGTGATCGCATAGCGTCGATGGGTTGGCATGACAACTTGGTGTCTGTAGGAGACCCTCTTGGTGGTTATTGCCGATCCGCTATGAGCGCCGCCCTGTGGCCAGCGTTCATAACAGATGATGAATTCTGCTACCAATAGCAGGACTTCAGCCCTATGTATAGCACAAGCGATGAGAAGATTGCAGCTTCAAGTCTCCTAAGGGGACTGTTGATACAAGTAGTGTTTAAAAAAAAAAAAAAGTGTAAATCGCCCCCACTTATCCCCATTCAAAATAAAACCATAAACAAATACACTTTTGGTATCTCTGCGTTCATGAATGCTGATCTATCAAAATTTAAAAAAATTAATCCGATCGATAAATGACTAAAGAATAACAATAAAAAAACGCCAGAATTACAATTTTTTTTTTTTGTTCGCCAGAATTACTTTTTTTTTTTTTTGGGTTGCTGCAACATTGTAATAACAGGCGATCAAAAGACCATTATCTATCCTAAGATGGTATCAATAAAAACATCAGCTCGGCGCTCAAGAAATAAGCCCTCGCGCAGCCCCAGATCATGAAAAATAGAAATTTTATGGGTTCACTACTTACAGTTAGGTCCATATATATTTGGACAGAGACAACATTTTTCTCATTTTGGTTATAGACATTACCACAATTTAATTTTAAACAAAACAATTCAGATGCAGTTGAAGTTCAGACTTTTAGCTTTCATTTGAGGGTATCCATATTAAAATTGGATGAGTTTAGGAGTTTCAGCTCCTTAACCTGTGCCACCCTGTTTTTTAAAGGGACCAAAAGTAATTGGACAATTGACTCCAAGGCTATTTCATGGACAGGTGTGGGCAATCCCTTCATTATGTCATTCTCAACTAAGCAGATAAAAGGGCTGGAGTTGATTTGAGGTGTGGTGCTTGCATTTGGAAGGTTTTCCTATGAAGTAAACATGCGGTCAAAAGTGCTCTCCATGAAGGTGAAACAAGCCATCCTTAAGCTGTGAAAACAGAGAAAAAACCCATCCGAGTAATTGCTACAATGTTAGGAGTGGCAAAATGTACAGTTTGGTACATCCTGAGAAGGAAAGAAAGCACTGGTGATCTCATCAATGCAAAAAGACCTGGGCGCCCACGGAAGACAACAGTGGTGGGTGATCGCAGAATAATCTCCATGGTGAAGAGAAACCCCTTCACAACAGCCAACCAAGTGACCAACACTCTCCCGGAGGTCGGCGTATCAATATCCAAATCTATCATAAAGAGAAGACTGCATGAAAGTAAATACAGAGTGTTCACTGCACGGTGCAAGCCACTCATAAGTGTCAAGAATAAAAAGGCTAGACTGGACTTTGCTAAAAAACATCTAAAAAAGCCAGCACAGTTCAGGAAGAACATTCTTTGGACAGATGAAACCAAGATCAACCTCTACCAGAATGATGGAAAGAGAAAAGTATGGCGAAGGCTTGGTACAGCTCATGATCCAAAGCATACCACATCATCTGTAAAACACGGCGGAGGCAGTGTGATGGCTTGGGCATGCATGGCTGCCAGTGTCACTGGGTCACTAGTGTTTATTGATGATGTGACACAGGACAGAAGCAGCCAAATGAATTCTGAGGTATTCAGAGCCATACCGTGTGCTCAGATCCAGCCAAATGCAGCAAAACTGATTGGTCGTCGTTTCATACTACAGATGGACAATGACCCAAAACATGAAGCCAAAGCAACCCAGGAGTCTATTAAAGCAAAGAAGTGGAATATTCTTGAATGGCCAAGTCAGTCACCTGATCTCAACCCAATTGAGCATGCATTTCACTTGTTAAAGACTAAACTTCAGACAGAAAGGCCCACAAACAAACAGCAACTGAAAACCACCGCAGTGAAGGCCTGGCAGAGCATCAAAAAGGAGGAAACACAGCGTCTGGTGATGTCCATGAGTTTAAGACTTCAGGCAGTCATTGCCAACAAAGGGGTTTCAACCAAGTACTAGAAATGAACATTTTCTTTAAAATTATGTAATCTGTCCAATTACTTTTGGTCCCTTTTAAAAACAGGGTGGCACATGTTAAGGAGCTGAAACTCCTAAACCCTTCATCCAATTTTAATGTGGATACCCTCAAATGAAAGCTGAAAGTCTGAACTTCAACTGCATCTGAATTGTTTTGTTTAAAATTCATTGTGGTAATGTCTATAACCAAAATGAGAAAAATGTTGTCTCTGTCCAAATATATATGGACCTAACTGTAAATAAAGAACCTAGACATGTTTGGTATCAGCGAACTCGTAATGACCTGGAGACTTATGGCAGGTCAGTGTTAGCATTTAGTGAGCATGGTAAAAAAAAAAAAAAAAAAAAAACCCAAAAAAACCTGTTGTGGAATTGTACTTTATATTTTTTGCAAATTTTCCTCACTTGGATTTTTCCCCTGTTTTTCCAGTACATTATATGGTAAAATCAGTGGTGTCTTTCAAAAGTACAAACTTGTCCCGCTAAAAAAAACCAAGCCATCACATGGCCATATTGACCGGCAAATAAGTTATGGCTCTGGGAAGAACAGAAGTGAAAACTAAGAAAATGAAAAATGGCTCGAGGTGAAGGGGGATATTGACACTCTAATTTGAATGTTTTGATAAACTGTTAAAATTTGTCACGATCCAAATATTTCTAGTCCTGACTGTCCACGCAGATGGCTTTGAGACTATACGGGTCCATTAGTCTGGCATTCTATATAATATTGATTAAAAAAAAAATTATGAACTGTACATATAAGCATCTTCTACATATCATGTGGTTTCAAACCTCCACCTACCTGAGCCAAACATTGGCGTATATGCTGGCAGTATGCCACAAATTCCTCTCCACCATGACCTTGTGGTTGTTTCGGAAGTGTCGGAAGGGCAAATTTGCATGTTGAATTTTTAGGTCGCCCTAGACGAGCCATCACTTAATGCTTTCATACACATCAGGCGAAAGTGCCCGAACCGACTAATATTGGCAAGCTTGGCCATCGGTCTAATGTGTATGTGAAGAGAAGGATCCGGCATGTCTAATGTCAGATTGCCTATCCTTTTTGTGCTCGGCGAGTAGCTGCAGCTGATCGCTCCAGTGCATGGAGGAGTCAGTATAAATGGATGACTGTTATCTGTATTTGGGGCATCCTAAGCAAATCTGGCTTTATTCCTTTTTTCTCTGCTAACGTGCACCCCAAATAGCGCGTGTATGGGGAGGGGGAATAGTTTAGGCTACGTTCACATTTGCGTTGTTGTGTGCTGCGTCGGCGACACAACGCACGCAAAAACGCATGCAAAACGCAGCGTTTTGTGACTCATGCGTTCATTTTTATAGCGCAAAAAAATGCAACATGCTGCGTCCTCTGCGCCCTGAGCTTGCGCAAAAAAACGCATGCGTCACAAAACGCAACACAACGCGCCCCCCATGTTAAATATAGGGACGCATGCGTCGCCGCGGCTGCGCTCGACGCAACGCAAATGTGAACGTAGCCTTAGTGGACAGCGAGTATAATTTAATGACCAGCGTTTTCCCTTGCCTGTACCAGCACTGCATTTTCCTAGGCTGACGTATCTTACCTTGTTAGTGGTCATTGTGGGTAGCAGATAATTTGCTGTAAGAGAATGAGGTGATGGTAGGTTGGGTAAATGGCGGCGCCTCATTGTGGCTTATAATCACCTGTTATAAAGCACATTGGCAATTTGCAGGCTAGAGCGTTATAACAAGCTTATATGGAGGCCCCCATCAGGCAGAACACAGAAGGAAAAGTTGACAGCCCTCTGCCAGAGACACGCTCGCACAGCTAGATGTGTTGTGTGAGTAGAGTTGTAATGTGCAGGGTCACAGTGGCCCGGAGAGGAAAATAAACAGGCATGGCATTGGCGGATCTAGCAGGAGGAGGACCGAGAAGCTTTTGTACCATTAATAACAGATCTGGCCGGCAGCCAAGGCTGAGTGTGGGATTAGCCTGAACAATCAAGACTGCAGGATCAAAACAAGGAGGCAGGAACAGCGAGGTCACACTGCTGCCATCTGCGTTGCCGCAGTGGGGGAGGGAGAAGACTGGGAAGAGAAGGGAGTGGGGGGTGATGGAAAAAGAGGGGGCTGGGCAGGATGAGTCTGCTCCGAACAGCAGCCGGAGTATATGGGCAGTATATCTTTAGAAAAGCTGTCTGTGGAGCAGGAAAAAAACAGCCTGCAGTTGAGCAAGAAGCCTTGCCTGCAACTGTATGGTATGCGTGTGTGTATATTTACAAATATGATATATTTGTGTATGTATACAGGCCTCATCACTATCCACAACCATCCACAACCTGTCTCCTCCTTACATCTGTGACCTCGTCTTCCGGTACTTTCCTACACACAACCTCCGATCCTCACAAGATCTCCTTCTCTACTCCCCTCTTATCTCCTCATCCCACAATCGTATACAAGATTTCTCTCGGGTATCTCCCCAACTCTGGAACCCTCTAACCACAACACATCAGACTCTCTCCTACCCGCGAAACCTTCAAAAAGAACCTGAAGACCTACCTCTTCCAACAAGCCTACAACCTGCAATAACCACCGATCGACCAAACCACTGCATGACCAGCTCTATCCTCGCCTACTGTATTCTCACCCATCCCTTGTAGATTGTGAGCCTTCACTGGCAGGGTCCTCTCTCCTCCTGTACCAGTCGTGACTTTTATTGTTTAAGATTATTGTACTTGTTTTTATGTATACCCCTCCTTACATTTAAAGCGCCATGGAATAAATGGTGCTATAACCATAAATAATAATAATCACTAGATACATTTTTACGGATTGTTTGCTACATGGGTCAATATGATTTTGTATATACAGCAGTTGCAGGCGACTTCTTGAACCGTAAAATGAAGAAAAATAAAATCTGGTGCCTTGTGATTGTACAGGTGCCATAGCGCATCTGCCTAAGTGCTTGTTAAATATTAACCTAAAAGACACCCGTAAACATGGGATGACAGTTGTTTGAATGAGAGGATTTTGACAAGACCTGTGGATCATCTGATGTGTATGGGGGGCTTACCGAATCACCTCTGATAACGGATCTTTGAATGTGTCTGGTGCTGCTTTCTCCTTCCTCTCCATTAAAACAGCATTTACGCTTAACTGAGATTTTCCCAGGATTTTTAACTTGTGCCTGAAACGTAAAGCAACAGATGTGGCGTAAACCATCTAACATGTATGACGCTGTGACATGTTCTAACATTTAACACATGACTTATCCAAAACAGAGTTGTGTATGCACATGCTATGTGTGTTGGCCTATGTGATACACGGTTTTCTTTGAGCTGTTTGTAAGCTACAGCCATTATAGTTGCCCTGTAAACTTCCAGGAACACTGAGAAAAGGCAATGAAGTTACTTGAAACCATCTAAGCTAAAGATGCGTTTTAACGTGTTTGTCGGCCCATCCTCGTACCACTAGCAAGTATCAGTCAGCTGTAATAGTGATCACTGTTATTGCTGGAGTAAATAATCTGATCCCTCAAGAAATTATGTATGTGCGTATGTGTACTGTATGTAGATAGATTTATTTTATTTTTTTTCCTTTCAGAAGTGGTAACGTCATGATTATTTTTTCTCTGTTCCCATGATGAGATTTTTAGTGCCTTTTTGTTTTAGAATTTCTGCATTTTGTCGAGCCTTCTATAGTGTTTTTTAACATGCGTTTTTGACACTGCAGTTTGTCATGCATTAAACAAAGCTTCATTTGTTTTTGGTGCTTCCGAGTATTTGGGTTTGACAAAGCTTTATAGATGTACTTGGGTGCAGATTACATGCATGTACATTCCCCCCCATCTAATGCAAGACTGGGGGAAATCACCACAGAAAATTCAGTCTAGACACTGATGTTTTGCAGATGTGAAGCTCTCCACAGGTCCGTTTACGCTGCTTTAAAAAGCTCAGTGGGCATGAGATTTCTCTAAATCCCATCTACTTTTCTGGAACTGTAAGATACTGCCTTGTTGACACGGCAAAAATGGGCAGCATCAAAATCTGTGGGAATCGTAAGCCTTAAACTTTTTGTATTACGGATCACATTGGAGGATCACTGCACCTGACGTTCTCAGCAGCCTTTGTCCATTGAGCAATATGTGCGCTAATAACCTAATTTAGTTAAGTTTCCACATTGAGTTTTTGGTTCTGTGTATCTTGGCAGCTCTGGAAAATACAGATGCTTTATTTAAAACGTGACAATTGAAAGCAAGCTAATTTAATAGTGGTGCAGAAAATTAGCAACATCAAAACCTCACCAAGTACTCATTTTGGGAACATGGAGGGATGGTTTCATGGAGGCCTGTTGATTTTCAATATTTGGTGCAGCAAGAGGGGTACCCAGAGAGTTGGCTGCCAATTCATTCATCCAAGCCAGGGAGGGGGTAGAGCAAAGTTTGTGGCATTACATGCCACCATGTGTTGCATACATTCTCACCCCACCTTGCCAGGTGTTTAGGTATTTATACCATCTTTCAGGGGCTGTACAGACTTGCCACCTTGAAAATTATACTGATATATTTGGTCAAACATTTAATTACTTCACCCTTATAGTGATGGCAGGATCAGCTTATTTTGGGTGTGTGGTGATAGGTGGTATGGATGATGATCATATGCTTTTCCAAATTTGCGTCGATCTGGAGCACAAGTGACGTTGCTATAAGTTTTGTAAAGAACTCACAGCAGTAAGTTGTACTGAAGACACATGTTACACGGCAGTTCTCCCCGCAGTGGGAAATTAATCACTGCTGACATTACATTTATATACCTCAAGCAGTAGATCTACAGTTATCACATAAGAGAAACCGAGACTGCTATATACACCTCACGTAGAAGTCAGACTGCTGTATATGCATCACATAGGAG
This sequence comes from Ranitomeya variabilis, assembly GCF_051348905.1. Lineage (NCBI taxonomy): Eukaryota > Metazoa > Chordata > Amphibia > Anura > Dendrobatidae > Ranitomeya > Ranitomeya variabilis. The sequence continues at coordinate 594,970,086 of NC_135233.1, read as the reverse complement.
ATACAGGGAGTGCTGTGTAAATAAGACGCTGAGACTGCCGTATAATCACATAGGAGACAATGAGCTATGTGCATAAGACACCAAGACTGTCTTATACATAACGTAGGAGACACTAGAGTATATACATCACGGCAGACATGGGGGATGCTTTATGGACGTCACAGGAGGGGGACACGGGGTGGCTTTATGGACGTCACAGGAGGGGGACACGGGGTGGCTTTATGGACGTCACAGGAGGGGGACACGGGGTGGCTTTATGGATGTCACAGGAGGGGGACACGGGGTGGCTTTATGGACGTCACAAGAGGGGGGACACGGGGCTGCTTCCTTCTTTGGGACCGGAGCGCCGCATGCGCTGACTCCATCTGCAAAGTACGTTCTTACGCTGGCACTGGCCTGGGCATAATCTTTCATTGCATGTGCCGCTGTGTTCGGTAGTGAATGTTGCGTGCACCTGTTCATGCTGACAGAAGAAATTAAAGGGCCATTGGCCATCAAACGCAGCCGGACCACTTCGGTGCCGGGACTGGAGAAAAACTACTTGCTGACCTGAGGTTTCCCACCCCTGCTGTAGTACATGAAGGCAGTTCTAATGTCAAGTATGGTTTGCTTCCAGGAGATCCTACTTGATGCATGCACAAACCCAAATGAGTGTTCATTCTCCCTTCCTAATAATTTATTTTGTGCAGGTGTCCTTTCATGTACAAAATCATGCTGTGCGTTTTCACTACATAGTTCAGTAAAGAGGATACTGCTTTTCACCTCATGCTCGGAGTTCTCAGAACCTATGATGCCGTGAGAAGGCAGACCAGTGGCCTCTCTCCCGACCCCTTTTCCCAGCATGTCTTTCATGAATAGGCTTTAATACACTGCATTTAGAGGGATTATCACTATTTTATCCCATGTGATTTATTCAATCTATTCTCTCGTGATCACCTTACATATTGTAATCCTGCATGCGGCTGCCAGTGCTTTTTGTATAAATTAAAAGGTATTTGGGGCTTGTATCTTTGACCCTTCCTATTACAGACAGACCCAAGGTCTTCCCTTTAATCTAGGGTACATTGTGCTGCTTGCTCTGTGGTGCTCGGCCATTATCTGAGTTGTAAAGAAATTATAATTGGAAATTTTTGCTCAGTTCTCTCTCCTTTTATTGCAGGTAAAACTTGCATCTACGGCTAAGGGCTTATTCAGACATCCCGTGTACTAGTACCACTTAGTCTATGTTCTAGTCAAGTGTCCGAGTGTTTTTGCAGATAGTGATCTGTGGCCAATTTTGATCTGTCGTGGATCAAACTTGTCAATACTGGTCCAGGAAAAAATTGGATTACACTCGCATGCCATTTTTCAGCTGTCGGTTTTTCATGGACTGTTTTGGAGGAAGGTTTCTTAGGCTATGTGCACACGTTGCGGATTTTTCAGCGGATCCGCAGCTGTGGGTCTGCAGCAGTTTTCCATGAGTTTACAGTACCATGTAAACCTATGGAAAACAGAAACCGTTGTGGCGATGCTGCGGAAACGCAGCGGTTTACATTCTGCAGCATGTCAATCTTTCCGCAGCGGTTTACACCTGCTCCATAATAGGATTCCGCAGGTGTAAACCGCACAAATTCCGCAGTAAATCCGCTGGTAAAACGCATTTGTTTTAACCTGTGGATTTCTCAAATCCGTTGCAGAAAAATCCGCAGCCCTCAAAAATGCGTGGGCACATACCCTTAAAAGGACTCTGTCACCTGAATTTGGAGGGAACAATTTTCAGCCATAGGGGCGGGGTTTTCGGGTGTTTGATTCACCCTTTCCTTACCCGCTGGCTGCAATATTGGATTGAAGTTCATTCTCTGTCCTCCGTAGTACATGCCTGCACAAGGCAATCTTGCCTTACGCAGGCGTGTACTATGGAGGACAGAGAATGAACTTCAATCCAATATTGCAGCCAGCGGGTAAGGAAAGGGTGAATCAAACACCCTAAAACCCCGCCCCTATGGCTGAAAATTGTTCCCTCCAAATTCAGGTGACAGAGTCCCTTTAAGCTGCTCATATCAGTGAGTTGTTTGTTTTTTGTTTTTTTTTTAATTTTTTAACGAAAACCTTTTTGATATGCAAAGGAAACAGTAGATTTTCTCAATTTCAAGATTTTTTTTTTTTCCCCTACTAGTACAAATAAAGAGCTTATGAGCATGCAATCGAGCCCTAGTCTACCATGGTGGAAATGGAGATTTTTGAGTCCCCCGTATGATGATAAACAGCTTGCAGCTCCATGGTACTGAGACAATGAGGCTTCTTGCTAAGGCTCCTTTGATTTTTTATTTTTTTTGCCCACAATCGTTCATGGTTGGGGCTTGCATCAGAACACCCCAACCCCGCAAAACGGGATTCAGACGTATGGGGCCATAGACTTTAATCATGCCGACAGCATCGATGTGAGCCTCCTTGTGCATTTGTGCATCATTTTTTGAAGTATAAGCCTGCAGGAGATGGATACCCAGATGTAGTGGACTACCGTGTGTGTGTTCATACGTGATACAAATGTGTATTTGCAGAACAGACAGGTTAGGAAAATATTTAATGTACATTTAAGATTTTCCTAACCTGTCTTTATTGTCCTTGTGAATAAATAAATATCGTTTAACACTATTTTCTGTACATGATTATGGGGGAAACCTTGTTGCCTGACCTGCTGCGCTCCGCGTTTGGTGAGATACTCCACAGCATTTACATGGGATGCAGACAGACTGGAGAGATTCATTGATTTCTTTGGTAGAGCGCTGTGATCTGTGCAGAGGTCATTGTGCTCGGAGGGGAAGATGAGTTGTGACCTCTTTAGTGAATCCTGGTGTGAATCCAGCCTGCAGGCATGTGTACACGTGTCAGATTCCATGCATAAAATCTGCATCACATGAATATGAAAGGCATGTCTGACAGCCACCAGGTATGTGCGTTTTAAAGTTTTAAATGAAGGGATCTAATGACACCTCACTTTTTTTTTTTCTTTTTCTTCTTATGTGGTAGAATGACCATAGGGTAAATCTTCAGATCTGCTATTCACTCTTAAGCAGCATTTACACTGAAAAAGGTTGCATTTTGGTGTAAACTTGCTGCCGATAAAATAACCACTCACTTAAGGTACCGTCACATTAAGCGACGCTGCAGCGATAGCGACAACGATGCCGATCGCTGCAGCGTCGCTGTTTGATCGCTGGAGAGCTGTCATACAGACCGCTCTCCAGCGACCAACGATGCCGAGGTCCCCGGGTAACCAGGGTAAACATCGGGTTGCTAAGCGCAGGGCTGCGCTTAGTAACCCGATGTTTACCCTGGTTACCAGCGTAAAAGTAAAAAAAACAAACAGTACATACTCACCCAGCGTCATACCTCCCCCAGCGTCTGCTTCCTGACACTGACTGAGCTCCGGCCCTAACAGCAGAGCGGTGACGTCACCGCTGTGCTTTCACTTTAGGGCCGGCGCTCAGTCAGTGTCAGGAAGCAGACGCTGGGGGAGGTATGACGCTGGGTGAGTATGTACTGTTTGTTTTTTTTACTTTTACGCTGGTAACCAGGGTAAACATCGGGTTACTAAGCGCGGCCCTGCGCTTGGTAACCCGATGTTTACCCTGGTTACCAGTGTAAAACATCGCTGGTATCGTTGCTTTTGGTGTCAAACACAACAATACACGGCGATCGGACGACCAAATAAAGTTCTGGACTTTATTCAGCGACCAGCGACATCACAGCAGGATCCTGATCGCTGCTGCGTGTCAAACTAAACGATATCGCTAGCGAGGACGCTGCAACGTCACGGATCGCTAGCGATGTCGTTTAGTGTGACGGTACCTTTATCCATCAGGTGAAATGATCTTTTCCGCAGTGCAATTTATCATTGTTCAGTGGCGTGTCGTCCTGGGTATGCCAAGATCAGTGGCAGCTTATGTACGCCAAGCGATCTACTGCAGGTTGGTGCTTAATTTACTGCAAATGACCGATGCCGATTTGCTAAAGATTGACCAGTCTGCAGTCGTTTAGTTATGACGGTCAGTCTATGTAAATGGACGCTCGACAGATCTGTGCTAAAGCCTTGAATTTCTGATACACATACAAAATAAATGAATGTCCTTTGCCACAGGCTGATAATCAATGAATGCTCATTCCAGGACATCATCCCATGTACAAATAATAATAATAAATATTATTTATATAGCACCATTAATTCCATGGTGCTGTACATGAGAAGGAGTTACATCAAAATACAGATATCACTTGCAGTAAACAAAACTAATAATATCAGACTGGTACAGAGGGAAGAGGACCCTGCCCTTGCGGGCTTTTCTACAGGATTATGTGGAAGGAGACAGTAGGTCGGGGGTTGCAGTAGCTCCAATGGTGTTGAGGTGGTCGTGTGGTCCTTTCAGGTTGTAAGCTTCTTTGAAGAGGTGGGTTTTCAGGTTCCGTTTGAAGGATCCTAATGTGATTGATAGTCAGACGTGTTGGGGCACAGAATTCCGGATTATGGGGGATGTTCAGGAGAAGTCTTGGAGGTGATTGGGTGAGGAGCGAATCAGCGTAGAGACAAATGTCTATCTCCCAACAAACAAGCGAAATGCTCGTTCTTCTGGTGACCAGATCTTTTTAGACCTTGCTTAAAGGGAAGGTGCCATCAAAAAATTTTTTTTTACAGCAATTGTAAAAATGTAAAGAATTAATGTTTACATTTTCTTAAAAAATATTATCATTTGTTTATAATTTAGTAAAATATGAAAAATAATTTGAAAAGTTTTGGAATTTCCACTTTTAAACACTAGGGGGAGCAGCTGCTGAAATTTCAGAAAAACCTAGTGTACAACTAGCTCACATTACAGCACTGCAGTAATTATGGGCGGAGTCTGCTGACGTGTGTGTGATGTCACTCCTCTCCTTCCCTTCTGGGTGTCTGCTAAGGGATGAGCGGATGATATTCAGGAACCCAGTGAGCAGCCATTTTGTTGGTGACTGCAGAGTAAGGCTGCTGTCACACTAGCAGTATTTGGTCACTATTTTACCTCAGTATCTGTAAGCCAAAACCAGGAGTGGAACACTTAGAGAAGTATAATAGAAATATATGCACCACTTCTGCATTTATCACCCACTCCTGGTTTTGGCTTACAAATACTGAGGTAAAATACTGACCAAATACTGCTAGTGTGACGGCAGCCTTAGGCTACTTTCACACTAGCGTTGTTTGCAATACGTCGCAATGCGTCGTTTAGGAGAAAAAACGCATCCTGCAAAGTTGTCTGCAGGATGCGTTTTTTTCCCCATAGACTAACATTACCGACGCATTGTGATGTATTGCCACACGTCGCAACCGTCGTGCGACCGCCGCCACAAAAAACGTTACATGTAACTTTTTTTGTTTGTCGAGTCCCACCATTTTCGACCGCGCATGCACGGCTGAAACTCCGCCCCGGACCTTGCAATGGGGCAGCGGAAGCGTTGTAAGACTGCTTCCGCTGCCCACGTCGGGCATTTCTTTCACAGCATGCGTCGGTACGTCGGGCTCCTCAGATCCTGTCTTGGCGATGTGTGAAAGTGAGACGACAGGCGCAGTCTGGGGTGACGCTGGGGGGAAATGTAGCCATATAGTAACGATAAAAATGAGACCCCTCTCTAAAGCTGCCTCACCAGCCCTGACTGCACCTAACTGGAGGTCATGCTGCCCCCTCTATTACCCCAGACCCGCGTGCAGGTGCTCAGCCAGAACCACCATAGAATGGGTCCGCTTTCTGAAGATAATACTGCCATAGTGTTCTCACATAATACCGCCATATACACTCACTGGCCACTTTATTAGGTACACCTGTCCAACTTCTTGTTAACACTTAATTTCTAATCAGCCAATCACATGGCGGCAACTCAGTGCATTTAGGCATGTAGACATGGTCAAGACAATCTCCTGCAGTTCAAACCGAGCATCAGTATGGGGAAGAAAGGTGATTTGAGTGCCTTTGAACGTGGCATGGTTGTTGGTGCCAGAAGGGCTGGTCTGAGTATTTCAGAAACTGCTGATCTACTGGGATTTTCACGCACAACCATCTCTAGGGTTTACAGAGAGTGGTCCGAAAAAGAAAAAAAATCCAGTGAGCGGCAGTTCTGTGGGCGGAAATGCCTTGTTGATGCCAGAGGTCAGAGGAGAATGGGCAGACTGGTTCGAGCTGATAGAAAGGCAACAGTGACTCAAATCGCCACCCGTTACAACCAAGGTAGGCCTAAGAGCATCTCTGAACGCACAGTGCGTCGAACTTTGAGGCAGATGGGCTACAGCAGCAGAAGACCACACCGGGTACCACTCCTTTCAGCTAAGAACAGGAAACTGAGGCTACAATTTGTACAAGCTCATCGAAATTGGACAGTAGAAGATTGGAAAAACGTTGCTTGGTCTGATGAGTCTCGATTTCTGCTGCGACATTCGGATGGTAGGGTCAGAATTTGGCGTAAACAACATGAAAGCATGGATCCATCCTGCCTTGTATGGAGCATCTTTGGGATGTGCAGCCGACAAATCTGCGGCAACTGTGTGATGCCATCATGTCAATATGGACCAAAATCTCTGAGGAATGCTTCCAGCACCTTGTTGAATCTATGCCACGAAGAATTGAGGCAGTTCTGAAGGCAAAAGGGGGTCCAACCCGTTACTAGCATGGTGTACCTAATAAAGTGGCCGGTGAGTGTAGATCACACACAATACTATCAAATAGATCACACAATACTGTCATACAGTTCACATAATACCACCATATAGATCACACATACCGCCAGTGTTCTCGCATACCGCCATATAGATCACACAATACCGCCACATACTTTTCACAATGCCGCCATATAGATCTCACATAATACCGCCATATAGATCACACACAATACCACCATATAATTCTCACAATTCTGATCAATCATAATACCACCATACAGATCACATAATACCGTCATATAGATCTCACATAATGCCATAATACAGCATGACCCCTGCAGCTCCTGTTATCGCACGCATAGAGTTGTGTGTGCAATGGGGAAAGACATGCAGGGGGGAAAGGAATGCATAGGAGAGGATTAGATACACTGTTCACCAGACAGTATCACACAGGATAGGATTAGATACACGGCTCAGCATAGTATCACACAGGATAGGATAAGATACACGGCTCAGCAGAGAGTATCACACAGGAGCAGATTAGATACACGGCTCAGCAGTCAGTATTCCACAGGAGGATTAGATACACAGGTCAGCACAGTATAGGATTAGATACACAGGTCAGCATACAGTATTACACAGTATAGGATTAGATACACGGCTCAGCACAGTCACACAGGAGAGGATTAGATACACAGCTCAGCAGTCAGTATCACACAGGACAGGATTAGATACACGGCTCAGCAAACAGTATCATACAGGATAGGATTAGATACACGGCTCAACATAGTATCACACAGGATAGGATTAGATGCATGGCTCAGCACACAGTATCACACAGTATAGGATTAGATGCACGGCTCAACATAGTATCACACAGGAGAGGATTAGATACACGGCGCAGCAGACAGTATCATACAGGATAGGATTAGATACACGGCTCAGTTAGTATCACACAGGAGAGGATTAGATGCATGGCTCAGCATAGTATCACACAGTATAGGATTAGATGCATGGCTCAGCATAGTATCACACAGTATAGGATTAGATGCATGGCTCAGCATAGTATCACACAGTATAGGATTAGATACACGGCTCAGCATAGTATCACACAGTATAGGATTAGATGCATGGCTCAGCACACAGTATCACACAGGATAGGATTAGATACACGGCGCAGCAGACAGTATCACACAGGATAGGATTAGATACACGGCTCAGCATAGTATCACACAGTATAGGATTAGATGCATGGCTCAGCACACAGTATCACACAGGATAGGATTAGGTACACAGCTCAGCAAAGTATCACACAGTATAGGATTAGATGCATGGCTCATCATAGTATCACACAGTATAGGATTAGATGCATGGCTCAGCACACAGTAGAGGATTAGGTACACAGCTCAGTTAGTATCACACAGGAGATGATTAGATGCATGGCTAAGCAGACAGTATCACACAGGAGAGGAGTAGATACACAGCTCAGTAACATACATGGGAGGAGATAACTGCTCAGAGTCAGCACCACAAAGGAGAGGATTAGATTCCCTCTCCCCCTCCCCACTGATACTCACGGCTGCCTGCTGAGTGCTTCTCCCTCCCGTCCATGGTCTCCTCCTCCTCCTATGACTGCAGGGCTCCTGCGATCATCCTGGGAAGCTGGCCTAGAGCTCACAGCTGCAGTGTGAGCTCCAGGAAGATGGCGCTGGTCTCCTGCCTCTGCCGTGCTGTGGACGGCTCAGGGGGCGTGGCCAGACCAGAGCAGGGAGCAGATTATAATGGTAGGTATAGAGTCGGCTCCCGACCGCAGATCTCTATGCCCTGGGCTGCCGTAAATGCAGAGTGTAAGTGACGTGCAGCTTCACTTACACTCCTGCAAAGCAAAATGGCGGCGCCCAGTGGCTTAAAAAAAAATTAATAATAAAAAAAATGTTAAAGTTAAAAAAGGAAGTTTGTATGAAAAATAATTATTTATATAAACAATTATTTTTAATACAAAAAATAAAATGCGGCACCTTTCCTTTAAGGAATAGAAGTGTTATTTTGGTCAATTGCTATTATGTTTTTTCCTATAATCAAGGGGTGGGCAATTAATTTTCCTGAAGGGCCACATGAGACTGTGTGCTGTGGAGGGCCGAACCAATAGTCTGAGATTAATTCTACTGAATATTAATATCGATGTATTATGATTATATTTGATAATTATACTAATATTTTATCACTTCATATTGAGCAGATTTAAGTATGCTGACATCCCCCTATATATCGTTTGAACCAGAGTACAGCCCCTTCAGTGTATCGCATGAGCCCCAGACAGCCCCCCCACCCCCAAAGGCGGCATGAGCCCCTCATAGCATCCCCATCCCGACCCAGACATCCCATACATGTGAGAAAAACACCACATACTCACTGATGAAGTAAAGTCATCGCGTCCGTTGTTTCACATGCTGATTGGTGAAGGAAGTGGATGAAGGCCCGTCCTCTACCAGTGCAGTCAGCACAGATGGAGATGATGGGCACGGTGTGACCCGTGGGCCGCTGGTATCCAGCCCCACGGCGGTCTTGGTCCGCTGGCTACATTTTGCCCAGGTCTGCTCAAACCTCTAAATGATCCTGTGGTCTGATTAAGGAGCCTCCAGCCTTACTTGACCCCCCCCTCCTATTATCATATAAGGTCCATTTACCTGTGCGTGTGATTCCATCTGCAATGTGTTGGGGCATCTGCTCCTGGGATAGTGCTGCCCTGATGCCCTGTAAACCATCAAAAACCTGAAGGTCCTACCTCCTCTTCTGAGAAGCTTGTAGTATCCCTCGTTCCACCAAACCACTACACGATCAGATCTCAACTTGCCAACAGTAATCTCACCCATCCCTTGTTGACTGTGAGCCCTCGCAGGCAGTTATCTCCTCTGGTATCAGTCCGTGACTTGTTTTGTTCAAGTTTATTGTATTTGCTTTACATTATATATCTCACTAAGCATGTAAAGCGCCATGGAATAAATGGTGCTATAATAATAATAATAATAATAATAATACCAGTAACCATCCTGTACCTCTTAGGCCTGTATCGCACCTCATAGACAGTGTTCTCACTTTGTAGTAATGCTAAATACACAGTATAGCAAGACCTTGGCTTTATCCACTTCCATCGTCCTAGCAAACACTTAGTATTTTCTCTTTGCAGAACATTTCTGCGATTGTTAAACCTGCTTTGGACTGTGTAGAGCGACAGTCCGGTCCCCTATATAAAGCCTTGGCACATTACCGCATTCCAGTCACAGGAAGACTCTGGACAAAAAGGCATTCCTGAGCGTCATCCTCCAGGAAACCTAACCAGAGCTCAGCTCTGAGGAAAGAATGCTTTCTTGTGAAATAATTTAAAAGGACCTTCTTTTGTATGGCTTTTTTTTCTTAATTTAACATAGCACTCCATCTCAGGTCCCTCATGTAATATTTATGACCCATGCGTAAAGCTAATTTGTGAGTTTGCACACCACACTTGGTTTGAATGGACCAAACAGGTTGAGTCCCTCTGCAATGTATAATTTAGAGCTATAAAAATGCTGTGCTGCTAAGCAGAGCACCAATGATGTAATGGGTAACCGTACTCGGCTGTATGTAAGCCCTGTACATTAGTTTCTTGGCTAGGATAGCTGCTGCTATCAATTATGTATAGTCTTAAGGTCACATCACAGAAAGCTGACTATTCTCATTGTTCTCTCCCTCCTGTCCAGCTGCCGTTTCCCTCACGAATCTAATACTGCCATATAGAGCATAGGCTTAGTGCTCTGCCCCACTATGCTTCTGGCCAAGCCATTGTCACATGCATCCCCCCCCCCCCCCCGAAAAGAGGGGCAAAAGAATAACAAAGTTATAGTGCACCTTTATAATATAGATTTCCGGATGAGATCGTTGTGGCCCTAATTTAACAAGTGAATGCATAGCCAGGCTATTACTACTGTAGATGTGATTTTGTGGCCCCGTATAGTGTGAATGATGCAGGATGTTTGCTTCTTATAGGCCCACGTAGCTTTGCTTTCATTGCCCTTCCTGGTAGTGCTATCATTTCCGTCAGGCTCATCTATATATCTGATTTTCGTCCTTGTGTGCTGCGCCGCCGGAGGATGATGTAATCCTCTTCAGGCAGCATTTCTTTGTTGGCAACATGCTTTGATATTACTTTAGACGTGTTCCTGGACTTCTTGTGTAAGAGTTTGCGCTTGTACTTGAATAACAAGTTTAGTGACCCCTCTGATAGACTGGCCGAGCTCGTCTTGGGAACTCTAACCTACTGCAGATCTGGTTTCCAGCCACTTATTCTTCCTTTCCTTTTTATTGCTGCCTATCAAATTAACAATGGATGCAAAGAAGTGGATCATGGGCACCTATGGGGGTTTTTTTGACTGATGTGTGCAACTTTTAATTATAGTGACGTATACAATAAAATTAAGCTTAGAAACAGAAAAACCACATTGAACATTAACATCCCAATGTTTAGTGCATGCACCACATGAATGGAGTGTGGTTTTACATGTGTAATCGTCACTCCATTTACGGATTATGGAGGCAGTTGTCACATACACATATCGCTCCCTTCCATATTGGACGTGGACCCCTGTTCTCAAGATTGGTGGTGATCCCAGTGGTCAGAGCCTCGACAATTCTAGATTTATTGCTTATACTTTTGGATAGGTGATCATGTTCACTGGCTAACAACTCTAAAAACTTAAGAGTTGTCTGAAAACGAGTTATCCCCCATCTAACGGATGGGCAATATCCCGCTGATCAGTGGGGTCACAGACCACTAGCACCCACACTGGCAGAGCGGGGTATTTTTTATCCCCTTTACAAGATGGTGCTGCAGGTCGGGTGTACAAACATTTGTCCTTTCTTTGCCTGCTGGAAAAGGCCTAGTGCTGCGCTCACCTATAGGGGATGGATGGAGCAGAAGTCTAGAATGTTCGTAACAGGGGATGATAGTGCCCTGTTCTGTGCAGGTACCAGCTGTTAAATCCTCATTTATTACCTGCATTACCTATCTTTTTGATTGATAATTTAGTTTACACTTGGAAAAAAAAAAAAAAACTTTCATACCCATGCACAGCAAAAAGCTTCTGACTTACGTTAAATTTGACCCTTGGACAGGTTCATTGTTACCCTAGGCTATAAATGGCCCTATGTTTTCCATATAATATACGAAGGTCACATTTTTGACCCTAATGAGTCTCTGTACACATTCAGTGAATTCATTGGGTGCGTTCTGTCGCTTGCGAATAAACTAAGCAAAACATGATGTAAAAGGGCCTAAGATGTATTTCAGACTTCTAGTGTGTGGGGTGTATGCCTTTTTGCTTGGGTATTTTCAGATTTTGAATGGCAGTTCGTTCCCCAATCCTATCCTTTGGTTTGGCAAGCTATCCCTAATGATACTTTGCATCTATAGGGCCCCCATCGTACAGCTATAGTCCTAAACCTGTATTCACTGTGGGGGATATGAATGGTGGGGGTTGGGATTGTCTGAATCTCCTAAAACACAGGTTATGACAACTTTGACACCTTGGCAATATAAATGTTTGTTTTGCATACTGTTCCCCAGTACATTACCCACTTTTTTTTTCTTTCTTTAATAAACCTTCTCAACGACTGCCGGTACGCATTATAATGGTGGCCGTTAAGAGGCCTTATGCCCTCATTGCCATCAGTAATAACTGTATACCCCCCAGGGCTAGGGTTGGGGTTCATATTGGAATTAAGGTTTTTTTCAAAAGTAAAAATAAAATAAAATTGATTATTGTGCTAAAGTACTCGCTACTCGAGTTTCCATTGGGGTGGCTTGAGCACTAGCGATGCTTGTTACATACCAGAGCACCCCGATGCTAACTAGAGTAGCGAGCACTTTCGCTCAATACTGAGGACATATTCTAATGTTACCAAATTGTGTGGAATCTTTGGATTGAAAATCCTACTATACCCTTGGATAAAATCCTTGAGGGGTGTAGTTTCCAAAATGGGGTCACTTATGAGGGGTTTCCACTGTTAGGCACATCACGGGCTTTCCAAACGCGACATGGTGTCCGCTCTCGATTCCAGCCTCTTTTTGTGTTCATAAAATCAAACGTTGCTGCTTCCCTTCCGGCCCCTGCCATGTGCCCAAACAGTAGTTACTCTCTATGTGGAGGGAATCTTTGTACTCAGGAGAAAATATAGAAATTGCACAACAAATTTGGGGATTCAGTTACCCTTATGAGGGTGTGTGCAGACTATCAGGAATTGCTGCAGGTTGGACGATGCATACTTGCACAGCGTCTAACCCACAGCGTCCAGATGTTACAGCATAGTGGATGCTATTTTAAGAAATCCCATATCCACTATGCCTCCATAGATGCCTACGGCTTACCTGCGGAGACGGACATGCGCGTCTTTCCAGACCGCAGCATGTCTATTTATCTTGCGAGCCTCCGCAAGATAAATTTCACTCGTACAATGTATAGTACGAGGTGAATCCGCACGGTGCAGTGAACACTCACTGATTCACCTGCGTTCAGTAGATGCCACACTTTGGACACAGCAGACATGTGCTGCTGACACTGTTATAGGGGCAATGTTCCCCAGTTTTAAACATTGCTTCCATCATGGTGCATACATACAGCAAAAGAAAAAGATTCTACTCACCTTTCTTCCTCTCCCTCGCAACACTGCGTCTTGATGCCAGCAGCTGATTTCAGCATGATCACTGCCATGCGTCATCACACGCCGAGATCAGCTGCTGGAATATTCACTTCTCCCCACGCTCTTACCTATGGGCCTGGAGAGCAGTGAATGTTCCTTTTCTTTAGCAGCGGGCACAGTGTTGGGCTACTTTCACGCAAAAAAATTTGCGGGATCCTGCATTTTCCCATAGACTTGTATTAGCGACGGATTGTGACGGATGGCCAATCCGGTTCATCCGTCGTGCACTGGATGTGTCGTAAAATAGCAGTCCGTCGTACAGAGAAAACGTTCATAGGAACGTTTTTTGTGCACGTCAGAAAATCGGTCAGCAAAGCGCTGCCAGTGGTCGGCTACAATGGAAGCCTATGGACGCAGGATCCGTCGCTGACCGTCACACACAGGAATCCAGCGACGGATCCAGTTTTTCCACTCTGAGCGGATTTTCAAGACTCTTGGAATCTCTCTCTCTCTCTCGCTCGCTCTCTCTCCTTTCACACTTGAGTTGTGTGATGGACGTCGCAATGCGTCGTTTTGGAAAAAAAACGCATCCTGCAAAGTTCCTCCCCGGACATTGCAATGGGGCAGCGGATGCGTTGAAAAACTGCATCCGCTGCCCCCGTTCGTTTATTTCACAACGTACGTCGGGCCGACGCATGGTGACGGCCCTGTACCGATGCTAGTGTGAAAGTAGCCTTTGCTACAGCCGCAGTCTCCTGCCTCCTGTGACCTGCTGCTTTGCCTCCCCCCTCACCCACAGCCAGACTATAAAATAAGATACATCTGGACTTTAAGAAGCACCCCCCACTTTCCTCCAAAATTTTGGAGGAAAAAGTGCGTCTTATATTGCACAATACACCATATTTGTTTGGACTATAACATCTGAAAATTGTTATTTTCAATCTTAACTTTTTGCTCTTAAATCATTATTTTTCTGTTTTCAATAAATATACACAAATCATATCAACCACTTAAAGTGACACTGAACAGACTTAGCTAATTTTGACCTTAATCACTGGGCCATATTTTGTCACTAGGTGGTTAATTATAGTTTGCTTATATAGCGCCATCAGATTCCATGGCGCTTTACAGACACCTACATCAATATCCCCAATCAGTATGTCTTTGTGTGGGTTTCCTCCCCACAGTACAAACACAGGGAGAACATACAAACTTATTGTAGATGTTGCTCAAGGACCCCAGGCTGCAAAGCAACAGTGCTAATCACTGAGCCACCGTGCAGCACTACATTTCAGTTCAAGTATTTGTCTAGGTTGTTATAACCAATCAATCCTGTCTGCTTCAAGGTCTGCGCAGTCTTGTTGCTCCCTTCTAAAACGTGTCCGCTAAATATAAATATTCTGTGCTACAAATCATTGGGAGTTTGGGCAATTAAATCTGTACAAGGTTTTTTTGTATTGTCAAATGTTGGCAGTGGTTGTAGGATTTGGCTTAAGGTTCTGTTCCATTGGCGAAGATGATGGATTTCCTGCGAATGTTTATCAACGAGATATTTAGCAATATGAAATAAGGACTTTATGTTCATGTGTAACGTCAATGTTTCTAGTTTCAGTTGGAACATGCCGTGCTCTATTCACTGTGTATGTATATGTTTGCATGCATGTATTCTGTGTATGTACTGTATGTATATATATATTGTGTGTATACGTGTGAGTGAGATATATATCTATCTATCTATCTATCTATCTATCTATCTATCTATCTATCTATCTATCTATCTATCTATCTATCTATACATACATACACATACTAGATGGTGGCCCGATAATAACGCATCGGGTAGTCTAGAATATGCATGTCCACGTAGTATATTGCACAGCCCACGTAGTATATTGCACAGCCCACGTAGTATATTGCACAGCCCACGTAGCATGTTGCCCAGTGATGTAAAATAAACATATACTCACTTTCCGAAGGCCCCTTGAAGTCCTGGCGCCTGTGTGCGGTGCAAGCGGCAGCTTCCGGTCCCAGAGTTGGTATGAGCGCAGGACCTGTGGTGACGTTGCGGTCACATGACCGTGACGTCATGGCAGGTCCTTCTCGCATAGCATCCTTGGCACCGGAACCTGCCGCTTGCACTGCCGAGGACAGAGCGCCACGTCGGAGGGTGAGAATAACGTTTTATTTATACGCAGCATCAATATTAAAAAGTTGGTCACACAGGGTTAATAGCTGTATTACCGGAGTGCGTTACACTGCGCTCCGGTAACGCTGGCATTAACCCTGTGTGAGGGCTGACTGGAGGGGAGTACGGAGTGGCACTGACTGCAGCGACCAATTAGCGACTTGGATTCCATGACAGACAGAGGCTGCGACCAATGAATATCCGTGACAGAAAGACGAAAGTGACCCTTAGACAATTATATAGTACATATCTGGTGGATACACAGCTGATAGTCCTACTGAATAGACTGTTAGCTGCTTTTTTCTTGCCATAATACAAATTCTAAGTAAAGAAAAACGAGTGGCCATCATTATTTTAACCCCTTCATGACCCAGCCTATTTTGACCATAATGACCTGGCCATTTTTTGCAATTCTGACCAGTGTCCCTTTATGAGGTAATAACTCAGGAACGCTTCAACGAATCCTAGCGGTTCTGAGATTTTTTTTTCGTGACATATTGGGCTTCATGTTAGTGGTAAATTTAGGTCGATAATTTTTGCGTTTATTTGTGAAAAAAATGGAAATTTGGCAAAAATTTTGAAAATTTTGCAATTTTCAAATTTTGAATTTTTATTCTGTTAAACGAGAGTTATGTGACACAAAATAGTTAATAAATAACATTACCCACATGTCTACTTTACATCAGCACAATTTTGGAACCAAATTTTTTTTTTGCTAGGAAGTTTTAAGGGTTAAAATTTGATCAGCGATTTCTCATTTTTGCAGCAAAATTTACAAAACCATTTATTTTAGGGACCACCTCACATTTGAAGTCAGTTTGAGTGTTCTATATGGCTGAAAATACCCAAAAGTGACACGATTCTAAAAGCTGCACCCCTCAAGGTACTCAAAACCACATTCAAGAAGTTTATTAACCCTTCAGGTGCTTCGCAGCAGCAGAAGCAACATGGAAGGAAAAAATGAACATTTAACTTTTTAGTCACAAAAATGATCTTTTAGCAACAATTTTTTTATTTTCCCAAGGGTAAAAGAAGAAACTGGACCACAAAAGTTATTGTACAATTTGTCCTGAGTACACCGATACCCCATATGTGGGGGGGAACCACTGTTTGGGCGCATGGCAGGGCTCGGAAGGGAAGGAGCGCCATTTGACTTTTTGAATGAAAAATTGGCTCCAATCTTTAGCGGACACCATGTCGCGTTTGGAGAGCTCCCGTGTGCCTAAACATTGGAGCTCCCCCACATGTGACCCCATTTTGGAAACTAGACCTCCCAAGGAACTAATCTAGATGTGCGGTGACCACTTTAAACCCTCAAGTGCTTCACAGCAGTTTATAACGCAGAGCCAGGAAAATAAAAAATCATTTTTCTTTCCTCAAAAATTATTTTTTAGCCCACAATTTTTTATTTTCACAAGGGTAAAAGGAGAAATTGGACCCCAATAGTTGTTGTCCAGTTTGTCCTGAGTACGCTGGTACCCCATATGTGGGGGTGAACCACTTTTTGGGCACACGTCAGGGCTTGGAAGGGAAGTAGTGACTTTTGAAATGCAGACTTTGATGGAATGGTCTGCGGGCGTCACGTTGCGTTTGCAGAGCCCCGATGTGCCTAAACAGTAGAAACCCCCCACAAGTGACCCCACTTTGGAAACTAGACCCCCCCCCCAAGGAACTTATCTAGATATGTGGTGAGCACTTTGAACCCCCAAGTGCTTCACAGAAGTTTACAACGCAGAGCCGTGAAAATAAAAAAATCATTTTTCTTTCCTCAAAAATTATGTTTTAGCAAGCAATTTTTTATTTTCACAAGGGTAAAAGGAGAAATTGGACCCCAATAATTGTTGCCCAGTTTGTCCCGAGTATGCTGGTACCCCATATGTGGGGGTAAACCACTGTTTGGGTGCACGTCGGGGCTCGGAAGGGAGGGAGCACCATTTGACTTTTTGAATGCAAGATTGACTAAAATCAATGGTGGCGCCATGTTGCGTTTGGAGACCCCTGATGTGCCTAAACCTTGAAAACCCCTCAATTCTAACTCCAACACTAACCCCAACACACCCCTAACCCTAATCCCAACTCTAGCCATAACCCTAATCACACCCCTAACCCCAACACACCCCTAACCCCAACCCTAATCCAAAACCTAACCCCAACACACCTCTAACCACAGCCTAATCTTAACCCTATTTCCAACCCTAGCCCTAATTCCATCCCTAACCCTAAGGCTATGTGCCCACGTTGCGGGTTCGTGTGAGATTTTTCCGCACCATTTTTGAAACATACGCAGGTAAAAGGCACTGCATTTTATCTGCGGATTTACCGCGGATTTCCAGTGTTTTTTGTGCGGATTTCACCTGTGGATTCCTATTGAGGAACAGGTGTAAAACGCTGTGGAATCCGCACAAAGAATTTACATTTCTGCGCGGTATTTTCCGCACCATGGGTACAACGAATTTGGTTTTCCATAGGTTTACATGGTACTGTAAACCTGATGGAAAACTGCTACGAATTCGCAGCTGCCAAATCCGCTGCGGATCCGCAGCCAAATCCGCTGCGGATCCGCAGCCAAATCCGCACCGTGTGCACATAGCCTAATTCTAACCCTAGTTCTAACCCGAATTCTAGCCGTAACCCTAACGCCAGGTTCACACTGCGCTAGCAGCAGCCCATTCAGCACATACGCTAACGAGCTGCTGCTAGCGCAAGTGCTGACGTTTGCATCGCGCTAGCACACATGGAGCATCTGCTAGCTCTATCTGCGCTAGCAGTGACGGACCCGGAAACGCTGCAGTCCGCGTCTCCGGGTCCGTCACTCAATGACGGCACATCCCTAGCGCACAGCCATTGTGGGCGTGCGCTTGTGATGCGTCTGACATTGCTGTCAATGGCGGCCGTAACGGACTACGTTATACCGCGTTTATGCCGTGGTGTAATGTAGTCCTTCAAACGGACTGCTTAGACGCAGTGTGAACCAACCCTAACCCTAAAACCCGAACACCCTAACCCTGCAAAGAAAAAAAAAAAAATTCTTAATTTTATTATTGTCCCTACCTGTGGGGGTGATAAAGGGGGGGTTTATTTATTATTTTTTTTTATTTCGATCGCTGTGATAGAACCTATCACAGCGATCAAAATGTACCTGTAACGAATCTGCCGGCTGGCAGATTTGGCGGGCGCACTGCGCATGCGCCCGCCATTTTGGAAGATGGCGGCGCCCATCGAACAGACAGACGGACACCGGGAGGGACACAGGTCGGTAAGTATGAAGGGGGGGGGGGTTATCGGACAGCGGGGGGGGGGGGGTTATCGGACAGCGGGGGGGGGGGGGGTGATCGGACAGCGGGGGGGGGGGGGGGTGATCGGACAGCGGGGGGGGGGGGGGGGTGATCGGACAGCGGGGGGAGGGGGGGTGATCGGACAGCGGGGGGGAGCGGACAGGAGGACGAAGGGGAGCGGGGGACACTATATGACAGGATGGGGGACCGGAGGGGAGGAGATCGGTGGCGGTGGGGGGCTGATCGCGATCTCCAGCCATGGCTGATGCTATTGCAGCATCGGCCATGGCTGGATTGTAATATGTTACCAATTTTCATTGGTGAAATATTACTATCGCTCTGATTGAAAGTGAAACGTCTCTTTCAACAGCCAATCAGAGCGATCGTTGCGGGCCGGGTGAAATTACAGTTAACCCTTTCACCCGGCCTGCAGGAGCGCGATCCGACCATGACGCATATGCTGCGTCACAGGTCGGATTGGCACAGGTTTTCATGACTCATACGCTGCGTCAAAGGTCGGGAAGGGGTTAAGAAATGAAGGTCAGTCAGCCCGAAAAATTGCGAAAACTTTGAAAGTGTCCCCAATTGCAGTAGCAAAAACCATCAAGCGCTACAAAGAAACTGGTTCACATGAGGACCGCCCCAGGAAAGGAAGACCAAGAGTCACCTCTGCTTCTGAGGATAAGTTTATCCGAGCCACCAGCCTCAGAAATCGCAAGGTTAACAGCAGCTCAGATTAGAGACCAGGTCAATGCCACACAGAGTTCTAGCAGCAGGCACATCTCTACAACAACTGTTAAGAGGAGACTTTGTGCAGCAGGCCTTCATGGTAAAATAGCTGCTAGGAAACCACTGCTAAGGACAGGCAACAAGCAGAAGAGACTTGTTTGGGCTAAAGAACACAGGGAATGGACATTAGACCAGTGGAAATCTGTGCTTTGGTCTGATGAGTCCAAATTTGAGATCTTTGGTTTCAACCACCGTGTCTTTGTGCGACACAGAAAAGGTGTACGGATGGGACTCTACATGCCTGGTTCCCACCGTGAAGCATGGAGGAGGAGGTGTGATGGTGTGGGGGTGCTTTGCTGGTGACACTGTTGGGGATTTATTCAAAATTGAAGGCATACTGAACCAGCATGGCTACCACAGCATCTTGCAGCGGCATGCTGTTCCATCCGGTTAGCGTTTAGTTGGACCATCATTTATTTTTCAACAGGACAATGACCCCAAACACACCTCCAGGCTGTGTAAGGGCTATTTGACCAAGAAGGTGAGTGATGGGGTGCTACGTCAGATGACCTGGCCTCCACAGTCACCAGACCTGAAGCCAGTCGAGATGGTTTGGGGTGAGCTGGACCGCAGAGTGAAGGCAAAAGGGCCAACAAGTGCTAAGCATCTCTGGGACCATTCCCGGTGACTACCTCTTGAAGCTCATCAAGAGAATGCCAAGAGTGTGCAAAGCGGTCATTAAAGCAAAAGGTGGCTACTTTGAAGAACCTAGAATATAAGATATCATTTCAGTTGTTTCACACTTTTTTAAGTATATAATTCCACATGTGTTAATTCATAGTTTTGATGCCTTCAGTGTGAATGTACAATTTTCATAGTCATGAAAATACAGAAAAATCTTTAAATGAGGTGTGTCCAAACTTTAGGTCTGTACTGTATGTTTTATCGGAAACAACTGCAGCGAAGCCCTCTGCGTGCTTAGTGAGAGATTTACAATAGGTGTGCACTACTCGGACAACCCTTTCTGAATCCTTGTGGTTCCCCTCATAAAATGAAACACTTATACACACCTTTTGCGCCATTCCAGCAGTGTCTGCACTGTCCCTCACAGGGATTGCGTGACATTTTTATGCCATGCAAACCCTGCGGCCATGCAGTGCAGGCTTAACTCTCCCATCCTACTTAAGTAATTGCCATTGTGAGAGCAACCGCTGCTCTGACTTCCTCCAGATGCCTTGATTTGTCCGAAGGAGAGAAGAGTGAAGCCAGTGCTGATTGGCTGTAACGATCACGTGATATAAAAATCTAACTTGAATTACGTGAGGTCCAGTACAGACACTGGTGGAAAGGCATCGGAAGTGAGTAAAAGTGATATTCAGAAAGGGTTGTCTGGAGTGTACAACCTTTTAGGATACACTTCTTAAGGTACCTTCACACTGACCAACTTAACAACGATAACGATAGCGATCCGTGACGTTGCAGCGTCCTGGATAGCGATTTTGTTGTGTTTGACACGCAGCAGCGATCAGGATCCTGCTGTGATATCGTTGGTCGGAGCTAGAAGGCCAGCACCTTATTTCGTCGCTGGATCACCCGCTGACATCGCTGGATCGGTGTGTGTGACACCGATCCAGCGATGTCTTCACTGGTAACCAGGGTAAACATCGGGTTACTAAGCGCAGGGCCGCGCTTAGTAACCTGATATTTACCCTGGTTACCATTGTAAAAGTAAAAAAAAAAAAACACTACATACTCACCTTCTGATGTCTGTCACGTCCCCCGGCGTCCGCGCTGCTGCTCAGTTTCCTGCACTGAATGTGTCAGTGCCGGCCGTAAAGCAAAGCACAGCGGTGATGTCACCGCTCTGCTTTAGGGCCGGCGCTTACACAGTGCAGGGAAGCGGACGCCGGGGGACCCGACAGACACCGGAATGTAAGTATGTAGTGTTTTTTTTTTTTTTTTTTACATTTACACTGGTAACCAGGGTAAACATCGGGTTACTAAGCGCGGCCCTGCGCTTAGTAACCCGATGTTTACCCTGGTTACCCGGGAACTTAGGCATAGTTGGTCGCTGGAGAGCTGTCTGAGACAGGTCTCCAGCGACCACACAACGACGAAACAGCGACGCTGCAGCGATCGGCATCGTTGTCTATATCGCTGCAGCGTCGCTTAATGTGACGGTACCTTTAGGCTATGTGCACACGATGTGGATTGAGTGCAGAACTGCAGCGTTTTTTTCTGCTGCAGATCTGCACTGTGATGTACAGTACAATGTAAATCAATGTGAAAAAAAAAAAAGCTGTGCACATGGTGCAGAAAAATCCACGAAGAAACGCTGCAGATTTCAAAGAAGTGCATGTCACTACTTTTGTGCGTTTCTGCAGCGTTTCTGCACCCCTCCATTAATAGAAATCCGCAGTGGTAAAAACTGCAGAAAATCCGCGCAAAAAAACGCATCAAAACCGCACAAAAAACGCAGCTGCAGATTCTGCCAGGAGATGCAGATTTTGTGCAGAAAATTCTGCACCCAAAACTGCAACGTGTGCACACAGCCTTACATATGAAGATTTTCGTTGTTAATGGAAGTCTGAGGAAAATCTGCATACGTACCTGCAAGAGAAATTTACATGCTGTGAATCGAGAAGACGCACCACATATCAGTTTCCGTGGGTGATCTTCAGGATATAGATGCAGTGGACATGGGATTTCTAGAATTCCCATCCACTATGGTGTAACATCTGGCCGCTGCGGTTTTTTTTTTTATCGATTCATAAATACGCTGCAATAAAACCGCAGCAAAGTACCCGAACTGTGAACCTTGTCAAGAAACAAAATAATCATTAATGTGAATCGCTAAGATTGTCAGGCTGTTTTTGTTTCGGTTGTAATTGCCATGTTAACAAGCCCTTCACATGTTATTCTTGTTACGTCAGTTCAGGTGGGGGGGGGGGTGTATATGTGTGTATATATGTGTGTGTGTGTGTATGTATGTATAATCACGTTAAATTAATCACTTTTGCTGTGTAAACCTATTTATTTATGTATTTACTTTTTGCTGCTTTGCAAAAAGAGCGACTAATCTGATATGCCACAGGTTAGCACAGCAGAACTAAGATTTTATGGGACTGAGCTGTACATTAGAAATCAAAGTATGTCACCCTCCCCTGTACAATCTGTTGCCTTATTTACTATATTCGCATGCAGATGCTGGTTCTGGGCATGTAATTTATTTTGCTACTCGCCACCATTTCCTGTCATGCATTAAAGGGAACCTGTCACCCCCAAAATTGAAGATGAGCTAAGCCGACTGGCATCAGGGGCTTATCTACAGCATTCTGGAATGCTGTAGATAAGCCCCCGATGTATTCTGAAAGATGAAAGAGGTTAGATTATACTCACCTGGGCGGGCGGTCCCGCTTCTGTTAGGGTCCGATGGGAGTTGCGGACCGGGGCCTCCCATCTTCATAGGATGACGTCCTCTTCTTGTCTTCACGCTCCGGCGCAGGCGTACTTTGTCTGTCCTGTTGAGGGCAGAGGAAAGTACTGCAGTGCGCAGGCGTTGGGAAAGGTCAGAGGCCTGGCGCCTGCACACTGCAGTACTTTGCTCTGCCCTCAACAGGATAGACAAAGTACGCCGGAGCCGGAGCCCGCAACGTGAAGACAAGAAGAGGATGTCATCGTGAGAAGATAAAAGGCCCCGGACCGCGACGCCCATTGTACCTTAACAGAACAACAGCGTGACCGCCCCTGTGTGAGTATAATCTAACCTCTTTTTCTCATCTTTCAGGCCATGTGCACACGTTCAGTATTTTTTCGCGTTTTTTTCGCTATAAAAACGTGATAAAAACGCTAACATATGCCTCCCATTATTTTCAGTGTATTCTGCATTTTTTGTGCAAATGTAGCCTTTTTTTCCGCAAAAAAATCGCATCGCGGAAAAAAAAGCAACATGTTCATTAAAATGCGGAATTGCAGGGGATTCCGCACACCTGGAAGTGCATTGATCTGCTTACTTCCTGCACGGGACTGTGCACACCATGCGGGAAGTAAGCCCACGGACTGGGCACCATATAATTGGTCCAATTATAATTGGGGGGGGGGGGGGGCGTCGTTTTATCTACAGCATTACAGAATGCTGTAGTTAAGCCCCTGGTGCCGGTCGGATTAGCTCATCTTCAATTTGGGGGGTGACGGGTTCCTTTTAATCCTTTAGGAGTCCACCTGATAATCCTCATTTTAGGGGTCCTGTTTATGTAAATGGACCTCGCCTCCACCTCCCCACAAGCCTGTGTGATTGACCATTGACATTACCAGCTCTCCGTAGAGCAATATGTGCTGCAGGCCTAATGTATAGGGTGTGAATTTGACAATATTTGCATGGTATTTTCTACATTTTTTTTTTTCCACTTGTGAATGATAAAACTGACATTACAGGAGTGTTGGGGGTCTGTAAAACATGGTGGATGATTCTGGGAAAAAATTCTGGGAAAATGTGTTGGAGGTGAGCGTTAATTCTAGGGAAGAACTGTTACAACATGTCTGTATTATAAAGCGTAGTTGATGTCTGCACAAGGTCTAAGGCCTCTTTCACACTTTAGTTGTTTGGCGTCAGTCTAAATCCGCCATTTTCCTCAAAAAACGGATTCGTTTTTTTTTTTCGACGGATCCGTTTTTTTCCCCATAGACTTGCATTAGCGACGGATTGTGACGGATGGTCGTCCGTTCCATCCGTCATGCGACGGATCCGTCAAAATTTGGCGGACGTCATCTAGACATTGACGGTCATTGCAACGGTTTTTTGTCTGCGTTGAAATGGCGGATCGCGATGGATCCGTCGCGTCCGTCATTTCATAGAATGGCCACCTATGGGCGACGGATCCGTCGCGACAGTCATTTCGGCGGATCCGTCGCCCCAATCCGTTTTTTCAATTTTTTTCAATTGCGCATGCTCCAAAAAGTATATACAACCCCCGAGTAACGGATCCGTCAAAAAAACGGATCCGTTACATCCGTTTTTTCAACTATTGTGACGGATCCGTCGATCCGTCATTATGTCGGAAGTGACTGACGCCAAAAAACTGAAGTGTGAAAGAAGCCTTACCTGTTTAATATTAAGGCTCGGTAGCCTCATGTTGTAGTTCCATGCGGTGGAAGCAGTAAGTGTTCTCATGCACGTCAGGCTCTGGTGCTGCAGTTTCTCACCATCGGCTTTATAATCTTTGAAGACTTCTCGGATCAGATTCCTTGAATGGCACGTGCTACTGTGCATATATGGCTGAGACCGAGCATTCCCTGAGCACTTGTTTGTCATAGATGAATGTATTTTTGGAGTATTTTTGTTTTGGAAATTTACTCGTATGGTTGTCTCTGCATATTGGATGAGGCTAGGGCTACAAAGCCGACCTGGAATCTCTTTGGCATCTTTGCAGGATTTCCTGTTTACAGTGGAAGGGACCATTATATGACCGGGTAACTTGCGGAGTCTACTGTGAGTTATCACAGCTTTGCATATGATGTTTGGTCTGCATTTTATATTCCGTGTAGTCATAGGCCAAAATAAGTACAGTTAAGTCACCCGTAGTGAAGACTGTGCCATATGGCAATACAAGGCTGTAGCATCCCAGGAGCCACGTAATCAGTGCACTTATATTCTCAGAGGGGTTTGCTAGGTTAATTTGTATTAATCTCTACAGCTTTTTTTTTTTTCATGGATACTAGTCTAAATATACATTTAACTGGCATCTAAAGCCTACTATAACTTCTCTTGCATCTTTCAAAACCTTTGTCTATACATCATATAGGAGATGCTGGAGCATATACATCACATAGGAGACACTGGCCTGCAGCATTTACATCACAGACCCCAATACATAATTAGTTATTGCATGCTCCACAGCATTCAGGAGTGAACGCTGTGTGTGTGTATTTGTGTGTGTGTGTTTGCAGAGGAAAAGCAAGAAAGGGCCTGCGGCCAACAAAACAGGGCTGTTGGCGCGAGCACTGCGGTCCCCAGGAATCTTCCCTTTGGTCAGAGAGAAAAAGGACATTGAAGACCGCAAATGATCTCTACTTTTTACACTGATCAGTCAACAAGCGCCCAATGATTATGTAATGGTCTATCTGCGCCCGTTTGCTGGCCTATTTATCATAATCGGTTGGGTGGGAGAGACTATTTATACAATCGCATAGTCCTCTTGCAGAGTCCAGTTAATCACCAGCACAGTCTCGGTTTACAGTGTGATTTGCTGCGAACTATGGTGATGGATTCCAGCATAGAAAGTTTTGGTCATTCATTGGGTGAACGCTGGCAGACTAAACAGAGCAATTTTTGCAAATATTTGTTAGGCTATGTGCACACGTAGGAAGGGTCCTCTGCGGGTTCTCCCGCAGCGGATTTGATAAATATGCAGGGCAAAACCGCTGCGGTTATCCCTACAGATTTATCGCGGTTTGTCTTGCGGTTTCCGCTGCGGGTTTACTCCTGCACTTGTTTTACTATTAATGCTGCATATGCAGCATCAATAGTAATGTTAAAAATAATGGTTATACTCACTCTCCGATGTCCCGATCTCCTCGGCGCTGCACGCAGCGGTCCGGTTCCAAAGATGCTATGCGAGAAAGACCTTTGTGACGTCACGGTCATGTGACCGCGACGTCATCGCAGGTCCTGCTCGCATAGCAACCCTGCGACCGGACGGCCGCGTGCAGCGCTGAGGCGGGAGGACTTCAGGGGCAATCAGAAGGTGAGTATATCATTATTTTTTATTTTAATTCTTTTTTTTTTTTTTTTTACACAAATATGGTTCCCAGGGCCTGGAGGAAAGTCTCCTCTCCTCCACCCCGGGTACCATCCGCACATGATCCGCTTACTTCCCTCATGGTGGGCATAGCCCCATGCGGGAAGTAAGCGGATCAATACATTCCTATGTGTGCAGAATCGCAGCGATTCCGCACAAAGTGACATGCTGCGGATTGTAAACCCGCAGCTGCGGATCTGCAGCAAAATCCGCAACGTGTGCACATACATTTAAGCTAATGTTGGCTAGCAATGGACCATTAGTTGTGACACATTGGTGTTCAGCTAAATTACTGTTCCTGATGAATACTACCCAGGGCTGAGTTCAAAGTTAAAATACTGCATTAGTGCCCAGATTAAGTGAACAGAACTTCTTCCCACATTGTTTTTTTCTCTAGTTGTCCCCTGAGCACCTCAGAACTCTGCGGTCAACTTACTTTCTGGTTTCTGGTAGGGCTGTCACTCTTGCTAATACTACAGGTCTGCTACAGAAGAATGGTCACTGAACAACTATGAAGCTCAGCACAAGTTCAGCTGTAACACAAATTAGAATATCAAATAGTTATTTCAGTTCTTCAATACATAAAGTAAAACTCCTATATTAGTCATTACAAACTGAGTGATCTATTTCAAGTGTTTATTTCTGTTTGTGTTGATGATTATGGCTTACTGCCAATGAAAACCCAAAAGTCATTATCTCAGTAAATTAGAATACTTTATAACATCCGCTTGAAAAATGAATTTAAAATCTGAAATGTTGGCCTGCTGAAATGTATGTTCAGTAAATGCACTCAATATTTGGTTGGGGCTGCTTTTGCATCAATTACTGCATCAATGCAGCATGGCATGGAGGTGATCAGCCTGTGGCACTGCTGAGGTGTTATGGAAGCCCAGGTTGCTTTGATGGCAGCCTTAAGGTACCTTCACACAAAGCGACGCAGCGATAGCGACAACGATGCTGATCGCTGCAGCGTCGCTGTTTGGTCGCTGGAGAGCTGTCACACAGACCGCTCTCCAGCGACCAACGATGCCGAGGTCCCCTGGTAACTAGGGTAAACATCGGGTTGCTAAGCGCAGGGCCGCGCTTAGTAACCCGATGTTTACCCTGGTTACCAGCGTAAAAGTAAAAAAAAACAAACAGTACATACTCACCTGCGCGTCCCCCAGCGTCTGCTTCCTGACACTGACTGAGCTCCGGCCCTAACAGCACAGCGGTGACGTCACCGCTGTGCTTTCACTTTCACTTTAGGGCCGGCGCTCAGTAAGTGTCAGGAAGCAGACGCTGGGGGACGCGCAGGTGAGCATGTACTGTTTGTTTTTTTTACTTTTACGCTGGTAACCAGGGTAAACATCGGGTTACTAAGCGCGGCCCTGCGCTTGGTAACGCGATGTTTACCCTGGTTACCAGTGTAAAACATCGCTGGTATCGTTGCTTTTGCTTTCAAACACAACGATACACAGCGATCGGACGACCAAATAAAGTTCTGGACTTTATTCAGCGACATCACAGCAGGATCCTGATCGCTGCTGCGTGTCAAACGAAACGATATCGCTAGCCAGGACGCTGCAACGTCACGGATCGCTAGCGATGTCGTTTCGTGTGAAGGTACCTTTAAGCTCGTCTGCATTGTTGAGTCTGGTGTCTCATCTTGCTCTTGACAAAACCCCATAGAGAATCTATGGGGTATTGTCAAGAGCAGTTTGCTGCCAAACAAAGACAGTGATAATGTTGTTTTTAAACCAGGTATTGTTACTTTTGGCAGTGTGGACAGGTGCCAAGTCCTGCTGGAGAGTGAAATTTTTATCTCCAAAAAGTTTGTCGGCAGAGAAAAGCAGGGCTGTGGAATCGGTAAGCCAAACCTCCGACTCCTCAATTTCCATGACACGGACTCCTACAAAATGAGCTTTGACTCCACAGCCCTGGAGGGAAGCATGAAGTGCTCTAAAATTTCTTGGTAGACTGCTGCGCTAACATTGGTCTTGATAAAACACAGAGGACCTACACCAGCAGATGACATGGCTCCCCAAACCATCACTGATTGTGGACACTTCACACTAGACCTCCAGCAGCTTGGATTGTGGCCTCTCCACTCTTCCTCCAGACTCTGGGACCTGGGTTTGCAAATGAAATGCAAAATGTACTTTCATCTAAAAACACCTTGGACCACTGAGCAACAGTCCAGTTCTTTTTCTTCTTGGCCCAGGTAAGACGCTTCTGGCATTGTCTAATGGTCATGAGTGACTTGACACAAGGAATGAGACACTTGTAGCCCATGTCCTGGATACGTCTGTGTGTGGTGCCTCTTGAAGCAATGACTCCAGCAGCAGTCCACTTCTTGGGAATCTCCCCAAAAATTTTGAATGGCCTTTTCTTAACAATCCTTTCAAGGCTGCGGTTACCCCGGTTGCTTGTGCTCCTTTTTCTACCACACTCTTTCCTTCCACCCAACTTTCCATTAATATGCTTGGATACAGCACTCTGAACAGCCGGCTTCTTTAGCAATGACCTTTTGTGGCTTACCCTCCTTGTGGAGTGTATCAATAACTGCCTTCTGGACATCTGTCAAGTCAGCAGTCTTCCCCATGATTGTGGAGCTACTGAAACAGACTAAGGGACCTTTGTAAACGCTTAGGTGCAGGTGTTTTTTGTGAATTCTAACTTTCTGAGATAATGACTTTTGGATTTTCATTGGCTGTAAGCCATAATCAACATAACGAAAATGAACACTTGATATAGATCACTCTGTTGGTAATGACTCTCAACAAAGTTAATTTATTTAAGTTCTGCAATACAAAAAGTGAAACTCGTATTATATATTCTAATTTTGTGAGAATCACCTGTGTGTGTGTATAGAGAGAACTGCAGTTCAGTATGCCCACAGCTCAAAAGTGAGATTAATGATGCTGGGGCAGAAGAGAAAGTGATTTTGCAGGATTGATAACAGCTATTCAGGAAATTTGGGGGGGGGGGGGGGGTGAACGGGTAACTGATGTATAGAAATCAGTAGGATGGAGAGAGATGGCTGGTATGTTAAGGCCATGTTCACACTTTGCGGGTTTTAGCGCGGATCCGCGGCGATTTTGATGCTGCGGGTCCACAGCAGTTTCCATAGCCTTTACATGTAAACCCTATGGAAGCCGCAAACCGCTGTGCACATGCTGCGGGAAAAACCACGCAGAAACGCAGCGGTTTACAACCCGCAGCGGTTTACAACCCGCAGCGGTTTACAACCCGCAGCGGTTTACAACCCGCAGCCAAAGCCAAAACCAAAGCCCGCAGCGGTTTACAACCCGCAGCCAAAGCCAAAACCAAAGCCCGCAGCGGAAACCGCAAGACAAAACGTGATAAATCTGCAGGGATAACCGCAGCGGTTTTGCCCTGCAGATTTATCAAATCCGCTGCGGGAGAACCCGCAGGGACCCCAACGTACGTGTGCACATAGCCTAAGAGTTCTCTTTGAGTTTTGCTACTCTTGGGCAGGCACTGGCGACAGTCCCAAGGAAAGCCGATGTATATTGTGTAAGATAACTCGTCATTGCAGAAGAATGACAACAGACAGAAAAAGCAATTAAATTGTAAACTTGCTTCTTTTCATATCGTATAAAAAAGTTAATATCTTGATAGCATTCCTTCAAGTTTTGGTTCTGTACCATGTGTAAGGTTTGCATGCAGAAACTGTAATACAAATACTAAAATGCAATTTCTGGATAAAATAAAGAGCCTGTGTTTTTTTTGTTTTTTTTTAAAAAGGATTTGTGCACACGATCAGTAAACGCTGCGGGTTGGATACTGTACGTCTGCATTGTCCAGATGTTACAGCATAGTCGATAGAATTTAAAGAAATCCGTGGAGATGGACATGTGGCATGTCTTTCCAGACCGCAGCATTTCTATTTATCTTGCAGATTCACTTGTGTTCATTAGCCGGCAGCCCTTTAGACTCGGCGGACATGCTGCGTCCAAAGCGCTGCCAAGTCTTGATCGTTTGCACGTACCCACAAACATTGTTTGCCATAGTCCTCCATTGACTTGGTATATAGTAAGTGTCTCTGTTGCTTAGAGGGATGTCTGAAGATGCATCCTCAGGAGTGCACTGCTTCCTTCTTTGCCCGTTGGAGGGGAAGAATTTGGGCCAGCAGAATGATCGCTTGGTTGGTCTGAGCTCGTGATCTCTTTCCAGATTATTGGTACTGGCAGTTTTGCCAGTGCAGCATGGAAGTAACAGAGGAACAGAGGCTGCTCCGATCCTGCGACCTGGCCAGCTTCAGAGTCGCATGAGTAGGATGGAAAGAGATAGCCAGGCAGGCTCTGTCTCCAGCGTGTGGCAACCTAGGCATTCAACTGTACATTATAAAATTAAAAGCATCTATGTTTTTGAACATATTTATTTCCTTATTTTTATATATATTTCACACGTGTACATTTTTTTTTTTTTTTTTTCAAGATCTGTTTTTCTTTTAGTTTAGGCACATTATTATTTTTTTTTAACCTAAACAAACTATATATCCTTTGTCCCATCCTGTTCTCTCATAATAAAAGGTGTTTCTCTTTCCTTTAAGGTACCGTCACATTTAGCGACGCTGCAGCGATCTAGACAACGATCCCGATCGCTGCAGCGTCGCTGTGTGGTCGCTGGAGAGCTGTCACACAGACCGCATAGTTGGTCGCTGGAGAGCTAAGTCCCCGGGTAACCAGGGCAAACATCGGGTTACTAAGCGCAGGGCCGCGCTTAGTAACCCGATGTTTACCCTGGTTACCAGCGTAAACGTAAAAGAAAAACCAAACACTACATACTTACATTCCGGTGTCTGTCCCCAGGCGCTGTGCTTCTCTGCACTGTGTAAGCATGTTTACCCTGGTTACCAGTGAAGACATCGCTGAATCGGCGTCACACACGCCGATTCAGCGATGTCTACGGGAGATCCAGCGACGAAATAAAGTTCTGGCCTTTCTGCTCCGACCAACGATGGCACAGCAGGATCCTGATCGCTGCTGCCTGTCAAACTCAACGATATCGCTAGCCAGGACGCTGCAACGTCACGGATCGCTAGCGATATCGTTCAGTGTGAAGGTACCTTTAGAGTTCATTGTAATAAGAATCTATGCTCCTGCTTTGCTTTCTTGTAGTGTAAAGGTTTTTTTTTCTCCTTGGTTTTATTTTCTCCCTTCCCTCTATTTACAGATCTGTATCAGCTGATCTCACTGCACATATGTTTAGAGCAGTTGCTAAGGTGATTTGTTGAGAATTCAACACCTACGCAATTCTAGTGAGAGGCTGAGAAATGTTTAGCATCCTCTGTTCTGCTTTATTATCTCCAGCAGGTCAAGGCAATGCAGAAAGCTGAAATCCTGCCTGCTTTTTTCTCCTTATTTATGCCATACATATTCACAAATGGTGCGCGTCTTAAGGTACCGTCACACTAAACGATATCGCTAGCGATCCGTGACGTTGCAGCGTCCTGGCTAGCGATATCGTTTAGTTTGACACGCAGCAGCGATCAGGATCCTGCTGTGATATCGCTGGTCGTTGAACAAAGTTCAGAACTTTATTTGGTCATCAGACCGGCATGTATCGTCGTGTTTGACACCAAAAGCAACGATACCAGCGATGTTTTACAGTGGTAACCAGGGTAAACATCGGGTTACTAAGCGCAGGGCCGTGCTTAGTAACCCGATGTTTACCCTGGTTACCAGTGTAAAATGTAAAAAACCAAACAGTACATACTCCGCTTCCCACACTGACTGAGCGTCGTAAAGTGAAAGTGAAAGTACAGCAGAGCGGTGACGTCACCGCTCTGCTGTTAGGGCCGGCGCTCAGTCAGTGCAGGAAGCGGACGCCGGGGGACGCTAATGTAAGTATGTACTGTTTTTTTGGTTTTTTTTTACATTTTACGCTGGTAACCAGGGTAAACATCGGGTTACTAAGCGCGGCCCTGCGCTTAGTAACCCGATGTTTACCCTGGTTACCCGGGGACCTCGGCATCGTTGGTCGCTGGAGAGCGGTGTGTGTGACAGCTCTCCAGCGATCAAACAGCGACGCTGCAGCGATCGGCATCGTTGTCGCTATCGCTGCAGCGTCGCTTAATGTGAAGGTACCTTTACATTAGCTGCTGAAAACACTGTGTGTGTGTGTGTGTGTGTATGTATGTGTGTGTATATATATATATATATATATATATATATATATATATATATATTATTTATAATAGTAGACACTAGATGGTGGCCCGATTCTAACGCATCGGGTATTCTAGAATGTGCTAGTGCCCAGCCACATAGTATACTGCCCAGTCACGTAGTATATTAAATAAATAAAATAAAAAATAGTTATATACTCACCGTCCGGAGCCTCAGGATCGAAGCAGCCGGTTACCGCTCCTCGCGTGCTCCGGTCTGAAGATTGCATTGCGGTCTCACGAGATGATGACGTAGCGGTCTCGCGAGACCGCTACGTCATTATCTCGCGAGATCGCAGCATGGACCGGTTACCGGAGTGTCGCAAGCAGGGAAGGCCTGTTGTGGATTCGAGGGGCCGACGGACGGTGAGTATATAACGATTTTTTTAAAATTATTTTTAACATTAGATATGTTTATTTTTAACATTAGATATGTTGGTTTACGCTGCCATTAACCCTGTGTGAGCACTGACTGGAGGGGAGTACGGAGCGGGCACTGACTGCTGGGAGGAAGGAGCGGCCATTTTCTTCCGGACTATGCCCGCCGCTGATTGGTCGCGGCAGCCATGACAGGCAGCTGGCGAGACCAATCAGCGAACGAATAACTGTGACTGACAGACGGAAGTGACCCTTAGACAATTATATAGTAGATAGATCATATACACAGTGTGTGTGTGTGTGTGTGTGTGTACACATACATACAGTGGCTGAAATAAGTATTGAACGCGTCACCAATTTTCTATGTTTAATGTATCTCAAAATCTGCTATTGACAGGCAAAGAAACTAAACCAGAGATGTCCATGCTTTAAGTTGTCTAATAATGAGAAATGACACTGTGATAAAGTATTTAACACATGTAGCAAGAGCAGTACAAAAAGTAATGGAAAGTCGTGACACCGGCTGAAATCAATTATTAGGAAGCAATCTTTGCACTTGGTAAAAAATTATCAGCTGGTTCACTGATGGCCTTTAAAAAGGTGTCACATTATCAAGGTGCCACACAAACCTCTCATGATGGGTAAAACCAGTGAGCTGTCTCAAGACCTTTGCAGCCTTGTATTTGCACCGACCCGAAGAATAAATTTGTCTAATATTTTATACAGCACGAGAAACGGTGTAAAAACTAAATAATTTTTCACCTACTGTTGATTTGTTCATTCTGCCTCCCAAAGGTCGCAGTAAGTCTCGGCTCATTTATCCAATGCTGAGCGCGTACGTCGGGGTTTCTGTGTAAATACCTGAAATGCGTGATTCAGACAGCACCCCCAGCGTAAGATACCATATAATGAGGCACAGAGAGACTATTAGATGCCGTCTAGCCTATGATCCGGTTTTGTCTTTTTAGGATTGCGTAAAAGTGCAGTTGACAAGCTTTTTGTGTACTTTTTTTTTAAAAGGACAATGCTGAACAGAGGCCAGACTGAGTACAAAGTAACTCTGCTGCCTAATTATAGTGAATGTATCCCTCAGGGTTTTCATCTGAATTGCGTCACTCAGATTTAGTTGGAAACCACGATATAAGTGATCAGCGTAGAGTGCCGGATAAATATGATCCCAAACGCTTTATAAAATGTTCCCAATAAGTTTTTTTTTTTGTTTTTTTTTTTTTAACTTTGATCTACAAAAAAGCAAGTCCCCACTCAGGTCTGTCATATGTCAATGGAAATATAGGGGGCTTCCATGTTACTGGTAGCACAAAGGTTCTAGAAAAGCAGTATGGCTCCTGGTCTCCCAAAAGAAATTCTGTGCTTCTAAATTCACCTCTCCCAGTGTTCGTAAACCACATTGAGCGCCCACATGTCTGGCATTTCTGTAGTAAGGAGAGCCTGCCTAACTTACAGGTGTGTGTCTCCAGAAGCACAAGCTGGGCACTACTATGAAGGTTTGCAATTTTCTCTTGGCAACCTCCACTGCTGCTTGTTTCTGAAAAACGCTCATTGAGTCAAAATCGTCACTACACCTGTAGATAAATTCTTAAAGGGGTGTTATTTCCAAAGTGGGGTCTCTTAAGGGGGTTCTCTTCTAGCATTTGGAGGCTCTGTATATGGAGTCCGCAAACTGTTGTAGGAAAATCTGTGCTCCAGGAGGCAAATAGCGCTCTGTCCCTCCCGAGTCTTGTTGTGTAGCTAAACACTACTGCACAGCCACATATGGGGTATTTCGACATTCAGACAGAATTCTGGGACAAATTTTGGTGCAAGTTTTTTCCTTTATCCTGTGTGAAAATGTAAACATCTGGAGCTACAAATTTTTTGGGTAAGTGTAATTTTTTTCTTCAATGCCCAAAGGGTGTATAATCCTCAGATACACCTATGGTGTCAATATGTTAACTGCACCCCTAGATGAAATCCTTGTGAAGTGTAGTTTGTACAATGGGGTCACTTATTAGGGGGGGGGGGTTCTGCGCTTCCGGCACCTCAGGGGCTCTCCCACTGGCTCATGGCACCCACAAACCATAATAAGATCTGCACTATATGATTCTCCTTCCCTTCTGAGCTTTGCAGTGTGCCTGAAAAGTATTTCCCAATTTACATGCATGGTATTCCCACATTCGGGGGAAAATTTAAACAAACTGAGAACGATTATTTCCTACTAGCCCTTAGAAAAATTAAAAACTTGATGACAAAACATTTTAGTGCTAAAAATGTATTTATTCTTTGTTCAACGTCCAATAGTATTAAATTCAGTGAGGCACATGTGGTTTCACTATGCTCACTGCACCCCTAGATGAATTCATTGAGGTGTAGTCTGTAAAATGAGGTCACTAAGGGGGATCTCTGCTTTTCTGGCACATCAGGGGCTCTGCCAATGTGTCATGGCACCCTCAAACCATTCCAGCAGAATCTGATCTCCAATATGGCACTTCTCCCCTTCTGATCTTCATACTGCCTCAAAAGTAGTTTTCGACCACATATGTGGTATCGGTGTGCTCTAAAGTACAAAAAATTGAGGTCCATTTCTCCTGCTATCCTTGTAAAAATGAGAAAGTGTAGGGCTAAAACAACATTTTTGTGTTAAGTATACCATATATACTCAAATGTAAGTCGAGGCATCTAATTTTACCACATAAGCCTGGTATACTTTGTCTCCTCATCCCCCATCCTGGTATGCATTGCACCCTCATCCCTATCCTGGTATGCATGGCCTCCTCATCCCTATCCTGGTATGCATGGCCTCCTCATCCCTATCCTGGTATGCATGGCCTCCTCATCCCTATCCTGGTATGCATGGCCTCCTCATCCCTATCCTGGTATGCATGGCCTCCTCATCCCTAGCCTGGTGTGCATGGCCTCCTCATCCCTAGCCTGGTGTGCATGGCCTCCTCATCCCTAGCCTGGGGTGCATGGCCCCAATCAGAAAAACATTTAAAAAAAATAAATAAAATAAATCAATCGACAGCTCTTTTATATTTGTAAGCAGCAGCATTGCAGTGACGTCATGTGCTGCTTACAAACAGCATAGCTGCCAGATTGCTCTCCACGCTGGGACTGTGCGTGAAGAGCAGCGATTATTCATTGCTATGGCTCTTTAGCAGCAGGCACAGTAGCAGCAGCTTCCTGCAGTGGCTGATCATGTGTGCCCACTACTGTGTGCCCACTACTAAAGGGAATGAATATTCACTGTTCTCCATTCCTATGGGAGTAGAGGGCAGTGAATATTCATTACCTTAAGTAGCGGACACACGTGATCGCCCAGCCGTTGCAGGAAGTCAGCGGCTGCGACTATTGTGCCTGCTATTAAAGAGAAATTAATATTTCCTGCCAGCACAATTAATATTCATTTCTCTTTAGTAGTGGGCACAGGGCACCTTCGTCCTGTGACCTGCTGCTCTGCCACTCCCCCTCCATCTTGTGGGACCCTCACTCCACTGTAAGCCGAGGAGGGCTCTTTCAGCATAAATAAATGTTCTGAATAACTCTGCTTATACTCGAGTATATCTGGTAATTTTTGCATAATCGGGAGAACTTGCACAACAAATAAATTGGGGCTAAAGTAAAATTTTTGTTCAAATGTTTGGTTTTTTTTGTCCTTCCACATTGCACTAATTCTTGTGACGCAACTGAATGGTTAGTAAACTTCTTAAGGGTACGTTCACACAGGACTTTTTTGCTGCTTTTTTTTGCTGCTTTTTTTAATGCTAATTTTGGTGCGTTTTTTTTTGGTGCGTTTTTGGTGCGTTTTTTGGGTACGTTCACACAGGACTTTTTTGCTGCAGATTTTTGCTGCAGATTTTTGCTGCTTTTTATGCCAATTTTCAGCTGCTAGGACACCTCACAATGGCTCTTCACACCTCACAATGGCTCTTCACACCTTACTACCAGGAACTCCCTCACAATAGATCACAATCAGGACACCTCACAATGGCTCTTCACACCTTACAATGGCTCACAATGGCTCTTCACACCTCACTACCAGGAACTCCCTCACAATAGATCACAAACAGGACACCTCACAATGGCTCTTCACACCTCACTAACCACACCCCTAAGCTCTTGGCTGTGAGATCCCTTCCTGCTGGCCATGATTTTCTGCACAAAAAACGCAGCAAATAATGCTACATGCGTTTTTTCAGCGTTTTTGCAGCGTTTTTTTCATCACCCATTCAAGTCAATGGGTGAAAAAACGCTGCAAAAACGCAGCAAAAACGCTGAAAGTGACATGCCCTATGTCCAAAAAAAGCAGCAAAGCAGAAAATACTGATCAAACAAAAAACCAACGTGTGTGCATGAGATTTCTGAAATCTCATAGGGTATGTCTCCACGTTCAGGATTGCATCAGGATTTGGTCAGGATTTTCCATCAGTATTTGTAAGCCAAAACCAGGAGTGGGTGATAAATGCAGAAGTGGTGCATATGCTTCTATTATACTTTTCCTCTGATTGTTCCACTCCTGGTTTTGGCTTACAAATACTGATGGAAAATCCTGACCAAATCCTGATGCAATCCTGAACGTGGAGACATACCCTTAGGCTTTACTGGTACTGTAAAAAGCAGCTGAAAATTAGCATTAAAAAAGCAGCAAAAAAGTCCTGTGTGAACGTACCCTAAATGTGGTTTTGAGGGGTGACATTTTTAGAATGGTGTCACTTTGGGCTATTTTCTTTCATATAGGCCACTCAATGTCGCTTCAAATGTGGTCCCTAAAAAAGTTTTTTTTAAAGTTTTGTTGTAAAACAGAGAGATTGCTGATCAAATTTTAACCCTTTTAACTTCGTAACAAAAAAAGTTTTAAAAAAAGATGCAGATGCAAAATACACATGTAGGTATTAAACAGGTTGTCCACTACTTTAATCAAGAAGGGGGTTGTCAAAGTGGACTACCCCTTTAAGCTATTTTGTGACCCAACGCTCTGGTTTAAGGGCATAAGAATTAAGTTTAAAAATTGCAACCTTTTCTCGAAATTTCCTATTTTTTTTTCAACAAATAAGTCATATCGAACAAATTTTACCACTATCATAGAGTAGAATGTGTCAAAAACAATCTCTGAATCAGTGGGATCTGACACATTCCAGGGGGCTGATGATGAAATCAGTGGGTTCGGGGTGGGAAGGTCATATTGGCTAGCCTGCTTGCCCCATCATGGCTCATGGGTGTATGTCAACGAACTGGTAAATGAGTGGAGTGACTGGTGTATAGTTGAACAGTGCTTGTTAATGACCTTAATCGGGCCATAAGGCAGTATTCAGACTGGTGCATTTCAGTGACTGCAGGAATCACAACCCACATTTACAACCTTTTTGAGACCCTAAGGCCATGTTCACACGTTGCGGTTTTTACCGCGGAACCGCAGCGATTCCATTGCGTTTACATTTACATGTAAACCTATGCAAACCGCTGTGCACATGCTGCAGAAAAAAACGCGCAGAAACGCAGAGGTTTACATTCCGCAGCATGTCACTTCTTTCTGCGGAACTGCACCCGCACCCATAGACCTCCATTTTGAGGGTCAAACCCGCAGTAAAACCCGCAGATGAAAAAATATCTGCGGGTTTTCTGCCGTTTTGGGTGTAGAAACCGCTGCAGCTGGAAGTGCGGGGAAGCGGGAGGAAGTGCGTGGGCGGAGTGTGGTTGTCATCATGGAGGGATATCGTCGCATGGGGATCGATGTCGGTCATTTGATCGATTTGGTATGTATGTGTGTCTGTGTATGTGTGTGAAGTCTGTGTGTATGCGTCTGTCTGTCTGTGCCACCCAATTGTGCTAATCGCCGTATGGGATTACTACTCCCATCCGGTATTAGGATGGGAGAGTTGTCCCTGTGTCCGGCGACTTGGCACAATTGTAAGTAACACAAAACACATACACATACAATACACATACAATAAACGTAACATACATGACACACAGTACATACAACAGAGTATATACTCGCCATACAGCACATACAGGTACGTGAAGCCCTCGCCCCTAGGACAAAATCCAAAAAAAAGCAAATCCATACTCCCTGTCCGCGGAATCCAATCCTAGGCTATGAATATAAGCCCACAGCTGTCTGCCTAGCCTTTCTGGCCTAAAAATATAGGGGGACCCTATGTCATTTTTTTTGGGTTCCCCATATATATATATTTTTTTATCCTTTTAATAGGATTAATAATGGATGGGCGTCTTATTGACGCCTCTCCATTATTAACCGGGCTGATTTTGGGGTTATTCCCAAAATGGAGGATGGAAAAAGAAAAGGGTTGGACAAGGAAATTACATTTCTTCTTTTTTTTTTTCCCACTGCAGTTCAAGCTTTTTGTGTCAAACACACAGACAATCTGCAGAGAAAACCGCATCAAAAAACGCACCAAAAACCGCACCTGCGTTTTCTGCCAAGAGCTGCGGTTTTTAGTGCAGAAAAATCCGCCGGAAAATCTGCAACCTGTGCACATAGCCTTAGGCTGAACGTTTGGGTGAGGAGACCTACTGCCACGAAACACGAATGTGAAATTTTAAGGCACGTTGTACAAAGCCCCATGTCCTAATGAAGCTTTCTCCCAAATACTCTGGGGTTGGATCTTTGTTATGGGAATTCACTGTTTGTGGTTGCTGCTTTTCAGCCAGATAAAACACACTGGTAACCTAGTATTCCTGTATGTTTCTGTGTAGCATATGATAGCCATTGTTTTGTACAGTGTACTATTACATCTTTATCTTGAAACCTTTAGAAAAGGCAAATGTAAACTCCTTGTGTAACCCGAGGTCTTGATAGGACATTGTTTCATGCCGTCCATAATGTGTTCTTGAAGCCAGCCTGTCAGTTAGTATTGTACAGGCCCTTAGCTGCATCTCTCCCCCACCATGAATAAGCTGTTCTGCTTTATTCAAAAGCTGCATTGAGTGAGGTAATAGGATCCAAGCCTTGATGTGAAGAGCAACACGATCCAGCCTTGTGCTTCAGAGAGGGGGTGGTTTGAGTACAGAAGCTGAGCCTCAAACTGGGGGATGGGAAGATTGAAGAATGGTGGGAGGAAGAAAGCGATATTATGTCACCACCTGTATTGCTGCACCCACAGGTTACCTGCGGCCTTAAATCTGGGCAGCATTCACTTTGTGTAGAGAAGCAAATAAACTGGTTTTCAAATGAATCCCTATGTACCCTCACTTAAGTATTGGATGGTTATATTTCAGTAAAAGGTTTGCTGTTTGACATTTTGCTTCATGATTCAGTATTCTGTTCACTTCTGTTTTTATATTTTTTACTTCCTTGGATAACACTTGGACCGCATTCTTTTTTTCATCGCTCCTTACTGGGGTTGATCGAATGGCTTAGTATAAGTGCTGTTAGGTGCTGCAGCTGCATGTGTCGTGTCTGTGTGACAGTCACAACACATGCACGGATAGCCTAGCAAATGGGATCTACATGCGTGTGTTGTGACTGTCACACATCCGTGAAGCATGCAGCTGCGGTTCAGGTTACCGATGCAGCTATAAGGATAAGCTCTAACCCAGAGTTCCCCAACGTTTCTGACCTTGAGAGCCACATTCAGCTCTTGACAGAGGGTCGTGAGCCACATCCAGCCTTGAGAGAGGGTCGCAAGCCACATTTAGATTCCGCCCCCTCATAGTAGTGGCAACTAAAGCCCCCATTAGAGGCATTATGGTAACCAAAGCTTTTCCACATAAATCAACCACGCCAAAGCAGTATATAAAGATCCAGGGGTTCCTACAATACCCCCCATTCAGTATTCTCCTATAAAGCACTCCCAAGACACTCACATCCGGCTTCAAACACCTCCTCTGACAGGTGGTGTCATCTTGTCTCCAGCGTACCATACTTAAATCCTGTCAAAACCCCTAAGACCAGTTCATGTGCATCCAGATCTGCTCTTCTGTGCAGGGCTGCTCACAAAATTCACCATTTTCAGATGTGCTCTTCATACCTGTTAGCTTGGTGCATTAGCTCCAGTTATAGCAGACAGACAGCCGCGAGCCACAATTCATTGGACCGCGAGCCATGTGTGGCTCCCGAGCTACAGGTTGGGGACCCCTGATCTAACCCAAAGCTATTCTATCAACCTTAGTCCTTACGCATCCATTGTAACCGATCCGTGAGACTGATTAACCAAATGGACGAGAATAGGGCACGCTCAAACTCTGCCACTAAAGTCTATGGGGATCTGTATACTTAACCCCTTTCTGACATTAGACGTACTATCCCGTCGAGGTGGGGTGGCCCGTATGACCACCGACGGGATAGTACGTCATATGCGATCGGCCGCGCTCACGGGGGGATCGCGGCCGGGTGTCAGCTGACTATCGCAGTGTTTCGGCGGTATAGGGAAGCATCGCGCTTTGAGGAGGCT
Source organism: Ranitomeya variabilis (assembly GCF_051348905.1). Classification (NCBI taxonomy): domain Eukaryota; kingdom Metazoa; phylum Chordata; class Amphibia; order Anura; family Dendrobatidae; genus Ranitomeya; species Ranitomeya variabilis. The sequence continues at coordinate 594,928,803 of NC_135233.1, read as the reverse complement.
CCTTGCGTGCTTCCCCGAGACCTGCGGAGCAACGCGATGTGATCCGAGCGGTCTCTTACCTCCAGAGCAGGCGCCGGGAAGCCTGGAGCTGTGCACATCAAGACAGCGTCATCAAAGAAAAAATAAAAAAGTTATAGTCCTCAGAATAAAGCGATGCAAAAATAATAATTTTTTCTATAAAATAGTTTTTATCGTATACAAGCGCCAAAACATAAAAAAAATTATAT